>NC_092333.1:21510000-22135000 GCF_046630445.1 Rutidosis leptorrhynchoides | reverse complement strand
TAACACTCTCATCCTCTATACTTAGGGTCAGTTTCTTACCGAACACGTCCATCATTGCTTTAGCCGTGTTTAAGAATGGTCTTCCTAATATGAGAGGAACTTGAGAATCTTCTTCCATGTCCAAAACAACAAAATCTACTGGAAATACTAAAGTACCAACTTTAACTAGCATGTTCTCCATTATCCCTCTAGGATATTTTATTGATCTATCGGCTAGTTGTATGCTTATTCTTGTTGGTTTTAATTCTCCAAGGTCTAGTTTAGCGTATAGTGAATACGGCATTAGATTTATACTAGCACCTAAGTCTGCCAATGCTTCTATTGAACTAAGACTACCCAGAAAACATGGAATTGTGAAACTTCCTGGATCAGATAGTTTTTCTGGTATCTTATTCAACAGCACTGCTGAACAATTAGCATTCATAGTAACAGCCGAGAGTTCTTCCATTTTCTTTCTATTCGTGATTAGATCTTTCAAGAATTTAGCATACCTTGGCATTCCTGAAATCACGTCAATGAAAGGAAGATTTACATTTATCTGTTTAAACATATCCAAGAATTTGGATTGCTCGGCTTCAAGTTTTTCTTTCTTCATTTTACTCGGGTAAGGAAGGGGTGGTTGGTATGGTTTAACATAAGGTTTATCCTTAACTGTGTTATCTTCATTAACCTTCTCAACTACCGGTTCTTTTTCCTTTTCTTTATCAGGTTGTGGTTCTTGTGGAGTAGGAATAGTTTCATCAGAAGTTACAGGTATTTCAGGTGGTTTAAGTGTTGTACCACTTCTTGTGGTGATAGCTTTAGCTGTTTCATTCCGGGGGTTTGCATTTGTATCACTAGGTAAACTTCCCGGTTTTCTTTCACCTATTAACCTTGCTAGGTTACTCACTTCTTGTTCCAGATTTTGAATAGAAGCTTGTTGATTTCTAAATGCTTGAGCATTTTGTTCATTTGTTTGTTTTTGAGATGTGAAAAACTGCGTTTGAGTTTCAACTAGCTTCGTCATCATATCTTCTAAATTCGGCTTTTTATCATCGGTTTGTTGTGGTGGTTTGTTTTGAAAATTCGGTCTTTGCTGATTGTAAGTATTATTGGATACTTGTTGATTGCTAGGACCTTGTTGGTTGTTGTATGGAATATTTCGGTTATAATTCTGGTTTTGATTGTAAATCGGTCTTGGCGGTTGATAATTATTCTGATAATTATTTCCAGGCCTTTGGTTTATGTATGAAATATTCTCTCTTTGTTCCATTGTTAATTCAATACTGAGACAATCTTTTGTCAAATGTGGTCCTCCACACTGCTCACAACTAATTCGTATTGAGTGAATATCCTTAGTCATCTTTTCCATTCGTCTCTCCACAGCATCTATCTTTGCGGAAATGGAATCTAAGTCATGGCTAGAATCGGCTCTAGCTGCTTTAGATGATCTAATGATATCTTTTTCTTGGTGCCACTCATGTGAGTGGGAAGCAGTATTATCAATAATTTTGTAAGCATCAGTTTCGGTTTTCTTCATAATAGAACCACCAGCTGCTATATCTATGTCTTTCCTTGTAGTGATGTCGCATCCTTGGTAGAATATTTGTACTATTTGACAGGTGTCTAAACCATGTTGCGGACATCCTCTTAACAATTTTCCATATCTTGTCCACGCCTCATATAGAGTTTCATTTGGCTTTTGTGTGAACGTAACAATTTCTGCTTGAAGTCTTACGGCTTTTGATGCAGGAAAGAATTGTTTAAGAAATTTGTCAATTAAAACATCCCATGTATCAATCGCCCCTTCAGGTAACGATTCCAACCAATCTTTGGCTTCTCCCTTTAAAGTCCAGGGAAATAACATGAGATATATCTGTTCATCCTCCACTTCTCGTATTTTAAATAGTGTGCAGATTCTATTAAAGGTACGTAGATGTTCATTTGGATCTTCCTTCGGCGCACCACTAAATTGGCATTGATTAGTCACCATGTGTAAAATTTGTCCTTTGATTTCATAATCTGGCGCATTAATGTCTGGATGAGTAATTGCGTGACCTTGGCCAGTGCGTTTAGCTCTCATTCGGTCTTCCATACTTAAAGGTTCCAGATTCTCCATAATTGAATTTGTTGAATCGGTATCACTAGATGATTCTGATTTAATGGTTCGTTCCTCAACAATCTCTGTTTGAATGATTGGTGGTTCCGGAGGAAAGTTTAATGGTTCAGGATCTATGAACCGTTCCTGAATATTTTCTGGATTCTCAATTGTGAGGTTTGTTTCAAAAACTGGATTATCGGAAATTTGAACTGAAGTACTTGGTCGACTGGATGACGATTCTAAAGAAAAATCAACGGCGGTTATATTTGTTAAACGATGTCTTGATCGAGTTACAGGTGGTGAACGTACAAAAGGTGATGAACGTCTTGCTCGGTGCATTCACAGAATATCCTATTAGTTTTTAAAAGGAAAGAAAAATTATAATAAGTTATCCAATCAATAGACTTTTCTGATTTTGCCCACGTTTCGAATAGCCAAAAGATGCAGCAGAGGGGCAGGATTCGTTTGGTCTCAATATTATTGAGGACTGTTTGGCTCCAATAACCCGGTCCACGTACAAATCCAACTATTACTACGAACCAGAAAATTTTGATGTCTATTAATTTAACCACTTAAAATAAATTTTCGTAATTTTAAGAAATTTAGATAAGAAGTAGAATAAAATTCTAAGTCCTAAAACTAGAATGGCGAGAAATAAGAAAGACAAAGAGTTCGTCGCAAAAGGTCGAAAAAGAAAAAATGGTTGAAAAATAAAAGGTGACGGAAAAATAAAAGAAACTTATAAAAACTTAAAAATACTTAACTAATTTAACCTTATTACTATAACTAACTTAAAATTATAATCGCAAATTGAAATTACTAATTGGAATGATAATTGATACATAGTAAAAGGTGTCTAAAAATATTAAAGCTTACAGGAAAAACTAAATCCCAAATGGAAATAACTTAAAAAGAAACTAAAACTTAAAAAGGCGTCGCAAAATTCTAAAGCACCTAAATCTTAGTCTAAAGAAAAAGCACTTAAGGAATTCTACGGCAAAGCCTAAAAATCTAGGAGTAAAAATAACTATAGCAAAAACTAAGTTTAAAATTAAATATGAGCTAAAAATACAAATATTACGCTACAACGATTAAAAAAAGACAAAATATAAAAATATACAAAAAGTTGTAAAAAGTACAATTTTTTATAAAAATATTATTTTTATATTATTTATTTAATAAAACTATTAATTTTACAATTTAATAAAACTAATTTAACTAAAATATATAAATAAAAAGTAAAATTAGAATTAAAACTAATAATAATAATAATAATAATTAGGTTTTAATAATAATAATAATTAATTAAAACCCGTAATCAATGCTTGATTAGGGTTTTGTCCGTGTGTCAGAAGCCCTCCGCGAGTCGCGGCAAAAAGAGAAGAAAACCCCGCGAGTCGCGGGGATCCAGAATTCAGTTGACAGGTTTTACTTTTTACGCGTTTTTCTTTATTATTTTTTTTTTTTTATTTTATGTTTTCTGTTTTTAATTTAAATAAACGATTTTAAAATAAAACTTATATTTTTATAAACTAAAATAGAAATAAAGAAACTTATAAAACTTAAATATTTAACAAAATCTTAAAAATACTAATATTTTTGTTTTTCTTTTTATATTTTTGAGTAATTAAAACGTATTTTTACAAAAGCGAATTTTTAATAAAAGTAACTAAAAATCTTTTTTTTTTTTTATATATTAGCGTTGCGCTTCCGGTTTTTAAGATAGTTCCCCGGCAGCGGCGCCAAAAATACTTGATGTCAAAGCAGAGGGGTATAAAATACTATTAAATTTTAGCAGAAAATACTATTAAATATGATACAATTTTACACAAGATATTTATTTATTTATAGAATGGATATACTTAAACCTTGCTACAACACTTATAGGCAGTGTACCTAATCGTACAGTAGTGTAGTTTTTAGTAAGTCCGGTTCGTTCCACAGGGAAATCTTTAAACAAAGCTCAACGCTATATTAGTTTACTTTTATAAAAATACAAATATATATATAAGTGATATTATTATTATAAAGGGGGGTTTTTACCGTTTAATGACCGGTTTGTCGATTTTAAAACTTTAGTCGCAGTTAAAACCTAATGTAAAATATAAAATAAATACAAGACTTTAAATTAAAGCGTAAAGTAAATAACGATAATGAAATTGCGAATAATAAAAATGCGATAAAATTAAATTGCGATAATTAAAAGTACGATAATTAAAAGTGCGATTAAATAAAATAACAATAAATAAAAGTGCGATAATTAGAAGTGCAATTAAATATAAAATAAAGGAAATTAAATATGAAATAAAAGAATTATGCTTATTTAAACTTCCGTAATCATGATGTTTGGCGTGTTGATTTTAGTTTTATGCCCATGGGTTAATTGTCCTTTGTCCTGGATTATTCAATATGTCCGTCTGGTTTTTGTCCATAACAGTCCATCAGTCATAAATATAAATTGCAAGTGTCCTTGTCAAATTATTATTATACCCGAAGATAAATATTCCAACTAATTGGGGATTCGAATTGTAACAAGGTTTTAATACTTTGTTTAATGAATACACCAGGTTATCGACTGCGTGTAAACCAAGGTTTTACTACTTTGTTAACAATTACACCAATTACCCTTGAATGTAATTTCACCCCTGTTTTAATTATTCTAGTGGCTATTAATCCATTCCCGTGTCCGGTTAAATGAACGATTATTCGTACATATAAATACCCCGCCCATCGTGTCCGATCGAGTGTATATGGTAATTTATAGGGACGCCCAATTGTAAATCTTTATATTAACATTAACAAACTTTCATTTAGTTAAACAAATATAAAGCCCATTAACAGCCCATAGTCTAATTTCCACAAGTGTCGTTCTTTTGTCCAAACCCCAATTATGGTACAAAGCCCAATTACCCAATTTTAGTAATTAGCCCAACATCATGATTACTTCGTTTTAAATAAGCATAATAATAACTTAGCTACGAGACATTAATGTAAAAAGGTTGAACATAACTTACAATGATAAAAAATAGCGTAGCGTTACACGGACAGAATTTCGACTTACACCCTTACAACATTCGCTAACATACCCTTATTATTAGAATTATAATTAAAATTAAAATATAAATTATAAATATAAATATATTTACGTATGAAGAGGAAGAGAAAAAGATGTTTTTTTTTATCAGAATTCGGGTTGCTTTATAGCCAGGGTTGAAAATTGGGGCTCCGCGACTCGCGGCAAAATGCCCTTCAAACTCCGCGAGTCGCGGAGAGATATTTACAGCTCACACCCTTGGAGTTTCCTGCTGCCGACGATTTTTAATATATATATATAATATATATATAATTAATATAATTAATTATATATTATATTATATTTATATACATAGTTAACTTGTAATTTTTAGTCCGTTGCGTCGAGCGTTAAGAGTTGACTCTAGTCCCGGTTCCGGATTTTCGAACGTCCTCGCGTACAATTTAATATCTTGTACTTTGCGTTTTGAATCTTGTACTCTTGTGATTTCGAGACGTTTCTTATCAATAATTGGAACCTTTTTGATTGTCTTTTGTACTTTTGAGCTTTTTGGTCGTTTGCGTCTTCAATTCGTCAAATCTGTCTTTTGTCTTCACCTTTTATTATTTAAACGAATATCTCTTGTAAATAGAACAATTGCAACTAAAAGCTTGTCTTTCTTGAGGAATAATGCTATGAAATATATGTTCGTTTTTAGCATTATCAATCGTCAACCCCCGAAGTCCTTAAGTTGTAACAATGACCCGGGAACCTCTAAACCACCAGGTTTTTCTAAACCAATGTGGACAACGACGGCTCGTATTAGGGGAACATCATATATCCCTAGAAACTTGGCAAAACGAACCAAAACCGAAGAAGAAGAAACGAGCGAGTCGGAATAAGATAGTTGTATTCGTGTGGTGTAATATATGTAATATAGTGTTCTTATGCTTTATGATATATGTAAAAATTGCTTGTATTAATAAGTATTTTTTTTATGAAACTAACTCTTGTCTATTTTACAGTTTAAAAACACAAAATGGATAGACAACCCAATATTTTAAGAGACCTACCCGGAGACATGATTGATGAAATCTTGTCTAGAGTCGGCCAGAATTCTTCGGCACAACTATTTAAGGCGAGATCAGTTTGTAAGACATTCGAAGAACGTTCCAAGAATGTCTTGGTTTATAAGAGACTTTCATTTGAAAGATGGGGGATATCACATTGGGAAACCCATAAGTTACGATGTGTTTACTTTGACGCATATATTGCGGGGAACCCAAATGCTATTTTACGCAACGGGTTAAGAAATTATTTTGACTCAATATATCCGAATATTGGACTTCGTGATTTAGAAAAAGCGGCTAACATGCAACATAAAGAAGCATGTTATGCTTACGGATTAGTAATGTTCGCTTCTCACCAAAGTGAGAACAAGAACATCGGGCTACAACTATTAAACAAAACGTTTCCACAAGTGACGGAGTCGGTAATTGGGGTAAGAAATGAGGTTTTTAGATTATTACGGGACTGTTGGACATTACGTAACCCTCGTCCCTTTGATGACGTTACAACACGCTGTCTTATCAACGGCCATAACGGTTATGTTGCACAAGACCAAGGATGGGAAGTAGTCCTAGTAAAACCAGAATGCATGACTTGTTTCTGGACGTATGAATTACGTGTCTTTATTGCCTTTGCCGAACGACTTGTGTACTAGCTAGAATTGTCTTCACAACTATCTTGTATCAAAGTTATTGTGTGCTATATTTCATGCTTTATGTAAAATAAGCGGTATTGTAAGTTTGTAAAATATTGTATAAAAGTTTGAACGCGAAATATTATTACAATCAGTTTTTCATATAGAATTGTAGTAGTTGAATTGTATATTAGCTACTAAGTATGAACTTAACGGGTAGGTACTACCCGAATTTAAACTTATAAAACGCTAATATGAAGAAAAAGCTTTTATAAATGAGTTCATATTATGCTACGAAATACTATTAACTACTCTTAATATTCTGTATGATTAACTTGTTCCATTTAACTATTTTGAAGGAAATGGCACCGACTACTCGACACACCGTGAATATGAATGAAGAGGAATTCCGTACTTTTCTAGCTTCAAACATAGCCGCAGTACAGGCTGCGCTACATACCAACAATAGCCTTGGATCTAGCAGTACAGGAAATCGTGTAGGATGCACCTACAAAGAATTCACTGCCTGCAAACCTTTGGAATTTGATGGAACTGAAGGACCGATCGGATTGAAACGGTGGACCGAGAAGGTTGAATCGGTGTTTGCCATAAGTAAGTGTACTGAAGAGGACAAAGTAAAGTACGCTACGCATACCTTCACAGGTTCTGCGTTAACATGGTGGAATACCTATCTAGAGCAAGTGGGACAAGACGATGCGTACGCACTACCGTGGTCAGCATTCAAGCACTTGATGAACGAGAAGTACCGTCCCAGAACCGAGGTCAATAAGCTCAAGACAGAACTTAGAGGGTTACGAACCCAAGGATTTGATATTACCACGTACGAAAGACGATTCACAGAATTGTGCCTATTGTGTCCGGGAGCATTCGAAGATGAGGAAGAGAAGATCGACGCGTTTGTGAAAGGATTACCGGAAAGAATCCAAGAAGATATAAGTTCACACGAGCCCGCCTCCATACAACAGGCATGTAGAATGGCTCACAAACTCGTGAACCAAATTGAAGAAAGAATTAAAGAACAGACTGCTGAAGAGGCCAATGTGAAGCAAGTCAAAAGAAAGTGGGAGGAAAACGGTGATAAGAATCACCAATACAACAACAACAACAATTACAACAATAATCGCAACAATTATCCCAACAATCGCAACATCAATCGCAACTACAACAAACGGCCCAACAACAACAACAACAACAACAGCAACTACAACAATCATCCCAACAACAATAATAACCGCAACAACAACAACAATCAGAAGCAGCTATGCCAAAGGTGTGAAAAGAATCACTCGGGGTTCTGCACCAAATTTTGCAACAAGTGTAAAAGAAATGGTCATAGCGCGGTGAAGTGTGAGGTCTACGGACCAGGGGTTAATAGAACGAAAGGAACAAATGGTGTCGGAACGAGTAATGGCGGAGCAAGTAGTGTCGGAGCAAGTTATGCCAATGTAGTTTGTTATAAATGTGGAAAACCGGGCCACATTATTAGAAATTGCCCGAACCAGGAGAACACGAATGGACAAGGCCGTGGAAGAGTTTTCAATATTAATGCGGCAGAGGCACAGGAAGACCCGGAGCTTGTTACGGGTACGTTTCTTATTGACAATAAATCTGCTTACGTTTTATTTGATTCGGGTGCGGATAGAAGCTATATGAGTAGAGATTTTTGTGCTAAATTAAGTTGTCCATTGACGCCTTTGGATAGTAAATTTTTACTCGAATTAGTAAATGGTAAATTAATTTTAGCAGATAATATATGTCGGAATCGAGAAATTAAACTGGTTAGCGAAACATTTAAGATTGATTTGATACCAGTAGAGTTAGGGAGTTTTGATGTGATAATCGGTATGGACTGGTTGAAAGAAGTGAAAGCGGAGATCGTTTGTTACAAAAATGCAATTCGCATTATACGAGAAAAAGGAAAACCCTTAATGGTGTACGGAGAAAAGGGCAACACGAAGCTACATCTTATTAGTAATTTGAAGGCACAAAAACTAATAAGAAAAGGTTGCTATGCTGTTCTAGCACACGTCGAGAAAGTACAAACTGAAGAAAAGAGCATCAATGATGTTCCCGTCGCAAAAGAATTTCCTGATGTATTTCCGAAAGAATTACCGGGATTACCCCCACATCGATCCGTTGAATTTCAAATAGATCTTGTACCAGGAGCTGCACCAATAGCTCGTGCTCCTTACAGACTCGCACCCAGCGAGATGAAAGAACTACAAAGCCAATTACAAGAACTTTTAGAGCGTGGTTTCATTCGACCAAGCACATCACCGTGGGGAGCTCCTGTTTTGTTTGTCAAGAAGAAAGATGGTACATTCAGGTTGTGTATCGACTACCGAGAGTTGAACAAACTTACCATCAAGAACCGCTACCCACTACCGAGAATCGATGACTTATTTGATCAACTACAAGGCTCGTCTGTTTATTCAAAGATTGACTTACGTTCCGGGTATCATCAAATGCGGGTGAAAGAAGATGATATTCCAAAGACTGCTTTCAGAACACGTTACGGTCATTACGAGTTTATGGTCATGCCGTTTGGTTTAACTAATGCACCAGCTGTGTTCATGGACCTTATGAACCGAGTGTGTGGACCATACCTTGACAAGTTTGACATTGTTTTCATTGATGACATACTTATTTACTCAAAGAATGACCAAGAACACGGTGAACATTTGAGAAAGGTGTTAGAAGTATTGAGGAAGGAAGAATTGTACGCTAAGTTTTCAAAGTGTGCATTTTGGTTGGAAGAAGTTCAATTCCTCGGTCACATAGTGAACAAAGAAGGTATTAAGGTGGATCCGGCAAAGATAGAAACTGTTGAAAAGTGGGAAACCCCGAAAACTCCGAAACACATACGCCAGTTTTTAGGACTAGCTGGTTACTACAGAAGGTTCATCCAAGACTTTTCCAGAATAGCAAAACCCTTGACTGCATTAACGCATAAAGGGAAGAAATTTGAATGGAATGATGAACAAGAGAAAGCGTTTCAGTTATTGAAGAAAAAGCTAACTACGACACCTATATTGTCATTGCCTGAAGGGAATGATGATTTTGTGATTTATTGTGATGCATCAAAGCAAGGTCTCGGTTGTGTATTAATGCAACGAACGAAGGTGATTGCTTATGCGTCTAGACAATTGAAGATTCACGAACAAAATTATACGACGCATGATTTGGAATTAGGCGCGGTTGTTTTTGCATTAAAGACTTGGAGGCACTACTTATATGGGGTCAAAAGTATTATATATACCGACCACAAAAGTCTTCAACACATATTTAATCAGAAACAACTGAATATGAGGCAGCGTAGGTGGATTGAATTATTGAATGATTACGACTTTGAGATTCGTTACCACCCGGGGAAGGCAAATGTGGTAGCCGATGCCTTGAGCAGGAAGGACAGAGAACCCATTCGAGTAAAATCTATGAATATAATGATTCATAATAACATTACTACTCAAATAAAGGAGGCGCAACAAGGAGTTTTAAAAGAGGGAAATTTAAAGGATGAAATACCCAAAGGATCGGAGAAGCATCTTAATATTCGGGAAGACGGAACCCGGTATAGGGCTGAAAGGATTTGGGTACCAAAATTTGGAGATATGAGAGAAATGGTACTTAGAGAAGCTCATAAAACCAGATACTCAATACATCCTGGAACGGGAAAGATGTACAAGGATCTCAAGAAACATTTTTGGTGGCCGGGTATGAAAGCCGATGTTGCTAAATACGTAGGAGAATGTTTGACGTGTTCTAAGGTCAAAGCTGAGCATCAGAAACCATCAGGTCTACTTCAACAACCCGAAATCCCGGAATGGAAATGGGAAAACATTACCATGGATTTCATCACTAAATTGCCAAGGACTGCAAGTGGTTTTGATACTATTTGGGTAATAGTTGATCGTCTCACCAAATCAGCACACTTCCTGCCAATAAGAGAAGATGACAAGATGGAGAAGTTAGCACGACTGTATTTGAAGGAAGTCATCTCCAGACATGGAATACCAATCTCTATTATCTCTGATAGGGATGGCAGATTTATTTCAAGATTCTGGCAGACATTACAGCAAGCATTAGGAACTCGTCTAGACATGAGTACTGCCTATCATCCACAAACTGATGGGCAGAGTGAAAGGACGATACAAATGCTTGAAGACATGCTACGAGCATGTGTTATTGATTTCGGAAACAGTTGGGATCGACATCTACCGTTAGCAGAATTTTCCTACAACAACAGCTACCATTCAAGCATTGAGATGGCGCCGTTTGAAGCACTTTATGGTAGAAAGTGCAGGTCTCCAATTTGTTGGAGTGAAGTGGGGGATATACAGATTACGGGTCCGGAGATTATACAAGAAACTACCGAGAAGATCATCCAAATTCAACAACGGTTGAAAACCGCCCAAAGTCGACAAAAGAGCTACGCTGACATTAAAAGAAAAGATATAGAATTTGAAATTGGAGGGATGGTCATGCTTAAAGTTGCACCTTGGAAAGGCGTTGTTCGATTTGGTAAACGAGGGAAATTAAATCCAAGGTATATTGGACCATTCAAGATTATTGATCGTATCGGACCAGTAGCTTACCGACTAGAGTTACCTCAACAACTCGCGGCTGTACATAACACTTTCCACGTCTCGAATTTAAAGAAATGTTTTGCTAAAGAAGATCTCACTATTCCGTTAGATGAAATCCAAATCAACGAAAAACTTCAATTCATCGAAGAACCCGTCGAAATAATGGATCGTGAGGTTAAAAGACTTAAGCAAAACAAGATACCAATTGTTAAGGTTCGATGGAATGCTCGTAGAGGACCCGAGTTCACCTGGGAGCGTGAAGATCAGATGAAGAAGAAATACCCGCATCTATTTCCAGAAGATTCGTCAACACCTTCAACAGCTTAAAATTTCGGGACGAAATTTATTTAACGGGTAGGTACTGTAGTGACCCGAACTTTTCCATGTTTATATATATTAATTGAGATTGATATTTACATGATTAAATGTTTCCAACATGTTAAGCAATCAAACTTGTTAAGACTTGATTAATTGAAATATGTTTCATATAGACAATTGACCACCCAAGTTGATCGGTGATTCACGAACGTTAAAACTTGTAAAAACTATATGATGACATATATATGGATATATATATATATAGTTAACATGATACTATGATAAGAAAACATATCATAAAGTATATTAACAATGAACTACATATGTAAAAACAAGACTACTAACTTAATGATTTTTAAACGAGACATATATGTAACGATTATCGTTGTAAAGACATTTAATGTATATATATCATATTAAGAGATATTCATACATGATAATATCATGATAATATAATAATTTAAAATCTCATTTTATATTATAAACATTGGGTTAACAACATTTAACAAGATCGTTAACCTAAAGGTTTCAAAACAACACTTACATGTAACGACTAACGATGACTTAACGACTCAGTTAAAATGTATATACATGTAGTGTTTTAATATGTATTTATACACTTTTGAAAGACTTCAATACACTTATCAAAATACTTCTACTTAACAAAAATGCTTACAATTACATCCTCGTTCAGTTTCATCAACAATTCTACTCGTATGCACCCGTATTCGTACTCGTACAATACACAGCTTTTAGATGTATGTACTATTGGTATATACACTCCAATGATCAGCTCTTAGCAGCCCATGTGAGTCACCTAACACATGTGGGAACCATCATTTGGCAACTAGCATGAAATATCTCATAAAATTACAAAAATATGAGTAATCATTCATGACTTATTTACATGAAAACAAAATTACATATCCTTTATATCTAATCCATACACCAACGACCAAAAACACCTACAAACACTTTCATTCTTCAATTTTCTTCATCTAATTGATCTCTCTCAAGTTCTATCTTCAAGTTCTAAGTGTTCTTCATAAATTCCAAAAGTTCTAGTTTCATAAAATCAAGAATACTTTCAAGTTTGCTAGCTCACTTCCAATCTTGTAAGGTGATCATCCAACCTCAAGAAATCTTTGTTTCTTACAGTAGGTTATCATTATAATACAAGGTAATAATCATATTCAAACTTTGGTTCAATTTCTATAACTATAACAATCTTATTTCAAGTGATGATCTTACTTGAACTTGTTTTCGTGTCATGATTCTGCTTCAAGAACTTCGAGCCATCCAAGGATCCATTGAAGCTAGATCCATTTTTTTCTTTTCCAGTAGGTTTATCCAAGGAAATTAAGGTAGTAATGATGTTCATAACATCATTCGATTCATACATATAAAGCTATCTTATTCGAAGGTTTAAACTTGTAATCACTAGAACATAGTTTAGTTAATTCTAAACTTGTTCGCAAACAAAAGTTAATCCTTCTAACTTGACTTTTAAAATCAACTAAACACATGTTATATATCTATATGATATGCTAACTTAATGATTTAAAACCTGGAAACACGAAAAACACCGTAAAACCGGATTTACGCCGTCGTAGTAACACCGCGGGCTGTTTTGGGTTAGTTAATTAAAAACTATGATAAACTTTGATTTAAAAGTTGTTATTCTGAGAAAATGATTTTTATTATGAACATGAAACTATATCCAAAAATTATGGTTAAACTCAAAGTGGAAGTATGTTTTCTAAAATGGTCATCTAGACGTCGTTCTTTCGACTGAAATGACTACCTTTACAAAAACGACTTGTAACTTATTTTTCCGACTATAAACCTATACTTTTTCTGTTTAGATTCATAAAATAGAGTTCAATATGAAATCATAGCAATTTGATTCACTCAAAACGGATTTAAAATGAAGAAGTTATGGGTAAAACAAGATTGGATAATTTTTCTCATTTTAGCTACGTGAAAATTGGTAACAAATCTATTCCAACCATAACTTAATCAACTTGTATTGTATATTGTGTAATCTTGAGATACCATAGACACGTATACAATGTTTCGACCTATCATGTCGACACATCTATATATATTTCGGAACAACCATAGACACTCTATATGTGAATGTTGGAGTTAGCTATACAGGGTTGAGGTTGATTCCAAAATATATATAGTTTGAGTTGTGATCAATACTGAGATACGTATACACTGGGTCGTGGATTGATTCAAGATAATATTTATCGATTTATTTCTGTACATCTAACTGTGGACAACTAGTTGTAGGTTACTAACGAGGACAACTGACTTAATAAACTTAAAACATCAAAATATATTAAAAGTGTTGTAAATATATTTTTGAACATACTTTGATATATATGTATATATTGTTATAGGTTCGTGAATTAACCAGTGGCCAAGTCTTACTTCCCGACGAAGTAAAAATCTGTGAAAGTGAGTTATAGTCCCACTTTTAAAATCTAATATTTTTGGGATGAGAATACATGCAGGTTTTATAAATGATTTACAAAATAGACACAAGTACGTGAAACTACATTCTATGGTTGAATTATTGAAATCGAATATGCCCCTTTTTATTAAGTCTGGTAATCTAAGAATTAGGGAACAGACACCCTAATTGACGCGAATCCTAAAGATAGATCTATTGGGCCTAACAAACCCCATCCAAAGTACCGGATGCTTTAGTACTTCGAAATTTATATCATATCCGAAGGGTGTCCTGGAATGATGGGGATATTCTTATATATGCATCTTGTTAATGTCGGTTACCAGGTGTTCACCATATGAATGATTTTTATCTCTATGTATGGGATGTGTATTGAAATATGAAATCTTGTGGTCTATTGTTACGATTTGATATATATAGGTTAAACCTATAACTCACCAACATTTTTGTTGACGTTTAAAGCATGTTTATTCTCAGGTGAATATTAAGAGCTTCCGCTGTTGCATACTAAAATAAGGACAAGATTTGGAGTCCATGTTTGTATGATATTGTGTAAAAACTGCATTCAAGAAACTGATTTCGATGTAACATATTTGTATTGTAAACCATTATGTAATGGTCGTGTGTAAACAGGATATTTTAGATTATCATTATTTGATAATCTACGTAAAGCTTTTTAAACCTTTATTTATGAAATAAAGGTTATGGTTTGTTTTAAAAATGAATGCAGTCTTTGAAAAACGTCTCATATAGAGATCAAAACCTCGCAACGAAATCAATTAATATGGAACGTTTTTAATCAATAAGAACGGGACATTTCACAATTGGGTTCACATGAATCATCACTACATCTCGCTCCAATCTTCGACACACGAAGGATTTCAACCAATCCTTAACACTTCGAATGAAAAGTGTACCGCAAATTACACAGCTCTACTCTCGCAATCATCCAATTGCTATAGCTTGTCAAACTTCACCCAGTTACTCATGTAACTAAGGGTTTCACTTCGGTACCCTAAGTACAATGTAACCGCAACATAATCGGAGTCGAACACCACGCTAGTAGGTATAAAAGAGGCACCTAATGTCGCGTCACGTAGACTCCTTTACTAACATACATCGAGATCCAAAACACTCGATTTCTTGGGTTTCATCCCACCCGTCGAACCTCATGGTTCATCAACTTCAACACGAGAGCGAACACGCTCTAACATCCGAACACCAAAACTCATTTCCATGGCTTGGTAGAAATATTTCCCAAATACTAAGGAATGCTTGGTTACGCCAAGTCTTACGCCCTTCGCCCAGCAATCAAAACGTCACCATAAGGTACTTCCATTAGGAACATCACCCATATCAATAACATGCACAACACCATGCATTTAACCAAGTCAAACTCAACGGCACATAATAAATAATCAAAGGACATATTTATTAAAATGAAACGTACCTTAACATCTCCTTGTCGCACCCGTCCCCGCTAACTCGGGACATTCCGACTTACGATGTCCTTCCTCTTGGCAAATGAAGCACACCATGCCATAACCCTTTGGCACCGAACATTCCCAAGACTTGTGAACCCTCACGCCACAATTGTAACACTTAGGCTCACTCGAGTCCGATATACCCGTCCGTGTACCACCCGTGCTCGCACTCGGACCCTTAGTCCTCTTACTTGGAGCACCATAAGAAACAACCCTTCTCTTACTTGAAGGTTCACCAACCTTCGATGGCGAATACGACTCGAAACCTCTAGCCGAGTTGAATAACTCCGCAAACGATTTCGCCTGAACTCTGCTAATCTTACTCTTCAAGTCATCATTCAAGGTTCGATAGAAATCTTGCATCAACAAATGATCATTCCCCAAATACTCCGGGCAAAAACGAGCCTTCGCCATAAAGGTCGTCTTGAGAGTATTCAAGTCCATAGAACCTTGTTGCAAATTTTGCAACTCATTACACATTTCTGACGAATCGGCTGAAGTTCGGAACTCCTCAAAGAATTCCTTCTTAAACTCATCCCACGATAACACCATAAACGTTTCACCACCGACAAGGTTAATCTTACCATCCAACCAATCCTTCGCCCTACCCCGCAACAAACTAGTAGCGAGTCTCGTCTTCTTCTCGGGAGGGCATTCAATAGTGCGAAAACACCCTTCGACAGCCGAGATCCAAGTTGTGCTCACTAAAAGATCCGGTTTCCCATCATACATCGGGGGTTTAGTCCTCATGAAGCTCTTAAGACAACGCTCCATTTCACCACTACTCCGAGATTCGGAATACTTCCTATCCATTTCATCCCGAAACGTTCTCATTTGCTCCGCAACGGCGGCCGCAACTCTAGCGTTAAACTTTGCGTCATTCGTCTCGATCCCGTTTCCCCTCGCCATTCTAAGGAATGCAAAAGCGATTAGATCACGAACGTATAAAGCACACACACAACACCGCCCCATCTTGCTAAACACTCATTGTACATCACTTGCTAGACACGATTTGCACCCGTAATAAGGTTTGCAAGTCCTTATTACGCATACACGCCGTATTGGCTCATTAGTACAACGACTGCCTCGCTCGATGATATATGCAAACGCAAACATAAACAAAACACAACGCAATCACATATTAATAATATCCACATATTAATATAAACGTTAGTCCTCCTACAAACAAGGCACTAACTATAACCCGTTCCGACCCGTAATCCTACAAGTCCCGCAACAAATTAAGCACACACAAAAGTCTAAGTCTAGGCACCTATCTCAAGTCACCTAAATCCCTTAGACCATGCTCTGATTGTAAGACCCGAATATTCGTAGTGTACATATGTGTATATGAGTTACTCAAGTTTGGGGTTTTTGTTGCACATAATTAAAAAGACAAAAGATGCTGAACTGGGAGGTCGCGCGCCGCGCGGCTAGGTGGCGCGCCACACCATCTGTCTGCGACAGATTCCTTTCTTCTTTTTAAAATAGATATTTTGAGGGCGATTGTGTAATTTCACTTTGGGGCCGAATTTAATACCCTAGATCAGTTTTGAGGAGCTCATTTACTACTCCCACAACAACCTCATCTTCTCCAATTAAACTCTAGAGAGAGAGTGCAATCCTTGAGAGAGAAAGCTCCATTAAAGGGTAAAAGAGGTTGAATCGGGTCTCGGTGCAAGTTATAAAGTCGTTCATCTAGTCGATAGCTGCGTGGTGATTGTGTTGGTAAGTTATAAAACCCAATTTCTTACTTTAATTGCTTTAAGGGTTAGGGTTTGGGCTAGTGATGAACCAAAGACCCATTTTGTTAGTATTTTGGGGATTTTGGGTGAGTATGGGTTATGAAGGCTCATTGATGACTAACCTAGGGTTTGAATGTGTTAATTGGACTTTTGAGTCTTAAATTTAGTTAGTTAGTGCTAGAACACTTTAATAATATGTAAATGGGTGTTATTGGGTATGGATGACCCAAATGGGTGTGTTGACCTTGAAATGGGTCAAATGAGTCTTTAATGACCAAAGTGGTCTAGCAATTATGAAAACGAGTTAGCCTTGTGACCTAAATGTGTTTTAAACCCATCTTGACGAATGATTAGGGTTTTGGTGTGTGTTGACCCAATTTAGGGTTAAGGGTGCAAATGGGTTGAAATTGCACCATTGGGTCAAAATGGCTTAGAATGGTGAAAGGGTTTGGTTGACCGACTTGAGTTTGCGTTTGATGATGTGTATAATATGATAGGTACGTTACTTTGAGGTCTTGCAAGCTCGGGTATCTTTTCACAAGACTTTGAGGTGAGTGGAATAATTATATGCGTATGTATATAATGTATCTATTTGTTGTAGCGTGAAAGGTGTAGTGTCGAGGTGTTAAGACACCACGTTTCACGTGAAGAGTGTAGCATCGAGGTGTTAAGATGCCACTCGGGTGTAGCATCGAGGTGTTAAGATGCCACCTAGGAGTGTAGTGTCGAGGTGTTAAGACACCACTCCGTAAAAATAATGAGTGATGCATCGAGGTGTTAAGATGCCACTCGGGGTGATGTGCCGAGGTGTTAAGGTGCCACCCTAGGGGTTAGTGGTGCGAGGTGTTAAGTGCCCTAACGGATGTTATGAACACCGATGGCGTTTTCGCGAGCGCCGTTCCCTTGTACTATTGGTCGACCATGGTTATTTGTGTTGTAAGCATATTATATTATTCGAGTTATATTCATATGCGGTTATTATGCTAGCTTGTAGTATTGGTGATTTATAGCTCGTTATTGTGACGGTAAGCTAAGTGTGTATGCTAGCGTGTTTGCGGTTTGGTGTGTAAGTGTATGCAAGTAGGTATAATTATATATGTATTCGTATAATTATTGCATTCACTAAGCTTTGCTTACCCTCTCGTTGTTTACCATTTTATAGGTTCGGTTTTGGACAAGGGTAAGGGCATCGTTTTGGACAAGAGATTCCGCTTGATGCTAGGGGACGCTTTTGGCTTTAGTAGCTCTTGGAGTTTGACCGATAGTTGGGTAGTTTAATCCCAAACGCCATGCTCATTGTGTAGTTTGGAACTTAAACTTTTTGGTGGTCGAAACTCGTAGATTGTATTAAACTCGTAAAACGGCCGATGTGGGCCCCACTTGTAAAACATCATTTTTATGTTTGAATCGTGATAGTTTTACATATTTGAATGTGTGGTTAAAAGCGTGTCATCTAAAAATGTCGGGAACTAGCCGATCTTTTTCGCATTTTAAAACTTTCCGGACAGACCACTTTGGCGCGCCGCGCCCCAACATGGCGCGCCGCGCGGGTATGCTGCACAGGAAATTTTTTATTTTTGTATTTTCGCGTGGTTTGGTCGAGGGTTGGTTTGGGTTGTTACACTGATACCACTTGTAACAACCAAAACCAAACCACGTTCGAACCCGCTTAAAGTATCACAAAAAAAAAAATTATTTTTGTTGCACAGCTATTGGCGCGGCGCGCAAAAAGGCCTGGACAGGCTGCTGTCCCAAAAAGTCAAAAACATGAAAATGTTTGACCACTTTCCGACGTATTTAGACAAAACGCTTTTCACAACATATTCATATATGAAAAACTAACACGTTCCATTCATAAAAAAAGTTTTACGAGACCGGGCCCACATCGGCCGTTTTACGACTTTCGTACAAAATACAAGTTTTCAACCACATGATTTTTAATACAAAATAAAGCCGAGCATGGCGATTGTGGATACGCTACCCAATCCTAATCGAATCCAAAAGCATGCCTCTAAAGTAACTACACAAGTCCACTAGTCCCCACACTTACCCGAGCCGCCGCGTCCATGCAATCTATCAAAATGTCAACAACGAGAGGGTAAGCTAACGCTTAGTGAGTGAGAATATACTACATACATATATATGCATAAAATGGACATGACACATAAATAAACAAATACCGCATACCGAAGCATCCAAGCATAAAGGCAAGCTAATCTAAGCATACCGTACGATCACTAAGCAACAAGCTAACAACATCAACAATGAGTAAGTTCACCAACGACAATGTGAACAAATGCTAATAAGCTACACCCGGAGGGTTAGCTACATAACGACAATACAACATTATACGTATACAATATTTAACATGCTAAACAATCACAAACACAATATGGTTAACCATAACGCTATGGTGCTACCGGCTCGTGGTTCACACCATACGTATTTGAGTCATACTCTTTTATAGTGCTACCGGCTCGTGGTTCACACTTTGATGCTACCGGCTCGTGGTTCACGCCTCGTTTTATAGTGCTACCGGCTCGTGGTTCACACTCGATGCTACCGGCTCGTGGTTCACATCTATTTTTATAGTGCTACCGGCTCGTGGTTCACACTCGATGCTACCGGCTCGTGGTTCACATCTATTTTTATAGTGCTACCGGCTCGTGGTTCACACTCGATGCTACCGTAACATCCACAAACAAATACGCCATAAACATGAACGCATAATTATTCCACTCACAATATTAACCCTTCGCCATTGGGGTTATATAATCCACATCACCCGCCCATGTGATAACGTACACACAAAATGTGCACCTCGTCAAAGGTGGTCAACCAAAACGCACAACCGTGGCAATTGGACCTATACACAAGTTCATCAATCCACCTATATGTGAAGTGAGCTCTATGACCGAGAACTACTTCACCCGACCCACACCCATCCTACACATACATATGCACATAGGATATTAACACTCACCTTGTCGCCTTGAAGAATGCCACCGAATAATCCGCAATCGCCGATGGAATGTACCTATTCCATTTATCACATAACAAGTAACACAATTAGGGTGGATATACAAATCAACCCAAATTGACAACTAGTGCAATTTCGACCCAAATACACTTCCAAGCACCAATCGCGCCCAAATTAACCAATAATCACTAACACAAGTGAGAATGGTCCTAATAGGCCAATTAAACTCAATCATAGGTGTTAAACACCTATCTTGCCCATAATGACACTTAAACCCTAATTTTGACCCAAAGGAGTCAACATCACGCCGTTAGCGAGTTTTGACACCAAAACATATTTAACTCGGTTTTATGCTTCAACTTAATCCATTTTAAGTTTATAAACCTTATTAGATTGACAATTGGGTCATAATCATCACCAAACCCTAATTTTGACTCTAGTCAAAATTAGTCAACCCAAATTCACCTAAAGTGGTTCCAACACTTCCATAATCACTAAACCTAGTGATTAAACTCAAGATTAAAGCCTAATCAAGGCCAAATCATCAACCAACCCAAAACCCGCCAAGTGACAAGAATAACTAGTCACCATAAACCCATTTCATCATCTAAGAGGGTTTCACAACAAATCAAACTCAAACCCTAACTTGAATATCAAATCTAACAAATGTAATTCGGAGTTTGAACTTACCAATACCACCAAAATGATGCCGTTAACGAGTAGAACAACTTTAAAACCTGAGCTTTGGTGAGAATCCAACTCCTTCTTCTCCAATTCAAGCTCTCTCACTCTAGAACCCTTCCTCTCTCTCTAGATATGGATGAGAGTGTTTGTGTGGGTGAGAAATGAGCTCCAATGGAGTTCTAGATCAGTTTTGGTGACCCTAAACTGACCCTAAATGAAAAGACCAAAGTACCCCTCATTTAAACCTTTTAAAAAATTTGAAAATTGCATCAGATGGGATCGGAGTGCCGCTCCATAAGGTGGAGCGCCGGTCCAACCTTCAGGTCAGTTTTCAGTTTCTTGTTTTGGCCCTAACTTTTTGACCGTAGCTCCGTTTTCGATGAATTAAATATCGTTGGAAACGTAATAAGATTTTCTTTCCAATGGTAAGGCTTTGAAACATCAACTCAAACTTTATTTAGAGTTGAAAAGATATGTACACACCTTTTCACTTCAAACAACGTCCAGTTTCCTTCGACGTTCGAGCAAGCAACACGTACGTGCTTCGTACACTTCATACACGCATCGTACACCATAAATACATTATGTACAATAAATATTTGGGTCTTACATGGGCGCGATTAGTTGTATATGGATCCATAGGGCTTGACATCCCCGTCTGTTCCAGGTATAAAAACCCTAGCCTGAACTATAAAACATATGCATGCTATTTGAGGTTAGTACACATTGGATTGCGTGTATTATACATGTTAGTTGCATGTATGTTAAAACAGAGGTACTTATTATAAAGTTAAAGTTTAGTTACCAGGGTGCTCTGTTACGTAGAATCTTTTGATAAATGTTTCGGATGAAACAACTGAAATCTTGTGATCCACCTTTATATACAGATTATGCACAACATTAAAACTATGAACTCACCAACCTTTGTGTTGACACTTTTAAGCATGTTTATTCTCAAGTTCTTAGAAGTCTTCTGCTGTTTGCTTATACGTTATACAAGCTATGTGCATGGAGTCATACATACTTTATTCGAGAAAACTTTGTGTTCACAAAATCATCACCATGTATCTTATTTTGACTGCATTGTCAACAGATGTAGTATTGTAAACTATTATTTACGATGATTGTCTATATGTAGAAATCATCAGATATCAAAGACCTTGGAATTAGATATTCATTTATGGTGTGCCTTTTCAAAAGAATGCAATGTTTATAAAACTTATCATATAGAGGGCAAAACCTCACTATGAAATCAATGAATGATGTATTCGTCCAATTGGATTTTGATGGGTCATCACAAAAGGTAAACTTGAAATAACCGCATTGATCATCACTAAGCGACCCCCAAAAGAAAGACACCTTCCTTTCCACCCGGCTAGTTTTTGTTTGAACTTGTTGATAATCGGGTTCCACATTGAGATTCTATCCCTACCAAAACCGATCGGGATGCCGAGATAGTCGAGAGGGAAAGTGCCAACTTTGCAATCAAAGATAGTCGAAAAAGCTATCAAATCCGCTCTAGAAACATGAATGCCATACAATGTTGTTTTAATAGCATTCATTTGAAGCCCGGCAAGATGGGAGAACAAATCCATGATGTGTTTTATCCGTAAAAGTTTGATCGAATTTGGTTGAGCAAATATGATGGTATCATCGGCGAATTGAGAGTGGTTAATTTTCAAGTTAGGTCCAATACGACAACCTTGTAAATCGCCTTTGATAAGGTCTCTAGATAAAAGTTTACTTAAAACCTCCGCAACAATGATGAACAAAAAAGACGATAAAGGATCACCTTGTCTTAATCCGCGTTTCATAATCCCTTCGCGGGAAGGAGAGCCATTAAGTAGGACCGAAAAATGTATGTTAGAAATACAAACTTTGATCCATGAGATGAACTTTTGTCCGAACCCCATCCTATGGAAGACCGAAAGTAAGAACTCGTGTGAAACACAATCATAAGCTTTTGAGAAGTCAATCTTCAAGAGAAGGAGAGGCTTTTTCTTCTTTTTTGCCATGTGGACAACTTCGCTAACAACCATAACCCCGTCCATTAATAAACGTGATGGAACAAACCCGTTTTGGTTTTCACTAATGATATGGGGAATAGCTTTCTTTAATCTATTAGCCAAAGTTCTAGCGATGATTTTGTATGGAGCGTTAATAAGACTAATAGGGCGCAATTGATCAATGGTTTTATCCGAGTTGCATTTGGGGATTAAAAAAATAAAAGAAGAATTAAAACCAATCGGAAACGACGGGTTAGCATGGAAATCTTCAAACATTCGGACAATAATATCCTCAAGATAATACCATGATTTTTTGAAGAATTGAAGGGAAAAATCATCCGGGCCCGGGGTTTTGTTTCCATCAAAATTGTTTATAACCTCAAAAATCTCTTGAGAAGAAAAGGGTTGTTCCATGATGGGTATTAAATGGGTAGGTAGCAGGCCAAAATTCAAATCGGCCCACGCAGAATGTACATTAACCTGAGAGAAAGCAGTAACAGGAGATTGAACAGGGGAGTTAATGAAATGACCCGTTCTTATTGATTAAAAATGTTCCATATTAATTGATTTCGTTGCGAGGTTTTGACCTCTATATGAGACGTTTTTCAAAGACTGCATTCATTTTAAAACAAACCTTAACCTTTATTTCATCAATAAAGGTTTAAAAAGCTTTACGTAGATTATCAAATAATGATAATCTAAAATATCCTGTTTACACACGACCATTACATAATGGTTTACAATACAAATATGTTACAACAAAATAAGTTTCTTGAATGCAGTTTTTACACAATATCATACAAGCATGGACTCCAAATCTCGTCTTTATTTAAGTATGCGATAGCGGAAGCTCTTAATAATCACCTGAGAATAAACATGCTTAAAACGTCAACAAAAATGTTGGTGAGTTATAGGTTTAACCTATATATATCAAATCATAATAATAGACCACAAGATTTCATATTTCAATACACATCCCATACATAGAGATAAAAATCATTCATATGGTGAACACCTGGTAACCGACATTAACAAGATGCATATATAAGAATATCCCCATCATTCCGGGACACCCTTCGGATATGATATAAATTTCGAAGTACTAAAGCATCCGGTACTTTGGATGGGGTTTGTTAGGCCCAATAGATCTATCTTTAGGATTCGCGTCAATTAGGGTGTCTGTTCCCTAATTCTTAGATTACCAGACTTGATAAAAAGGGGCATATTCGATTTCGATAATTCAACCATAGAATGTAGTTTCACGTACTTGTGTCTATTTTGTAAATCATTTATAAAACCTGCATGTATTCTCATCCCAAAAATATTAGATTTTAAAAGTGGGACTATAACTCACTTTCACAGATTTTTACTTCGTCGGGAAGTAAGACTTGGCCACTGGTTGATTCACGAACCTATAACAATATATACATATATATCAAAGTATGTTCAAAATATATTTACAACACTTTTAATATATTTTGATGTTTTAAGTTTATTAAGTCAGCTGTCCTCGTTAGTAACCTACAACTAGTTGTCCACAGTTAGATGTACAGAAATAAATCGATAAATATTATCTTGAATCAATCCACGACCCAGTGTATACGTATCTCAGTATTGATCACGACTCAAACTATTTATATTTTGGAATCAACCTCAACTCTGTATAGCTAACTCCAACATTCACATATAGAGTGTCTATGGTTGTTCCGAAATATATATAGATGTGTCGACATGATAGGTCGAAACATTGTATACGTATCTATGGTATCTCAAGATTACATAATATACAATACAAGTTGATTAAGTTATGGTTGGAATAGATTTGTTACCAATTTTCACGTAGCTAAACTGAGAAAAATTATCCAATCTTATTTTACCCATAACTTCTTCATTTTAAATCCGTTTTGAGTGAATCAAATTGCTATGGTTTCATATTGAACTCTATTTTATGAATCTAAACAGAAAAAGTATAGGTTTATAGTCGGAAAAATAAGTTACAAGTCATTTTTGTAAAGGTAGTCATTTCAGTCGAAAGAACGACGTCTAGATGACCATTTTAGAAAACATACTTCCACTTTGAGTTTAACCATAATTTTTGGATATAGTTTCATGTTCATAATAAAAATCATTTTCTCAGAATAACAACTTTTAAATCAAATTTTATCATAGTTTTTAATTAACTAACCCAAAACAGCCCGCGGTGTTACTACGACGGCGTAAATCCGGTTTTACGGTGTTTTTCGTGTTTCCAGGTTTTAAATCATTAAGTTAGCATATCATATAGATATAGAACATGTGTTTAGTTGATTTTAAAAGTCAAGTTAGAAGGATTAACTTTTGTTTGCGAACAAGTTTAGAATTAACTAAACTATGTTCTAGTGATTACAAGTTTAAATCTTCGAATAAGATAGCTTTATTTATATGAATCGAATGATGTTATGAACATCATTACTACCTTAAGTTCCTTGGATAAACCTACTGGAAAAGTGAAAAATGGATCTAGCTTCAATGGATCCTTGGATGGCTCGAAGTTCTTGAAGCAGAATCATGACACGAAAACAAGTTCAAGTAAGATCATCACTTGAAATAAGATTGTTATAGTTATAGAAATTGAACCAAAGTTTGAATATGATTATTACCTTGTATTAGAATGATAACCTACTATAAGAAACAAAGATTTCTTGAGGTTGGATGATCACCTTACAAGATTAGAAGTGAGCTAGCAAACTTGAAAGTATTCTTGATTTTATGTAACTAGAACTTGTAGAATATATGAAGAACACTTAGAACTTGAAGATAGAACTTGAGAGAGATCAATTAGATGAAGAAAATTGAAGAATGAAAGTGTTTGTAGATGTTTTTGGTCGTTGGTGTATGGATTAGATATAAAGGATATGTAATTTTGTTTTCATGTAAATAAGTCATGAATGATTACTCATATTTTTGTAATTTTATGAGATATTTCATGCTAGTTGCCAAATGATGGTTCCCACATGTGTTATGTGACTCACATGGGCTGCTAAGAGCTGATCATTGGAGTGTATATACCAATAGTACATACATCTAAAAGCTGTGTATTGTACGAGTACGAATACGGGTGCATACGAGTAGAATTGTTGATGAAACTGAACGAGGATGTAATTGTAAGCATTTTTGTTAAGTAGAAGTATTTTGATAAGTGTATTGAAGTCTTTCAAAAGTGTATAAATACATATTAAAACACTACATGTATATATATTTTAACTGAGTCGTTAAGTCATCGTTAGTCGTTACATGTAAGTGTTGTTTTGAAACCTTTAGGTTAACGATCTTGTTAAATGTTGTTAACCCAATGTTTATAATATCAAATGAGATTTTAAATTATTATATTATCATGATATTATCATTTATGAATATCTCTTAATATGATATATATACATTAAATGTCTTTACAACGATAATCGTTACATATATGTCTCGTTTAAAAATCATTAAGTTAGTAGTCTTGTTTTTACATATGTAGTTCATTGTTAATATACTTAATGATATGTTTACTTATCATAGTATCATGTTAACTATATATATATCCACATATATGTCATCATATAGTTTTTACAAGTTTTAACGTTCGTGAATCACCGGTCAACTTGGGTGGTCAATTGTCTATATGAAACATATTTCAATTAATCAAGCCTTAACAAGTTTGATTGCTTAACATGTTAGAAACATTTAATCATGTAAATATCAATCTCAATTAATATATATAAACATGGAAAAGTTCGGGTCACTACAGTACCTACCCGTTAAATAAATTTCGTCCCGAAATTTTAAGCTGTTGAAGGTGTTGACGAATCTTCTGTAAATAGATGCGGGTATTTCTTCTTCATCTGATCTTCATGCTCCCAGGTGAACTCGGGTCCTCTACGAGCATTCCATCGAACCTTAACAATTGGTATCTTGTTTTGCTTAAGTCTTTTAACCTCACGATCCATTATTTCGACGGGTTCTTCGATGAATTGGAGTTTTTCGTTGATTTGAATTTCATCTAACGGAATAGTGAGATCTTCTTTAGTAAAACATTTCTTCAAATTCGAGACGTGGAAAGTGTTATGTACAGCCGCGAGTTGTTGAGGTAACTCAAGTCGGTAAGCTACTGGTTCGACAAGATCAATAATCTTGAATGGTCCAATATACCTTGGATTTAATTTCCCTCGTTTACCAAATCGAACAACGCCTTTCCAAGGTGCAACTTTAAGCATGACCATCTCTCCAATTTTAAATTCTATATCTTTTCTTTTAATGTCAGCGTAGCTCTTTTGTCGACTTTGGGCGGTTTTCAACCGTTGTTGAATTTGGATGATCTTCTCGGTAGTTTCTTGCATAATCTCCGGACCCGTAATCTGTCTATCCCCCACTTCACTCCAACAAATCGGAGACCTGCACTTTCTACCATAAAGTGCTTCAAACGGCGCCATCTTAATGCTTGAATGGTAGCTGTTGTTGTAGGAAAATTCTGCTAACGGTAGATGTCGATCCCAACTGTTTCCGAAATCAATAACACATGCTCGTAGCATGTCTTCAAGCGTTTGTATCGTCCTTTCGCTCTGCCCATCAGTTTGTGGATGATAGGCAGTACTCATGTCTAGACGAGTTCCTAATGCTTGCTGTAATGTCTGCCAGAATCTTGAAATAAATCTGCCATCCCTATTAGAGATAATAGAGATTGGTATTCCATGTCTGGAGATGACTTCCTTCAAATACAGTCGTGCTAACTTCTCCATCTTGTCATCTTCTCTTATTGGCAGAAAGTGTGCTGATTTGGTGAGACGATCAACTATTACCCAAATAGTATCAAAACCACTTGCAGTCCTTGGCAATTTAGTGATGAAATCCATGGTAATGTTTTCCCATTTCCATTCCGGGATTTCGGGTTGTTGAAGTAGACCTGATGGTTTCTGATGCTCAGCTTTGACCTTAGAACACGTCAAACATTCTCCTACGTATTTAGCAACATCGGCTTTCATACCCGGCCACCAAAAATGTTTCTTGAGATCCTTGTACATCTTCCCCGTTCCAGGATGTATTGAGTATCTGGTTTTATGAGCTTCTCTAAGTACCATTTCTCTCATATCTCCAAATTTTGGTACCCAAATCCTTTCAGCCCTATACCGGGTTCCGTCTTCCTGAATATTAAGATGCTTCTCCGATCCTTTGGGTATTTCATCCTTTAAATTTCCCTCTTTTAAAACTCCTTGTTGCGCCTCCTTTATTTGAGTAGTAAGGTTATTATGAATCATTATATTCATAGATTTTACTCGAATGGGTTCTCTATCCTTCCTGCTCAAGGCATCGGCTACCACATTTGTCTTCCCCGGGTGGTAACGAATCTCAAAGTCGTAATCATTCAATAATTCAATCCACCTACGCTGCCTCATATTCAGTTGTTTCTGATTAAATATGTGTTGAAGACTTTTGTGGTCGGTATATATAATACTTTTGACCCCATATAAGTAGTGCCTCCAAGTCTTTAATACAAAAACAACCGCGCCTAATTCCAAATCATGCGTCGTATAATTTTGTTCGTGAATCTTCAATTGTCTAGACGCATAAGCAATCACCTTCGTTCGTTGCATTAATACATAACCGAGACCTTGCTTTGATGCATCACAATAAATCACAAAATCATCATTCCCTTCAGGCAATGACAATATAGGTGCCGTAGTTAGCTTTTTCTTCAATAACTGAAACGCTTTCTCTTGTTCATCATTCCATTCAAATTTCTTCAATTTATGCGTTAATGCAGTCAAGGGTTTTGCTATTCTGGAAAAGTCTTTGATGAACCTTCTGTAGTAACCAGCTAGTCCTAAAAACTGGCGTATGTGTTTCGGAGTTTTCAGGGTTTCCCACTTTTCAACAGTTTCTATCTTTGCCGGATCCACCTTAATACCTTCTTTGTTCACTATGTGACCGAGGAATTGAACTTCTTCCAACCAAAATGCACACTTTGAAAACTTAGCGTACAATTCTTCCTTCCTCAATACTTCTAACACCTTTCTCAAATGTTCACCGTGTTCTTGGTCATTCTTTGAGTAAATAAGTATGTCATCAATGAAAACAATGACAAACTTGTCAAGGTATGGTCCACACACTCGGTTCATAAGGTCCATGAACACAGCTGGTGCATTAGTTAAACCAAACGGCATGACCATAAACTCGTAATGACCGTAATGTGTTCTGAAAGCAGTCTTTGGAATATCATCTTCTTTCACCCGCATTTGATGATACCCGAAACGTAAGTCAATCTTCGAATAAACAGACGAGCCTTGTAGTTGATCAAATAAGTCGTCGATTCTCGGTAGTGGGTAGCGGTTCTTGATGGTAAGTTTGTTCAACTCTCGGTAGTCGATACACAACCTGAATGTACCATCTTTCTTCTTGACAAACAAAACAGGAGCTCCCCACGGTGATGTGCTTGGTCGAATGAAACCACGCTCTAAAAGTTCTTGTAATTGGCTTTACAGTTCTTTCATCTCGCTGGGTGCGAGTCTGTAAGGAGCACGAGCTATTGGTGCAGCTCCTGGTACAAGATCTATTTGAAATTCAGCGGATCGATGTGGGGGTAATCCCGGTAATTCTTTCGGAAATACATCGGGAAATTCTTTTGCAATGGGAACATCATTGATGCTCTTTTCTTCAGTTTGTACTTTCTCGACGTGTGCTAGAACAACATAGCAACCTTTTCTTATTAGTTTTTGTGCCTTCAAATTACTAATAAGATGTAGCTTCGTGTTGCCCTTTTCTCCGTACACCATTAAGGGTTTTCCTTTTTCTCGTATAACGCGAATTGCATTTTTGTAACAAACGATCTCTGCTTTCACTTCTTTCAACCAATCCATACCGATTATCACATCAAAACTCCCTAACTCTACTGGTATCAAATCAATCTTAAATGTTTTGCTAACCAGTTTAATTTCTCGATTCCGACATATATTATCTGCTGAAATTAATTTACCATTTGCTAATTTGAGTAAAAATTTACTATCCAAAGGCGTCAATGGACAACTTAATTTAGCACAAAAATCTCTACTCATATAGCTTCTATCCGCACCCGAATCAAATAAATAGTAAGCAGATTTATTGTCAATAAGAAACGTACCCGTAACAAGCTCCGGGTCTTCTTGTGCCTCTGCCGCATTAATATTGAAAACTCTTCCGCGGCCTTGTCCATTCGTGTTCTCTTGGTTCGGGCAATTTCTAATAATGTGGCCCAATTTTCCACATTTATAACAAACTACATTGGCATAAATTGCTCCGACACTACTTGCTCCGCCATTACTCGTTCCGACACCATTTGTTCCTTTCGTTCTATTAACCCCTGGTCCGTAGACCTCACACTTCGCCGCGCTATGACCATTTCTTTTACACTTGTTGCAAAATTTGGTGCAGAACCCAGAGTGATACTTTTCACACCTTTGGCATAGCTGCTTCTGATTTTTGTTGTTGTTGCGGTTATTATTGTTGTTGGGAAGATTGTTGTAGTTGTTGTTGTTGTTGTTGTTGTTGTTGTTGTTGGGCCATTTGTTGTAGTTGCGATTGATGTTGCGATTGTTGGGATAATTGTTGCGATTATTGTTGTAATTGCTGTTGTTGTTGTATTGGTGATTCTTATCACCGTTTTCCTCCCACTTTCTTTTGACTTGCTTCACATTGGCCTCTTCAGCAGTCTGTTCTTTAATTCTTTCTTCAATCTGGTTCACTAGTTTGTGAGCCATTCTACATGCCTGTTGTATGGAGGCGGGCTGGTGTGAACTTATATCTTCTTGGATTCTTTCCGGTAATCCTTTCACAAACGCGTCGATCTTCTCTTCCTCATCTTCGAATGCTCCCGGACACAATAGGCACAATTCTGTGAATCGTCTTTCGTACATGGTAATATCAAATCCTTGGGTTCGTAACCCTCTAAGTTCTGTCTTGAGCTTATTGACCTCGGTTCTGGGACGTTACTTCTCGTTCATCAAGTGGTTGAATGCTGACTACGGTAGTGCGTACGCATCGTCTTGTCCCACTTGCTCTAGATAGGTATTCCACCATGTTAACGCAGAACCTGTGAAGGTATGCGTAGCATACTTCACTTTGTCCTCTTCAGTACACTTACTTATGGCAAACACCGATTCGACCATCTCGGTCCACCGTTTCAATCCGATCGGTCCTTTGGTTCCATCAAATTCCAAAGGTTTGCAGGCAGTGAATTCTTTGTAGGTGCATCCTACACGATTTCCTGTACTGCTAGATCCAAGGTTATTGTTGGTATGTAGCACAGCCTGTACTGCGGCTATGTTTGAAGCTAGAAAAGTACGGAATTCCTCTTCATTCATATTCACGGTGTGTCGAGTAGTCGGTGCCATTTCCTTCAAAATAGTCAAATGGAACAAGTTAATCATACAGAATATTAAGAGTAGTTAATAGTATTTCGTAGCATAATATGAACTCATTTATAAAAGCTTTTTCTTCATATTAGCGTTTTATAAGTTTAAATTCGGGTAGTACCTACCCGTTAAGTTCATAATTAGTAGCTAATATACAATTCAACTACTACAATTCTATATGAAAAACTGATTATAATAATATTTCGCGTTCAAACTTTTATACAATATTTTACAAACTTACAATACCGCTTATTTTACATAAAGCATGAAATATAGCACACAATAACTTTGATACAAGATAGTTGTGAAGATAATTCTAGATAGTACACAAGTCGTTCAGCAAAGGCAATAAAGACACGTAATTCATACGTCCAGAAACAAGTCATGCATTCTGGTTTTACTAGGACTACTTCCCATCCTTGGTCTTGTGGAACATAACCGTTATGGCCGTTGATAAGACAGCGTGTTGTAACGTCATCAAAGGGACGAGGGTTACGTAATGTCCAACAGTCCCGTAACAATCTAAAAACCTCATTTCTTACCCCAATTACTGACTCCGTCACTTGTGGGAACGTTTTGTTTAATAGTTGTAGGCCGATGTTCTTGTTCTCACTTTGGTGAGAAGCGAACATTACTAATCCGTAAGCATAACATGCTTCTTTATGTTGCATGTTAGCCGCTTTTTCTAAATCACGAAGTCCAATATTCGGATATATTGAGTCAAAATAATTTCTTAACCCATTGCGTAAAATAGCATTTGGGTTCCCCGTAATATATGCGTCAAAGTAAACACATCGTAACTTATGGATTTCCCAATGTGATATCCCCCATCTTTCGAACGAAAGCCTTTTATAAACCAAGGCATTCTTGGAACGTTCTTCGAATGTCTTACAAACTGATCTCGCCTTAAATAGTTGTGCCGAAGAATTCTGACCGACTCTAGACAAGATTTCATCAATCATGTCTCCGAGTAGGTCTCTTAAAATATTGGGTTGTCTATCCATTTTGTGTTTTTATGCTGTAAAATAGACAAGAGTTAGATTCATAAAAAAAAATACTTATTAATACAAGCAATTTTTACATATATCATAAAGCATAAGCACACTATATTACATATATTACACCACACGAATACAACTATCTTATTCAGACTCGCTTGTTTCTTCTTCTTCGGTTTTGGTTCGTTTTGCCAAGTTTCTAGGGATATATGATGTTCCCCTAATACGAGCCGTCGTTATCCACATTGGTTTAGAAAAACCTGGTGGTTTAGAGGTTCCCGGGTTATTGTTACAACTTAAGAACTTCGGGGGTTGACGATACATATAAAGTTCATCGGGGTTGGAATTAGATTTCTCTATTTTTATGCCCTTTCATTTATTATTTTCTTTTGCCTTTTTAAATTCAGTTGGGGTAATTTCTATAACATCATCGGAATTCTCGTCGGAATCCGATTCATCGGAGAATTGGTAATCCTCCCAATATTTTGCTTCCATGGCGGAAACACCATTGACCATAATTAACCTTGGTCGGTTGGTTGAGGATTCTCTTTTACTTAACCGTTTTATTATTTCCCCCACCGGTTCTATTTCTTCTTCCGGTTCCGATTCTTCTTCCGGTTCCGATTCTTCTTCCGGTTCCGACTCTTCTTCCGGTTCCTCTTCTGGAACTTGTGAATCAGTCCACGAATCATTCCAATTTACATTTGACTCTTCATTATTATTAGGTGAGTCAATGGGACTTGTTCTAGAGGTAGACATCTATCACATAATATCAAACACGTTAAGAGATTAATATATCACATAATATTCATATGTTAAAAATATATAGTTTCCAACAAAAATGTTAAGCAATCATTTTTAAAGAAACACGGTCGAAGTCCAGACTCACTAATGCATCCTAACAAACTCGATAAGACACACTAATGCAAATTTTCTGGTTCTCTAAGACCAACGCTCTGATACCAACTGAAATGTCCCGTTCTTATTGATTAAAAACGTTCCATATTAATTGATTTCGTTGCGAGGTTTTGACCTCTATATGAAACGTTTTTCAAAGACTGCATTCATTTTAAAACAAACCTTAACCTTTATTTCATCAATAAAGGTTTAAAAAGCTTTACGTAGATTATCAAATAATGATAATCTAAAATATCCTGTTTACACAACCATTACATAATGGTTTACAATACAAATATGTTACAACAAAATAAGTTTCTTGAATGCAGTTTTTACACAATATCATACAAGCATGGACTCCAAATCTCGTCCTTATTTAAGTATGCGACAGCGGAAGCTCTTAATAATCACCTGAGAATAAACATGCTTAAAATGTCAACAAAAATGTTGGTGAGTTATAGGTTTAACCTATATATATCAAATCATAATAATAGACCACAAGATTTCATATTTCAAAACACATCCCATACATAGAGATAAAAATCATTCATATGGTGAACACCTGGTAACCGACATTAACAAGATGCATATATAAGAATATCCCCATCATTCCGGGACACCCTTCGGATATGATATAAATTTCGAAGTACTAAAGCATCCGGTACTTTGGATGGGGTTTGTTAGGCCCAATAGATCTATCTTTAGGATTCGCGTCAATTAGGGTGTCTGTTCCCTAATTCTTAGATTACCAGACTTGATAAAAAGGGGCATATTCGATTTCGATAATTCAACCATAGAATGTAGTTTCACGTACTTGTGTCTATTTTGTAAATCATTTATAAAACCTGCATGTATTCTCATCCCAAAAATATTAGATTTTAAAAGTGGGACTATAACTCACTTTCACAGATTTTTACTTCGTCGGGAAGTAAGACTTGGCCACTGGTTGATTCACGAACCTATAACAAGATATACATATATATCAAAGTATGTTCAAAATATATTTACAACACTTTTAATATATTTTGATGTTTTAAGTTTATTAAGTCAGCTGTCCTCGTTAGTAACCTACAACTAATTGTCCACAGTTAGATGTACAGAAATAAATCGATAAATATTATCTTGAATCAATCCACGACCCAGTGTATACGTATCTCAGTATTGATCACAACTCAAACTATATATATTTTGGAATCAACCTCAACCCTGTATAGCTAACTCCAACATTCACATATAGAGTGTCTATGGTTGTTCCGAAATATATATAGATGTGTCGAAATGATAGGTCGAAACATTGTATACGTGTCTATGGTATCTCAAGATTACATAATATACAATACAAGTTGATTAAGTTATGGTTGGAATAGATTTGTTACCAATTTTCACGTAGCTAAAATGAGAAAAATTATCCAATCTTGTTTTACCCATAACTTCTTCATTTTAAATCCGGATTGAGTGAATCAAATTGATATGGTTTCATATTGAACTCTATTTTATGAATCTAAACAGAAAAAGTATAGTTTTATAGTCAGAAAAATAAGTTACAAGTCATTTTTGTAAAGGTAGTCATTTCAGTCGAAAGAACGACGTCTAGATGACCATTTTAGAAAACATACTTCCACTTTGAGTTTAACCATAATTTTTGGATATAGTTTCATGTTCATAATAAAAATTATTTTCTCAGAATAACAACTTTTAAATCAAAGTTTATTATAGTTTTTAATTAACTAACCCAAAACAGCCCGCGGTGTTACTACGACGACGTAAATCCGGTTTTACGGTGTTTTTCGTGTTTCCAGGTTTTAAATCATTAAGTTAGCATATAATATAGATATAGAACATGTGTTTAGTTGATTTTAAAAGTCAAGTTAGAAGGTTGCGAACAAGTTTAGAATTAACTAAACTATGTTCTAGTGATTACAAGTTTAAATCTTCGAATAAGATAGCTTTATTTATATGAATCGAATGATGTTATGAACATCATTACTACCTAAAGTTCCTTGGATAAACCTACTGGAAAAGAGAAAAATAGATCTAGCTTCAACGGATCCTTGGATGGCTCGAAGTTCTTGAAGCAGAATCATGACACGAAAACAAGTTCAAGTAAGATCATCACTTGAAATAAGATTGTTATAGTTATAGAAATTGAACCAAAGTTTGAATATGATTATTACCTTGTATTAGAATGATAACCTACTATAAGAAACAAAGATTTCTTGAGGTTGGATGATCACCTTACATGATTAGAAGTGAGCTAGCAAACTTGAAAGTATTCTTGATTTTATGTAACTAGAACTTGTAGAATATATGAAGAACACTTAGAACTTGAAGATAGAACTTGAGAGAGATCAATTAGATGAAGAAAATTGAAGGATGAAAGTATTTGTAGATGTTTTTGGTCGTTGGTGTATGGATTAGATATAAAGGATATGTAATTTTGTTTTCATGTAAATAAGTCATGAATGATTACTCATATTTTTGTAATTTTATGAGATATTTCATGCTAGTTGCCAAATGATGGTTCCCACATGTGTTAGGTGACTCACATGGGCTGCTAATAGCTGATCATTGGAGTGTATATACCAATAGTACATACATCTAAAAGCTGTGTATTGTACGAGTACGAATACGGGTGCATACGAGTATAATTGTTGATGAAACTGAACGAGGATGTAATTGTAAGCATTTTTGTTAAGTAGAAGTATTTTGATAAGTGTATTGAAGTCTTTCAAAAGTGTATAAATACATATTAAAACACTACATGTATATACATTTTAACTGAGTCGTTAAGTCATCGTTAGTCGTTACATGTAAGTGTTGTTTTGAAACCTTTAGGTTAACGATCTTGTTAAATGTTGTTAACCCAATGTTTATAATATCAAATGAGATTTTAAATTATTATATTATCATGATATTATCATGTATGAATATCTCTTAATATGATATATATACATTAAATGTCTTTACAACGATAATCGTTACATATATGTCTCGTTTAAAAATCATTAAGTTAGTAGTCTTGTTTTTACATATGTAGTTCATTGTTAATATACTTAATGATATGTTTACTTATCATAGTATCATGTTAACTATATATATATCCACATATATGTCATCATATAGTTTTTTCAAGTTTTAACGTTCGTGAATCACCGGTCAACTTGGGTGGTCAATTGTCTATATGAAACATATTTCAATTAATCAAGCCTTAACAAGTTTGATTGCTTAACATGTTGGAAACATTTAATCATGTAAATATCAATCTCAATTAATATATATAAACATGGAAAAGTTCGGGTCACTACAGTTAAACAGGGAGCAAAAATGCTAGATAGCAAAGTTTTTGACAGTAGTCGGATCTTCCACCCATAAGTCATTTATTATTAAACCCGCGATGTATGAAGATTGTTGGTTGATTCGAGAAACGGTATGAAAAAATTTTGAGTTTTTATCCCCTACTCTTAACCAAAGGAAACGAGATTGAAGCCCTGCTTTTGATTCAATGCGGATACTCAGCTTCTTTTTATGAGATTTTAAAAACGCCAAAGTTGATAGCTCGGTTTCTGTCAGATCGCGTGTTTTGAAACACTCTTTAAGGCTTTGGAGATTCCTTTCACAATTTTTAAGATCAAAAGCATCTTGATCTCTATTCGAAACATTCCAAATCTTTATATCCCCTTTTAACAAGCGAAGTTTTTTGTTTAAGATGAAAGCCGCCCAACCTTCAACTTCATAGCTAGACCATTTGGATTCGCATAGGTTTAATAAACCATTTTTTTGATAACCACAAGTTGTTAAAACTAAAAGGGTTCAGACCTCAATCACACATTTTCTTACCCCATACAATCGGTTTATGATCAAGCTTATTGGTGTTGACCGTTTGCAAGATTTCTTCGGGCCAAAAAGTAACCCATTCTTGATTAACCAAAAACCTATCAATACGAGAGAATTTCTGATAGTGCTCCAAATGAACATATATTTAGTAGCAATATCCTTCCAATATGTAAAGCTTTTAGTTGCAATTGTTCTATTTTTATGTAATATTCGTTTAAATAAATAAGTGCGAAGACAAAAGGCGAAAACGACGATTTGAAGACGCAAACGTCCAAAAAGCTCAAATGTACAAGATGAAATGTCCCGTTCTTATTGATTAAAAACGTTCCATATTAATTGATTTCGTTGCGAGGTTTTGACCTCTATATGAGACGTTTTTCAAAGACTGCATTCATTTTAAAACAAACCATAACCTTTATTTCATCAATAAAGGTTTAAAAAGCTTTACGTAGATTATCAAATAATGATAATCTAAAATATCCTGTTTACACACGACCATTACATAATGGTTTACAATACAAATATGTTACAACAAAATAAGTTTCTTGAATGCAGTTTTTACACAATATCATACAAGCATGGACTCCAAATCTCGTCCTTATTTAAGTATGCGACAGCGGAAGCTCTTAATAATCACCTGAGAATAAACATGCTTAAAACGTCAACAAAAATGTTGGTGAGTTATAGGTTTAACCTATATATATCAAATCATAATAATAGACCACAAGATTTCATATTTCAATACACATCCCATACATAGAGATAAAAATCATTCATATGGTGAACACCTGGTAACCGACATTAACAAGATGCATATATAAGAATATCCCCATCATTCCGGGACACCCTTCGGATATGATATAAATTTCGAAGTACTAAAGCATCCGGTACTTTGGATGGGGTTTGTTAGGCCCAATAGATCTATCTTTAGGATTCGCGTCAATTAGGGTGTATGTTCCCTAATTCTTAGATTACCAGACTTAATAAAAAGGGGCATATTCGATTTCGATAATTCAACCATAGAATGTAGTTTCACGTACTTGTGTCTATTTTGTAAATCATTTATAAAACCTGCATGTATTCTCATCCCAAAAATATTAGATTTTAAAAGTGAGACTATAACTCACTTTCACAGATTTTTACTTCGTTGGGAAGTAAGACTTGGCCACTGGTTGATTCACGAACCTATAACAATATATACATATATATCAAAGTATGTTCAAAATATATTTACAACACTTTTAATATATTTTGATGTTTTAAGTTTATTAAGTCAGCTGTCCTCGTTAGTAACCTACAACTAGTTGTCCACAGTTAGATGTACAGAAATAAATCGATAAATATTATCTTGAATCAATCCACGACCCAGTGTATACGTATCTCAGTATTGATCACAACTCAAACTATATATATTTTGGAATCAACCTCAACTCTGTATAGCTAACTCCAACATTAACATATAGAGTGTCTATGGTTGTTCCGAAATATATATAGATGTGTCGACATGATAGGTCAAAACATTGTATACGTGTCTATGGTATCTCAAGATTACATAATATACAATACAAGTTGATTAAGTTATGGTTGGAATAGATTTGTTACCAATTTTCACGTAGCTAAAATGAGAAAAATTATCCAATCTTGTTTTACCCATAACTTCTTCATTTTAAATCTGTTTTGAGTGAATCAAATTGCTATGGTTTCATATTGAACTCTATTTTATGAATCTAAACAGAAAAAGTATAGGTTTATAGTCGGAAAAATAAGTTACAAGTCGTTTTTGTAAAGGTAGTCATTTCAATCGAAAGAACGACGTCTAGATGACCATTTTACAAAACATACTTCCACTTTGAGTTTAACCATAATTTTTGGATATAGTTTCATGTTCATAATAAAAATCATTTTCTGAGAATAAAAATTTTTAAATCAAAGTTTATCATAGTTTTTAATTAACTAACCCAAAACAGCCCGCGGTGTTACTACGACGGCGTAAATCCGGTTTTACGGTGTTTTTCGTGTCTCTAGGTTTTAAATCATTAAGTTAGCATATCATATAGATATAGAACATGTTTTTAGTTGATTTTAAAAGTCAAGTTAGAAGGATTAACTTTTGTTTGCGAACAAGTTTAGAATTAACTAAACTATGTTCTAGTGATTACAAGTTTAAACCTTCGAATAAGATAGCTTTATATGTATGAATTGAATGATGTTATGAACATCATTACTACCTTAAGTTCCTTGGATAAACCTACTAGAAAAGAGAAAAATGGATCTAGCTTCAACGGATCCTTGGATGGCTCGAAGTTCTTGAAGCAGAATCATGACACGAAAACAAGTTCAAGTAAGATCATCACTTGAAATAAGATTGTTATAGTTATAGAAATTGAACCAAAGTTTGAATATGATTAGTACCTTGTATTAGAATGATAACCTACTGTAAGAAACAAAGATTTCTTGAGGTTGGATGATCACCTTACAAGATTGGAAGTGAGCTAGCAAACTTGAAAGTATTCTTGATTTTATGTAACTAGAACTTGTAGAATATATGAAGAACACTTAGAACTTGAAGATAGAACTTGAGAGAGATCAATTAGATGAAGAAAATTGAAGAATGAAAGTGTTTGTAGGTGTTTTTGGTCGTTGGTTTATGGATTAGATATAAAGGATATGTAATTTTGTTTTCATGTAAATAAGTCATGAATGATTACTCATATTTTTGTAATTTTATGAGATATTTCATGCTAGTTGCCAAATGATAGTTCCCACATGTGTTAGGTGACTCACATGGGCTGCTAAGAGCTGATCATTGGAGTGTATATACCAATAGTACATACATCTAAAAGCTGTGTATTGTACGAGTACGAATACGGGTGCATACGAGTAGAATTGTTGATGAAACTGAACGAGGATGTAATTGTAAGCATTTTTGTTAAGTAGAAGTATTTTGATAAGTGTATTGAAGTCTTTCAAAAGTATATAAATACATATTAAAACACTACATGTATATATATTTTAACTGAGTCGTTAAGTCATCGTTAGTTGTTACATGTAAGTGTTGTTTTGAAACCTTTAGGTTAACGATCTTGTTAAATGTTGTTAACCCAATGTTTATAATATCAAATGAGATTTTAAATTATTATATTATCATGATATTATCATGTATGAATATCTCTTAATATGATATATATACATTAAATGTCTTTACAACGATAATCGTTACATATATGTCTCGTTTAAAAATCATTAAGTTAGTAGTCTTGTTTTTACATATGTAGTTCATTGTTAATATACTTAATGATATGTTTACTTATCATAGTATCATGTTGGCTATATATATATCCATATATATGTCATCATATAGTTTTTACAAGTTTTAACGTTCGTGAATCACCGGTCAACTTGGGTGGTCAATTGTCTATATGAAACATATTTCAATTAATCAAGTCTTAACAAGTTTGATTGCTTAACATGTTGGAAACATTTAATCATGTAAATATCAATCTCAATTAATATATATATAAACATGGAAAAGTTCGGGTCACTACAGTACCTACCCGTTAAATAAATTTCGTCCCGAAATTTTAAGCTGTTGAAGGTTGATAATGCTAAAAACGAACATATATTTCATAGCATTATTCCTCAAGAAAGACAAGCTTTTAGTTGCAATTGTTCTATTTAAAAGTGATATTCGTTTAAATAATAAAAGGTGAAGACAAAAGACAGATTCGACGAATTGAAGACGCAAATGACCAAAAAGCTCAAAAGTACAAAATACAATCAATGAGGTTCCAATTATTGATAAGAAACGTCTCAAAATTACAAGAGTACAAAATTCAAAATGAAAAGTACAAGATATTAAATTGTACGCAAGGACGTTCGAAAATCCGGAACCGGGACCAGAGTCAACTCTCAACGCTCGACGCAACGGACTAAAAATTACAAGTCAACTATGCATATGAATATAATATAATATATAATTAATTCTTAAAATTAGTATATATATTATATTATATTTATAAAACGTCGGCACAAGGAAACAAGCAACATGTGAGCTCTCCAAGCTGGCCATGCGATCGCATGGCCAGGAAGAAGAAAGTCCATGCGATCGCATGGCATGAAAAGTCAGGCCACATCTCCTATAAATTCGCAGTTTGGTGAACGCAAAATCAATATATATCCATCAATCTCTCTATCTATATACGTAATATTTATATTTATAATTTATATTTTAATTTTAATTTTAATTTTAATTTTAATTTTAATTTTAATTTTAATTTTAATCCTAATAATAAGGGTATGTTAGCAAATGTTGTAAGGGTGTAAGTCGAAATTCTGTCCGTGTAACGCTACGCTATTTTTAATCATTGTAAGTTATGTTCAACCTTTTTAATTTAATGTCTCGTAGCTAAGTTATTATTATGCTTATTTAATCCGAAGTAATCATGATGTTGGGCTAATTATTAAAATTGGGTAATTGGGCTTTGTACCATAATTGGGGTTTGGACAAAAGAACGACACTTGTGGAAATTAGACTATGGGCTATTAATGGACTTTATATTTGTTTAACTAAATGATAGTTTGTTAATGTTAATATAAAGATTTACAATTGGGCGTCCCTATAAATTACCATATACACTCGATCGGACACGATGGGCGGGGTATTTATATGTACGAATAATCGTTCGTTTAACCGGACACGGGAATGGATTAATAGCCACTAGAATAATTAAAACAGGGGTGAAATTATGTACAAGGACACTTGGTATAATTGATAACAAAATATTAAAACCTTGGGTTACACTCAGTCGACATCCTGGTGTAATTATTAAACAAAGTATTAAAATCTTGTTACAGTTTAAGTCCCCAATTAGTTGGAATATTTAACTTCGGGTATAAGGATAATTTGACGAGGACACTCGCACTTTATATTTATGACTGATGGACTGTTATGGACAAAAACCAGACGGACATATTAAATAATCCAGGACAAAGGACAATTAACCTATGGGCATAAAACTAAAATCAACACGTCAAACATCATGGTTACGGAAGTTTAAATAAGTATAATTCTTTTATTTCATATTTAATTTATTTTATTTTATATTTAATTGCACTTCTAATTATCGCATTTTTATTGTTATTGTATTTAATTGCACTTTTAATTATTGTACTTTTTAATTATCGCAAGTTTATTTTATCGCACTTTTATTATTCGCAATTTCATTATCGTTATTTACTTTACGCTTTAAATTAAGTCTTGTATTTATTTATTATTTTACATTTGGTTTTAACTGCGACTAAAGTTTTAAAATCGACAAACCGGTCATTAAACGGTAAAAACCCCCCTTTATAATAATAATATTACTTATATATATATTTGTATTTTTATAAAAGTAAACTAATATAGCGTTAAGCTTTGTTTAAAGATTTTCTCTGTGGAACGAACCGGACTTACTAAAAACTACACTACTGTACGATTAGGTACACTGCCTATAAGTGTTGTAGCAAGGTTTAAGTATATCCATTCTCTAAATAAATAAATATCTTGTGTAAAATTGTATCGTATTTAATAGTATTTCCTGCTAAAATATAAAGCTATTTTATATACACCTCGCAAAAACATCAAGGAATTTTTGGCGCCGCTGCCGGGGACAAATCTAGCTTAAAAGCCGGAAGCGCAACGCTATATAAAAAAAAAGATTTTTATTTTTAAGTTTACTTTAAAAAAAAATACATTTTTGTAAAAATACGTTTTAAATATTCTAAAATATAAAAAGAAAAATAAAAATATAGATATTTTTAAGAGTTTGTTAAATATTTAAGTTCTATAAAAGTTTCTTTATCTTTATTTTATAAAAATATAAGTTTTATTTAATTTATATAAATATATTATATAAATATATAAAACAGAAAAATAAAACACAAATCAGAAAAAAAAACACTCGAGTCCAGTACTGTAGCAGCCCAGTAACTGGCCCGAAACCCTAGCCCATGCGATCGCATGGCCGGGTAGCTTAGGACTCATGCGATCGCATGAAGCCAACTGACACGCCAGGTTTCACTCTGCAACGGCATTAATTACGGAGTATATTTTAATTATTATTATTAAAACCCTAATTAGGGTTTATTAGTTAATTAATTTTAATTAGTTTTTAGTTTTTATTATTATTTTGTATATTTAGCTTATTTAGTTAATTAAATTGTAAAATTAATAGTTTTATAAAATAAATAATATAAAAATAATATTTTTATAAAAATTGTACTTTTTACAACTTTTTGTATATTTTTATATTTTGTCCCTTTTTAATTGTTTTAGAGTAATATTTGTATTTTTAGCTCATATTTAGTTTTAAACTTAGTTTTTGCCATAGTTATTTTTACTTCTAGATTTTTAGGCTTTGCCGTAAAATCTTTTAAGTGCTTTTTCTTTAGACTAAGATCTAGGTGCTTTAGAGTTTTGCGACGCCTTTTTAAGTTTTAGTTTCTTTTTAAGTTATTTCCATTTGGGATTTAGTTTTTTCTGTAAGCTTTAATATTTTTAGACGCCTTTTACCTATGTATCAATTATCATTCCAATTAGTAATTTCAATTTCCGATTATAATTTTAAGTTAGTTGTAGTAATAAGGTTAGGTTAGTCAAGTGTTTTTAAGTTTTATAAGTTTTTTTTATTTTTCCGTCACCTTTTATTTTTCAACCATTTTTCTTTTTCGACCTTTTTCGACGCACTCTTTTTCTTTCTTATTTCTCGCTATTCTAGTTTTTAGGACATAGATTTTTATTCTACTTCTTATCTAAATTTCTTAAAATTACGAAAATTTATTTTAAGTGGTTAAATTGATAGACATCAAAATTTTCTGGTTCGTAGTAATAGTTGGATTTGTACGTGGACCGGGTTATTGGAGCCAAACAGTCCTCAATTATATTGAGACCAAACAAATCCTGCCCCTCTGCTGCATCTTTTGGCTATTCGAAACGTGAGCAAAATCAGAAAAGTCTATTGATTAGATAACTTATTATAATTTTTCTTTCCTTTTAAAAACTAATAGGATATTCAGTGAATGCACCGAGCAAGACGTTCATCACCTTTTGTACGTTCACCACCTGTAACTAGATCAAGACATCTAACTAATATTGTCGCCGTTGATAATCCATTTTTTGAACCCGACCTCACAATTGAGAATCCGGAGAATATTCCGGGACGATTCGTAGATCCTGAACAATTAAATTTTCCTCCGGAACCACCAATCATTCAAACAGAGATTGTTGAGGAACGAACCATTAAATCAGAATCCTCTAGTGATTCCGATTCAACAAATTCAATTATGGAGAATCTGGAACCTTTAAGTATGGAAGACCGAATGAGAGCTAAACGCACTGGCCAAGGTCACGCAATTACTCATCCAGACATTAATGCGCCAGATTATGAAATCAAAGGACAAATTCTACACATGGTGACTAATCAATGCCAATTTAGTGGTGCGCCGAAAGAAGATCCAAATGAACATTTACGTACCTTTAATAGGATCTGCACACTATTTAAAATCCGAGAAGTAGAGGATGAACAGATATATCTCATGTTATTTCCCTGGACTTTAAAGGGAGAAGCCAAAGATTGGTTGGAATCGTTACCTGAAGGGGCGATTGATACATGGGACGTTTTAGTTGAAAAATTTCTTAAACAATTCTTTCCTGCATCTAAAGCCGTAAGACTTCAAGGAGAAATTGTTACATTCACACAGAAGCCGAATGAAACTCTATATGAGGCGTGGACTAGATTTGAAAAGTTATTAAGAGGATGTCCGCAACATGGTTTAGACACCTATCAAATAGTACAAATATTCTACCAAGGATGCGACATCACTACAAGGAAAGACATAGATATAGCAGCTGGTGGTTCTATTATGAAGAAAACCGAAACTGATGCTTACAAAATTATTGATAACACTGCTTCCCACTCACATGAGTGGCACCAAGAAAAAGATATCGTTAGATCATCTAAAGCAGCTAGAGCCGATTCTAGCCATGACTTAGATTCCATTTCCGCAAAGATAGATGCTGTCGAGAGACGAATGGAAAAGATGACTAAAGATATTCACTCAATACGAATTAGTTGTGAGCAGTGTGGAGGACCACATTTGACAAAAGATTGTCTCAGTATTGAATTAACAATGGAACAAAGAGAGAATATTTCATACATAAACCAAAGGCCTGGAAATAATTATCAGAATAATTATCAACCGCCAAGACCGATTTACAATCAAAACCAGAACTATAACCGAAATATTCCATACAACAACCAACAAGGTCCTAGCAATCAACAAGTATCCAATAATACTTACAATCAGCAAAGACCTAATTTTCAAAACAAACCACCACAACAAACCGATGATAAAAAGCCGAATTTAGAAGATATGATGACGAAGCTAGTTGAAACTCAAACGCAGTTTTTCACATCTCAAAAACAAACCAATGAACAAAATGCTCAAGCATTTAGAAATCAACAAGCTTCTATTCAAAACTTGGAACAAGAAGTAAGTAACCTAGCAAGGTTAATAGGTGAAAGAAAACCAGGAAGTCTACCTAGTGATACAAATGCTAACCCCCGGAATGAAACAGCTAAAGCCATTACCACAAGAAGTGGTACAACACTTAAACCACCTGAAATACTTGTAACTTCTGATGAAACTATTCCTACTCCACAAGAACCACAACCTGATCAAGATAAGGAAAAAGAACCGGTAGTTGAGAAGGTTAATGAAGATAACACAGTTAAGGATAAACCTTATGTTAAACCATACCAACCACCACTTCCTTACCCGAGTAAAATGAAGAAAGAGAAACTTGAAGCCGAGCAATCCAAATTCTTGGATATGTTTAAACAGATAAATGTAAATCTTCCTTTCATTGATGTGATTTCAGGAATGCCTAGATACGCTAAATTCTTGAAAGATCTGATCACGAATAGAAAGAAAATGGAAGAACTCTCGGCTGTTACTATGAATGCTAATTGTTCAGCAGTGCTGTTGAATAAGATACCAGAAAAACTATCTGATCCAGGAAGTTTCACAATTCCATGTTTTCTGGGTAGTCTTAGTTTAATAGAAGCATTGGCAGACTTAGGTGCTAGTATAAATTTAATGCCATATTCACTATACGCTAAACTAGACCTTGGAGAATTGAAACCAACCAGAATAAGCATACAACTAGCCGATAGATCAATAAAATATCCTAGAGGGATAATGGAGAACATGCTAGTTAAAGTTGGTACTTTAGTATTTCCAGTAGATTTTGTTGTTCTGGACATGGAAGAAGATTCTCAAGTTCCTCTCATATTAGGAAGACCATTCTTAAACACGGCTAAAGCAATGATAGACGTGTTCGGTAAGAAATTGACCCTAAGTATAGAGGACGAGAGTGTTACCTTTTCAGTTGATAGAGCAATACAACAACCGCAATCTGCAGATGATACATGTTATTATATTCAAACTATAGATGCACATGCAGAATTATTAGAAGAATTTCCAGAATTATAAGGAACGGGAGAATGTTCTTTAGGAGAAGGTAATGAACTAATTGATGAAGCTGAAATGTTAGCTACACTTATAGCTAATGGATATGAACCAACAACAGAGGAAATTCAAATGCTAAAAGAAGAAGACAGATATCGATACAAATCATCGATAGAGGAACCTCCGAAATTAGAGTAAAAGCCACTTCCAAACCATTTGGAATACGCTTATTTACATGGTGAATCTGAATTACCTGTAATAATATCGTCTTCTCTTACTGAAAATGAGAAATCACAACTCATTTCTGTGTTGAAAGCTCATAAACCAGCCATTGCATGGAAGATTCATGATATTAAAGGAATAAGTCCTTCGTATTGCACACATAAAATCCTTATGGAAGAAGGTCATAAAACGTATGTGCAACGCCAACGAAGACTAAATCCTAATATGTAAGATGTAGTTAAAAAAGAAATTATTAAACTGCTAGACGCAGGTCTAATTTATCCAATCTCTGATAGTCCATGGGTAAGCCCAGTTCAATGCGTGCCTAAGAAGGGTGGCATGACTGTCATTACAAATGAGAAAAATGAGCTTATTCCTACTAGGACTGTAACAGGATGGCGTGTGTGTATTGATTATAGAAAATTAAATGACGCCACCAGAAAAGATCTTCATTGATCAAATGTTGGAAAGATTAGCCGGAAATAGTTACTATTGTTTTCTAGATGGATTTTTCGAATATTTTCAAATTCCAATAGCATGAGAGGACCAAGAAAAAACCACATTCACGTGCCCTTATGGTACTTTTGCTTACAAACGCATGCCATTTGGACTTTGCAACGCCCCTGCAACCTTTCAAAGGTGTATGATGGCGATTTTTCATGACATGATAGAAGAATGCATGGAAGTTTTCATGGATGACTTTTCGGTCTTCGGTGATACATTTGAAACATGTCTAGCTAATCTTGAACGAATGCTTATTGGATGCGAACAATCAAATCTAGTACTTAATTGGGAGAAATGCCATTTCATGGTTAAAGAAGGCATCGTTCTTGGACATAAAATTTCAAAAGAAGGAATTGAAGTGGATAGAGCTAAAGTAGATGTAATTGCTAAACTTCCACATCCCACCAATGTTAGAGGAGTTAGGAGTTTTCTAGGGCATGCCGGTTTTTACCGACGTTTCATAAAAGATTTTTCTAAGATTGCCACTCCTATGAATAAACTCCTAGAAAAGGATACTCCATTCATCTTTTCAGATGAGTGTATCAAATCTTTTAATATTCTTAAAGAGAAACTCACTAATGCGCCGATCATGATAACACCAAATTGGAATCTACCATTTGAACTAATGTGCGATGCAAGTGATTTTGCAATGGGAGCCGTTTTAGGACAAAGGATTGAAAAACGATTTCAACCTATATATTATGCTAGTAAGACGTTACAAGGAGCACAAATGAACTATACAACTACTGAAAAAGAACTCCTTGCTATTGTCTTTGCTTTTGACAAATTTCGATCATATCTCGTTCTAGCAAAAACGGTGGTCTATACCGACCATTCTGCTCTTAGATACCTATTTTCGAAACAAGATGCCAAACCAAGATTAATCCATTGGATCTTACTCTTACAAGAGTTTGATATTGAAATCCGAGATAAAAAAGGAGCAGAAAATCTCGCCGCTGATCATCTTTCTCGTCTTGAAAATCCTGAGTTAGAAGTTCTAAATGAATCGGCCATACAAGACAACTTTCCTGATGAATATCTATTGAAGATAGATTATAATGAAATTCCATGGTTTGCAGACTATGCAAACTACTTAGTATGTGGATTCCTTGAAAAAGGATTATCGTACCAAAAACGAAAGAAATTCTTCAGTGATATAAAACACTATTTCTGGGAAGATCCACATTTGTTTAAAAGTTGTCCAGATGGAATAATACGCCGATGTGTATTCGGAGATGAAGCCAGTAAAATATTAAACCATTGTCACACAGGACCAACAGGAGGGCATTATGGGCCTCAACTAACAGCAAGAAAAGTTTATGATGCTGGATTCTATTGGCCTACAATTTACAAAGATGCACACTTTCTTTGCAAATCCTGTGATGCTTGTCAAAGGGCCGGAAAAATAAGTCAACGTGATGAAATGCCACAAAATGTCATCCAAGTATGTGAAGTATTTGACATTTGGGGTATTGACTTTATGGGTCCATTTCCAAAATCTCATAATAATCTATATATACTCGTAGCCATTGATTATGTATCTAAATGGGTGGAAGCACAAGCTCTCCCAACTAACGATGCACGAGTTGTAGTCAACTTTTTAAAACGTCTTTTTGCAAGGTTTGGAACACCGAAAGCTTTAATAAGTGATCGGGGTACTCATTTCTGTAATAATCAACTTGAGAAAGTTCTTAAAAGATATGGAGTAACTCATAAAATCTCCACCGCATATCATCCACAAACAAGTGGACAAGTTGAAAATACCAACCGAGCTTTAAAACGTATTCTAGAGAAAACCGTAGGATCAAATCCGAAGGAATGGTCCATTAAATTGGAGGATGCACTCTGGGCTTTTAGAACAGCCTACAAAACTCCAATTGGAACCACACCTTTTAGACTTGTTTATGGAAAAGCATGTCATCTTCTAGTAGAAATTGAACACAAAGCATTTTGGGCTTTGAAATCATGTAATCTTGATTTACATGAAGCTGGACGTCTACGGTTAAGTCAACTAAACGAATTAGAAGAATTAAGACATAAAGCATACGAAAATTCGTTAATCTATAAAGAAAGAATGAAGAAATGGCATGATAAAAGAATCAGAAGTTCAAAAGAATTTAAAGAAGGAGACAGAGTTCTTCTTTTCAATTCACGATTCAAGCTATTTCCTGGAAAATTGAAATCAAGATGGTCTGGACCATTCATAGTCAAAAGAGTTTTCCCATACGGAACGATAGAATTAATAAATTCAAATGGGATTGAATTTAAAGTTAATGGTCACAGAGTTAAACACTACATAGATAGTCCAATGGAATTCGACAACGAAGTTAATCACAATTTCGATACCACAGCTAACTAAGTGTGGGGAGAATCAAGTCTTTAAAGGATAATATGTATTTCTGTTAGAGTTAGATTGTCTGTTTTCGTGTAGTTCTCAAAAATGGAACCCGAATGGTCTTTCCCTAGCAGACCCTAAAGAACTAGTCTTCTCCCCCCATTCTGAATTTTATTTTTTTTAGGGAATGAAGACTGCCTGTGAACTAAACCATGGTCTAATGCTACACGCTTTGATCACTAAACGTAATAATGACACACTAACGAGTGAAATAGTATCAGTAATCAGAGAAAGATTGGACGGAGTAAGAAAAGAATCCAGATGTGAAGATAATAAGTTACAATTTGGTAAAGGAAAATCAAAATCCGCAGCGAAAAGAAGAGCACGACACCTAGAACGATGTCACAAATGCGGAAAATGGTCACATGGAGGTAAATGTTCAAATAATCAAACCTATTCAAATACCGAATTTGTTACTTTATGCAGAGACGGACCGTTCATATGTTTAGAAAAAAAGACACTGAATGCTCGAGGTTACGCCTATGTAGCCATGGAAAACCAATTAAACCGACTATCTTATGAATGGGATAGATCATATAACTAAGAATACTATCTCACAGGTAAGTCTGTACAGTTTTTATTTTTTTTATTTATTTTTATTTTTAACCTTTTGATAATAAACGCTAATTTGTTCGCTATAAAGTATTAAATTGGTATTGAATAAAATTAGGTTTGACGACCGAAATTATTGATATCATTCAAAAATTTATTACATCACTGCGAAATTTAACGTTTATTCTTAAGGTATAAATATCTTTAATCAATCAACCCAAAATATTTCAAAAATTCGTCATGAGTTAAATTAGGTCATGGAACCGAAATTACTTTACCGAAAAGAGGGGCGCATATTTTTGATAATATTTGATTGATTAAAGTGGGATAAAAAGCCAAAAAGATTTTTAATTTTATTTTTACCATGTTTTTAAAATTAATATATAAATCTTAAATTAATATTGTAAACTTTGTAAAAACAATATATTTAAAATTGTAAATATTTGAAAAATTAATATAAGTTTGGTGTGAATTTATAATATGAATTTTTAAATTAAGTTTGGTGTGAATTTTTAATTTTTAAAAATAAGAATTTTTAATTTTATGCATTTCAAATTTTAAGTTTGGTGTGAATTTTTAATATTAATTTTGAATTTTATGTATTTTTATTTTAAGTTTGGTGTGAATTTAAAAACAAAAATTTACTTTATCTCATTAAGTTAAAAATATGATTTTTAAAATTCGTCGTAAGTTGAAGACTAGGTCATTGAACCGAAATTGCTTTACCCGAGGGAGGGACGAGAACTTTTATTATCATTATTTTTAATCTTATTGAATTAAAGTAAGCCAAAAACATTAAAACAAAACCCAAAAATCTTTACTTTTAAAAACCGCGCTTTGATTTGACAAATTTTAAAATTTTGTCGAGGGACTGACTAGGACAGCGATCCGAAACGCCCTCGCTCCTAAAGGAAAACAAAATTTTTAAAATTTAATTAATTATAAGTTTTATAAAGTATAAGGTTTTATATATAAAAAAAAAAAACATGAAATTACTGTAGCCGGCACCCCATGCGATCGCATGGGGTTTGCACTTGGAACCCATGCGATCGCATGGGGACCAAATGCAGGCCAGAAACAAATAGACAGCGAGTTCTGTTTCTTCTCCACAAAACACATTCACGAAACTCACCCAAAAATTCACCAATTTTTGCCATTTTTCCACCGTAATTCATCAAATTTCTTGCTCTAATCATGCCTAGATTCTCATTCTTCAGCAAATTGGTAAAAATTACACCCCTAAACTCTATAAATTCCTAGTTTTTGTGGTAATTACCAATTTTTTACCTAATGCAATTTTGTTAATTTCTAGTGTAATTAGTGTTAAATTGTTAGTATTTTATGCATGTATAACCTAGATTGATGCTATTTAACATGATTTGAAGCCAAAAACTTCAAAATCTTTAGAAATCTTGGGTTTGTGTTCTTGAGCAATTTGGGGTTTTTTGATATAAACAGGTTATGGCCGATTTTTGTCATGAATTATTGCTAAATTGAGTAGTGTAACATGTTTAGATAGTTAAATGATCCAAACATTGATCCTAAACATGATTTTTGGAGATTAAAGTGGACTTTTTAAGTCCAAAATTCATGAACTTGATTAATTTGATATATTTGCCATTTGAGACTTGTTTAATTATTAGTAATGAATATTTTGACATGTTATTTAAGTTAAATGCTTATGAATTTTGTATACATTTTCATATGTGCTTATTTGAAAAGTGTAGAATTGTGAAAAATTGTGAAAATGTGTATAAGTTTAATTTTGATTTAACATGTTATAGTGATTGTTTTAAGTTGTTATTTTGCTAATACTAATGCATATTTGGATGCACAAATTTTGTGTTTAATGTGTTTTGCAGAAAGCCGATACTGGAGGTTCAGGAGCATCATCATCTAGACGACCAGCACCCGCACCATAACCAGAACCAGAACCAGAAATGCAACACGAACAAGAACCACAACAGGAACAACAACAGCCTGATCAGCACATACCTTATTATGATCCGGTACAGTTTGTTGATGAATTCATAGTATTCCTAATGAGGCCGCCAGTAGAATTCCCAACGATTCCTGAGCACACTCTGCATCCTAATCTGAGATTTAATAGGAGATGGAGAGATTACGAGACATATCAAAGAAACAAATTCAAATTGGTAACAAAAAATGTAGAGGTGCCAAGGGTAATCGATTGGGCCCCTTTGGAAACGGTCCATCTAGCTGACCGTGTTAGACAGCTTTTAGTTCAAAGGTATGGCAGTTCTTCTTTTACAGATTGGGAACGTCTTTTCACCATTCGTAGACCTGTATATAAGGAATGGTGTGTTGAGTTGATGAGTATTGTATCACTTGATACAAATATAGTTAGAATAGATGATAGAAGATTTCTTAGGTTTATCCTTGGCGGTAGGATGTACAGAATGTCCATGTTGGACATGGCCAGGGCCTTACAGATATATACTCCTGGTGAGTTGCTATTACCCGATTGTACAAATTTGATTCATTATGGTGAAATGGTAGATAGTAACTTTGATGCTGACGCCATTTGGAGGCGTATGTCACATTTTGATGTTTTTACACGAGCAGGAGGACACTCCTATACACATATTGACAGAGCCGAGCTTCGTATTATTCATAGATTTTTGGCTAACTCGATTACACAGAGAGGTCATAATAAAGAAAAAATTACCTTACATGATTTATTCTACCTAAAGTGTATTCGGGATCCTAGAAGCTTTGTTAATATCCCTTACTGTGTTGCTTTTTATTTATCTAAAATGGTAGAGGGAATGCAGGACGGGAGTATAATAGGAGGAGGTATTTTTGTGACTCTCATTGGAGAGTATTTAGGTGTTGATAGGAACCAAGGGGGTCCATTACAGCTTTGTAGAGAACAGGTTGAGCCCTTAGGATTGAAAGTTTATGTGGGTGCTAAGGTATTGAAAAGTAGACGTAACCAGGCAGTACCCTATGAGGGATCTCATCCTCAGGTAGAGAGAGGCTCAGACGAGGAAATGGAGGAGGCGGAAGACATTAGGGATGTCTTTCGAGATGCTATTCTTGACGTCCACGTTCGTATAGATGAGGAAGCAATGACGAACGCGGCCAGACATAGTATGTATGAGCAGTGGAACTCCGAGCGAGTATACGAGGATTATAGGCGACGCCAACACGATAGCTGGTTAGTTCATCAGCACCAAATCATGAGCCAGCTATCATATCAGGTACCAAATAACTATGTACCTACTCTACCTGCTCATTTTCCGCCACATCGCCCCGATATCCGACCACCCTTTAACCGATATGACTATAACCAAGCCTATCAAAACACCTATAACCAACCATGGAACCCACCTGAAGAGATGAACTGGAACCCATATCCAGACTGATTTAGTTCCATTTGGTTATTTTTATGATTTTTATGTTTTTATCTTTTGACTTTTTCATGTTTAAACTTATGTTATTGGATATATTTGTGTAATTTTTATTATTTTTATTATTATTGTGTACTAAAATTTCATATTTAGAATTTGAAAGTGGGATATTAAGTCCCATTTCAAATTTCCATGCATGATTATATTTGTATGTATGTATATTGTCAATTGTACAAAACAGGGTAAAACAGCGCATTTTCAAAGACTGGCATTAAGTTCAGCAAAAGCTACTAATTTTGACGACAAGATGACAAATAAATGTGATGTAACAACAGACGAAATGAACAAATGATATGCACCATTTATCATTCAGCAACCAAACGCCAATATGTTTGGAAACTTTGGTAAAATTTAATCATTTTTACGCTAATCACCCTCAATAATTTAAATTGTTACTGATTTCTTGCAAATGAGGGCATTGCAAGATCTTAAGTGTGGGAAGAGGTTAAATTCTTTCGGATTTTTAAAATTTTTATCTTAAACACTTGGTTACCATTAAAAATACTAGTAACGTAGTAGTTGTATTAGAATCTAGTGCTCTCTGATGATAAAGAACAGCCCTAGTCTTATATACTGACTACCCAATTCTCGTAAAAATTTTCAAAATTTTCAATTAAATGAACTCAAAATCATGTTTATACATATTTATGTACGATAAAACTAGGTGTTAACACCGAAATTATTGTTAGCTCAGAAAGGACATAAATTGAGAAACAAACCAAAATGTTAAAATTCATTTAAAATGGAATAGAGGACAATAAAAAAAGAAAATAAAAGCCAAGTGTGGGAAAAATTACCAAGTTATCTTAAAACATATGTCACATATTTCTGTAACAAATAACTGAAAATACTTTTGCTTTGGACTAAACTAAACTATTTTACCCAATGAAAGAAAAGAAGAGATGGATCTACACGATGAATCAATTCCATCACTAAAAGGAAGTAAAGTCTTCTGAAAAAGAAACGCGCTTCTTGATTTAGGTCAAGAAGTTGTCGTCCAGACCAGCTGTAGTTTGACGAAAAACCTAGGAAAGTCATCACTAAAATCAGCAGGAAATCCACGGACCTCAGCATTAAACAGGGTTGCCAAGTGGTCAGACTTATCCTAACCATGAGAGGATCTGTCTCGTAAAATGGGGAGGGTGCCGTGCAAATTAGCTGGATAAGACTAATGAATCAGATCCCCAGAAAAGGATAATCTCCTTAAAGATTAAAAATCAGCTTTTAAGCCTGATATTACTCAATCCTAGAGATTGACCTTAAAGATTGAGAATTCAAACTCATGGAATTCAATGATATCTAAACTCGAGCTTGAACGAGAAAATATTTTGATCAAATTATAAACCGATTTGTTTTCTGAAAACCCATTTTCAATGCGTTCATTACCATTGAACGTAAAATCCTAGGAATTCATCTGGAATTCATTAGGTCACCTGAACCAAATCGGGTGTCAACCGTAAGAACGGTGGTTGCATAGCATGGTCGAAGACAGGACCTTGTGCCAGACCGAAAAATTATAAGGGTGATCTTTACTATTGCTCTTACAAAGGATAGTAATTGCGTCCGACACGTTATAGACCATAATTAAAAGCATGTCAGGGGACATTGCCTTAACAGTTGCTTGTTCAATGCTTTCCTTTACAACCGGTCGGTAGTTTACCGAAAGGTAATATACGGGACAAGTAAACTGGACGTGTTGCTTTCCAAATACAAGGTTAGCAAGTGGGTGACACAAAACCATAAGTTTTGAGCTAAAATTTTCAAATCTGAAACCCACCAAACCCACAAAAATATTTTGCAAACACCGGTGAAGGGTTATTCCGGAAAACTTATCTAGGGTAAAAACTAGATTTAATTTTCAAAAGATCAAATGTTTTCATAAAGATCCAATTTCCTTAATGGATCTAAATTTTATAGTCATGTGGGACTGTAAACCATATCGTTACTACCATTGTTTATACCGCCGTATAGAAATCACTGATTTACAAAGTGTGAAGAATAAAGAAGTGACTCTAGTATTTCAAGACGATATTGCTTGAGGACAAGCAACGCTCAAGTGAGGAATATTTGATAATGCTAAAAACGAACATATATTTCATAGCATTATTCCTCAAGAAAGACAAGCTTTTAGTTGCAATTGTTCTATTTAAAAGTGATATTCGTTTAAATAATAAAAGGTGAAGACAAAAGACAGATTCGACGAATTGAAGACGCAAATGACCAAAAAGCTCAAAAGTACAAAATACAATCAATGAGGTTCCAATTATTGATAAGAAACGTCTCAAAATTACAAGAGTACAAGATTCAAAACGCAAAGTACAAGATATTAAATTGTACGCAAGGACGTTCGAAAATCCGGAACCGGGACCAGAGTCAACTCTCAACGCTCGACGCAACGGACTAAAAATTACAAGTCAACTATGCATATGAATATAATATAATATATAATTAATTCTTAAAATTAATATATATATTATATTATATTTATAAAACGTCGGCACAAGGAAACAAGCAACATGTGAGCACTCCCAGCTGGCCATGCGATCGCATGGCCAGGAAGAAGAAAGTCCATGCGATCGCATGGCATGAAAAGTCAGGCCACATCTCCTATAAATTCGCAGTTTGGTGAACGCAAAATCAATATATATCCATCAATCTCTCTATCTATATACGTAATATTTATATTTATAATTTATATTTTAATTTTAATTTTAATTTTAATCCTAATAATAAGGGTATGTTAGCAAATGTTGTAAGGGTGTAAGTCGAAATTCTGTCCGTGTAACGCTACGCTATTTTTAATCATTGTAAGTTATGTTCAACCTTTTTAATTTAATGTCTCGTAGCTAAGTTATTATTATGCTTATTTAATCCAAAGTAATCATGATGTTGGGCTAATTATTAAAATTGGGTAATTAGGCTTTGTACCATAATTGGGGTTTGGACAAAAGAACGACACTTTTGGAAATTAGACTATGGGCTATTAATGGGCTTTATATTTGTTTAACTAAATGATAGTTTGTTAATGTTAATATAAAGATTTACAATTGGGCGTCCCTATAAATTACCATATACACTCGATCGGACACGATGGGCGGGGTATTTATATGTACGAATAATCGTTCATTTAACCGGACACGGGAATGGATTAATAGCCACTAGAATAATTAAAACAGGGGTGAAATTATGTACAAGGACACTTGGTATAATTGATAACAAAATATTAAAACCTTGGGTTACACTCAGTCGACATCCTGGTGTAATTATTAAACAAAGTATTAAAATCTTGTTACAGTTTAAGTCCCCAATTAGTTGGAATATTTAACTTCGGGTATAAGGATAATTTGACGAGGACACTCGCACTTTATATTTATGACTGATGGACTGTTATGGACAAAAACCAGTCGGACATATTAAATAATCCAGGACAAAGGACAATTAACCCATGGGCATAAAACTAAAATCAACACGTCAAACATCATGGTTACGGAAGTTTAAATAAGCATAATTCTTTTATTTCATTTTTAATTTCCTTTATTTTATGTTTAATTGCACTTCTAATTATCGCATTTTTATTGTTATTGTATTTAATTGCACTTTTAATTATTGTACTTTTTAATTATCGCAAGTTTATTTTATCGTACTTTTATTATTCGCAATTTCATTATCGTTATTTACTTTACGCTTTAAATTAAGTCTTGTATTTATTTATTATTTTACATTTGGTTTTAACTGCGACTAAAGTTTTAAAATCGACAAACCGGTCATTAAACGGTAAAAACCCCCCTTTATAATAATAATATTACTTATATATATATATTTGTATTTTTATAAAAGTAAACTAATATAGCGTTAAGCTTTGTTTAAAGATTTTCCCTGTGGAACGAACCGGACTTACTAAAAACTACACTACTGTACGATTAGGTACACTGCCTATAAGTGTTGTAGCAAGGTTTAAGTATATCCATTCTCTAAATAAATAAATATCTTGTGTAAAATTGTATCGTATTTAATAGTATTTCCTGCTAAAATTAATAGTATTTTATACCCCATAGCTTTAAACATCAAAGGTGTTAACGAATCTTCTGGAAATAGATGCGGGTATTTCTTCTTCATCTGATCTTCACGCTCCCAAGTGAACTCGGGTCCTCTACGAGCATTCCATCGAACCTTAACAATTGGTATCTTGTTTTGCTTAAGTCTTTTAACCTCACGATCCATTATTTCGACGGGTTCTTCGATGAATTGAAGTTTTTTGTTGATTTGGATTTCATCTAACGGAATAGTGAGATCTTCTTTAGCAAAACATTTCTTCAAATTCGAGACGTAGAAAGTGTTATGTACAGTCGCGAGTTGTTGAGGTAACTCAAGTCGGTAAGCTACTGGTCCGACATTATCAATAATCTTGAATGGTCCAATATACCTTGGATTTAATTTCCATCGTTTACCAAATCGAACAACGCCTTTCCAAGGTGCAACTTTAAGCATGACCATCTCTCCAATTTCAAATTCTATATCTTTTCTTTTAATGTCAGCGTAGCTCTTTTGTCGACTTTGGGCGGTTTTCAACCGTTGTTGAATTTGGATGATCTTCTCTGTAGTTTCTTGTATAATCTCCGGACCCGTAATCTGTCTATCCCCCACTTCACTCCAACAAATCGGAGACCTGCACTTTCTACCATAAAGTGCTTCAAATGGCGCCATCTCAATGCTTGAATGGTAGCTGTTGTTGTAGGAAAATTCTGCTAACGGTAGATGTCGATCCCAACTATTTCCGAAATCAATAACACATGCTCGTAGCATGTCTTCAAGCGTTTGTATCGTCCTTTCGCTCTGCCCATCAGTTTGTGGATGATAGGCAGTACTCATGTCTAGACGAGTTCCTAATGCTTGCTGTAATGTCTGCCAGAATCTTGAAATAAATCTGCCATCCCTATCAGAGATAATAGAGATTGGTATTCCATGTCTGGAGACGACTTCCTTTAAATACAGTCGTGCTAACTTCTCCATCTTGTCATCTTCTCTTATTGGAAGGAAGTGTGCTGATTTGGTGAGACGATCAACTATTACCCAAATAGTATCAAAACCACTTGCAGTCCTTGGCAATTTAGTGATGAAATCCATGGTAATGTTTTCCCATTTCCATTCCGGGATTTCGGGTTGTTGAAGTAGACCTGATGGTTTCTGATGCTCAGCTTTGACCTTAGAACACGTCAAACATTCTCCTACGTATTTAGCAACATCGGCTTTCATACCCGGCCACCAAAAATGTTTCTTGAGATCCTTGTACATCTTCCCCGTTCCAGGATGTATTGAGTATCTAGTTTTATGAGCTTCTCTAAGTACCATTTCTCTCATATCTCCAAATTTTGGTACCCAAATCCTTTCAGCCCTATACCGGGTTCCGTCTTCTCGAATATTAAGATGCTTCTCCGATCCTTTGGGTATTTCATCCTTTAAATTTCCCTTTTTTAAAACTCCTTGTTGCGCCTCCTTTATTTGAGTAGTAAGGTTATTATGAATCATTATATTCATAGATTTTACTCGAATGGGTTCTCTGTCCTTCCTGCTCAAGGCATCGGCTACCACATTTGCCTTCCCCGGGTGGTAACGAATCTCAAAGTCGTAATCATTCAATAATTCAATCCACCTACGCTGCCTCATATTCAGTTGTTTCTGATTAAATATGTGTTGAAGACTTTTTTGGTCGGTATATATAATACTTTTAACCCCATATAAGTAGTGCCTCCAAGTCTTTAATGCAAAAACAACCGCGCCTAATTCCAAATCATGCGTCGTATAATTTTGTTCGTGAATCTTCAATTGTCTAGACGCATAAGCAATCACCTTCGTTCGTTGCATTAATACACAACCGATACCTTGCTTTGATGCATCACAATAAATCACAAAATCATCATTCCCTTCAGGCAATGACAATATAGGTGCCGTAGTTAGCTTTTTCTTCAATAACTGAAACGCTTTCTCTTGTTCATCATTCCATTCAAATTTCTTCCCTTTATGCGTTAATGCAGTCAAGGGTTTTGCTATTCTGGAAAAGTCTTGGATGAACCTTCTGTAGTAACCAGCTAGTCCTAAAAACTGGCGTATGTGTTTCGGAGTTTTCGGGGTTTCCCACTTTTCAACAGTTTCTATCTTTGCCGGATCCACCTTAATACCTTCTTTGTTCACTATGTGACCGAGGAATTGAACTTCTTCCAACCAAAATGCACACTTTGAAAACTTAGCGTACAATTCTTCCTTCCTCAATACTTCTAACACCTTTCTCAAATGTTCACCGTGTTCTTGGTCATTCTTTGAGTAAATAAGTATGTCATCAATGAAAACAATGACAAACTTGTCAAGGTATGGTCCACACACTCGGTTCATAAGGTCCATGAACACAGCTGGTGCATTAGTTAAACCAAACGGCATGACCATAAACTCGTAATGACCGTAACGTGTTCTGAAAGCAGTCTTTAGAATATCATCTTCTTTCACCCACATTTAATGATACCCGGAACGTAAGTCAATCTTTGAATAAACAGACGAGCCTTGTAGTTGATCAAATAAGTCGTCGATTCTCGGTAGTGGGTAGCGGTTCTTGATGGTAAGTTTGTTCAACTCTCGGTAGTCGATACACAACCTGAATGTACCATCTTTCTTCTTGACAAACAAAATAGAAGCTCCCCACGGTGATGTGCTTGGTCGAATGAAACCACGCTCTAAAAGTTCTTGTAATTGGCTTTGCAGTTCTTTCATCTCGCTGGGTGCGAGTCTGTAAGGAGCACGAGCTATTAGTGCAGCTCCTGGTACAAGATCTATTTGAAATTCAACGGATCGATGTGGGGGTAATCCCGGTAATTCTTTCGGAATTACATCGGGAAATTCTTTTGCAATGGGAACATCATTGATGCTCTTTTCTTCAGTTTGTACTTTCTCGACGTGTGCTAGAACAGCATATCAACCTTTTCTTATTAGTTTTTGTGCCTTCAAATTACTAATAAGATGTAGCTTCATGTTGCCCTTTTCTCCGTACACCATTAAGGGTTTTCCTTTTTCTCGTATAATGCGAATTGCATTTTTGTAACAAACGATCTCTGCTTTCACTTCTTTCAACCAGTCCATACCGATTATCACATCAAAACTCCCTAACTCTACTGGTATCAAATCAATCTTAAATGTTTCGCTAACCAGTTTAATTTCTCGATTCCGACATATATTATCTGCTGAAATTAATTTACCATTTGCTAATTTGAGTAAAAATTTACTATCCAAAGGCGTCAATGGACAACTTAATTTAGCACAAAAATCTCTACTCATATAGCTTCTATCCGCACCCGAATCAAATAAAACGTAAACAGATTTATTATCAATAAGAAACGTACCCGTAACAAGCTCCGGGTCTTCCTGTGCCTCTGCCGCATTAATATTGAAAACTCTTCTGCGGCCTTATCCATTCGTGTTATCCTGGTTCCGGCAATTTCTAATAATGTGGCCCGGTTTTCCACATTTATAACAAACTACATTGGCATAACTTGCTCTGACACTACTTGCTCCGCCATTACTCGTTCCGACACCATTTGTTCCTTTCGTTCTATTAACCCCTGGTCCGTAGACCTCACACTTCGCCGTGCTATGACCATTTCTTTTACACTTGTTTCAAAATTTGGTGCAGAACCCCGAGTGATACTTTTCACACCTTTGGCATAGCTGCTTTTGATTGTTGTTGTTGTTGTTGCGGTTATTATTGTTGTTGGGATGATTGTTGTAGTTGCTGTTGTTGTTGTTGTTGTTGTTGTTGTTGGGCCGTTTGTTGTAGTTGCGATTGATGTTGCGATTGTTGGGATAATTGTTGCGATTATTGTTGTAATTGCTGTTGTTGTTGTATTGGTGATTCTTATCACCGTTTTCCTCCCACTTTCTTTTGACTTGCTTCACATTGGCCTCTTCGGCAGTCTGTTCTTTAATTCTTTCTGTAATCTGGTTTACTAGTTTGTGAGCCATTCTACATGCCTGTTGTATGGAGGCGGGCTCGTGTGAACTTATTGTAGTGACCCGAACTTTTCCATGTTTATATATATTAATTGAGATTGATATTTACATGATTAAATGTTTCCAACATGTTAAGCAATCAAACTTGTTAAGACTTGATTAATTGAAATATGTTTCATATAGACAATTGACCACCCAAGTTGACCGGTGATTCACGAACGTTAAAACTTGTAAAAACTATATGATGACATATATATGGATATATATATAGTTAACATGATACTATGATAAGTAAACATATCATTAAGTATATTAACAATGAACTACATATGTAAAAACAAGACTACTAACTTAATGATTTTTAAACGAGACATATATGTAACGATTATCGTTGTAAAGACATTTAATGTATATATATCATATTAAGAGATATTCATACATGATAATATCATGATAATATAATAATTTAAAATCTCATTTGATATTATAAACATTGGGTTAACAACATTTAACAAGATCGTTAACCTAAAGGTTTCAAAACAACACTTACATGTAACGACTAACGATGACTTAACGACTCAGTTAAAATGTATATACATGTAGTGTTTTAATATGTATTTATACACTTTTTAAAGACTTCAATAAACTTATCAAAATACTTCTACTTAACAAAAATGCTTACAATTACATCCTCGTTCAGTTTCATCAACAATTCTACTCGTATGCACCCGTATTCGTACTCGTACAATACACAGCTTTTAGATGTATGTACTATTGGTATATACACTCCAATGATCAGCTCTTAGCAGCCCATGTGAGTCACCTAACACATGTGGGAACCATCATTTGGCAACTAGCATGAAATATCTCATAAAATTACAAAAATATGAGTAATCATTCATGACTTATTTACATGAAAACAAAATTACATATCCTTTATATCTAATCCATACACCAACGACCAAAAACACCTACAAACACTTTCATTCTTCAATTTTCTTCATCTAATTGATCTCTCTCAAATTCATCTAAGTGTTCTTCATATATTCTACAAGTTCTAGTTACATAAAATCAAGAATACTTTCAAGTTTGCTAGCTCACTTCCAATCTTGTAAGGTGATCATCCAACCTCAAGAAATCTTTGTTTCTTACAGTAGGTTATCATTCTAATACAAGGTAATAATCATATTCAAACTTTGGTTCAATTTCTATAACTATAACAATCTTATTTCAAGTGATGATCTTACTTGAACTTGTTTTCGTGTCATGATTCTGCTTCAAGAACTTTGAGCCATCCAAATATCCGTTGAAGCTAGATCCATTTTTCTCTTTTCCAGTAGTTTTATCCAAGGAACTTAAGGTAGTAATGATGTTCATAACATCATTCGATTCACACATATAAAGCTATCTTATTCGAAGGTTTAAACTTGTAATCACTAGAACATAGTTTAGTTAATTCTAAACTTGTTCGCAAACAAAAGTTAATCCTTCTAACTTGACTTTTAAAATCAACTAAACACATGTTCTATATCTATATGATATGCTAACTTAATGATTTAAAACCTGGAGACACGAAAAACACCGTAAAACCAGATTTACGGCGTCGTAGTAACACCGCGGGCTATTTTGGGTTAGTTAATTAAAAACTATGATAAACTTTGATTTAAAAGTTGTTATTCTGAGAAAATGATTTTTATTATGAACATGAAACTATATCCAAAAATTATGGTTAAACTCAAAGTGGAAGTATGTTTTCTAAAATGGTCATCTAGACGTCGTTCTTTCGACTGAAATGACTACCTTTACAAAAACGACTTGTAACTTATTTTTCCGACTATAAACCTATACTTTTTCTGTTTAGATTCATAAAATAGAGTTCAATATGAAACCATAGCAATTTGATTCACTCAAAACGGATTTAAAATGAAGAAGTTATGGGTAAAACAAGATTGGATAATTTTTCTCATTTTAGCTACGTGAAAATTGGTAACAAATCTATTCCAACCATAACTTAATCAACTTGTATTGTATATTATGTAATCTTGAGATACCATAGACACGTATACAATGTTTCGACCTATCATGTCGACACATCTATATATATTTCGGAACAACCATAGACACTCTATATGTGAATGTTGGAGTTAGCTATACAGGGTTGAGGTTGATTCCAAAATATATATAGTTTGAGTTGTGATCAATACTGAGATACGTATACACTGGGTCGTGGATTGATTCAAGATAATATTTATCGATTTATTTCTGTACATCTAACTGTGGACAACTAGTTATAGGTTACTAACGAGGACAGCTGACTTATTAAACTTAAAACATCAAAATATATTAAAAGTGTTGTAAATATATTTTGAACATAATTTAATATATATGTATATATTGTTATAGGTTCGTGAATCAACAGTGGCCAAGTCTTACTTCCCGACGAAGTAAAAATCTGTGAAAGTGAGTTATAGTCCCACTTTTAAAATCTAATATTTTTGGGATGAGAATACATGCAGGTTTTATAAATGATTTACAAAATAGACACAAGTACGTGAAACTACATTCTATGGTTGAATTATCGAAATCGAATATGCCCCTTTTTATTAAGTCTGGTAATCTAAGAATTAGGGAACAGACACCCTAATTGACTCGAATCCTAAAGATAGATCTATCGGGCCCAACAAGCCCCATCCAAAGTACCGGATGCTTTAGTACTTCGAAATTTATATCATATCCGAAGGGTGTCCCGGAATGATGGGGATATTCTTATATATGCATCTTGTTAATGTCGGTTACCAGGTGTTCACCATATGAATGATTTTTATCTCTATGTATGGGATGTGTATTGAAATATGAAATCTTGTGGTCTATTATTATGATTTGATATATATAGGTTAAACCTATAACTCACCAACATTTTTGTTGACGTTTTAAGCATGTTTATTCTCAGGTGATTATTAAGAGCTTCCGCTGTCGCATACTTAAATAAGGACGAGATTTGGAGTCCATGCTTGTATGATATTGTATAAAAACTGCATTCAAGAAACTTATTTTGTTGTAACATATTTGTATTGTAAACCATTATGTAATGGTCGTGTGTAAACAGGATATTTTAGATTATCATTATTTGATAATCTACGTATAGCTTTTTAAAACCTTTATCTATGAAATAAAGGTTATGGTTTGTTTTAAAAATGAATGCAGTCTTTGAAAAACATCTCATATAGAGGTCAAAACCTCGCAACGAAATCAATTAATATGGAACGTTTTTAATCAATAAGAACGGGACATTTCAGTTGTTATCCGAGCGTTGGTCTTAGAGAACCAGAATTTTGCATTAGTGTGTCTTATCGAGTTTGTTAGGATGCATTAGTGAGTCTGGACTTCGACCGTGTTTACTTGAAAAATGATTGCTTAACAAATTTTGTTGGAAACTATATATTTTTAACATGTGAATATTATGTGATATATTAATCTCTTAACGCGTTTGATATTATGTGATAGATGTCTACCTCTAGAACAAGTCCCATTGACTCACCTAATAATAATGAAGAGTCAAATGTAAATTGGAATGATTCGTGGACTGATTCACAAGTTCCCGAAGAGGAACCGGAAGAAGAGTCGGAACCGGAAGAAGAATCGGAACCGGAAGAAGAATCGGAACCAGATGAAGAAATAGAACCGGTGGGGGAAATAATAAAACGGTTAAGTAAAAGAAAATCCTCAACCAACCGACCAAGGTTAATTATGGTCAATGGTGTTTCCGCCAAGGGAGCAAAATATTGGGAGGATTACCAATTCTCCGATGAATCGGATTCCGACGAGAATTCCGATGATGTTATAGAAATTACCCCAACTGAATTTAAAAAGGCAAAAGAAAATAATAAGGGAAAGGGCATAAAAATAGAGAAATCTAATTCCAACCCCGATGAACTTTATATGTATCGTCAACCCCCGAAGTCCTTAAGTTGTAACAATGACCCGGGAACCTCTAAACCACCAGGTTTTTCTAAACCAATGTGGAAAATTACGGCTCGTATTAGGGGAACATCATATATCCCTAGAAACTTGGCAAAACGAACCAAAACCGAAGAAGAAGAAACAAGCGAGTCGGAATAAGATAGTTGTATTCGTGTGATGTAATATATGTAATATAGTGTGCTTATGCTTTATGATATATGTAAAAATTGCTTGTATTAATAAGTATTTTTTTTTATGAATCTAACTCTTGTCTATTTTACAGTATAAAAACACAAAATGGATAGACAACCCAATATTTTAAGAGACCTACCCGGAGACATGATTGATGAAATCTTGTCTAGAGTCGGTCAGAATTCTTCGGCACAACTATTTAAGGCGAGATCAGTTTGTAAGACATTCGAAGAACGTTCCAAGAATGCCTTGGTTTATAAAAGGCTTTCGTTCGAAAGATGGGGGATATCACATTGGGAAATCCATAAGTTACGATGTGTTTACTTTGACGCATATATTGCGGGGAACCCAAATGCTATTTTACGCAATGGGTTAAGAAATTATTTTGACTCAATATATCCGAATATTGGACTTCGTGATTTAGAAAAAATGGCTAACATGCAACATAAATAAGCATGTTATGCTTACGGATTAGTAATGTTCGCTTCTCACCAAAGTGAGAACAAGAACATCGGGCTACAACTATTAAACAAAACGTTCCCACAAGTGACGGAGTCGGTAATTGGGGTAAGAAATGAGGTTTTTAGATTGTTACGGGACTGTTTGACATTACGTAACCCTCGTCCCTTTGACGACGTTACAACACGCTGTCTTATCAACGGCCATAACGGTTATGTTCCACAAGACCAAGGATGGGAAGTAATCCTAGTAAAACCAGAATGCATGACTTGTTTCTGGACGTATGAATTACATGTCTTTATTGCCTTTGCTGAACGACTTGTGTACTAGCTAGAATCATCTTCACAACCATCTTGTATCAAATTTATTGTGTGCTATATTTCATGCTATATGTAAAATAAGCGGTATTGTAATTTGTAAAATATTGTGTAAAAGTTTGAACGCGAAATATTATTATAGTCAGTTTTTCATATAGAATTGTAGTAGTTGAATTGTATATTAGCTACTAAGTATGAACTTAACGGGTAGGTACTACCCGAATTTAAACTTATAAAACGCTAATATGAAGAAAAAGCTTTTATAAATGAGTTCATATTATGCTACAAAATACTATTAACTACTCTTAATATTCTGTATGATTAACTTGTTCCATTTGACTATTTTGAAGGAAATGGCACCGACTACTCGACACACCGTGAATATGAATGAAGAGGAATTCCGTACTTTTCTAGCTTCAAACATAGCCGCAGTACAGGCTGCGCTACATACCAACAATAACCTTGGATCTAGCAGTACAGGAAATCGTGTAGGATGCACCTACAAAGAATTCACTGCCTGCAAACCTTTGGAATTTGATGGAACTGAAGGACCGATCGGATTGAAACGGTGGACCGAGAAGGTCGAATCAGTGTTTGCCATAAGTAAGTATACTGAAGAGGACAAAGTGAAGTACGCTACGCATACCTTCACAGGTTCTGCGTTAACATGGTGGAATACCTATCTAGAGCAAGTGGGACAAGACGATGCGTACGCACTACCGTGGTCAGCATTCAAGCAATTGATGAACGAGAAGTACCGTCCCAGAACCGAGGTCAATAAGCTCAAGACAGAACTTAGAGGGTTACGAACCCAAGGATTTGATATTACCACGTACGAAAGACGATTCACAGAATTGTGCCTATTGTGTCCGGGAGCATTCGAAGATGAGGAAGAGAAGATCGACGCGTTTGTGAAAGGATTACCGGAAAGAATCCAAGAAGATATAAGTTCACACGAGCCCGCCTCCATACAACAGGCATGTAGAATGGCTCACAAACTAGTGAACCAGATTGAAGAAAGAATTAAAGAACAGACTGCTGAAGAGGCCAATGTGAAGCAAGTCAAAAGAAAGTGGGAGGAAAACGGTGATAAGAATCACCAATACAACAACAACAGCAATTACAACAATAATCGCAACAATTATCCCAACAATCGCAACATCAATCGCAACTACAACAAACGGCCCAACAACAACAACAACAACAACAACAACAGCAACTACAACAATCATCCCAATAACAATAATAACCGCAACAACAACAACAATCAGAAGCAGCTATGCCAAAGGTGTGAAAAGTATCACTCGGGGTTCTGCACCAAATTTTGCAACAAGTGTAAAAGAAATGGTCATAGCGCGGCGAAGTGTGAGGTCTACGGACCAGGGGTTAATAGAACGAAAGGAATAAATGGTGTCGGAACGAGTAATGGCGGAGCAAGTAGTGTCGGAGCAAGTTATGCCAATGTAGTTTGTTATAAATGTGGAAAGCCGGGCCACATTATTAGAAATTGCCCGAACCAGGAGAACACGAATGGACACGGCCGCGAAAGAGTTTTCAATATTAATGCGGCAGAGGCACAGGAAGACCCAGAGCTTGTTACGGGTACGTTTCTTATTGACAATAAATCTGCTTACGTTTTATTTGATTCGGGTGCGGATAGAAGCTATATGAGTAGAGATTTTTGTGCTAAATTAAGTTATCCATTGACGCCTTTGGATAGTAAATTTTTACTCGAATTAGCAAATGGTAAATTAATTTCAGCAGATAATATATGTCGGAATCGAGAAATTAAACTGGTTAGCGAAACATTTAAGATTGATTTGATACCAGTAGAGTTAGGGAGTTTTGATGTGATAATCGGTATGGACTGGTTAAAAGAAGTGAAAGCAGAGATCGTTTGTTACAAAAATGCAATTCGCATTATACGAGAAAAAGAAAAACCCTTAATGGTGTACAGAGAAAAGGGCAACACGAAGCTACACCTTATTAGTAATTTGAAGGCACAAAAACTAATAAGAAAAGGTTGCTATGCTATTCTAGCACACGTCGAGAAAGTACAAACTGAAGAAAAGAGCATCAATGATGTTCCCATTGCAAAAGAATTTCCCGATGTATTTCCGAAAGAATTACCGGGATTACCCCCACATCGATCCGTTGAATTTCAAATAGATCTTGTACCAGGAGCTGCACCAATAGCTCGTGCTCCTTACAGACTCGCACCCAGCGAGATGAAAGAACTGCAAAGCCAATTACAAGAACTTTTAGAGCGTGGTTTCATTCGACCAAGCACATCACCGTGGGGAGCTCTTGTTTTGTTTGTCAAGAAGAATGATGGTACATTCAGGTTGTGTATCGACTACCGAGAGTTGAACAAACTTACCATCAAGAACCGTTACCCACTACCGAGAATCGACGACTTATTTGATCAACTACAAGGCTCGTCTGTTTATTCAAAGATTGACTTACGTTCCGGGTATCATCAAATGCGGGTGAAAGAAGATGATATTCCAAAGACTGCTTTCAGAACACGTTACGGTCATTACGAGTTTATGGTCATGCCGTTTGGTTTAACTAATGCACCAGCTGTGTTCATGGACCTTATGAACCGAGTGTGTGGACCATACCTTGACAAGTTTGTCATTGTTTTCATTGATGACATACTTATTTACTCAAAGAATGACCAAGAACACGGTGAACATTTGAGAAAGGTGTTAGAAGTATTGAGGAAGGAAGAATTGTACGCTAAGTTTTCAAAGTGTGCATTTTGGTTGGAAGAAGTTCAATTCCTCGGTCACATAGTGAACAAAGAAGGTATTAATGTGGATCCGGCAAAGATAGAAACTGTTAAAAAGTGGGAAACCCCGAAAACTCCGAAACACATACGCCAGTTTTTAGGACTAGCTGGTTACTACAGAAGGTTCATCCAAGACTTTTCCAGAATAGCAAAACCCTTGACTGCATTAACGCATAAAGGGAAGAAATTTGAATGGAATGATAAACAAGAGAAAGCGTTTCAGTTATTGAAGAAAAAGCTAACTACGGCACCTATATTGTCATTGCCTGAAGGGAATGATGATTTTGTGATTTATTGTGACGCATCAAAGCAAGGTCTCGGTTGTGTATTAATGCAACGAACGAAGGTGATTGCTTATGCGTCTAGACAATTGAAGATTCACGAACAAAATTATACGACGCATGATTTGGAATTAGGCGCGGTTGTTTTTGCGTTAAAGACTTGGAGGCACTACTTATATGGGGTCAAAAGTATTATATATACTGACCAAAAAAGTCTTCAACACATATTTAATCAGAAACAACTGAATATGAGGCAGCGTAGGTGGATTGAATTATTGAATGATTACGACTTTGAGATTCGTTACCACCCGGGGAAGGCAAATGTGGTAGCCGATGCCTTGAGCAGGAAGGACAGAGAACCCATTCGAGTAAAATCTATGAATATAATGATTCATAATAACCTTACTACTCAAATAAAGGAGGCGCAACAAGGAGTTTTAAAAGAGGGAAATTTAAAGGATGAAATACCCAAAGGATCGGAGAAGCATCTTAATATTCGGGAAGACGGAACCCGGTATAGGGCTGAAAGGATTTGGGTACCAAAAGTTGGAGATATGAGAGAAATGGTACTTAGAGAAGCTCATAAAACCAGATACTCAATACATCCTGGAACGGGGAAGATGTACAAGGATCTCAAGAAACATTTTTGGTGGCCGGGTATGAAAGCCGATGTTGCTAAATACGTAGGAGAATGTTTGACGTGTTCTAAGGTCAAAGCTGAGCATCAAAAACCATCAGGTCTACTTCAACAACTCGAAATCCCGGAATGGAAATGGGAAAACATTACCATGGATTTCATCACTAAATTGCCAAGGACTGCAAGTGGTTTTGATACTATTTGGGTAATAGTTGATCGTCTCTCCAAATCAGCACACTTCCTGCCAATAAGATAAGATGACAAGATGGAGAAGTTAGCACGACTGTATTCGAAGGAAGTCGTCTCCAGACATGGAATACCAATCTCTATTATCTCTGATAGGGATGGTAGATTTATTTCAAGATTCTGGCAGACATTACAGCAAGCATTAGGAACTCGTCTAGACATGAGTACTGCCTATCATCCACAAACTGATGGGCAGAGCGAAAGGACGATACAAATGCTTGAAGACATGCTACGAGCATGTGTTATTGATTTCGGAAACAGTTGGGATCGACATCTACCTTTAGCAGAATTTTCCTACAACAACAGCTACCATTCAAGCATTGAGATGGCGCCATTTGAAGCACTTTATGGTAGAAAGTGCAGGTCTCCGATTTGTTGGAGTGAATTGGGGGATAGACAGATTACGGGTCCAGAGATTATACAAGAAACTACCGAGAAGATCATCCAAATTCAACAACGGTTGAAAACCGCCCAAAGTCGACAAAAGAGCTACGCTGACATTAAAAGAAAAGATATAGAATTTGAAATTGGAGAGATGGTCATGCTTAAAGTTGCACCTTGGAAAGGCGTTGTTCGATTTGGTAAACGAGGGAAATTAAATCCAAGGTATATTGGACCATTCAAGATTATTGATCGTGTCGGACCAGTAGCTTACCGACTTGAGTTACCTCAACAACTCGCGGCTGTACATAACACTTTCCACTTCTCGAATTTGAAGAAATGTTTTGCTAAAGAAGATCTCACTATTCCGTTAGATGAAATCCAAATCAACGAAAAACTCCAATTCATCGAAGAACCCATCGAAATAATGGATCATGAGGTTAAAAGACTTAAGCAAAACAAGATACCAATTGTTAAGGTTCGATGGAATGCTCGTAGAGGACCTGAGTTCACCTGGGAGCGTGAAGATCAGATGAAGAAGAAATACCCGCATCTATTTCCAGAAGATTCGTCAACACCTTCAACAGCTTAAAATTTCGGGACGAAATTTATTTAACGGGTAGGTACTGTAGTGACCCGAACTTTTCCATGTTTATATATATTAATTGAGATTGATATTTACATGATTAAATGTTTCCAACATGTTAAGCAATCAAACTTGTTAAGACTTGATTAATTGAAATATGTTTCATATAGACAATTGACCACCCAAGTTGACCGGTGATTCACGAACGTTAAAACTTGTAAAAACTATATGATGACATATATATGGATATATATATATATATATATATAGTTAACATGATACTATGATAAGTAAACATATCATTAAGTATATTAACAATGAACTACATATGTAAAAACAAGACTACTAACTTAATGATTTTTAAACGAGACATATATGTAACGATTATCGTTGTAAAGACATTTAATGTATATATATCATATTAAGAGATATTCATACATGATAATATCATGATAATATAATAATTTAAAATCTCATTTGATATTATAAACATTGGGTTAACAACATTTAACAAGATCGTTAACCTAAAGGTTTCAAAACAACACTTACATGTAACGACTAACGATGACTTAACGACTCAGTTAAAATGTATATACATGTAGTGTTTTAATATGTATTTATACACTTTTGAAAGACTTCAATAAACTTATCAAAATACTTCTACTTAACAAAAATGCTTACAATTACATCCTCGTTCAGTTTCATCAACAATTCTACTCGTATGCACCCGTATTCGTACTCGTACAATACACAGCTTTTAGATGTATGTACTATTGGTATATACACTCCAATGATCAGCTCTTAGCAGCCCATGTGAGTCACCTAACACATGTGGGAACCATCATTTGGCAACTAGCATGAAATATCTCATAAAATTACAAAAATATGAGTAATCATTCATGACTTATTTACATGAAAACAAAATTACATATCCTTTATATCTAATCCATACACCAACGACCAAAAACACCTACAAACACTTTAATTCTTCAATTTTCTTCATCTAATTGATCTCTCTCAAGTTTTATCTTCAAGTTCTAAGTGTTCTTCATATATTCTACAAGTTCTAGTTACATAAAATCAAGAATACTTTCAAGTTTGCTAGCTCACATCCAATCTTGTAAGGTGATCATCCAACCTCAAGAAATCTTTGTTTCTTACAGTAGGTTATCATTCTAATACAAGGTAATAATCATATTCAAACTTTGGTTCAATTTCTATAACTATAACAATCTTATTTCAAGTGATGATCTTACTTGAACTTGTTTTCGTGTCATGATTCTGCTTCAAGAACTTCGAGCCATCCAAGGATCCATTGAAGCTAGATCCATTTTTCACTTTTCCAGTAGGTTTATCCAAGGAACTTAAGGTAGTATTGATGTTCATAACATCATTCGATTCACACATATAAAGCTATCTTATTCGAAGGTTTAAACTTGTAATCACTAGAACATAGTTTAGTTAATTCTAAACTTGTTCGCAAACAAAAGTTAATCCTTCTAACTTGACTTTTAAAATCAACTAAACACATGTTCTATATCTATATGATATGCTAACTTAATGATTTAAAACCTGGAGACACGAAAAACACCGTAAAACCGGATTTACGCCGTCGTAGTAACACCGCGGGCTGTTTTGGGTTAGTTAATTAAAAACTATGATAAACTTTGATTTAAAAGTTGTTATTCTGAGAAAATGATTTTTATTATGAACATGAAACTATATCCAAAAATTATGGTTAAACTCAAAGTGGAAGTATGTTTTCTAAAATGGTCATCTAGACGTCGTTCTTTCGACTGAAATGACTACCTTTACAAAAACGACTTGTAACTTATTTTTCCGACTATAAACCTATACTTTTTCTGTTTAGATTCATAAAATAGAGTTCAATATGAAACCATAGCAATTTGATTCACTCAAAACGGATTTAAAATGAAGAAGTTATGGGTAAAACAAGATTGGATAATTTTTCTCATTTTAGCTACGTGAAAATTGGTAACAAATCTATTCCAACCATAACTTAATCAACTTGTATTGTATATTATGTAATCTTGAGATACCATAGACACATATACAATGTTTCGACCTATCATGTCGACACATCTATATATATTTCGGAACAACCATAGACACTCTATATGTGAATGTTGGAGTTAGCTATACAGGGTTGAGGTTGATTCCAAAATATATATAGTTTGAGTTGTGATCAATACTGAGATACGTATACACTGGGTCATGGATTGATTTAAGATAATATTTATCGATTTATTTCTGTACATCTAACTGTGGACAACTAGTTATAGGTTACTAACGAGGACAGCTGACTTAATAAACTTAAAACATCAAAATATATTAAAAGTGTTGTAAATATATTTTGAACATAATTTAATATATATGTATATATTGTTATAGGTTCGTGAATCAACAGTGGCCAAGTCTTACTTCCCGACGAAGTAAAAATCTGTGAAAGTGAGTTATAGTCCCACTTTTAAAATCTAATATTTTTGGGATGAGAATACATGCAGGTTTTATAATTGATTTACAAAATAGACACAAGTACGTGAAACTACATTCTATGGTTGAATTATCGAAATCGAATATGCCCCTTTTTATTAAGTCTGGTAATCTAAGAATTAGGGAACAGACACCCTAATTGACGCGAATCCTAAAGATAGATCTATCGGGCCCAACAAGCCCCATCCAAAGTACCGGATGCTTTAGTACTTCGAAATTTATATCATATCCGAAGGGTGTCCCGGAATGATGGGGATATTCTTATATATGCATCTTGTTAATGTCGGTTACCAGGTGTTCACCATATGAATGATTTTTATCTCTATGTATGGGATGTGTATTGAAATATGAAATCTTGTGGTCTATTATTATGATTTGATATATATAGGTTAAACCTATAACTCACCAACATTTTTGTTGACGTTTTAAGCATGTTTATTCTCAGGTGATTATTAAGAGCTTCCGCTGTCGCATACTTAAATAAGGACGAGATTTGGAGTCCATTCTTGTATGATATTGTGTAAAAACTGCATTCAAGAAACTTATTTTGTTGTAACATATTTGTATTGTAAACCATTATGTAATGGTCGTGTGTAAACAGGATATTTTAGATTATCATTATTTGATAATCTACGTATAGCTTTTTAAAACCTTTATCTATTAAATAAAGGTTATGGTTTGTTTTAAAAATGAATGCAGTCTTTGAAAAACATCTCATATAGAGGTCAAAACCTCGCAACGAAATCAATTAATATGAAACGTTTTTAATCAACAAGAACGGGACATTTCACTTATATCTTCTTGGATTCTTTCCGGTAATCCTTTCACAAACGCGTCGATCTTCTCTTCCTCATCTTCGAATGCTCCCGGACACAATAGGCACAATTCTGTGAATCGTCTTTCGTACGTGGTAATATCAAATCCTTGGGTTCGTAACCCTCTAAGTTCTGTCTTGAGCTTATTGACCTCGGTTCTGGGACGGTATTTCTCGTTCATCAAGTGCTTGAATGCTGACCACGGTAGTGCGTACGCATCATCTTGTCCCACTTGCTCTAGATAGGTATTCCACCATGTTAACGCAGAACCTGTGAAGGTATGCGTAGCGTACTTCACTTTGTCCTCTTCAGTACACTTACTTATGGCAAACACCGATTCGACCTTCTCGGTCCACCGTTTCAATCCGATCGGTCCTTCGGTTCCATCAAATTCCAAAGGTTTGCAGGCAGTGAATTCTTTGTAGGTGCATCCTACACGATTTCCTGTACTGCTAGATCCAAGGTTATTGTTGGTATGTAGCGTAGCCTGTACTGCGGCTATGTTTGAAGCTAGAAAAGTACGGAATTCCTCTTCATTCATATTCACGGTGTGTTGAGTAGTCGGTGCCATTTCCTTCAAAATAGTCAAATGGAACAAGTTAATCATACAGAATATTAAGAGTAGTTAATAGTATTTCGTAGCATAATATGAACTCATTTATAAAAGCTTTTTCTTCATATTAGCGTTTTATAAGTTTAAATTCGGGTAGTACCTACCCGTTAAGTTCATACTTAGTAGCTAATATACAATTCAACTACTACAATTCTATATGAAAAACTGATTATAATAATATTTCGCGTTCAAACTTTTACACAATATTTTACAAACTTACAATACCGCTTATTTTACATATAGCATGAAATATAGCACACAATAAATTTGATACAAGATGGTTGTGAAGATAATTCTAGCTAGTACACAAGTCGTTCAGCAAAGGCAATAAAGACACGTAATTCATACGTCCAGAAACAAGTCATGCATTCTGGATTAACTAGGATTACTTCCCATCCTTGGTCTTGTGGAACATAACCGTTATGGCCGTTGATAAGACAGCGTGTTGTAACGTCGTCAAAGGGACGAGGGTTACGTAATGTCCAACAGTCCCGTAACAATCTAAAAACCTCATTTCTTACCCCAATTACCGACTCTGTCACTTGTGGAAACGTTTTGTTTACTAGTTGTAGCCCGATGTTCTTGTTCTCACTTTGGTGAGAAGAGAACATTACTAATCCGTAAGCATAACATGCTTCTTTATGTTGCATGTTAGCCGCTTTTTCTAAATCACGAAGTCCAATATTCGGATATATTGAGTCAAAATAATTTCTTAACCCATTGCGTAAAATAGCATTTGGGTTCCCCGCAATATATGCGTCAAAGTAAACACATCGTAACTTATGGATTTCCCAATGTGATATCCCCCATCTTTCGAACGAAAGCCTTTTATAAACCAAGGCATTCTTGGAACGTTCTTCGAATGTCTTACAAACTGATCTCGCCTTAAATAGTTGTGCCGAAGAATTCTGACCGACTCTAGACAAGATTTCATCAATCATGTCTCCGGGTAGGTCTCTTAAAATATTGGGTTGTCTATCCATTTTGTGTTTTTATACTGTAAAATAGACAAGAGTTAGATTCATAAAAAAAATACTTATTAATACAAGCAATTTTTACATATATCATAAAGCATAAGCACACTATATTACATATATTACACCACACGAATACAACTATCTTATTCCGACTCGCTTGTTTCTTCTTCTTCGGTTTTGGTTCGTTTTGCCAAGTTTCTAGGGATATATGATGTTCCCCTAATACGAGCCGTCGTTTTCCACATTGGTTTAGAAAAACCTGGTGGTTTAGAGGTTCCCGGGTCATTGTTACAACTTAAGGACTTCGGGGGTTGACGATACATATAAAGTTCATCGGGGTTGGAATTAGATTTCTCTATTTTTATGCCCTTTCCCTTATTATTTTCTTTTGCCTTTTTAAATTCAGTTGGGGTAATTTCTATAACATCATCGGAATTCTCGTCGGAATCCGATTCATCGGAGAATTGATAATCCTCCCAATATTTTGCTTCCTTGGCGGAAACACCATTGACCATAATTAACCTTGGTCGGTTGGTTGAGGATTTTCTTTTACTTAACCGTTTTATTATTTCCCCCACCAGTTCTATTTCTTCATCCGGTTCCGATTCTTCTTCTGGTTCCGGTTCCGATTCTTCTTCCGGTTCCGACTCTTCTTCCGGTTCCGACTCTTCTTCCGGTTCCTCTTCGGGAACTTGTGAATCAGTCCACGAATCATTCCAATTTACATTTGACTCTTCATTATTATTAGGTGAGTCAATGGGACTTGTTCTAGAGGTAGACATCTATCACATAATATCAAACACGTTAAGAGATTAATATATCACATAATATTCACATGTTAAAAATATATAGTTTCCAATAAAATTTGTTAAGCAATCATTTTTCAAGTAAACACGGTCGAAGTCCAGACTCACTAATGCATCCTAACAAACTCGATAAGACACACTAATGCAAAATTCTGGTTCTCTAAGACCAACGCTCGGATACCAACTGAAATGTCCCGTTCTTATTGATTAAAAACGTTCCATATTAATTGATTTCGTTGCGAGGTTTTGACCTCTATATGAGACGTTTTTCAAAGTCTGCATTCATTTTAAAACAAACCATAACCTTTATTTCATCAATAAAGGTTTAAAAAGCTTTACGTAGATTATCAAATAATGATAATCTAAAATATCCTGTTTACACACGACCATTACATAATGGTTTACAATACAAATATGTTACAACAAAATAAGTTTCTTGAATGCAGTTTTTACACAATATCATACAAGCATGGACTCCAAATCTCGTCCTTATTTAAGTATGCGACAGCGGAAGCTCTTAATAATCACCTGAGAATAAACATGCTTAAAACGTCAACAAAAATGTTGGTGAGTTATAGGTTTAACCTATATATATCAAATCATAATAATAGACCACAAGATTTCATATTTCAATACACATCCCATACATAGAGATAAAAATCATTCATATGGTGAACACCTGGTAACCGACATTAACAAGATGCATATATAAGAATATCCCCATCATTCCGGGACACCCTTCGGATATGATATAAATTTCGAAGTACTAAAGCATCCGGTACTTTGGATGGGGCTTGTTGGGCCCGATAGATCTATCTTTAGGATTCGCGTCAATTAGGGTGTCTGTTCCCTAATTCTTAGATTACCAGACTTAATAAAAAGGGGCATATTCGATTTCGATAATTCAACCATAGAATGTAGTTTCACGTACTTGTGTCTATTTTGTAAATCATTTATAAAACCTGCATGTATTCTCATCCCAAAAATATTAGATTTTAAAAGTGGGACTATAACTCACTTTCACAGATTTTTACTTCGTTGGGAAGTAAGACTTGGCCACTGGTTGATTCACGAACCTATAACAATATATACATATATATCAAAGTATGTTCAAAATATATTTACAACACTTTTAATATATTTTGATGTTTTAAGTTTATTAAGTCAGCTGTCCTCGTTAGTAACCTACAACTAGTTGTCCACAGGTAGATGTACAGAAATAAATCGATAAATATTATCTTGAATCAATCCACGACCCAGTGTATACGTATCTCAGTATTGATCACAACTCAAACTATATATATTTTGGAATCAACCTCAACCCTGTATAGCTAACTCCAACATTCACATATAGAGTGTCTATGGTTGTTCCGAAATATATATAGATGTGTCGACATGATAGGTCGAAACATTGTATATGTGTCTATGGTATCTCAAGATTACATAATATACAATACAAGTTGATTAAGTTATGGTTGGAATAGATTTGTTACCAATTTTCACGTAGCTAAAATGAGAAAAATTATCCAATCTTGTTTTACCCATAACTTCTTCATTTTAAATCCGTTTTGAGTGAATCAAATTGCTATGGTTTCATATTGAACTCTATTTTATGAATCTAAACAGAAAAAGTATAGGTTTATAGTCAGAAAAATAAGTTACAAGTCGTTTTTGTAAAGGTAGTCATTTCAGTCGAAAGAACGACGTCTAGATGACCATTTTAAAAAACATACTTCCACTTTGAGTTTAACCATAATTTTTGGATATAGTTTCATGTTCATAATAAAAATCATTTTCTCAGAATAACAACTTTTAAATCAAAGTTTATCATAGTTTTTAATTAACTAACCCAAAACAGCCCGCGGTGTTACTACGACGGCGTAAATCCGGTTTTACGGTGTTTTTTGTGTCTCCAGGTTTTAAATCATTAAGTTAGCATATCATATAGATATAGAACATGTTTTTAGTTGATTTTAAAAGTCAAGTTAGAAGGATTAACTTTTGTTTGCGAACAAGTTTAGAATTAACTAAACTATGTTCTAGTGATTACAAGTTTAAACCTTCGAATAAGATAGCTTTATATGTATGAATCGAATGATGTTATGAACATCATTACTACCTTAAGTTCCTTGGATAAACCTACTGGAAAATAGAAAAATGGATCTAGCTTCAACGGATCCTTGGATGGCTCGAAGTTCTTGAAGCAGAATCATGACACGAAAACAAGTTCAAGTAAGATCATCACTTGAAATAAGATTGTTATAGTTATAGAAATTGAACCAAAGTTTGAATATGATTATTACCTTGTATTAGAATGATAACCTACTGTAAGAAACAAAGATTTATTGAGGTTGGATGATCACCTTACAAGATTGGAAGTGAGCTAGCAAACTTGAAATTATTCTTGATTTTATGTAACTAGAACTTGTAGAATATATGAAGAACACTTAGAACTTGAAGATAGAACTTGAGAGAGATCAATTAGATGAAGAAAATTGAAGAATGAAAGTGTTTGTAGGTGTTTTTGGTCGTTGGTGTATGGATTAGATATAAAGAATATGTAATTTTGTTTTCATGTAAATAAGTCATGAATGATTACTCATATTTTTGTAATTTTATGAGATATTTCATGCTAGTTGCCAAATGATGGTTCCCACATATGTTAGGTGACTCACATGGGCTGCTAAGAGCTGATCATTGGAGTGTATATACCAATAGTACATACATCTAAAAGCTGTGTATTGTACGAGTACGAATACGGGTGCATACGAGTAGAATTGTTGATGAAACTGAACGAGGATGTAATTGTAAGCATTTTTGTTAAGTAGAAGTATTTTGATAAGTGTATTGAAGTCTTTCAAAAGTGTATAAATACATATTAAAACACTACATGTATATACATTTTAACTGAGTCGTTAAGTCATCGTTAGTTGTTACATGTAAGTGTTGTTTTGAAACCTTTAGGTTAACGATCTTGTTAAATGTTGTTAACCCAATGTTTATAATATCAAATGAGATTTTAAATTATTATATTATCATGATATTATCATGTATGAATATCTCTTAATATGATATATATACATTAAATGTCTTTACAACGATAATCGTTACATATATGTCTCGTTTAAAAATCATTAAGTTAGTAGTCTTGTTTTTACATATGTAGTTCATTGTTAATATACTTAATGATATGTTTACTTATCATAGTATCATGTTAGCTATATATATATATATATATATATATATATATCCATATATATTTAATCATATAGTTTTTACAAGTTTTAACGTTCGTGAATCACCGGTCAACTTGGGTGGTCAATTGTCTATATGAAACATATTTCAATTAATCAAGTCTTAACAAGTTTGATTGCTTAACATGTTGGAAACATTTAATCATGTAAATATCAATCTCAATTAATATATATAAACATGGAAAAGTTCGGGTCACTACACAAAACACAATTCAAGTGGTTCAAATTATTGATGAAAAACGTCTAAAAATTACAAGAGTACAAGCCGCGAAACGCAAAGTACAAGATATCTACGCGTACGAAAGGACGTTCGAAAATCCGGAATCGGGACATAAATCGGGCGTAAATGCGCGACGCAACGGACCTAAAATTACAAGTCAACTATGCACAAGAATATAATATAATATATAGATAATTATATAAAATTATATATATATTATATTATATAATATAACGTCGACAAGCAAATGGCCAAAAATTGGTGAGCTGGAATCCGAAGCTCCGCACTCGCAGAGCTGTAAGGCACAAAACCTCCGCACTCGCGGAGCCGCCAGGATCAAAAATGTGCCTATAAAAGCTCGAGCTTTCTGCTGAATCCTTACACTTTTTTTTAATTACTCCCTCTGTAGTATAGTATAATATATATATATATATATATATATATATATATATATATATATATATATATATATATATATATATATATAATATAGGTTAGTTTTATATTAGATTAGTTTGGGTTATGTAAAAGTTATTTTACGGGTTTTAAAGTCGAAGTTATGTCTGTGTAAAGCTACGCAATAAATACTCAATGTAAGTTATGTTCTCCTTTTTAAATTAATGTCTCGTAACTAAGTTGTTATTATGCTTATTTAAGCCGAAGTAATTGTGATGTTGGACTAAATATTAAAAGACGGGGTTATTGGACTTTGGACCATAATTGGGATTTGGACAAAAGATCGACACTTGTGGAAATTAGACTATGGGCTATTAATGGGCTTTATATTAACTAAACGATACCTCGTTAATTTAATATAAAGGTTACAATTTGACGTATATATATATAACCACATACGCTTAATCGAATACGATGAGCGAGATATTTATAAATACGAATTATTGTTCATTTGATCGGACACGGGGATGGATTAATAGTCACTAGACTCATTAAAACAGGGGTGGATTACATTCAAGGGTAATTGGTGTAATTGTTAACTAAGTATTAAAACCTTGGATTACACGCAATCGATAACCTGATGTATTCATTAAACAAAGTATTAAGACCTTGTTACAGTTCGAATCCCCAATTAGTTGGAATATTTGACTTCGGGTATAAGGTTAAATTTGCCGAGCATTTTATAATTATGACCGATGAACTATTATGGGCAAAAACCAGATAGGTTTCAAATACATCCAGGACAAAGGACAATTAACCCAGGGTAATAAATCATAATCAAAACGTCAAACATCATGGTTACGGAAGTTTAAATAAGCATAATTATTATATTGTTATTTATTTTACGCACTTTAATTATTGTCATTTATATTTACGCTTAAGTTTTAAAATCGACAAACCGGTCATTAAACGGTAAACCCCCTTTTATATATTATTATATATAATTATATATATTTTGTACAAATATAGTTATTTAAAATATAGTGTGCAATAAGTCGTCTCCCTGTGGAACGAACCGGACTTACTAAAAACTATACTACTCTACGATTAGGTACACTGTCTATAAGTGTTGTAGCAAGGTTTAGGTATATCCCATCTGTAAATAAAAAATTAAAACTTGTGTATTTTGTAGTATTTCGTATTAAAAATATAACTATTTCGTGCACCACCTCGCACAACATCAAGTTTTTGGCGCCGCTGCCGGGGATCGACGAAACGCTATATTTTTAATATATATTTGTGTAAATATATTTATATATAATTTTTAGAAAAACAATATAAAAAAAAAAACCTGAAACCCAGGCCCATGCGGTCGCATGAGCTGGGTGCCTTAAAACCATGCGGTCGCATGGCCTGATCTGACACGCCAGAAACCCTTATTCAGCATTTATTAGGGGTATTATTTATTATTATTATTATTATTTAGGGTTATTTATTTTAATATTTAGTTTTAGTTTTAATTTAATTTGTAATTTAAGTTTTAATTAGTTTTATAATTATAAAAAATTAATACTTTTATAAAATATATAATATAAAAATAATATTTTTATAAAATTTGTATTTTTATCATTTTAATTACAATTTGTATTTTTATCGTTTATTCGTAATATTTGTATTTTTCACTCGTAATTAGTTTTAAGTCATAGTTTTTGCCATAGTTATTTTTATTTCTAGATTTTTTGGCTTTGCCGTAAAATCCCTTAAGTGCTTTTTCTTTAGACTAAGATTTAGGTGCTTTAGAATTTTGTGACGCCGTTTTAATATTTTAGTACCTTTCTAAGTAATTGCCGTTTTGGATATAGAATTTCTTTTAAGCTTTAATACCTTTAGACGCAACCTTTAATTCTTAGTTTTAGACTTTTAAGTTTCGACGCGCTACGTTCTTTTTATTATTTTTCGACCTTTTATTTTTCGACGTTTTCCGACGCGATCTTTTTCTTTCTTATTTCTCGCCGCTCTAGTTTTTAGGACATAGAATTTTCTATTTCTTCTCTAAAATTTCTTTAAATTCCAAACGAAAATTATTTTAAGCGGTTAAATTGATAGACATCCAAATTTTCTGGTTCGTAGTAATAGTTGGATTTGTTAGTGGCGAGTTGTGGGCTTCCGATTTAAAGGGTCCTGGCTACCTGCTGCATCTATTGGCTATTCGAAACGTGGGCAAAATCAGAAAAGTCTATTAATTTGATAACTTATATAATTTTTAGTTTTATAACTAATAGGATAATTAGTAAATGCACCACATTGTAGCTAAAATTTGGTAATAAGCGCATTATGGAAAATCTCGAGAATATTTTGGAAACTCTTTATGACATCCGAAATCAATTTAATCAATACTCTCAAACGGGTGTTGATGATAATTCATTCGGTCAATCTTGGATCACGAATGACGAAACAATAACTGGTTGTGAAATCTGTGGAGATTATCACTCAATATGGGAATGTTATTATTACGTTCCTATGGAAAATTATGTACCCATGGAACCTGAATGGAATGATTATGAGGAATACAATTCTAATTGGGATTATTCCCAAGAATATATCCAAACTCAACAACCAGAAGACGAGAAAAATTATGTGTCTGAACATTCTTTAGATTATATGAAAATCAAACTCGAAGAACTTGATGCTCAAAATGAACAAATGAGAGAGTTTGTAAATAGGCAAGCTGAAACTCTATCAGATTACACACCTGTTGATCTGAGGAATATTGTGCAAGAAAATCTCATATCATCGAATTTTGATGAATTCGAGAGCTCCGAAATCACCAACTATCCCGATGATACTTTTTATTCAGCTTTACCAATTTCACAACATATCGACACATTAGCCTCTACCGACTAAATCATCGATCCATCAATGGATGAAGAAGAAGTAAGGGTGACAAACTGGTACTCTTGGGAAAACAATAACGTTGAAAATTTTACCCCCGAGACCAAAGTGGTGGGACCGATAAGTACCGTTAATGAAAAAGAATCTACTTCGATCCCGAAATTCACCATTCCACAACCTTCCAACCCAATATTCTCAATAGATGAGTCATCTATCAAAGATGAACTACAAGCTGTAATAGATATTGACACCTCGAGTTTCACCCAATTGGGTAATAGAGGTGAAAACTTTGATCCCGAGAATAAACGGAAGGAAATGTTAGGAATTGTCCACCCTATAGAAATATGTATGTCGGTGTATATCGATCCATTTGACCAAGAACCAGAAAAGAGATATATCCATTTACTAAAAGCTACACTTAAAAAAGAATTAAGTAGTGACGATCGGGTGGGTCTAAACTTTAAACCCATTGATATATTTTATACCACCCGAGATGTAAATAACTGGCTCACTATTCTAATTCGTGAAACTTATTCTACCGACTTCACATGTCGTCAGCTAAGTGTGGGGAAGTCTAACCCCACTTAACGTTAAAATAGGGGTTCGGGTTAGTGCATAACTCGTTAATAAAAATGCATGATGAGTAAGGGTAAAAGATGCATTTTCAAAGATTAGCAAACAGTTCAGAAAAACAACCGTTTTTGAAGAAAAACATGGGGGATAAAACAAGAAGGAATGAACGATGAGGTGCACCATCTATCATTCGACGCGCTTTGTAATTACAAACTGAGTATCTTTAACTACTTTTCTACACTAATCACCCTCATGAATTTATAATTAGAGTCTGATTTCATGCAAATGAGGGCATTGCATGATCTCAAGTGTGGGGAAGGGTTATAAATTCTCTCAGGTTTACACTTGGTTTAATTGCCCAATTCTCTCAGGTTTACACTTGGTTTAATTGCCAAATTTTGTGAAAATTTGAAAAAATTTCAACTAAATGTGCTCAAAATCATTTTATACATATTTATGAACGATAAAACTAGGTGATAATACCGAAATTATTGTTACTTTGGAAAGGACATAAATTGAGAAACAACCCAAAACGCTTGAATTCATTTAAAATGGAATAGAAGAGAATAAAAAGGCAAAGAAAGATAAAATAAAAGCTAAGTGTGGGGGGAATGTACCAAGTTATTCAATTAAAAACTATCTATCACATGTTTCTGTAAAGTTATTGTAGGTGCTTTTGTTTTGGACTAAATTAACCGCTTTACCCGGTTTATCTGAAAGAATAGATGGATCTACACGATGAATCAATTCCATCATTAAAAGGAAGTAAAGTCTTCCGAAAAAGACACGCGCTTCTTGATTTAGGTCAGGAAGTTGTCATCCAGACCAGCTGTAGGTTGACGAAAAATCTAGAAAAGTCATCTCTAAAATCAGCAGGAAATCCACGGACCTCAGCATCAAACAGGGTCGTCATGTGGTCAGACTTATCCTAACCATGAGAAGGATTTATCTCGTAAAATGGGGAAGGCGCCGTGCAAATTAGCTTGATAAGACTAATGAATCAGACCCCCAGAAAAGGATAATCTCCTTAAAGATTAAAAATCAGCTTTTAAGCCTGATATTACTCAATCCTTGAGATTGACATTAAAGATTGAGAATTAAAAACTCATGGAATTCGATGATATCTAAACTCGAGCTTGAACGAGAAAATATTTTGATCAAATTAAAACCGATTTGTTTTCTGAAAACCTATTTTCAATGCGTTCATTACCATTGAACGTAAAATCCCGAGAATTCATCAGAATTCATTAGGTCACCTGAACCAAATCGGGTGTCAACCGTAAGAACGGTGGTTGCATAGCATGGTCGGAGACAGGACCTTGTGCCAGACTGAAAAAAGCATAGGGTGATCTTTACTATTGCTCCTACAAAGGATAGTAATTGCATCTGACACGTTTTAGACCATGAACAAATGCATGTCATGAGACATTGCCTTAACAGTTTCTTGTTCATCGCTTTCCTTTACAACCGGACGGTAGTTTGCCGAAAGGTAATATATGGAACAAGTAAACTGGATGTGTGCTTTCCGATACAGGGATAGCAGTGGATTGCACGAACCTAAAAGTTTTAGCCAAAATATTGATCCACAAAAATATTTTGCAACACCGATGGTGGGTCAAATCAGAAAACTTATCTAGGGTAAAATCTAGAATGAATTTTCAAAAGATCAAATGTTTTCATAAACATCCAATTTCCTTAAAGGATCTAAATTTTTATAGTCACGTGGGACTGTAAACCACATCGTTACTATCATTGTTTATACCGCCGTATCAAAATCACTGATGTATAGAGTGTGAGAATAAAAAAGTGATTCGAGTGAAGTGTGATTTTATTTTAAGTTCTGTATTGCTTGAGGACAAGTAACGTTCAAGTGTGGGGATATTTGATAGTGCTCCAAATGAACATATATTTAGTAGCAATATCCTTCCAATATGTAAAGCTTTTAGTTGCAATTGTTCTATTTTTATGTAATATTCGTTTAAATAAATAAGTGCGAAAACAAAAGGCGAAAATGACGATTTGAAGATGCAAACGTCCAAAAAGCTCAAATGTACAAGATACAATTCAAGTGGTTCAAATTATTGATGAAAAACGTCTAAAAATTACAAGAGTACAAGCCGCGAAACGCAAAGTACAAGATATCTACGCGTACGAAAGGACGTTTAAAAATCCGGAATCGGGACATAAACCGGGCGTAAATGCGCGACGCAACGGACCTAAAATTACAAGTCAACTATGCACAAGAATATAATATAATATATAGATAATTATATAAAATTATATATATATTATATTATATAATATAACGTCGACAAGCAAATGGCCAAAAATTGGTGAGCTGGAATCCGAAGCTCCGCACTCGCAGAGCTGTAAGGCACAAAACCTCCGCACTCGCGGAGCCGCCAGGATCAAAAATGTGCCTATAAAAGCTCGAGCTTTCTGCTGAATCCTTACACTTTTTTTTAATTACTCCCTCTGTAGTATAGTATAATATATATATATAATATAATATAATATAGGTTAGTTTTATATTAGATTAGTTTGGGTTATGTAAAAGTTATTTTACGAGTTTTAAAGTCGAAGTTATGTCTGTGTAAAGCTACGCAATAAATACTCAATGTAAGTTATGTTCTCCTTTTTAAATTAATGTCTCGTAACTAAGTTGTTATTATGCTTATTTAAGCCGAAGTAATTGTGATGTTGGACTAAATATTAAAAGACGGGGTTATTGGACTTTGGACCATAATTGGGATTTGGACAAAAGATCGACACTTGTGGAAATTAGACTATGGGCTATTAATGGGCTTTATATTAACTAAACGATACCTCGTTAATTTAATATAAAGGTTACAATTTGACGTATCTATATATAACCACATACGCTTAATCGAATACGATGAGCGGGATATTTATAAATACGAATTATTGTTCATTTGATCGGACACGGGGATGGATTAATAGTCACTAGACTCATTAAAACAGGGGTGGATTACATTCAAGGGTAATTGGTGTAATTGTTAAAAAAGTATTAAAACCTTGGATTACACGCAATCGATAACCTGGTGTATTCATTAAACAAAGTATTAAGACCTTGTTACAGTTCGAATCCCCAATTAGTTAGAATATTTGACTTCGGGTATAAGGTTAAATTTGCCGAGCATTTTATAATTATGACCGATGAACTATTATGGGCAAAAACCAGATAGGTTTCAAATACATCCAGGACAAAGGACAATTAACCCAGGGTAATAAATCATAATCAAAACGTCAAACATCATGGTTACGGAAGTTTAAATAAGCATAATTATTATATTGTTATTTATTTTACGCACTTTAATTATTGTCATTTATATTTATGCTTAAGTTTTAAAATCGACAAACCGGTCATTAAACGGTAAACCCCCTTTTATATATTATTATATATAATTATATATATTTTGTACAAATTTAGTTATTTAAAATATAGTGTGCAATAAGTCGTCTCCCTGTGGAACGAACCGGACTTACTAAAAACTATACTACTCTACGATTAGGTACACTGCCTATAAGTGTTGTAGCAAGGTTTAGGTATATCCCATCTGTAAATAAATAATTAAAACTTGTGTATTTTGTAGTATTTCGTATTAAAAATATAACTATTTCGCGCACCACCTCGCACAACATCAGTTTCCCCTGAGGTCCTTCCCAAGTGAATACATCATTTGACAATGGTTGATCAATCAAAGAAGCATTAACAATAAAGTCGTTAAAATTTGTTATGATGCTTAAATCAATCACCTCCCTTAACCTTTCTTCCGGACGACAAATCGCATTGAAATCGCCCAAAAAACATAATGGACCCAGCCATCTAAGAGCAATGTTAGTGAGTTGATCCCATACCTTTTTCTTCCTACTTTCTTGATGGGGTGCATAAATATTAACAATGAGAATAAAAGGATTCGAAGGGATATACCTTACAATGGTGGCAATCCAATGTTTTCTCTTCCAAGACATAAGGAGAGAAAAGATGTCCGTTCTCCAAATAGAAATTAGGCCACCTGATCTTCCATTTGCCTCTACTTGAACGGAATCAAAAACATAGTGTTTTCAAACTTCATTTAAAACGGGTTGATCAACAACCTTCACCATGGTTTCTTGAATAGCTAGGAAGTAGACTTGATGACGATTAACTAAAGAACCCGCCAAACGACCTCTTGACTTATTACCAAGGCCGCGTATGTTCCATGAGGCGAGCCTCATGGTTTTGTTGCTTTAATGGGAGTGTCGTCGTCGGTCATATTACCCATGAAAATCCCAAAATTATATAACTCTTCTTTGTATGTTGACTTTTTGGACCCGCCATGATTGTTTTCGTCAAAGTTAAGCTTTTGACAATTTATTTCACTGGAGGTGTCAAAGACATTGGATAAATCATGGATGTTATCAAGCCAACTGCTCCCATCTTTTTTGTCACTGTTTTTTTTTTTTTTTGTGAACTTTAGGTTGAAGAAAAACCTCTTTGGTGCTACTGGACTGTTTGCAACGAGATTTAATCTCACTCCATGAATTACGACAGGCGAAACTTATGCATTTATCATCATTAGTAGATGGAGAAGTTGGTTTAGATAAGAGTTTTTCAACAAAAGTTGAGTTGGAGTCAATAAGGTTGATAACATAAGGTGTGTTTTTTTGCTGAGGAGAGAGATAATTTGGGAAGGGGATTTGGGGGGAGTCAAGGATAGGATAGTCTTTTACATTTAGGTTAAAAGGTTATTTTTAGGGTATGGTGGTACCTGCAGCCGAAAGCAAGTTGTTGGTGATGTCCAAATTGTCGCCCAAAGTATCTTTATCAAAAGATTTAAACAGTGATTTTTTTTTATTTCATCTGTAACAGAAGTGGTACCATGTTTGTTGACTTTTTGAGACAACATGGCTTTTGTCAGCTTTTCCATTCATTTGTGCACATCTGCTTTTGACCAATTTTTTGTTGGTGTGTGAAAATTTGAAATCCCAATGTTAGTAATTTCTCCCTCCTCCAATGGTGGTACAGAGTTCACCTTAGTATTTTCCGGTACAGGAATCTCGACATGATCAGAATGGATTTTTTCATTAATCGGAGAATCAAGATGAGCAGAATGCTTCATGTCTTTAACAGCCTCAATGGCTAACTTCAACTCAAGATTGTAAGCTGTTATGATTTCGTCAGGCACAATCTCGATTGCCTCTTCATAATTAATTTCTTCAACCCATAAATTACAATTGGCAATATTAGCAACATTAGCTGTAACCATTTTATCAATTGGTCCCGGGCTGTTGATTTCAATTAAAGCAAATAAGACATCCGCACGTTTGAGTGTGTGCGAGGTTGTGTTTAGATGAATGACTCTACCATAAGTTACTAGCTACATCAATTGCACAATTGGGAGAACAACAACCGAAGGGAATACCCGAGATTGCAACTTTGGCAATTCTAGAATACGTGTTCTTTATATGAATCATTGGGATGACTTCAAGGAATTCATCTTGGCTTAGCGAAGGGCCCATCGTTATTCTCTTGAAACTCTCTTCATCCGAGCATTGAACGATATAGCCAAATATTCCCCAGGCAGACATCGCCTCTATTGCAATTTGACGACCCTTTAACCATTTAAACAGCTTCATAGCAGAAATTGGGGTTTTGTCGATCACCATGGCCGCTAGATGTAAATGACTGCAAATTGCACTATTTTTGGACAGGTATACTGTGGGTTCAGTGGTGTGATTAAATTGGGTATGAGGTTTACCTTGATTTTTGGGGAATGCATCAACATTAAGGTCGTTCTTAGCGAAGTTAACGGTTAGAGTCATGCCATTTACAATTACTCCGTTGAAGGTTTTTATCACATTGGAAGCTTGTTGAGAATTAGTCAATTTGACAAAGGCGTATGAACGACCTTTTTTTTTCAGGAAATACCCAAAATAGTCCCAATATTGTGAATGATGCAGCGAATAGTGTTGGGAGTGGTGAATCGAGAAAGATTTTCCATAAAAATGGTGGCTTTCTGTGGAAAAGAGTGAAATTTCTTGAAAGGTTTAGGTTCGGTTGATTTGGAATAGGGATGAGTGTAATTGATTGGGATGGAATTGGGAAAAGAGGTTTTGAAGGGATTGATTGATTTTGGGAAGGATGAAGGTTTGATTGATCTTTGGAAGGGTTGGAGGTTGTTTGAAATTTGGGAAGGTAGAAGGTTGAGAGGATTTCATTTTTAAACTATACATGAAAATGTGTTTTCGTTTGATATATATTTGATTTGACTGATGTTAAAAAAATTATAGCACCATGTTTTTTTTGTTTTTGCCGAAGTTTTAAACCAATTAATAAAGATATACTCCGTCGTTTTTTAGAAATTCAAATTTAAATTAAAATAAAACAAATGATAAATTAACAAATTACTCCGTACTCCATATTAAATTGGAATGAGTTGCTAGTATAATGATTTGATTGAGTGACTGAATAGACTTGAAGAATATGTTTATCAATTAGTGAAATGACTCGTATACGGGTTTGTTTAAACGGAACAATTTAATAACATATTTTAGGTATTAAGTAAATGTAAATGCTAAAATTATTTATTTTAATGACTCGTTCGACTAAAAAACTTGTCGTTTTTTACAAATATATAGAGACGTGTATTTTCGCACACATATGTAACGTAACTATTCTCGTAAAGAGAATTTATATTTGAATATTAATAATATAATAATTATAATTATAATTATTATAACAAAAATAAATAATAATAAAGTTTGTTCAAAGTTGAATATTTATATTTTTAATAATAATTATTAGTAATAATATATGTCTTATAGTTTTACTCAAAGTTGAGTATTTATATTTTTAATAATAATTATTAGTAATAATAAATGCCTTTTAAATTTTTTTTATAAAATTGAAATATAATTATTATATAAAGGTTATACAATATGCTTTAAATTTTATAAATGTATTATTGGGTGTTATGTATAAGATTGTACAATTTAGAAGATATTAGTATTTTCTTTTATAAATGATTTTGTATTTTTTAATTAAATTAATATAAAATAATGACATCATCAAGGATGTTTTATATTTTTTTATTTTGAGTTATTTTTATACTTAAAAAGTTTTTATTTATGACATTATCATTTTAGAGATTTAATAGATGTTATAGATTTTCTTTAACTTTTGAAACTAACTTGTATATTTATATACGGAGTATATTTATTATATACTCTGTACATATGTAATTAAGAAAGAAAATTATATATTTATATACTCTGTATATATGTAAGAAAAAAATATGAGCACCGATATTCTAATTATATCATTTAAGAAAATATTTTTAATGTTCATGATATTATTTTATTGCTAAAATGTATTAACATCTTTTTACTTACTAGATATTTATCACCATTCATCACCAACCTCATCTCTTCCCCCATTCTCCATATGCTTCTGGCGTCTTTTTCTCGAGCCTTCTAGCAATTTTTTCACATGCTTCATTCGCTAACTGTAGGATTGATCTTTGAATAATGTTTTCTACAATATACAGTAACACTAATTGTGTGTCTTTTATTTTTTGCTTAGAAGATAGAACTTTCAATAACATGTTAAAATGTACTTTGAAATCATATTTTTTTTATGAAAAAGATAACATTTTCTTGATTACGATAGCAATATGTACAATCAGAATTAACTCATAGGATACGAGCTAATACATCTATATCATCATGTTCAAACAATAAGAAATACCAAGTTTTACAACTGATTAATTAGACCATTAGCATAGTTTATTACTCGCCACTCCCGTCATTTTCATTAAACCAAGACACTCTTGAGGTATAACGACCCTCACTTTTCCACTTCCACTTTTACTATATTGCCCTTAGGATTTTTGTGTACTCGTAAACTTTACTTAACAAAACATTGACCAAATAGTAAACTTTTAGTCAACACTCACTGTTAATTAAAGTTTACATTTTTTCCGTGATATTAAACTTTAGCTAATTAATAAAATATGACATTTTCCTAAACTAATAAACTTTTGGAAGAACAATTTAAATTAAATAAAGTCGTATGTCTAATTACATAAAATTAATAATACTTATTATAAAAAAACATAAAATATATATAAGTTTATATAGCTGATTTAAAAAAATAATAATAAAATATAATAATAATATCAATATAAAAAAAATGTCGGCTAGTTTAATATATATATATATATATATATATATATATATATATATATATATATATATATATATATGATTGCAGTTGTACATGAGTGGTAGTGGCCTGCCTCTAACACATTTGAGGTCAGGAGTTCGACTCTACTCCAGGTTTCCTCTCAGGCAGCGGGTTTTTGTTTGGGGGGGGGGGGGGGGGGGGGTGGTGGTAAAGGGGAGGGGGTTTCACTTGGCCGTGCCCTTGGATCGGTTCAAGGTTTCCTCTCGGGCAGCGATAGGGGGCGAGTTAATATCACTGCATCGGCATAGTCGAAATGGGAGATGATCGCAACGGGTGGTTAAGTCCCCCTCGGGTGATCCCAAATTCGCTGTTCTATATTATATATATATATATATATATATATATATATATATATATATATATATATATATATATATAATACAAATTAAAAAGATAAGTAACATGGAGTAATCCTAATCAAACTTCAACTATTCAAATTACTAATCCTAATCTAATAACAAATTCAAATCCTAATCATAATCCCTTCATCATCCATGAGCAAGTTAAATCTAGATCCCAACTCTAACTAAGTGCCTATAAAAGACCCACAAGGCTCATAATATTTGTATCACAAAAAAAAAATTACACAATCTCCTCTCTTTCTATTCTTTTTGTTCGGCAGTTTTAATCACCGCCACCTCACCATCCAACAGCCTCAAACCACCACCTGGTCTGCTGTTTTTGGCAGCCTTCACCCGCCATTTTTGCTGCTGTATTTGCAGCCCACAACAGCCCCAAAACCGCAGCTTTTTCAGCTGAGTTCGACCACCAAACCGCCACCAATTACAGCGGGTTTTTGTTGCTGTGTTCGCCACCCTTGTGCAGCCTTTTTGCTACTGTAAAACGCCATCGAACACCACTCTTTTTGTTGTTTCTGCGTGACCAAAACAGGCCACATACCCGCCTATTTTGCACCCTGTTGCTGCTTCTTTTTCTGCCTGATGTCCGCCACTCAAGACCCCCACGAACCACCGTTAGTTCCTGCTCTCTGCTGCCGTCTGTGTGCTGCTGCTGGCCGGATTAATGTCACCATAAACCGCCACCTTTTTCTAGCCTCTAACCTCTTTTAAGGTATGCTACAACCCTAACTAATAATACTTTTAATTGGTTAATTTCTTTAAGTTATATATTAATGTTTATGAATAATGAATATGAATAATGGGTAAGCTTTAAACATGAATACATGAAGATGGTTAATAAATATGCATATGATTATTAACATGAATTATGATTAGAAGAATGATGAATGTGATTAGGAATATGATAAGATTAAGATAATGATTATGATAAAGTATTAGTGTATGTATAAGTATCACTTGAATGTATATGAATTAAAGCATTTAACATGATAAAGTTGTATAGATGATATTGAAGATAAATCTTAATTATGAATATTAGTAACATGTAATTATGATTTAAGGTTATGCTATATGTATTATGTTATGATAATTAAGATAGTAATTAAGATGATTAAAAGTATTATGATGAATAGGGTAATGATGATTGTTGTACATATATTATGATAAGGATAATAATTTAAAATATAATTAAGAGATAAATTAAAGGGTGAAAACAATAAGAAAATAATTATAACAAAATAAAGGATAATGGTGATTAAAACAATTAAAGATAATAATGAGGTAATAAAGATAAGTTTAAACACATAGGATTAGATAAAAGTTAAAGAATTAGAATTTGTCTAGAATAATTAAAATATGGTATTGATAACAATTAAGATAATTATGGCAAATTTAAAAATAGTGTAAATAATATATAAGTGATAGTAATAATAATAATAATAAAATATATAAATTATTATTATAACCTTTTAATTCAACTAAGTATTAACTAATATATTGTATTATACTAATTAATAAAACTATAAAGTATAATAATACATAAATAATATTAACGTGTCGTATTCCTATACGCATCTAAAACGAGAAAACTATAATCATACTGATAACGTATGGCTTATACGAATCTCACCGCTACCTACGATCGACGAGATGATGTCGCAGAGTGCTTATGGGAATAAGGTTTTGGATCAAACGAAAGGTTGTAGACTAAGTCTAGCCGAAAGTTCATGGCCCCCCGCCTCTGGTCATCTTTAGACTTATATGATAGCACTGAGGTTTGGGTAAGTTGTACAATGTCTAAACTTGATTATAGTGGACACAACTTGAGTGTGAACACAACAACTCATAAGACTCTTATGAACACTTACTCGTTGGATTAAACAAACTAATGACCAAGTTTATATCTTTAGGTTGAGATCCCGGTCGTTTATGTAACATCCCGTTTTCCTGTACGTATCGAAAGGTACTTACTTAATCATTTGTACGTTTATAACTCGTTAGCTAATGCGTAAATGTATGAATATATGTGTGTGTGTGTGTGTGTGTGTATATATATATATATATATATACTTGATAATGTGTGCATGTATAAGTTTAAACATGGGTTTGGTTAGCGTTAAGTCTTGTAAGACTATTGTGGAAGGCTAGGTGAATATAGGAAGCGGGTTTGGAATGTACAATTAAATAAAATCGAAAATTGTTTAAGTTGGTCGAGCTGTTCAGATGCAGCCTTAGGCCGCGCCGCGATAATTGGGTCCGCGCCGCGGCATAACAAGCAAATATGGATCAGAAGTTGGGTTAAAAGGGGTCGTTTTTCCTTCGATAAGTCGCGCCGCGACAAATGGGCCGCGCCGCGACAAATGGGCCGCGCCGCGGCATCTCTGCTGTTCTGACTCCGATTTCTACTCAATTTAAAAGGGTTTTAGGGGTAATTTGGTCTTTTTGCTTGTAGATCAGATTGGAGCATTAAATCACAGCCACTTGTTCCATTTATTTCATTTTTCTTTTCTCTTTTCTTTCCAATTTCTCTCCCAAAACACAAAACCCACTTAGTTTAATCTTGAAATTTGAAGGTAAAGATTTGTGAATCAAACCTAGGAGCAAGAATTAAAGTTGTTCTCCTTGTTGTTAGCTACAAGAGGATAGTCTTGGTAAGTTCTAACTTTATGTTTTAAGTTTTAATTGGTTAATGGCTAGGGTTTTGGTTACTAGAGATTTGTATGACCTATTTGAGGGTAAAATGGGTGAATTTGGGTTGTGTTGTTGTAATGAAACCCTAATAGCCACAATCTAGGGTTTTGGCATTATGATTTGAGGTTGTAAGTGTCAAATGGTGTTGTTAGTCACTAATGCACTTTAAGATTAATGAAAGAAGTGTTAATGGGTAAGTTTGACTTGATTGTGAGTCTAAGTAATATAAAATGGGTCAAAATGTACTAGTTGACCTAATTAGATGAAATGGGTATGAATTACCCTAAGTTTTGTGTTAATTGAAGTTAGTAGACTTTAATTCACTAGCCTTAGTGATTAAAGTCGAGTCTTGGCCATTTATGGGCGGTTGTGTGTAGTTGAGTTATTTAATGCAAGTTGGGTCATTAAATGCTCAAGTGGGAGTATTGTGGTTAATCCCACTTGTTGTGAAATTGAATGTGCACTTAATGATTTAGGTACATTGCGTTGAAGCTCGGAAGTGCTAAATCATCATCCTTGTGACAAGGTGAGTGGAGTAATTATACGTATGTGTATATAGCGTATTTATTTGTGAATGTTATGGTATGAACCACCGAGCCGGTAGTGCCATAACATGTGTGGGTTAGGATGTGAACCACGAGCCGGTAGCATCGAGTGTGAACCACGAGCCGGTAGCACTATAAACTAAGATGTGAACCACGAGCCGGTAGCATCGAGTGTGAACCACGAGCCGGTAGCAATATAAACGAGTATGACTCAAAAGCGTATGGTGTGAACCACGAGCCGGTAGCACCATAGCGATATTGGTTAACCATATTGAGATTGTTGTTTTGTTTAGCATATTATATATATACTGAGTTGAGTATATGCTAATGAAGTGGTGTGATAATGTACGACTTGTTAGTGTTACGGGTATGTTGACATGCTATTTGAGTTACAAGTTCGTATGAGGTATTTGGTGTTGTGATTGCAAATGGATAGGTTATATATATGCATGTATAATTGTTGCACTCACTAAGCATTGCTTACCCTCTCGTTGTTTATCATTTTATAGGTTCCGTGTAACATCCCAGGTAAACGTTCCCCGTAGCATGATATTGTCCGCTTTGCCCGTAGGCGCACGGATTTTTCTTGGCGACCAAACACGACGAGCACTTTCCCAGGAGGTCACCCATCCTAGTAGTGCTCTCGCCTGAGCACGCTTAACTGCAGAGTTCTCATGAGATCTGCTGCACTTGTGGTCCCAAAACGCGTCAAGCTAGGAAAGGTCTCCACACCCTTATAAGGCATGCTTCGTTCCCCTCTCCAACCGATGTGGGACGGATGTAACACGGATGTTACAATCCTCCCCCTAATGGGACACAGCGTCCTCGCTGTGCACGTTTGGTTCGGGGCTTGGCTCTGATACCATCTATAACATCCCAGGTAAACGTTCCCCGTAGCATGATATTGTCCGCTTTGCCCGTAGGCGCACGGATTTTTCTTGGCGACCAAACACGACGAGCACTTTCCCAGGAGGTCACCCATCCTAGTAGTGCTCTCGCCTGAGCACGCTTAACTGCAGAGTTCTCATGAGATCTGCTGCGCTTGTGGTCCCAAAACGCGTCAAGCTAGGAAAGGTCTCCACACCCTTATAAGGCATGCTTCGTTCCCCTCTCCAACCGATGTGGGACGAATGTAACACGGATGTTACATTCAGGCTTGGACAAGGGTAAGGGCATACGGTTGGATTAGTTGTCTCCCGTTTATGTTGACAGGGGGTGCTTTTGGCATAGCTTTTGAAGTTTGGCCTAACGTTTTGGGTAGTTTAGCCCCAAACCATGCTCGAGTGTCGTTTGGATTATAAACTATCATTGTAGTGGGTCGAACTTGTATTAAACTTAATTAATGGCCTTCGTGCCTTTGTAAACATTTAAATTGTTGTACGTTTAAATGGAATTTGTGGAATGGTTTGCATATTTATTTGGCGCGTAAATGTGTATTAAAAAAAAAATTATCATGGAATACGGGTTGGGTTGTTTCAAGTGGTATCAGAGCATGGTCTAAGGAATTTAGGCGACTTGAGATAGGTGCCTAGACTTAGACTTTATTGTGTGTACGCTTTATGCAGGACTTGTAGGACTTTGGGTCTAATCGGGAATTGTTAGTACTTTGGTTTATGTGAACTAACCTTGTGCTAATGGTTTTGTGTTGTGTTTAGCAATCATCAAGCGACATGGACGTGGTACTAGCAAGTTAATGCGACGTGCTCGCGTAACAACGTTTAGCTACCATTGTTACGGGTGCAAATCGTGTCAAACGAGTAATGTACGACGATTGTTGAGCAAGATGGAGTAGTGTGGTGCACATGTATATACTTACGTGTTATGCCTTTTCGTTCATGATTTAACCTTTTCCGTTTTATAGAATGAAGACAAGAAATGGACACGATAATGATATCGGCGGTACAAGCGTGAGAAAGGTTTTCAAGGAATCAGTTGACGAGCAAATAACCGAATTAATTAATGAACGAATGAAGGCCACCGTCGATGAGGATCTTGACGCTAGAAACATTTATCATCGTGGTGAAGGAGGTGAAGGAAGGCGGGACTTCCACTACAAAAATTTCAAGGATACTCAACATCCGATGTTTAATGGGGTGAGGGATCCATTGAAAAGCACTTGTTGGATTTCTGATATCGAGGGGGCATTCCGTACCGCGGAGTGTCCTCCCGAGAAGAAGACGAGGTATGGGTCTAGCATGTTACGTGAAGAAGGCAAGTTGTGGTGGGACGATAAAATCAATTTATATGATGAAGAGCAATGCATGAGCTTTACATGGGAGGAGTTTAAGAAGGAATTCTTCCAAGAATACCGAACTTCTTTCGACCTTGATAGAATCCGGGACGAGTTGCATCATTTGCAACAAGGTTCAATGGACTTGGTTACTCTCAAGTCTACCTTTTTGGCAAAGACTCGTTTTTGCCCGGAATATGTTGGTGACAATCACAAGCTAATGAAAGATTTCTACCGTACCTTGAACAATGAGTTAAAGGGTAAGATTAGTCAGGGAATGGCTAAGACCTTTGAAGAGCTATTCGAGTTGGCTCGGGGTTTTGAGCCGGAGGTTCCAAGGAAGAGTGATTTCACTTTTTCAAAGAGAAAGTTTGAAGGTTCGAGTCATTCGAATTTTTCAAATAAAAAGAACAAGAAAGGCTCCGAGAGCGTTAATAGTGTGAAGAAGGGTACTTCCGGGGGTTTCGGACCCACGTGTTATAATTGTAACTAAAGAGGGCACATGGCCCATGATTGCACCAAGACGTCGACCAAAGTCACCCACAAGAGGCCGGAATGCCCCGATTTGAATAATGATCATGCTAAGAAGTTAGAGAAGGCGGCGGGCACGGTAAGGGGTCGCAACTACTTGATGACCAATGACGAAGCCAAACAATCCAACGAAGTTGTCTCGGGTACTTTTATGGTTAACTCTAATCCGGCAAGGATCTTATTTGATAGCGGTGCAAATTTGTCGTTTGTGTCTCCAAAATTTGTGCCTAAATTTGATAGACCGTTAGCTAAGTTAAGTCATCCGTTAGAAGTCGAAATAGCGGACGGCAAGACGGTGCTAGTGGTTGATGTGTGTAAAAATTGTGATGTTGTGTTTGGTGCCGAGAACTTTAAAATTGATCTTATCCCGATGACTTTGGGCGACTTTGATATCATTGTTGGTATGGATTGGCTCGATCGAAATAGAGCCGATATTGCATGCCATGAGAAATTTATCCGTGTGAAGACCCCAAGTGGGGGAGAGTTAACTATTCACTGCAATAAACGAAGAAGACTTGTGCCGATATGTTCTTTTGCACGGGCACGTCGTTTTCTTGTTAGTGGTGGCATGCATTTTCTTGCCCATGTTGTTGATACTCGTGATGAGCCACCACCCATTCATGAAATTCCGGTGGTTAGTGAATTCGAAGACGTTTTTCCGGACGAGTTACCGGGTGTTCCGGCGGAAAGACAAGTAGAATTTCGCATTGAGTTGGTTCCGGGAGCTACTCCCATTGCTAAAACTCCTTATCGTTTAGCACCGACGGAAATGCAAGAGTTGTTAAACCAAACCCAAGAGTTGCTTGAAAAGGGTTTTATTCGACCGAGTGCTTCGCCGTGGGGCGCTCCGGTTTTATTCGTGAAAAAGAAGGATGGTAGTATGCGGATGTGCATCGACTATAGGGAGTTGAATAAAGTGACGATCAAAAATCGTTATCCATTGCCTAGGATTGACAATTTGTTTGACCAACTCCAAGGTGCGGCGTATTTCTCAAAGATTGACCTACGGTCCGGCTATCACCAAATGCGGGTCCTTGAGGAAGATATTGAGAAAACGGCTTTTCGAACGCGTTATGGGTATTTTGAGTTTGTAGTTATGCCTTTTGGTCTTACGAATGCACCGGCGGCATTCATGGATCTTATGAACCGAGTGTGCCAACCTATGTTGGACAAGTCGGTAATTGTGTTCATTGACGACATACTTGTCTACTCGAAAAGTATGAACGAACATGACTGCCATTTGCGCGAAGTTTTGAAGACGTTACGAAGGGTGAAGTTGTATGCTAAGTTCTCCAAATGTGAATTTTGGCTAAGGGAAGTTCAATTCCTTGGCCACATTGTGAACAAAGACGGCATTCAAGTGGATCCGGGGAAGATAGAGACGGTGAAGAGTTGGAGACAACCGACTACTCCTACGGAGGTCCGAAGTTTTCTCAGATTGGCCGGTTATTATCGTCGGTTTATCCAAGACTTTTCTAAGATTGCTTCTTCATTGACGAAATTGACGAGGAAGAACGCGAGGTTTGTTTGGGAGAACGAGCAAGAAGTTGCCTTTCAATTGTTAAAGGAGAAGTTATGTCAAGCTCCGGTGTTAGTGTTGCCGGAAGGAGTGGAGGACATGACGGTTTATTGTGATGCTTCGTTAAATGGGCTCGGGTGTGTTCTAATGCAAAGAGGTAAAGTCATCGCTTATGCCTCTCGACAATTAAAGGAACACGAAACGAGATATCCGACTCATGATCTTGAGTTGGCGGCGGTGGTACATGCGTTGAAAATTTGGCGCCACTACTTGTATGGTGTCAAGAGTACGATTTATTCGGATCATAAGAGTTTGAAACATCTCTTTAATCAACGAGATTTGAATTATCGTCAACGTAGGTGGATGGATGTGGTGAAAGATTATGATTGTGAAATACTTTATCATCCGGGCAAGGCGAATGTGGTCGCGGATGCGTTAAGTCGAAAGAGTCATCACCCGGCGTTACGATTGGGATTGTTACGTATGATTATTACTAACAATTTTCTTGAAAAACTCGGTGTGATTCAAATAGAGGCTTACGTTCACAACAAGCATGTGGAGCGAATTGTGAGACAATCGGAGTTCATTACTATGAGCTCGCGTGGTTTGTTGTCTTTTCAAGGAAGAGTGTGGGTGCCTAAGATGGGTGATTACCGACAAGTGCTACTCGATGAAGCACATAAGTCAAAGTATTCCATTCATCCGGGCGCGACGAAAATGTATCTTGATTTAAGGAAAGATTATTGGTGGCCGGGCATGAAACGTGATGTTGTGAAGTATGTTGAGCAATGCGTCACGTGTTTGCAAGTTAAGGCCGAGCACCAAAAGCCGTATGGTAAGTTACAACCGTTAGAAATCCCAAAATGGAAATGGGAGCATATTACCATGGATTTCATCACAAAGTTACCTAAAACGGCGAGAACCCAATTTGATTCGATTTGGGTTATAGTAGATCGATTGACGAAAAGCGCTTTGTTTCTTCCCATTAGAGAAGCAATATCGTCGGAGACCTTGGCTAATGTAGAGACCCGTCCTAAACCATCTGGACGAAGTCACCAACAACTGGTTCCATTGCGATGATCGACTCCAAATACTGTCTTTAAAATGAGCAAATGCACAGCGGAACGTTTCTTTCATACCTGAGAATAAACATGCTTTCAAGTGTCAACCAAAAGGTTGGTGAGTCCATTAGTTTAACATAAATAATCATTTCACAATTTTAATAGACCACAAGATTTCATATTTCCATTTCTCATAAACATACGTCCCATACATAGAGACAAAATATCATTCATATGGATTGAACACCTGGTAACCGACATTCACAAAATGTATATAAGAATATCCCCATCATTCCGGGATCCTCCTTCGGACATGATATAAATTTCGAAGTACTAAAGCATCCGGTACTTTGGATGGGGCTTGTTGGGCCCGATAGATCTATCTTTAGAGTTCGCGTCAATTAGGGTGTCTGTTCCCTAATTCTTAGATTACCAGACTTAATAAAAGGGGCATATTCGATTTCGATAATTCAACCATAGAATGTAATTTTAAGTACTTGTGTCTATTCCGTAAAACAGTTATAAAAGCAGCGCATGTATTCTCAGTCCCAAAAATATATATTACAAAAGCATTTAAAAAGGGAGCAAATGAAACTCACAGTACTGTATTCTGTAGTAAAAATACATATGACGACATTGAACAATGCAGGGTAGGCCTTGGATTTACGAACCTATATCATTTGTATATATATATATATATTAAAACATATAATCATAATTGAAAAAATTTACTTATTATACCTTTAATTTATATATTATGTATGTTCATTTTGTGTATATATTCATAATAGTTAATATGTATATAGTTATATTAATATATCTATATTTATATACATACTTGTTTAATGTTATATTTAAAAATCGATAATTTGTTATTTGTATATATTTATATAAATAATATTAATAGGTTTGATATATATAGTTATATGAAATTTTAATATTAGTATATGTAACAAATATACTTTATGTACACAATATTTATTTGTTTAAAAATGATAATTTTGATATTAATGGTTTACTAATAATAATAATACAACTTTATTAATATTAATAATACTAATAATAATAATAAGAATATTGTTAACAATGATACTTATGTTAATGATAATAATACTAGTAATTATAAAAAATGATACTATTACCAATATTAGTGAAAATAATAATTATTTGCATCATTTTCTTAATAATACTAATACTAATCATCGTTTCTAAGTTTACATAATAATAATGATAACACATATATTAGTTCTCCATAATATCATAATAATAATAATTATTATAATAACAATACAATAACAATAACAATCTATAATAACAATGATAATAATAATGATAGGAAAAAAAAAATTAAGAGAGTATACCCTTAAAAGTTTCTAAAAACAGAATTGTCATTGCCCCGTACGGGACTCGAACCCGCGACCTCTCGTTCATACAACAAACACTCAAACCATACCTCCATTTATCCTTTTCTGTAATTGATATCATCCCATGATATATAACCCGTTTAATATCTATCTCGTGTTTATAGACTGCTAACAGCCCAACCAGAATTCAGTCCAACAGCATTTAAATCGTGGCCCAATCAAATCCAGACAGCCCAACAGCTGCTTTTGTAAAAAAAAAAATATATGCAGGCGCCATGATTCGAACTCAGGACCTCCTGTTTAGAGACTCATACCCTTAACCACTACTCCACTTACACTTTTCTGTTTTACTACCGACTTAAAACCCTATAACCCATATCTTTCTGCGTTCTTCTTCTTCAAAACAAACATTCATGTATCGTCATTATTTATTCGAATCATCCACCATGTTTCATCGACTTTTAATCATAATAGCATACATCGTGAATAACGAATATCATGATTAACATCATAACCGTATATCATCTCGTCATCATCAACCTCCACTATTCATTGTCTTCTCCGTTCATCATCATTCTTCTCGATCATTATTTTAGCCTCCGTACCCTTCATCATCGTCGTACATCGAATATCACTCATCATTATCAATCGATCATCGTTAATAGCGGGCATCATCATGAACCTATTCATCTACCATCTCCTTTGTGATATAATAGGAGTAGAAATAGAAGATGTACGCAGCTATAGTTTCCATTCGAACAGAAACATAAGTTGAGCAGTAGTAGCCAAAGGACGTCGATCAGAAACAACCACAGCAACTTACGATCTCTCTCTCTCTCTCTCTCTCTCTCTCTCTCTTGACCCGAACAGTGGGGGTTTCATTGGCGTTTGTGATGATCAACAGCTCGAATGATGGCATAAAACTCTTTATCATAAGTGCTATAATTCAGCTTTGACCCATTTAGCTTTTCACTGAAATAAGCTACTGGTCTTTTTCCTTGCACTAGCACAGCTCCAATGCCAACACCACTTGCATCACATTCAAGTTCAAATAGCATATCAAAATTAGGTAAAGCAAGTATAGGTGCTGAACTTAGCTTTTCTTTCAATGATTCAAATGCTGATTGGGCAGAACTAGACCATTCAAATACCCCTTTCTTCATACAATCAGTAATTGGAGCAACAATTGTGGAGAAGTCTTTGATAAATCTTCTATAAAATGAAGCTAAACCATGAAAACTTCTGACTTCAGTGATGTTAGAAGGACTAGGCCATGATCTGATTGCTTCCACCTTAGATGGATCCATTGAAATGCCTTCTTCAGAAACCACATATCCAAGAAACACTACTTTGCTGACAAAGAAATCACACTTCTCCAGCTTTGCATATAACTGATTCTGCCTTAATAGCTCAAATACTTTCCTCAGATGATCCAAGTGTTCTTCTTTAGTTTTTGAGTACACTAGGATGTCATCAAAGTAAACAACCACAAACTGACCAATAAGCGGCCTGAGCACTTCATTCATAAGCCTCATGAATGTGCTGGGTGCATTAGACAACCCAAAAGGCATAACCAACCACTCGAATAATCCACCTTTGATCTTGAAAGCTGTCTTCCATTCATCTCCTTCTTTCATTCGAATCTGATGATACCCACTTCTAAGATCAACTTTGGAAAACACACAAGAACCATGCAGCTCATCTAGCATATCATCTAATCTAGGTATGGGATACCTATATTTGATGGTGATGTTGTTAATAGCTCTGCTGTCTACACACATTCTCATAGAACCATCTTTCTTTGGAACCAACAAAGCTGGTACTGAACAAGGACTCATGCTGGTTCTAACATATCCCTTGGCAACCAACTCATTAACTTGCTTTTCTAATTCTTTTGCTTCATGAGGGGAACATCGATAAGCTGCTTTATTAGGAAGAACAGATCCAGGTACAAGATCAATTTGATGTTCAATACCCCTGATTGGTGGTAAACCAGTAGGTAACTCAGTAGGAAACACATCAGCAAATTCAAATAACAATGGCTTTACCCTAGCTGGTATTTCATCATGCTGGTTCAACTCATCACTTTCAACCATCAGCAATAAATAAGCACCAGTACCACCCTTTAACTCAGTATCAACTTCAGCTTGAGTCATAAACAAAGTTTTATCATTCTTAACAGTAGGATCAGCTCTAGGTATTTCACTAGGCTTTAAAGAAGTGAGGGTGATCTTCTTTCCATTCACATACATTGAATAAGTATTTTGGTGTCCATTATGATAGACATACTTATCAAATAACCAAGGTCTACCAAGCAGCAAATGACAAGCATCCATAGGAATAACATCACAAGTAATCTCATCTTGATAAACAGTACCAATAGAAAATGGAACAGTAACTTGGCGAGTAACCTTTACCTCACTGCCTTGGTTAAGCCATTGAAGTTTGTATGGATGAGGATGCTTCTTTGTAACCAGCTCAAGCTTTTCCACCATGTGAGCAGATGCTGCGTTTGCACAGCTGCCTCCATCAACAATCAGGCTGCACACTTTACCCTTGACTGTGCATCTTGAATGAAAGATGTTTTCTCGCTGGCTCTTATCTTCAATAGTCTCAGCTGAGTGCATTACTCTTCGAACCACTAAAAACTCTCCAATATCAGCAGCAACAAACTCTTCACTATCAGACTCATCATATGCTGGTTCAGTTTCAAAACCCCCTTCCAAATCTTCAATCTCCCTTAGTGTAAGAGCACGCTGGTTAGGACATTGAGCTTGAAAATGCCCAAATCCATGGCACTTGAAGCATTTTCTCCTATCATCTTTAGGACCAGCTACAACCTGCTCTTTGCCTTTAGATACTTTGGATGCTGCCTCGTTATTCCTAGGCAGCATAGATGATTGACCCTTCATAGGCAGCACAGCTGGCTTGGAATAAGACTTAAAATTAATTTTCTTCTTTGCTTGTTTCTCTACTTCAATAGCCAGCTTGCAAGCACTCTCAAAAGTCCATAGAGGCTGCATTTCAACTTGATCAGCAATAGAAGCATTTAAGCCCCCAACGAATCTTGCTATAGTGTGTTCTTCAGCTTCTTTAACATTTGTACGAATCTTGAGCTGCTCAAACTCTCTGATGTAATCAACAACATTCATGGTGCTTTGCTTGAGTATATTCATCTGTATATACAGATCTTGTTTGTAAGCTTGAGGAACAAATCTCTTTTGCATACACTCTTTTAACTTGGACCAGGTTTTGATGGTCTTCTTTCCTTCATATTGCCTTTCTTTTTTTAGATTATCATACCACATTGAAGCATACTTCTTCAATCTGATTACAGCAACTTTAAAGGCCTTTTTATCATCATAGCCTTTAACCTCCATAATTCTATCCATGGCCTGAACCCATTCAAAGTAATCTTCAGGATTAGAGGACCCTTCAAAATCAGGTGGATCTATCTTGATATCTTTCAAATCATCAGCTTTTTTCCTATGCCTTCTTCTTCTTTATGAAGAAGCATGAGATCCATCAGTAGATTGGCTACCATCCTCAGATTCAGTACTAGAAGACACAATAGTCGTATCTCCATTTTCAGATCTAATTCTATTTCTTCTTGGAACACCATCTTCCAACAAGTTAACCATTCTTTCCATCTGATGTTGTAGAGCTTCAATAGCTCTATCTCTTCTAAGATTATGAGCTTCTTCAAGAGTCATATTCCTTGGAATATCAGCCATTTCAAATATCAGATCTGAAATAGACCTTTAGCAACAAATAGAAACCCAGATCTGAAATAAAGCTTAACAGCTCTAAAACAGAGTATGAACTGAAACAACAATAAAATGATAAGAAAGCTTCGATTTGAACAACCTAAGCTCTGATACCACTTTGATGCGTGATTATGACTTTAAAAACGCAATTTAGAACAAGCTTTCTTCACTTAAACAGATCTGAACACAAACCCCCAAATTTGTAACAGTAACAGCCCCAAAAACAGAGTATAAAACTCTGAAATAAGAACACAAGGATAGAAGAATCTAAACCCCAAATTGATAAAGATACCACCACAATTAGAGATCTAGAAACACTCCAAATCTTCAACTACAGCTGATAAAGATTCCACCACAACTATAATATCAGATATGAAGATTTGGATTTCACCACAATGTTTGATAAAGTAACACCACAAACACTGATAAAGAAACCACTCTTAGCCACCGGAATCAAAGATTCGTAAAGACACAGAGATTTTGTAAATAGATAAGCTCTATCAAACTTTTCATTCAATCATCAACCAAGTTTTACAATTACAAGAACTCTCTATTTATAGTAGAAGCTTAACAGCTATTTTCTAAATAAGACAAAAACATAAAAAGGAAATGGAGACAAAAAAGGACAAACAATTACAAATTAGCCAATAAGAATAAAGGACACAATCTGCAAAAAGCCTGCCATTTGTTAGTGCTCCTTCCCATGATAAAAGCATCCAATGATAAATGGGAGTCTTCCTTGGACAGCTAACATTCTTCTAGAACAGCCACACACGTGTTAAGCACATGACCTGACCGGTTTATTGAAAAGCATAAGTAAACTTCGAATTGTATCAGCAAGTTGGCCATTCAGACAGAAAATAGCATCGCGTGCTGGTTGTACTAGAGTTTCGTGTGCTGATTGAACTAAAATTCTTTAGCTGGTTGAACTAGCTGGTTCGCCTAAGCATAACTTTGCTGGTTCGATTTGGTGGTTACCCGGCTGAGTGAATTAAAGCTTTACTGGCTGAACTAAACTCATTTGCTGGTCCGGCTAGCTGGTTCTTCTTCGTTGCTGGCTTGCCTTCAACTATCAAAAACTTTATTCATGAAAACATAACTACTTCAGTTTAAGGACTGAAGTAGGGTCACCCCTGAGCTTCTTGAACCAGCTCCAAAAACACTTAGATGATACGAAATAGATGGCAACACGACCATTGCTTGGCCTGATTCGGGTGTAACATCTTTTGAGCTCGAGCTGGCTGTGTTGCTGGTTACATTGCCCAGCTCACCCGCATCATCCTCCCCCTCTAAAAAGGAACTTGACATCAAGTTCTCGAGGTTATCATCTTCCAAGTAGGGCATCAAATCACCAACATTAAAAGTGCTATACACAGCAGTATCACCAGGCAGCTCGACCTTGTAAGCATTATCACCAACTTTTTCCAACACTTTAAATGGACCCTCAGCTCTTGGCATCAGCTTGTTCTTCCTTTTTGCTGGGAACCTTTCCTTCCTTAGATGAATCCAAACAAGATCACCAGGAACAAAAGTGGGCTGCTTTCTGTGCTGGTTAGCTTTAGCCTTGTATTGCTGGTTGGTCTTCTCAATTTTGGCCCTCACTTGCTCATACAGCTTCTTCATTTCTTTGGCCTTTGCTACTGCATCAACACTTACCTTAGGCTCAATTGCAAAAGGAATCAGATCAATGGGTGTGAGTGGATTTGCACCATAGCAGATTTCAAATGGTGATTTTCCTGTGGAGTAATTAGGTGCTCTGTTAAAAGCAAATTCAGCTTGAGCAAGCTTCAAATCCCACTCCTTCAAACTTTTCTTCACAAGTGCCCTTAGCAACATTCCCACAGTTCTATTGGTAACTTCAGTTTGACCATCAGTTTGGGGATGGTGAGAAGTGCTGAATAAAAGCTTTGTTCCAAGCAGCTTCCATAATGTCTTCCAAAAATAGCTTAAGAACTTTGTATCTCGATCAGACACAATGGTTTTGGGAACTCCATGAAGACGAACAATTTCTTTGAAGAATAAAGTAGCAACAACAGTAGCATCATTGGTTTTGTTGCAGGCTATGAAATGAGCCATCTTTGAAAACCTGTCAACAACAACCATAATAGAATCTTTGCCTCGCTGAGTCCTTGGTAAAGCAACAATGAAATCCATGCTCAAATCTTCCCATGGCTGGTTGGGAACAGGAAGAGGAGTATATAAACCCTTGTGAAAAGTTGACTTAGCTTGACAGCAGGTAGCACAACGATTAATCACAGCTTTGACATCTTTATCCATACATGGCCAGTAGAAGTGTTCACTTAGGATATCCAATGTCTTGTTAATCCCAAAATGACCAGCTAAACCACCTCCATGTGCTTCTCTAATCAGCAACTCCCTGATTGAATCTTTTGGGATGCACAATCTGCTGCCCTTGAATAGAAAACCATCTTGCTCAACATAATCTCTTTTGGACTCAGTAGGAGAACAGTTCAAAATAGGAGCAAAGTCTGGATCAGCTTCATATAACTCCTTAACAAATGAAAATCCAAGAACTCTAGCTTCCAGAATTGACAACAAAGAATATCTTCTTGAAAGAGCATCAGCAACAACATTAGAAGTACCAGCCTTGTGTTTAGACACAAAGGAGTACATCTACAAGAATTCAACCCATTTTGCATGCCTTGGATTTAATTTGTGCTGCCCATTAATGTATTTTAATGCTTCATGATCAGAAAAGAGAACAAACTGCCTTGGCTTCAAATAATGTGACCAATGATCAACAGCTCGAATGATGGCATAAAACTCTTTATCATAAGTGATATAATTCAGCTTTGACCCATTTAGCTTTTCACTGAAATAAGCTACTGGTCTTTTTCCTTGCACTAGCACAGCTCCAATGCCAACACCACTTGCATCACATTCAAGTTCAAATAGCATATCAAAATTAGGTAAAGCAAGTATAGGTGCTGAACTTAGCTTTTCTTTCAATGATTCAAATGCTGATTGGGCAGAACTAGACCATTCAAATACCCCTTTCTTCATACAATCAGTAATTGGAGCAACAATTGTGGAGAAGTCTTTGATAAATCTTCTATAAAATGAAGCTAAACCATGAAAACTTCTGACTTCAGTGATGTTAGAAGGACTAGGCCATGATCTGATTGCTTCCACCTTAGATGGATCCATTGAAATGCCTTCTTCAGAAACCACATATCCAAGAAACACTACTTTGCTGACAAAGAAATCACACTTCTCCAGCTTTGCATATAACTGATTCTGCCTTAATAGCTCAAATACTTTCCTCAGATAATCCAAGTGTTCTTCTTTAGTTTTTGAGTACACTAGGATGTCATCAAAGTAAACAACCACAAACTGACCAATAAGCGGCCTGAGCACTTCATTCATAAGCCTCATGAATGTGCTGGGTGCATTAGACAACCCAAAAGGCATAACCAACCACTCGAATAATCCACCTTTGATCTTGAAAGCTGTCTTCCATTCATCTCCTTCTTTCATTCGAATCTGATGATACCCACTTCTAAGATCAACTTTGGAAAACACACAAGAACCATGCAGCTCATCTAGCATATCATCTAATCTAGGTATGGGATACCTATATTTGATGGTGATGTTGTTAATAGCTCTGCTGTCTACACACATTCTCATAGAACCATCTTTCTTTGGAACCAACAAAGCTGGTACTGAACAAGGACTCATGCTGGTTCTAACATATCCCTTGGCAACCAACTCATTAACTTGCTTTTCTAATTCTTTTGCTTCATGAGGGGAACATCGATAAGCTGCTTTATTAGGAAGAACAGATCCAGGTACAAGATCAATTTGATGTTCAATACCCCTGATTGGTGGTAAACCAGTAGGTAACTCAGTAGGAAACACATCAGCAAATTCAAATAACAATGGCTTTACCCTAGCTGGTATTTCATCATGCTGGTTCAACTCATCACTTTCAACCATCAGCAATAAATAAGCACCAGTACCACCCTTTAACTCAGTATCAACTTCAGCTTGAGTCATAAACAAAGTTTTATCATTCTTAATAGTAGGATCAGCTCTAGGTATTTCACTAGGCTTTAAAGAAGTGAGGGTGATCTTCTTTCCATTCACATACATTGAATAAGTATTTTGGTGTCCATTATGATAGACATACTTATCAAATAACCAAGGTCTACCAAGCAGCAAATGACAAGCATCCATAGGAATAACATCACAAGTAATCTCATCTTGATAAACAGTACCAATAGAAAATGGAACAGTAACTTGGCGAGTAACCTTTACCTCACTGCCTTGGTTAAGCCATTGAAGTTTGTATGGATGAGGATGCTTCTTTGTAACCAGCTCAAGCTTTTCCACCATGTGAGCAGATGCTGCGTTTGCACAGCTGCCTCCATCAACAATCAGGCTGCACACTTTACCCTTGACTGTGCATCTTGAATGAAAGATGTTTTCTCGCTGGCTCTTATCTTCAATAGTCTCAGCTGAGTGCATTACTCTTCGAACCACTAAAAACTCTCCAATATCAGCAGCAACAAACTCTTCACTATCAGACTCATCATATGCTGGTTCAGTTTCAAAACCCCCTTCCAAATCTTCAATCTCCCTTAGTGTAAGAGCACGCTGGTTAGGACATTGAGCTTGAAAATGCCCAAATCCATGGCACTTGAAGCATTTTCTCCTATCATCTTTAGGACCAGCTACAACCTGCTCTTTGCCTTTAGATACTTTGGATGCTGCCTCGTTATTCCTAGGCAGCATAGATGATTGACCCTTCATAGGCAGCACAGCTGGCTTGGAATAAGACTTAAAATTAATTTTCTTCTTTGCTTGTTTCTCTACTTCAATAGCCAGCTTGCAAGCACTCTCAAAAGTCCATAGAGGCTGCATTTCAACTTGATCAGCAATAGAAGCATTTAAGCCCCCAACGAATCTTGCTATAGTGTGTTCTTCAACTTCTTTAACATTTGTACGAATCTTGAGCTGCTCAAACTCTCTGATGTAATCAACAACATTCATGGTGCTTTGCTTGAGTATATTCATCTGTATATACAGATCTTGTTTGTAAGCTTGAGGAACAAATCTCTTTTGCATACACTCTTTTAACTTGGACCAGATTTTGATGGTCTTCTTTCCTTCATATTGCCTTTCTTTTTTTAGATTATCATACCACATTGAAGCATACTTCTTCAATCTGATTACAGCAACTTTAAAGGCCTTTTTATCATCATAGCCTTTAACCTCCATAATTCTATCCATGGCCTGAACCCATTCAAAGTAATCTTCAGGATTAGAGGACCCTTCAAAATCAGGTGGATCTATCTTGATATCTTTCAAATCATCAGCTTTTTTCCTATGCCTTCTTCTTCTTTATGAAGAAGCATGAGATCCATCAGTAGATTGGCTACCATCCTCAGATTCAGTACTAGAAGACACAATAGTCGTATCTCCATTTTCAGATCTAATTCTATTTCTTCTTGGAACACCATCTTCCAACAAGTTAACCATTCTTTCCATCTGATGTTGTAGAGCTTCAATAGCTCTATCTCTTCTAAGATTATGAGCTTCTTCAAGAGTCATATTCCTTGGAATATCAGCCATTTCAAATATCAGATCTGAAATAGACCTTTAGCAACAAATAGAAACCCAGATCTGAAATAAAGCTTAACAGCTCTAAAACAGAGTATGAACTGAAACAACAATAAAATGATAAGAAAGCTTCGATTTGAACAACCTAAGCTCTGATACCACTTTGATGCGTGATTATGACTTTAAAAACGCAATTTAGAACAAGCTTTCTTCACTTAAACAGATCTGAACACAAACCCCCAAATTTGTAACAGTAACAGCCCCAAAAACAGAGTATAAAACTCTGAAATAAGAACACAAGGATAGAAGAATCTAAACCCCAAATTGATAAAGATACCACCACAATTAGAGATCTAGAAACACTCCAAATCTTCAACTACAGCTGATAAAGATTCCACCACAACTATAATATCAGATATGAAGATTTGGATTTCACCACAATGTTTGATAAAGTAACACCACAAACACTGATAAAGAAACCACTCTTAGCCACCGGAATCAAAGATTCGTAAAGACACAGAGATTTTGTAAATAGATAAGCTCTATCAAACTTTTCATTCAATCATCAACCAAGTTTTACAATTACAAGAACTCTCTATTTATAGTAGAAGCTTAACAGCTATTTTCTAAATAAGACAAAAACATAAAAAGGAAATGGAGACAAAAAAGGACAAACAATTACAAATTAGCCAATAAGAATAAAGGACACAATCTGCAAAAAGCCTGCCATTTGTTAGTGCTCCTTCCCATGATAAAAGCATCCAATGATAAATGGGAGTCTTCCTTGGACAGCTAACATTCTTCTAGAACAGCCACACACGTGTTAAGCACATGACCTGACCGGTTTATTGAAAAGCATAAGTAAACTTTGAATTGTATCAGCAAGTTGGCCATTCAGACAGAAAATAGCATCGCGTGCTGGTTGTACTAGAGTTTCGTGTGCTGATTGAACTAAAATTCTTTAACTGGTTGAACTAGCTGGTTCGCCTAAGCATAAATTTGCTGGTTCGATTTGCTGGTTACCCGGCTGAGTGAATTAAAGCTTTACTGGCTGAACTAAACTCATTTGCTGGTCCGGCTAGCTGGTTCTTCTTCGTTGCTGGCTTGCCTTCAACTATCAAAAACTTTATTCATGAAAACATAACTACTTCAGTTTAAGGACTGAAGTAGGGTCACCCCTGAGCTTCTTGAACCAGCTCCAAAAACACTTAGATGATACGAAATAGATGGCAACACGACCATTGCTTGGCCTGATTCGGGTGTAACATCTTTTGAGCTCGAGCTGGCTGTGTTGCTGGTTACATTGCCCAGCTCACCCGCATCACTATAGTTGCCATTCGAACAGAAACATAAGTTGAGCAGTAGTAGCCAAAGGACGTCGATCAGAAACAACCACAGCAACTTACGATCTCTCTCTCTCTCTCTCTCTCTCTCTCTCTTGACCCGAACAGTGGGGGTTTCATTGGCGTTTGTGATGATCGAATGGTGTTGACCGAGTTGGTTCTCAGTTGTTAAACGAATCAGAAAAACTAAAGGTGATGGTTACGGTGGGTGACGGATGGAGGTAAAAAAAATGGTAAAACATGATGGCCGTGTACGGTGGTTCATGGTGGCGGTATTACGAAGGTGAAATGGGTTTGAGAGGTTCCATGGTGATGGTTATCGTGGCGGTTCATGGTGGAAGGGGTAGCTTTGGGTGGAGCTCGTTGGAGAAGGGTTGTAACTTCTATCTATATAAGTTTTATGCTATACATAAATAGATTTATATATAATCATAATTTAATTTAATAATTAATAATAATAATCAAAGTTATCAAGTGGAAAGACTTTGAAGCAAAACACAGTCACAGTTTTAAATTCTTCTACCGACACTTTCTCGGGTATTATCTCGTGTCCAATGCTAAACAGTTAAAATATAAAAGTATCCCTAAAAATCCCAAATTTTTTAGATTAAACATATTTAATTATTTCACTCATTACCTGTTTGAAAACTGATCAAAATGGTTCGAAAATTATTTATTTTCTGTTCCGATTTATATGTACGGAGTGCTAATATTTAAACTTAAAAAGGTAAAAATACTTTTAACAAATCTAAAATCTTCGTAATTGATTTACAGTTCAATTTTTATTTTAATCTCTCATGAACAAGTATTATATCTATATTAAAATTAACAAAACGTCAACCGAGGGTTACTAACGTTTACTAATTAAGCTCGAAATCATTTATTTTTAATATATTCACATTCTATATAAAAACAGTTTTAAAAATAGTAAATTCAATTACTAAAACAATTATATTATATATTTTAAACAATTAGATTTAATATAATTTTATATATTTACAAATAATATTTATATACATAATTATATATATATATATATCTATATATTTATAAATATTGTTTCCATTACATCGCATGTTATTTTACATATTTAATTCTAACCGTTTAATCATATATTATTTCAATACTATCTATATGCATCTATTTATATAGTTGTTCGTGAATCGTCGGGAATAGTCGAAGGTCAAACGAATATATGAAACAGTTTTAAAATATTTGTGACTCAACATTACAGACATTGCTTATCGTGTCGGAGTAATATAAAGATTAAGTTTAAATTTGGTCGGAAATTCCCGGATCGTCACAGTACCTACCCGTTAAAGAAATTTCGTCCCGAAATTTGAGTGAGGTAGTTATGGCTAACAATAAAAATGTTTTCCTGACGAATATGAGCTAATAAATAGAGTTTTATCATTATTGAATAATACAGATAAAGTAATTCGATTATTTGAAGATCACGAAGGAAGCTATCACAAAAGATCGAGATGAATAAATGGAGATTTTCTATAACTTTTGACGTAGTCACGATTAACTTTAGAAAACAAGGTGCGTCTTAACTTTTAATGTTGTCTTGGTTGAATTCCGGAATTCAAGGGATTTAAAGAAAATCTTGAAGATCTATAAGATCTGATTCTTCGGGATTTATGGAAATTAAGATCTCTTTAATTAAATGCGGTGATCTGCCTCGATTACTACGTCTGATATTTCCTTTATAAAATTACCTTTTCCGTTCCATTTATTTTCACCACTTTTATACTCAATTCCCAAATTCAAAGGATTTATGAAAATGCTTAACCCTGTTCTGATCCTTGTTCTTATTCTAACTATCGCAATGATCGTTCTTCTTTTCCAACTCCCACCTGAAGAATCTGTTTATTTCTATTATGCTCTAGGGATTATTGTATTTATAATCCTCCCGTGTCTTTATATTGCTATACGTACTGATATCCACGATTTGTAATTTCGGTGTTGTCATTGGGCTTTATATTTTCTCTTATATTTTGAATCTCTTTGCCTTTTTATTATTCTCCCGACCTCTAGTAAAGCGAGTAATGATCCAGAATTCGTAAGTATGGAATTTCGGATAAACATCATGTTCTAAATAAGAAAGAAGGTATTAGCACGATTTGATTTGTCAAATTATCAGAATCACTGAGTATAGAACTATCAAGAATATATTTTCTTAATATGTTCAGAAGTTAATTAGAATGAAAGAGTTATGTAACATGACACATGATGACGTTATAATCTGTGAATCATCATGTTTCATTTAGAAACTCATCATGACTTACTGTAATATAATCACATTGATCAAGTGTCATTATATTATACTAACTCATGCATCAGTTCCCAACATTACTTCAATAACATTCATATTTTAAGCTCGAAAGTTTACAGAATATAGAAACTAACAGTTTCTATATGATATAACACTGATATCATGAAGAGATTAATGATTTCAGATAAGAATAATTATGAAAATATCTTCAGAAATATGGAGGATATTTATAATGAAAGATACGATGATATCTTGAAATTTCTAAGATCAGAGGATGATAGAAACTATTGTCTGCAAGGGTTTAGAGTAAGGAGCAAGATATTCACTAAAGACTTTAGTAGACATTGAGTCATTTGGATTCTTTGAAGTCAAACTTATTCTTTGTGATTTGTCCACGGCTTTCTTCATAGTTTCGCATAATCTGCTTTTCAGTACTAAATATCCTATTGAATGTTTCCAATATAATGATACACAGGAATCACGAAGAGGTATATAATTTTGGACAAGAATGAAAATATCCTCAGAAATATCGAAGGTATTGATGATGATATTTTGGAATTTCTAAGTTCGATGGTTGATGGGGAAAGATTTTCCGCAAGATTTTAACATGAGTACAGAGCCAGATATTCGTTGAAGGTTTCATCGGATCCAGAATTACCTGGATTCTTTAAATATATGGTATGGTACTTGTATTTGTCCTTGGTCTCCTTCGTGGTTAGCTCAATCCGTTTTCCAGTTCCAACTTTTCTGAGCTTTTCCAACATACTATTCTTTATCATCAAACTTTTGATGATTAAGGTCGTTTACGGTTGTCTATGGTTTCTGTTGCTTCATTCAGCTTTTTCAACATTCAGAGTATTGATTTGTGACTGAGTGCTTTTCAGAATTTCAGAACGAGAGATCATAATTCTAAGAGATAAATGTCATACATATAACTGTTGATGTAGATATGCTGTGAGTTTTCAAAGTACTGATTGCTGATTCCTGGTAATTGTTATGGCAGTTCTCGTTACAAGATGCGGATGAGTATATGATAGGGTTTCAATGGATAAATATAGTGATTTATCGGAGAGGTTTAAGCCAATGAGCAATGAGGTTGCTGGTAAGTTTACTGCTAATGTGGTGGAATATAAACGGTTCCCCGATAACGATGATGAAAGGTAAACTTATATATCAAAGTTATAATAAGACTTATTCGAATGAAAGGTCGATGTACTAGCTGGAGCTGTGACAAAATTTGCTACTTTGAAAAGGGATTGCAAAGTTATTTTTGCTAATAAATGCCAAAGGATCTGACGCGGCTGCGTGTTAAACTTTTACTCAGTTAGCATAACTATATGCACAAATCTTTCCTTTCGTAAATGAAGTGCGGTTGATTCATCCTATCGATTGAGGTGTTTTCAAGAATCATGTAAGGTTTGAATGCAGAATGTAATCGTGAAGATACAAATGATGTTTAAGACGAAATCAAGTGGCAACTTGAAGAATTGTTTAGTTTCATATGTTATAATCAATATTTTAATTCATTTTAATTGTCCAATGTTATTAGTCCACAGTCGATAGTCCATAGTTGACAGTCCAATAATTCATATATAGTTTAATATATAATATTCGAATTAATTAATACGTGTCGTGACCCGTATACGTCTCAGACTCGATCACAACTCAAAGTATATATATTATTATAGAATCAACCTCAACCCTGTATAGAGAACTCGATCATTACTGCATATAGAGTGTCTATGATGATTCCAAATAATATATATAGATGTGTCGATATGATATGTCAAGACTTTGTATACGTGTCCCGATATTTAAAGTGCGTAAAATAAATAACAGAAATTAAATGACGATAAATAAAGTGCGTAAAGTAAATAGCAGAAATTGAATGACAATAAATAAAATTGCGAGAATATAAATTGCGATAAAATAAATTGCGATAATTAAATTGCGATAAATAAAATGTAATATGGAATTAACAGTTAGCTAGGAACAGTTAGCTAGGATTTTGTTAGCGTGGTTTCTTAATAAAATTTAATATTGTTAATTAGTCTGTTTCTAATCAATTTTTATTGTGTCCATTATTTCTTCATTATGCCACTTGTTGGATTCTGATAAATCAAAATCCAAATATGAAATTGGATGAATATGGTTATTCTGTGGTGAACGGATTTGTATATCGGTGGATGCAAGTAGGATAGTATATGACTGTTGAAACAGATTTGAAGAACGTACAATGTAACTTATTAATGTGAAATCTAAATATTCCTCGGGTATTACCTACCCGTTAAAATATTTTTACCATTAACAGTTTGTACAAAAGAATTTTTTTTTTTTAATTACAATCTTTATGAAAACATACTTAAATATATATTTTCTTCAGATGTAATTATAGATTTAATGAGTCAATATGATATTAAACTCATTTGATTTACCGTTTGAACAAGAATATATAATCTCTAAAACATTAGAATTTACATAATCATCATGTCGAACGAAGATAAATGATGTAGAACGATTCGTAGAACAATAATTACATTCGAGGTACAAAATAAGGTGTCGAGGCATGGATTGTTGATGGTACTGGTGTTGTTACTGATGGTTCTGTTGGTGATGTTGTTGAAGCTGGTAAGTTTTGCACCATGTTCCCCAAAATTTATTACTCGATCGCGAAGCTCGTTGACTTCTTCGATTACCCCGGGATGATTGTCGGTCGGAACGAGCGGATGAATAAGGTTTAGAATCTGAGTTATGATATAGTCGTGGCGAGATATTTGGGAAATGAGGGTGAAATGGTATTACGAACAGGTTCGCCGATAAGTGCTTCAGGTTCCTCGCCAAAAGGTGGATTCGGTTAGTGGATGGGATCACCTTCTGCGCACCTCCATTGATTAAGTCAACTATGAATCCATCAGATGAATTGGGGATGGATGATTGGTTGATTCATTCTGGTGTCGTTGCTTCCAGAGCTTAGATGACTATCCATTCTGAATAACTGTCGGGATAACTATCGGAATAGCTGTCGGAATTCGAGGGACTCGATCTAGTTGAGGGATTCATCTCGTAAGGTCAGATGAAGGATTTTCGATAAGAAATAGATTATAGGATGTAGATTAGTATTCTGCAATACATAATTTACATATACATATATAATACTAAAATCCCATAAGTTACGGAGGAATCTATGGAATATATTAGGCAAAGTTTACAGTAACAGATATGCTAAGATATGAATTAGCAGACACGCTAAGATATGAATTTGCCTATACACTAATCATGCAATCAATGCAGCAAGATGTGTCTAGACTAGGAATGATAAACAGGTAATTTCCTAAGGATGATAAGTAGGTAATTTTCGACACGAAATGATAAGCAAAACTTTTGACATGCAGACACGATCGAAGTCCAGACTTACTAAAGCATCCTAACGACTATCAGTTAGACATACTAATGCAAGACCTGGTTCGCTAAGACCACCGCTCTGATATCAACTGTAGAGACCCGTCCTAAACCATCTGGACGAAGTCACCAACAACTGGTTCCATTGCGATGATCGACTCCAAATACTGTCTTTAAAATGAGCAAATGCACAGCGGAACGTTTCTTTCATACCTGAGAATAAACATGCTTTCAAGTGTCAACCAAAAGGTTGGTGAGTCCATTAGTTTAACATAAATAATCATTTCACAATTTTAATAGACCACAAGATTTCATATTTCCATTTCTCATAAACATACGTCCCATACATAGAGACAAAATATCATTCATATGGATTGAACACCTGGTAACCGACATTCACAAAATGTATATAAGAATATCCCCATCATTCCGGGATCCTCCTTCGGACATGATATAAATTTTGAAGTACTAAAGCATCCGGTACTTTGGATGAGGCTTGTTGGGCCCGATAGATCTATCTTTAGAGTTCGCGTCAATTAGGGTGTCTGTTCCCTAATTCTTAGATTACCAGACTTAATAAAAGGGGCATATTCGATTTCGATAATTCAATCATAGAATGTAATTTTAAGTACTTGTGTCTATTCCGTAAAACAGTTATAAAAGCAGCGCATGTATTCTCAGTCCCAAAAATATATATTACAAAAGCATTTAAAAAGGGAGCAAATGAAACTCACAGTACTGTATTCTGTAGTAAAAATACATATGACGACATTGAACAATGCAGGGTAGGCCTTGGATTCACGAACCTATATCATTTGTATATATATATATATATATATATATATATATATATATATATATATATATATATATATATATATTAAAACATATAATCATAATTGAACAAATTTACTTATTATACCTTTAATTTATATATTATGTATGTTCAATTTGTGTATATATTCATAATAGTTAATATGTATATAGTTATATTAATATATCTATATTTATATACATACTTGTTTAATGTTATATTTAAAAATCGATAATTTGTTATTTGTATATATTTATATAAATAATATTAATAGGTTTGATATATATAGTTATATGAAATTTTAATATTAGTATATGTAACAAATATACTTTATGTACACAATATTTATTTGTTTAAAAATGATAATTTTGATATTAATGGTTTACTAATAATAATAATACAACTTTATTAATATTAATAATACTAATAATAATAATAAGAATATTGTTAACAATGATACTTATGTTAATGATAATAATACTAGTAATTATAAAAAATGATACTATTACCAATATTAGTGAAAATAATAATTATTTGCATCATTTTCTTAATAATACTAATACTAATCATCGTTTCTAAGTTTACATAATAATAATGATAACACATATATTAGTTCTCCATAATATCATAATAATAATAATTATTATAATAACAATACAATAACAATAACAATCTATAATAACAATGATAATAATAATGATAGGAAAAAAAAAATTAAGAGAGTATACCCTTAAAAGTTTCCAAAAACAGAATTGTCATTGCCCCGTACGGGAATCGAACCGCGACCTCTCGTTCATACAACAAACACTCAAACCATACCTCCATTTATCCTTTTCTGTAATTGATATCATCCCATGATATATAACCCGTTTAATATCTATCTCGTGTTTATAGACTGCTAACAGCCCAACCAGAATTCAGTCCAACAACATTTAAATCGTGGCCCAATCAAATCCAGACAGCCCAACAGCTGCTTTTGTAAAAAAAAATATATATATGCAGGCGCCATGATTCGAACTCAGGACCTCCTGTTTAGAGACTCATACCCTTAACCACTACTCCACTTACACTTTTCTGTTTTACTACCGACTTAAAACCCTATAACCCATATCTTTCTGCGTTCTTCTTCTTCAAAACAAACATTCATGTATCGTCATTATTTATTCGAATCATCCACCATGTTTCATCGACTTTTAATCATAATAGCATACATCGTGAATAACGAATATCATGATTAACATCATAACCGTATATCATCTCGTCATCATCAACCTCCACTATTCATTGTCTTCTCCGTTCATCATCATTCTTCTCGATCATTATTTTAGCCTCCGTACCCTTCATCATCGTCGTACATCGAATATCACTCATCATTATCAATCGATCATCGTTAATAGCGGACATCATCATGAACCTATTCATCTACCATCTCCTTTGTGATATAATAGGAGTAGAAATAGAAGATGTACGCAGCTATAGTTTCCATTCGAACAGAAACATAAGTTGAGCAGTAGTAGCCAAAGGACGTCGATCAGAAACAACCACAGCAACTTACGATCTCTCTCTCTCTCTCTCTCTCTCTCTCTCTCTTGACCCGAACAGTGGGGGTTTCATTGGCGTTTGTGATGATCGAATGGTGTTGACCGAGTTGGTTCTCAGTTGTTAAACGAATCAGAAAAACAAAAGGTGATGGTTACGGTGGGTGACGGATGGAGGTAAAAAAAAATGGTAAAACATGATGGCCGTGTACGGTGGTTCATGGTGGCGGTATTACGAAGGTGAAATGGGTTTGAGAGGTTCCATGGTGATGGTTATCGTGGCGGTTCATGGTGGAAGGGGTAGCTTTGGGTGGAGCTCGTTGTAGAAGGGTTGTAACTTCTATCTATATAAGTTTTATGCTATACATAAATAGATTTATATATAATCATAATTTAATTTAATAATTAATAATAATAATATAATAATAATCAAAGTTATCAAGTGGAAAGACTTTGAAGCAAAACACAGTCACAGTTTTAAATTCTTCTACCGACACTTTCTCGGGTATTATCTCGTGTCCAATGCTAAACAGTTAAAATATAAAAGTATCCCTAAAAATCCCAAATTTTTTAGATTAAACATATTTAATTATTTCACTCATTACCTGTTTGAAAACTGATCAAAATGGTTCGAAAATTATTTATTTTCTGTTCCGATTTATATGTACGGAGTGCTAATATTTAAACTTAAAAAGGTAAAAATACTTTTAACAAATCTAAAATCTTCTTAATTGATTTACAGTTCAATTTTTATTTTAATCTCTCATGAACAAGTATTATATCTATATTAAAATTAACAAAACGTCAACCGAGGGTTACTAACGTTTACTAATTAAGCTCGAAATCATTTATTTTTAATATATTCACATTCTATATAAAAACAGTTTTAAAAATAGTAAATTCAATTACTAAAACAATTATATTATATATTTTAAACAATTAGATTTAATATAACTTTATATATTTACAAATAATATTTATATACATAATTATATATATATATCTATATATTTATAAATATTGTTTCCATTACATCGCATGTTATTTTACATATTTAATTCTAACCGTTTAATCATATATTATTTCAATACTATCTATATGCATCTATTTATATAGTTGTTCGTGAATCGTCGGGAATAGTCGAAGGTCAAACGAATATATGAAACAGTTTTAAAATATTTGTGACTCAACATTACAGACATTGCTTATCGTGTCGGAGTAATATAAAGATTAAGTTTAAATTTGGTCGGAAATTCCCGGGTCGTCACAGCTAAGCTGTTTATCAAGGAAGTTATCTCTCGACACGGAGTTCCTATATCTATTATTTCGGATCGAGATACCCGTTTTACATCTCGGTTTTGGGAGAAATTTCATGAAGATATGGGTACGCAATTAAAATTAAGCACGGCGTATCATCCTCAAACGGACGGTCAAACTGAACGTACGAATCAAACTTTGGAAGATATGTTACGAGCGTGCATTATTGATTTCGGTGGTAGTTGGGACGAGCACTTACCTTTGGTGGAATTCTCGTACAATAATAGTTATCATACTAGTATTGGGATGCCACCTTATGAGATGCTTTATGGGCGTAGGTGTCGAACCCCAATTTGTTGGGGTGAAGTAGGATAAAAGGAAATCGGGAGTACCGATTTGGTATTGGAGACGAATAGCAAAATTGATGTGATTCGAGAGCATTTGAAAAAGGCTCAAGATAGGCAAAAGTCGTATGCCGACAAACGTAGATGAACGATCGAATTTCAAGAAGGTGACATGGTGATGCTTAAGGTTTCGCCATGGAAAGGTATTATTCGATTTCGAAAACGGGGAAAGTTAGCTCCTCAGTTTATTGGACCATTTAAGGTTTTAGCTCGTGTTGGTGAAGTCGCGTATCGTTTGGAATTACCCGAAGAGCTTGCGGGGATCCATAATACATTTCATGTCTCCCATCTCCGTAAGTGTCTTGCGGATGATTCATCTTGGGTGCCATTAGACGAGATTGAGCTAAATAATAAGTTAGAGTATATCGAAGAACCGATTGCCATACTTGATGAGAAGGTCAAAAGGTTGAGACATAAAGAGGTTAGGACTTTTAAAGTTCAATGGCGTCGTAGTAAGGGTTTCGAGTTTACTTGGGAGCCCGAAGAGTTTGTGTTGGTTTATCTTCCTTCTTGTCATGCGGCTTGGATCGCGAGGACGCGCTCCGATTCAAGTGGGGGAGAGTTGTAACATCCCGTTTTCCCGTACGTATCGAAAGGTACTTACTTAATCATTTGTACGTTTATAACTCGTTAGCTTATGCGTAAATGTATGAATATATATATATATATATATATATATATATATATATATATATATATATATATACATATATATATATATACATATATATATATATATATATATATATATATATATATATATATATATATATATATATATGTATATATATATGTATGTATATATATGTATGTATGTATGTATATATATATACTTGATAATGTGTGCATGTATGTCATAACCCGTCCTTAACCATAAGAACGTGTTAGATAACGTATGATTTCATTGCGAGGTATTGACCTCTATATGCGACATTTTTAAAAGAACAACTGCATATATTTTACATTACAAACCATAATTCTTATTTTGATACAAGCTTTAGACAAAATAAAGATGATTATCGTTTAGCGATAATCTTAGACTTACAAACTTTACATGTGATGATAACAATACGATTTCTAGCATATTTTACATTACAAATCCTCCGATATGCAGTTTTATTTTTGACACAAATATGCATACTCAAGATCTTGTTTAAATTCAACATGTTGCAGCGGAAGCTTCTAATTATCACCTGAGAATAGACATGTTTAAAACGTCAACATAAAGTTGGTGAGATATAGGTTTAATGCCGGCAGCGATATAAATATAGACCACAAGATTTCATATATAAACATTTTAATAAAAATATTCTAAGTGGTTGAGCACTTGGTAACCATACTTAACATTTAATCACGTCGCATATTCCCTTTATTATGAAATCTTACTACACCGTACCAAGTGTAGTCACAAAACGAAGTACTGTGCAACCGTTGAATACTGGTCGTCCAGTCCGGTTGGGGTTGTCAGGCCCGATAGATCTATCAACAGGATTCGTGTTTACAATACCGCTGTAAATAACAGTTACCAAGCTACAGGGAAGTATGCCAGTGGTACAACTCAACGTAGAATATATTTTTCAGTTACTTGTGTCCATAACGTAAAACATAAAATACATGTATTCTCATCCCGAAATACTTAGAGTTTAAAAGTGGGACTATATACTCACTTTCGTCTTGAAGATATGTAATTTCGACTTGGTCTCCGATTGATATCACGAACCTATCCATATATAGTTTATCAATATATTTCTATTTTAAACAATCGTCACATATATATACTTTTTATACTTTTAATAGTTTTAATAATTTCTTAGTCCGTAGTTAGCAGTCCGATGTTAGTAATTCAATTTTAATGGTTCATTTTTAGGTGTTTAATAAACCCCCAATGAAATAAATAAAAACCCCCATCGTATATGTATTGGTCGAGATTAATCTTGACCCATGGTACCGGTGTTGTCAAATGACGTGTTGCGTACATAAAGTACCGGTGTTGTCAAATGACGTGTTGCGTACAATCATGGGATCTTATGATTAATCTTCTCGTATTGTTTACGGGTGATCCTGAACCATATAAAATTAAATTATGAGTACATATATATAAAATATCATGTTATTTTAAAAAGATGTGATTTATTTAATTTTCTCCAATTATTTTCGTAGCCAAACTAGTCTTAGATATCCGATCTCGTTTTGGTCATAGTTTCTTCGTTACAACTCCGTTTTCGTTGATTCAACTTGCCACTTCCTTGGATCGAGTCCCTCTTTAAGACTATGAACTGTAAATACCTTAGTTTGTATTCGAAATCATAGGTCATAGGTCAAACTTTAGTGAAACTTATGAAGTTAATCATTTTCCATCATGTAAACAACCTTAAATGATTATTTTTCTAAAAATACTTATACTTTGAGTTAAATTATGAAATTTTTATGTGTTATCATATTCATAGTAAAAATCATTTTTCCAGAAAATAAACCTCCAATTCAATGTTTAAGATGGTTTTTAATTATCCAACCCAAAACAGCCCCCGGTTGCACTCCGACGTCGTAAAAACAGTTTTTAAGGTGTTCTTTGAAAAACCAAGTTATACCTTGTTAAATTAGCATATTTTTAAGTTATATTACAGGTCTTGAAGTATTTTAAAAGTTAAGTTATAAGGATCTATTTAGTTTGCAAACAAGTTTGAAAACATTCAAACTATGTTCTTGTTGTTAAAATTTTATACCACAAAATAAGATAGCTATATATATATGAATCGAATAAGGTTATGAACATAGTTACTACCTCAAGTTCCTTGGACAAGGTTGCTGTAAAAGAGGAGTAAAAAGCTAGAACCAAAAGGGTGATGGAATTGAATGAAAGATTGGAAGTAAGTTTGTGTTCTTGGAAGGATTTCTTGAAGTGTTTTTGTAAGGTTTTCTTATGAGGTTTAGGTGTTGTTTTTGAAGCTAAATGATGGGGAAAATGCTTAGAGATGATCAAGTATGAAGTTAAGAGTATTTTGAGAGAGAAATGGAAGTGTAAGTATGAGAAAATGGGGTGAAGAAATGGTGTGCATGCATAAAAACGTTTTTAGGTTATAAAGGAAAAAAAAGATACCTAACTTTGTTTTCTTGCTAAATAATTCATGCTACTTGACAAATGGTTGGTTCCACATGTTTCTTAATCATTTAAGGCTGCTAAGGAGCAGATTTTTATTGGTATATACCAATAGTAAATACATCTAGAAGCTGCGTATGATACGGGTACATATACCCTAGGTATACGTATAGAAATCTTTGAGAAAACGGAACGAGGATTCAAATATAGCTATCTTTTGTAAATATACTTATATTGTTTTATGTATTTAAGTCTTTAAAAGTGATTAAATACATTACTTATACGATATATGTATAAACATTATAGGTCATAAGTATTTAAGTCAAATAACGTTGCGTATGGTTATCGTTTTGAAAACTTAAGTTAGTAGTTTCAAAATATACATATAACTTATTGTTATTAATACAAAATGAGATATTAAAACATTCTTAGATCATGTTAAATATGTATATATACATATATATACACAAACGTATAATTATCATATGTTATATAGTTCGTGATATCATCGGTCAAACTAGACGGTCAAACGTTGTGTAAAACTCTTTTCAAAAACATAAATCTCAACAATTTGGATTGCTTATCATGTTGGTAAGGTTTAATTTATATAAATATTAATCTTATAAGTATAGAACGATCGAAAAAGTGCGGGTCATTACAGTACCTACCCGTTAAATAAATTTCGTCCCGAAATTTTAAAATTGTACCTATTTTGCGTCATCGGAAAACAAGTGTGGATATTTTTGTTTCATTTGATCCTCTCGTTCCCAAGTAAACTCGGGACCCCTTCGAGCATTCCAACGAACCTTAACGATCGGTATGTTGCTCTGCTTGAGCCGTTTAACTTCACGATCTATGATTTCGATTGGTTCTTCGATGAATTGTAGTTTCTCGTCGACATGGATTTCTTCAAGAGGAATGGTGAGGTCTTCCTTTGCAAGACACTTCTTAAGGTTTGAGATGTGAAAGGTATTATGTACTCCGGCGAGTTGTTGCGGTAACTCGAGTCGATAAGCTACCGGTCCAATGCGTTCGATGATCTTGAACGGGCCTACATACCTTGGGTTTAGTTTACCCCTTTTTCCAAAACGTATTACACCTTTCCAAGGTGACACCTTTAACATAACCATGTCACCGATCTGAAACTCTAATGGTTTCCTTCGAACATCGGCGTAGCTCTTTTGGCGACTACGGGCTGTTTTCAATCTCTCCTTGATTTGTACTATCTTCTCAGTCGTTTCGTGTATGATCTCGGGACCAGTTAATTGTCGATCTCCTACTTCATTCCAACAAATAGGAGATCTACACTTCCTTCCGTACAATGCTTCGAATGGCGCAGCTTTAATGCTCGCATGATAACTATTATTATACGAGAATTCTGCTAATGGTAGATATTTATCCCATCCGTTTCCAAAATCGATCACACATGCCCTGAGCATGTCTTCAAGAGTCTGAATCGTTCTTTCACTCTGCCCGTCGGTTTGTGGATGATACGCGGTACTCATATCCAAACGAGTTCCTAGGGCCTCCTGTAGTGATTGCCAGAACTTTGATGTAAATCTACTATCACGATCGGATATAATGGAAATAGGTATTCCATGCCTTGAAACAACTTCCTTTATATACAATCGTAATAGTTTCTCCATTCTATCCGTTTCCTTTATAGGCAAGAAGTGTGCAGACTTGGTGAGACGATCAACAATCACCCAAATGGTGTCGTATCCCCAGGCAGTCTTTGGTAACTTCGTGATGAAATCCATGGTAATACCATCCCATTTCCATTCTGGGATTTCTGGTTGTTGAAGTAACCCTGACGGCTTCTGGTGTTCAGCTTTGACTTTGGAACAAGTTAAACATTCCCCAACATATGTTGCAACGTCTGTCTTTAAATTAGGCCACCAATAATGTGTCTTAAGATCTTGGTACATCTTTCCAACTCCAGGATGTATCGAGTATCTTGTCTTATGTGCCTCATTTAATATCAACTTCCTTAATCCACCCAACTTCGGTACCCAAATACGATTTGCAAAATATCGAATTCCATCTTCCCGCATAACGAGTTGCTTCTCATACTTCTTCATTATTTCATTTCCTATATTTTCTTTAGTAAGTGCTTCTCGTTGAACTTCTTTGATTTGTGAGTTGAGATTCATGCGAATTTTTATGTTCATCGCTCGTACTCGAATTGGTTCTCGTTCCTTTCTGCTTAAAGCATCGGCCACCACGTTCGCCTTCCCGGGATGATAACGAATTTCACAATCATAGTCGTTTATTAACTCGACCCACCTACGTTGTCTCATGTTCAGCTGTTTCTGATCAAAAATATGTTGAAGGCTTTTATGATCAGTAAACACAGTGCATTTAACCCCATACAAGTAGTGTCTCCATATCTTTAATGCAAACACGACTGCTCCCAGTTCTAGATCATGCGTCGTATAATTCCGCTCGTGAATCTTCAATTGTCGGGATGCGTATGCAATAACTTTCTTTCGTTGCATAAGAACGCAACCAAAACCTTGTCGCGAAGCGTCACAATATATTTCAAAATCATCGCTCCCTTCTGGTAACGATAAAATAGGCGTCGTAGTCAACTTATTTTTCAGTAACTGAAATGCACTCTCCTGCTCAGAAGTCCATTCATATTTCTTCCCTTTTTGCGTTAACGCTGTCAACGGCTTAGCTATTCGGGAAAAATCTTGAATAAACCTTCTATAATAACCGGCTAAACCCAAAAATTGGCGTATCTGCATTGGTGTTTTAGGAGTCTCCCATTTTTCAATGGCTTCAATTTTTGCTGGATCAACCTGAATTCCTTTGCTACTAACAACGTGGCCAAGAAATTGCACTTCTTTCAATCAGAAAGCACATTTAGAAAATTTAGCATATAGCTGTTCTTTTCTTAACAACTCTAATATCAACCTTAAATGCTGCTCATGCTCTTGCTCACTCTTGGAATAGATAAGAATATCATCAATGAAAACGATAACAAACTTATCTAGATACGGACTACAAACTCGATTCATGAGGTCCATGAATACAGCTGGCGCATTCGTCAATCCAAACGGCATAACCAAAAATTCGTAATGACCATAACGTGTCCGAAAAGCAGTTTTCGGTATATCTTCTTCTTTGACACGTAATTGATGATAGCCCGACCTTAAGTCAATTTTTGAGTACACACATGATCCTTGGAGTTGATCAAATAAGTCGTCAATTCTCGGTAGTGGATACCGATTCTTGATAGTTAACTTATTTAATTCACGATAATCTATACACATCCTAAAAGATCCATCTTTCTTTTTAACAAATAGAATCGGAGCTCCCCACGGTGAAGTACTTGGTCGTATGAATCCATGATCCAGTAATTCTTTTAACTGACTCTGAAGTTCTTTTAACTCGGACGGTGCAAGTCTATATGGAGCACGAGCCACTGGTGCAGCTCCTGGTACTAAATCTATTTGAAATTCTACAGATCTAAATGGAGGTAATCCCGGCAACTTTTCCGGAAAGACTTCAGGAAAATCTCTTGCCACAGGCACGTCATTGATGCTCTTCACTTTTTCCTTTGTTTTGACTTTATTAACATTTGCTAAGATAGCATAGCACCCTTTCTTCAAGCACTTTTGAGCTTTCAAATAACTAATGAGTTTTAGCTTTGAGTTACCCTTCTCTCCATAAATCATTACTGGCGTTTTATCCTTACGAGGAATGCGAATTGCCTTCTTGGCGCACACAACTTCAGCTCCTATTTTGGACATCCAGTCCATGCCGACTATTACATCAAAACTTCCTAATTCTACGGGTATCAAGTCAATTTTAAACGTTTCTCCGGCTAAATTTATTTTACAATCACGGCAAATTTTATCGGCTTTAATTAGTTTACCATTAGCTAACTCAATCATGTACTTAGCATCGAGAGGTAATGATGAACAATTCAATTTAGCGTGAAAGTCTCTACACACGTAACTTCTATCAGCACCAGTATCAAATATAATAGATGCGGATAAGTTATTAATGGTAAACGTACCCGTAACAAGCTCCGGGTCTTCACATGCCTCTTTAGCATTAATAACAAATGCTATTCCACGTGCAGGTCCGATATTCTTCTCTGGATTCGGGCACTGGCTCTTATAGTGGCCTTGTTTTCCACACCCAAAACAAGTAATGGTAGCCAAAGCAGTTCTATTTGCGTTGGTGGCAGGAGTCTTGGCACCATTTGTATTCGTAACGAGAGCCCTACAATCTTCAGCAAGATGACCCTGTCGATTACATTTGTTGCATACCACACTACAGTAACCAAAGTGATGTTTGTGACATCGGTTGCATAAAGGACTTTGTCCTTTGTAACCAAAACCTGAACCACTACCCGCACCTTTCGGGGTTTCTTGTTTCTTAAAAGTTTGTTGTTGATTACCTCGATCATAGCTTCCATTCCACTTTCTCTTGTTACCTGATACCTTCACATCAGTATTGAATGCTTTCTTATCCAAAATGACCTGATCCATTAGCTCGTTTGCCATGGTTATAGCTTCATGAATTGTCTTAGGTTTCGATGCTGTAACATTTGCCTTGACCTTTTTGGGCAAACCATCTTTGTACATTTCAATCTTCCGTTCTTCGGTTGGAACCAATTCAGGACATAACAAAACTAATTCCATGAATCGCTGATTGTAGTTGGTGATTTCAGTACCAATAACCTTCAGACTTCGTAACTCATCTTCCAACTTCCTAACCTCGTTCCTTGGACAATATTCATTGATTAACATTGTTTTGAATTCTTCCCACGGAGTATCATAAGCTACATCTCCTCCTACAGCCTTCACATAATTTTTCCACCACGTGAGTGCACTATCTTGTAAAGTGCACGATGCGTATTTGGTCATGTCCTTTTCAACACAACCACTGATTTTGAACACAGTTTCCATCTTTTCTATCCACCGGGTTAAACCGATCGGTCCTTCTGTTCCACTGAATGATGAGGGCTTGCAAGCTTGAAAAGTTTTGTAAGTGCACCCCACACGAGGATTTGGGTTAACTGCAGCACCTCTTGCAGCCTCGACCCATAACATTCTGTCGTTCACTCGCTGATTGATGAGTTCCTGGATTTCTTGTTCCGTCATTCGGTTCAATCGCGCCATATTCTTCTATAAGAATGAAAAGAAAATAATTATTCACATGGAATATTATAGATGTAGTGTATATTTACAGTACATTATAGCTTATTAATAATATGAACCAGGTATTATTATAAAAGCCTTTTCTTCTTATTAGCGTTTTATAATTATATCTAGGGTAGTACCTACCTGTTAATGTTCATACTTAATAGCTTAGTACCGAACCAATTACTACAATCTAAATAATACTTAACCATGGAAAATTATTGCATTTCACACTTCACTATTTTACATATGTTTATCTTACATCGAACATTAAGCAAACCACACTAATAATATTATACAAAACATTATATGATCCCATGGTTTAATACGGCAGCGCATCGTTTGGTCTATTTTCTAGGACGTTTAGTTCCAATGAATGGCCTAATGCTTATCCTAGCTGTCTGCCTATATTTTAGCGGTGGGGCTGAAGAACTAGATGCCGGGACAGCACGAATAGGAATAGCGGGAATAGGGGTGGTAGTGTTTAGTGGAGTTGGTGCCACATCATCCTCCCTAAACTCGAGATTTGAATTTTCTAATTCATTAGCTTTTCGTTTCTTTCCTTGTTCGGATTTGTCTTTCGTAATTTCCTCGGGTTCACTTTCCTCCTCGGGTTCACTTTCCAGATTTTCTATAGTTGGTTCATCCGGAATTTGTGAGTCTTCCCCAAAGATATTATTTTCGTCATCGGATAGGTTAATGACTGGAACACCATCTGAAGATTCTGATTCGGAGTCGCTGAATGTGATAATAAGTTTTGAGCCCGACATCTATCACACCACAACTAACTCATTAGTACTACATAATATTTACATATAAATTTTAACCAACAGTGATAAGCAATGGTTTTTGAAATCAGACCCGGTCAAAGTCCAGACTTACTAATGTATCCTAACGACTTATCGGTTAGACACACTAATGCAAACCTGGTTCGCTAAGACCACCGCTCTGATACCACATGTCATAACCCGTCCTTAACCATAAGAACGTGTTAGATAACGTATGATTTCATTGCGAGGTATTGACCTCTATATGCGACATTTTTAAAAGAACAACTGCATATATTTTACATTACAAACCATAATTCTTATTTTGATACAAGCTTTAGACAAAATAAAGATGATTATCGTTTAGCGATAATCTTAGACTTACAAACTTTACATGTGATGATAACAATACGATTTCTAGCATATTTTACATTACAAATCCTCCGATATGCAGTTTTATTTTTGACACAAATATGCATACTCAAGATCTTGTTTAAATTCAACATGTTGCAGCGGAAGCTTCTAATTATCACCTGAGAATAGACATGTTTAAAACGTCAACATAAAGTTGGTGAGATATAGGTTTAATGCCGGCAGCGATATAAATATAGACCACAAGATTTCATATATAAACATTTTAATAAAAATATTCTAAGTGGTTGAGCACTTGGTAACCATACTTAACATTTAATCACGTCGCATATTCCCTTTATTATGAAATCTTACTACACCGTACCAAGTGTAGTCACAAAACGAAGTACTGTGCAACCGTTGAATACTGGTCGTCCAGTCCGGTTGGGGTTGTCAGGCCCGATAGATCTATCAACAGGATTCGTGTTTACAATACCGCTGTAAATAACAGTTACCAAGCTACAGGGAAGTATGCCAGTGGTACAACTCAACGTAGAATATATTTTTCAGTTACTTGTGTCCATAACGTAAAACATAAAATACATGTATTCTCATCCCGAAATACTTAGAGTTTAAAAGTGGGACTATATACTCACTTTCGTCTTGAAGATATGTAATTTCGACTTGGTCTCCGATTGATATCACGAACCTATCCATATATAGTTTATCAATATATTTCTATTTTAAACAATCGTCACATATATATACTTTTTATACTTTTAATAGTTTTAATAATTTCTTAGTCCGTAGTTAGCAGTCCGATGTTAGTAATTCAATTTTAATGGTTCATTTTTAGGTGTTTAATAAACCCCCAATGAAATAAATAAAAACCCCCATCGTATATGTATTGGTCGAGATTAATCTTGACCCATGGTACCGGTGTTGTCAAATGACGTGTTGCGTACATAAAGTACCGGTGTTGTCAAATGACGTGTTGCGTACAATCATGGGATCTTATGATTAATCTTCTCGTATTGTTTACGGGTGATCCTGAACCATATAAAATTAAATTATGAGTACATATATATAAAATATCATGTTATTTTAAAAAGATGTGATTTATTTAATTTTCTCCAATTATTTTCGTAGCCAAACTAGTCTTAGATATCCGATCTCGTTTTGGTCATAGTTTCTTCGTTACAACTCCGTTTTCGTTGATTCAACTTGCCACTTCCTTGGATCGAGTCCCTCTTTAAGACTATGAACTGTAAATACCTTAGTTTGTATTCGAAATCACAGGTCATAGGTCAAACTTTAGTGAAACTTATGAAGTTAATCATTTTCCATCATGTAAACAACCTTAAATGATTATTTTTCTAAAAATACTTATACTTTGAGTTAAATTATGAAATTTTTATGTGTTATCATATTCATAGTAAAAATCATTTTTCCAGAAAATAAACCTCCAATTCAATGTTTAAGATGGTTTTTAATTATCCAACCCAAAACAGCCCCCGGTTGCACTCCGACGTCGTAAAAACAGTTTTTAAGGTGTTCTTTGAAAAACCAAGTTATACCTTGTTAAATTAGCATATTTTTAAGTTATATTACAGGTCTTGAAGTATTTTAAAAGTTAAGTTATAAGGATCTATTTAGTTTGCAAACAAGTTTGAAAACATTCAAACTATGTTCTTGTTGTTAAAATTTTATACCACAAAATAAGATAGCTATATATATATGAATCGAATAAGGTTATGAACATAGTTACTACCTCAAGTTCCTTGGACAAGGTTGCTGTAAAAGAGGAGTAAAAAGCTAGAACCAAAAGGGTGATGGAATTGAATGAAAGATTGGAAGTAAGTTTGTGTTCTTGGAAGGATTTCTTGAAGTGTTTTTGTAAGGTTTTCTTATGAGGTTTAGGTGTTGTTTTTGAAGCTAAATGATGGGGAAAATGCTTAGAGATGATCAAGTATGAAGTTAAGAGTATTTTGAGAGAGAAATGGAAGTGTAAGTATGAGAAAATGGGGTGAAGAAATGGTGTGCATGCATAAAAACGTTTTTAGGTTATAAAGGAAAAAAAAGATACCTAACTTTGTTTTCTTGCTAAATAATTCATGCTACTTGACAAATGGTTGGTTCCACATGTTTCTTAATCATTTAAGGCTGCTAAGGAGCAGATTTTTATTGGTATATACCAATAGTAAATACATCTAGAAGCTGCGTATGATACGGGTACATATACCCTAGGTATACGTATAGAAATCTTTGAGAAAACGGAACGAGGATTCAAATATAGCTATCTTTTGTAAATATACTTATATTGTTTTATGTATTTAAGTCTTTAAAAGTGATTAAATACATTACTTATACGATATATGTATAAACATTATAGGTCATAAGTATTTAAGTCAAATAACGTTGCGTATGGTTATCGTTTTGAAAACTTAAGTTAGTAGTTTCAAAATATACATATAACTTATTGTTATTAATACAAAATGAGATATTAAAACATTCTTAGATCATGTTAAATATGTATATATACATATATATACACAAACGTATAATTATCATATGTTATATAGTTCGTGATATCATCGGTCAAACTAGACGGTCAAACGTTGTGTAAAACTCTTTTCAAAAACATAAATCTCAACAATTTGGATTGCTTATCATGTTGGTAAGGTTTAATTTATATAAATATTAATCTTATAAGTATAGAACGATCGAAAAAGTGCGGGTCATTACAATGTATAAGTTTAAACATGGGTTTGGTTAGCGTTAAGTCTTGTGAGACTATTGTGGAAGGCTAGGTAAATATAGGAAGCGGGTTTGGAATGTACAAATTAAATAAAATCGAAAATTGTTTAAGTTGGTCGAGCTGTTCAGATGCAGCCTAAGGCCGCGCCGCGACAATTGGGTCCGCGCCGCGGCATTACAAGCAAATCTGGATCAGAAGTTGGGTTAAAAGGGGTCATTTTTCCTTCGATAAGTCGCGCCGCGGCATCTCTGCTGTTCTGACTCCGATTTTTACTCAATTTAAAAGAGTTTTAGGGGTAATTTGGTCTTTTTGCTTGTAGATCAGATTGGAGCATTAAATCACAGCCACTTGTTCCATTTATTTCATTTTCCTTTTCTCTTTTCTTTCCAATTTCTCTCCCAAAACACAAAACCCACTTAGTTTAATCTTGAGATTTGAAGGTGAAGATTTGTGAATCAAACCTAAGAGCAAGAATTAAAGTTGTTCTCCTTGTTGTTAGCTACAAGAGGATAGTCTTGGTAAGTTCTAACTTTATGTTTTAAGTTTTAATTGGTTAATGGCTAGGGTTTTGGTTACTAGAGATTTATATGACCCATTTGAGGGTAAAATGGGTGAATTTGGGTTGTGTTGTTGTAATGAAACCCTAATAGCCACAATCTAGGGTTTTGGCGTTATGATTTGAGGTTGTAAGTGTCAAATGGTGTTGTTAGTCACTAATGCACTTTAAGATTAATGAAAGAAGTGTTAATGGGTAAGTTTGACTTGATTGTGAGTCTAAGTAATATAAAATGGGTCAAAATGTACTAGTTGACCTAATTAGATGAAATGGGTATGGATTACCCTAAGTTTTGTGTTAATTGAAGTTAGTAGACTTTAATTCACTAGCCTTAGTGATTAAAGTCGAGTCTTGGCCATTTATGGGCGGTTGTGTGTAGTTGAGTCATTTAATGCAAGTTGGGTCATTAAATACTCAAGTGGGAGTATTGTGGTTAATCCCACTAGTTGTGAAATTGAATGTGCACTTGATGATTTAGGTACATTGCGTTGAAGCTCGAAAGTGCTAAATCATCATCCTTGTGACAAGGTGAGTGGAGTAATTATACGTATGTGTATATAGCGTAGTTATTTGTGAATGTTATGGTATGAACCACCGAGCCGGTAGTGCCATAACATGTGTGGGTTAGGATGTGAACCACGAGCCGGTAGCATCGAGTGTGAACCACGAGCCGGTTGCACTATAAACTAAGATGTGAACCACGAGCCGGTAGCATCGAGTGTGAACCACGAGCCGGTAGCACTATAAACGAGTATGACTCAAAAGCATATGGTGTGAACCACTAGCCGGTAGCACCATAGCGATATTGGTTAACCATATTGAGATTGTTGTTTTGTTTAGCATATTATATATATAGTGTGTTGAGTATATGCTAATGAAGTGGTGTGATAATGTACGACTTGTTAGTGTTACGGGTATGTTGACATGCTATTTGAGTTACAAGTTCGTATAAGGTATTTGGTGTTGTGATTGCAAATGGATAGGTTATATATATGCATGTATAATTGTTGCACTCACTAAGCATTGCTTACCCTCTCGTCGTTTATCATTTTATAGGTTCCGGCTTGGACAAGGGTAAGGGCATACGGTTTGGATTAGTTGTCTCCCGTTTATGTTGACAGGGGGTGCTTTTGGCATAGCTTTTGAAGTTTGTCCTAACGTTTTGGGTAGTTTAGCCCCAAACCATGCTCGAGTATCGTTTGGATTATAAACTATCATTGTAGTGGGTCGAAATTGTATTAAACTTAATTAATGGCCTTCGTGCCTTTGTAAACATTTAAATTGTTGTACGTTTAAATGGAATTTGTGGAATGGTTTGCATATTTATTTGGCGCGTAAATGTGTATTAAAAAAAAAAATTTATCGTGGAATACGGGTTGGGTTGTTTCAGTTTACTTCTGTTCATTTCATTTCTTGTGGATTAACTTCGACTGCTATATAAGGTGAACTTCATAGCCCCACTTTTTACTATTTCATAACTGTTTTATAACTTTGGGGTGAGACACATGCTTGCTTTTAAAACTGTTGTACACTTTGACACAAGTACTCGAAAACTGTTTAACTGTGCTGCCATGCTTTATTTCATGCTAAATCCCTGCCATGATATCGTTAATTGCTACTTTGAAACGCAAACTTAGTTATTGTGAGTAGGCCTATTGAGAGCGACGTCTCTAACCAGTTGACCGTTGGTCTTTGGTTACATAATAATGATTTCAACGACACTGACAGTTCAAGGTGTCATAGGGTAACTTTGTTTAGTTCGATATCATAACTTCAGCACTACTTTTGAACGATATTGCTACATCAAACTTGATAACTAAATCTTGTGGTCTAAAAACTTGGTTATTATTGATAAACCTATGAATTCACCAACCATTTTTGGTTGACACTTTAAGCATGTTTTGTCTCAGGTAATGACTGCTAAAAGATTGCTTGCTACTTGGACTATGCTGCTATGGAGTCCGCATTTTATATTTATGTTATTGCATTAGAACAATTACATTTACATTTTGGCTTTCATTTGTAATGACAATTTAATTCCGCTGCTATAACACTTTGAATTTGAATAAAAACGTCTCATTTAAAGTCGTTCTCGCTTTACACTTGTGTTTTGGTATTGGTTAGTCACATATGATCCCCGGTCCCATTTAGGGGGTGTGACAGGCAAGCACGTCATTCTTCAAAGTTACATGAGATGTCAAGTCTCCTATATGCGGGTCCGATTTTTTGAGAGTTCAACATGAGCTATTACACAGGGTCCATACATTGTAAGGGATCCATTTTTTCTAGTTAGAGTCATTTCGAGTAAGCCATAGATCGTGATCACTTCCTACACTTGTTATGAGGAAATCTCAAAATTCACACCAAAAGAACCGTGGAGAGCTTTGCTAAATATGGACAGAAGGTAGAACCGACCAATGGCAATAAACCTTCATATAATACATAATCAATTGTAAAGCAAATTGAATTATTACTTCATATAAAAGTTGTAAGGTTTTTATGTTCGAGTTACTCGGAAAAGGCAAGTAATCCGACCTCATACTCTAGTGTATGCAGTCCATCAGGAATAAACCCTGACTCTTTTCAACATTTCACTGGCTACCATAAGATTTGAATATGAGGCCTCTTGCAAGACTGTTTCTTTCACTATAATTTTTTTTTTTTTTTTTTTTTTTTTTTTTTTGAAAAGCAAGACTTAGATTAAAACCAAATGATAGTTTACATGTACAGTGCCAACGAACTATATGGGCAAAATTTACAGAAGCCCAGGAAAACATAAACCTGTACAAACTAATTTAGCTATTTACATTTAAGGAAATAGCGACTTTGAAAACTTTATCCTATCCCCGATCTATCATTTGTGCCCGACACATAAAAGCCCGGATTTAAGATCCATTGATGCCACTCTATGAAAAGATTCTTGTTACGTCTTGCGATCCACTTGAATGATGTAGCTTGCAACTCGGCTAGAATTTTTTCACTATAATTTCTATCGGTGATGTTTGGTATGTTGTTATTCATGCGTGATGTATGTCGTTTGAATTTTGGGCAGGTTTAACCCTGTGCCATGTATTGTATTATCAAGTTTTATTACTGTAATATATTGACTTGTTTGTTTGCAAAAAAAAATAAAAAATAAAATAATAGCGGTCAAATATTCAAGCTAAATCGTAATGTCCAAAGTCCAAACACGAAAATTTTCGTGTTGGTAAATTAAACCCGGTTTTTAGTTTTCATCTTCACAAAAATAGACCGAGTTGAACAATCCCAAAACAAACACCACCAAAATCAACAACAATGGCGAACGAATCACCTCAAGAACACCAACCATCACCAACATTATTTCCCGTTTTCAATCAAGAACCCACCAACCCAACACCACTATCAAACCCTCTTCAACAAATCTCCAATTTCACCTCCACACCCAATTGGCTCTGCAACACCAGTTTCACTGCCAATCTTTCATCCATAAACGACGCCGTTTCGTCTCGAAACAACCAACTGCAATTCGAAGACGAGTACGAAGAAGAAACAGCCCCACAATTAGAAGTAAAAGAACAGCAGCAGCAGAATAGTCGGTACGAATTAGTGGAAGAATCGTCTGCATCGGATCAGGGTTTCGATGACAATCAAAAACGGAGAAGTAAAAAGAAGAATAAGAAGAAAAAGAAAAAGAGGGATATTGAATTTGGGATCAATAGAAAACAGAGTATTCAATCTTGGGCCAAGAATCATGATAGTAATCTGTCTGGGAGTAATAAAGAGTATTATTTCGATTCGAATGGTGATCGAGATAATTTGGCTTTCGGTTCTCTTTACAGGTATAATTACTACTTTGTCATTATATATATTACTGAATTAGTGATTACTGAATTACTGATATGTATGCCGTTTCATTCCAATATCTTAGGCCCCGTTTGACTCACGGAATCCAATGGGATTCCGGCGATTGGAATTGAATTTAGACATGACGCGTGTCTAAATTCAATTCTAATTCTGCAGCCAAACGGGACCTTAGTGTTACTGATGTATGTATGGCAATATAAGTGATTAATATAAATTGTTATGTGATGTGATTTATATTGATGTACTTGATTTTGAAATGGTTTTATTTATACGTTGCAGAATGGATGTTGCCAGATATAAGTTATATCACGGAACAAAGTCTTTTGGGTTTAACTCGAATGCGTTTGGTTCTTCTAATATGAAAAATTGGGATTTCGATGGAGATACAGATGTGAATTCGTTAGATACTAAACTTAGATCAGAAGGTCGTTATTGGTCCGCTAAGTACGCTGCGTTAGAGAACCATAAGAACTTTAAACGACTTAGAATTGTCGGTCCTAAAGATGCATCTCATGAAACCGCTACCGATTTCATACCACTTTTTGACGATAAAACCTCATCTGAAGATCAACATGAAGATTCTTCTTTGGTTGAGGAATCATGGGAAGATGAGGTTTTAAGGAAGACGAAAGAGTTTAATAAAATGACTAGAGAGCATCCGTATAACGAAAAATATTGGTTAGATTTTGCTAATTTTCAAGATAAAGTTGAGAGCAGGCAACGACAAAGGGGTGCTCGGTTACAAACATTGGAGAAAAAGATTAGTGTATTGGAAAAAGCAGTCGAGCTAAATCCTGATAATGAAGAAATACTTATTGCTCTTATGAATGCGTATCAAAGAAGGGATAATAATGATGTTTTGATTGGTAGATGGGAGAAGCTACTTACATACCATTCGGGGAGTTATAAACTTTGGAGGGAGTTTTTGAGACTCGTTCAAAATGATTTTTCAAGATTTAAGGTTTCTGAAGTGAGGAAGATGTTTGCTAATGGGATACAGGCATTGTCAGCTGCGTGCAGCAAGCAGCATAGGCAGGTGCACAATTTATTTAAATATATATGTTAATAATTTCACTAAATCTTTAGTAAAAAGTTTCATGCTATCATTAATAAGTTGTCAAAGTATGATTATATTTTCATTCCACATGAATTTACATCCATATACATTTACAATCAGGCCCTTTCCACAAAAATAATACAAATTTAGTTATGGAAACTAAATATACAAGTACAAACTAAGCCCAAAAACACAACCGAGTAGAACATTATTACGAGCACTTAGTCGTTTAGTTTGGTGCCTTGTTTGGATTCTTTTGTCCTCTCGATGGTTTCCACAAAAAATTACTAGTACTTAGTTGATTTAATCTTTATTAGTACTACATTAACCTCCTCGAATAGTATTCAATATTTTTTATATTTGTATTGAAGTGATTATGACTAGTTATATACCTAATGTTCTCTCACATGTTTTGTATTGTCATTATTGTGGACTTACCTAAGCATATGCCCTTCTTCATTTTACTGATTCTTTCATTTGCAAGCTTTTTGTGATGCAAAATCGGTAGCAGTTTGTTGTTTCTCGAAAGCTGCTGATCATAATTTTTTGTTTTCTCATTTATTAATAATATGCATCGATTTGCAGGCTCGCCAGAATGACAACCCCTCAGATGACCCTCTTCTTGTTCAACAAGAACATGGACTTGTAAATGTATTTGTCAGTTTATGTCGGTTTGAGTGGCAGGCAGGATATCAAGAATTGGCTACGGCTTTATTTCAAGCAGAAATAGAATACAGTTTGTTCTGTCCTTCTTTACTTCTATCTGAACAGAGTAAACAGAGATTATTTGAGTATTTTTGGAATAGTAACGGTGCAAGAATTGGAGAAGATGGGGCTCTTGGGTGGTCAAATTGGCTGGAAAAGGAGGAAGAAGAAAGGCAAAAAGTTATGGTGAAAGAATCACAATCGTCTGTTGATATTGTTGATGAAGGAGGATGGACAGGTTGGCATGAAGCTAAAGGTGAAGTTGATGTTGGTAATTCGGATAATGTACAAGTTAACGATGATGTGGATATGAATGATGATGATGATGTGGATATGGAAGAAAAAGATGATACTGAGGATTTGTTGAAATTGCTTGGTATCAATGGAGAAGTTGAAGGTGGTGATGGTGAGATTCAAGATATTTCGACTTGGGTTAGATGGTCAGAAGAAGAGTTATCAAGAGACTTTGATCAATGGATGCCTGTTCGTACACAATCGGGTACGTTTGTCAGATCATGAATTTACCAGTTATTATTATATAAAAACAATATTATTAGAATATAATAATGTGGAGGAGATTGTTTACATTAAAATTGGACTTTGGAAGACTTTCAACATGTTTGACCTTCTTCGCTTGTAGCCTACTTTTTTGATATTACCTTTTAGAGATAAAAACACATTATATAATAACCCATTTTTTATAATAATTTAATTGATTTTGCCACCTAGATAGTTTGTAATATGACCTTTATTATGAGGTTAGACTTTAGAGGGCTTTTTAACAAATTTAGAAGTCTTTTTTCATTTTGATTATACTCCGTAGTAATTACTAAATTATGACTACATACATGAAGCAGGGAATTCAATTTCCAATGAGACTACTGATAAAGAAGGCGATGAACAGCTTTTAAGAGCAGTATTATTTGAGGATATTAGCGAGTGCCTATTCTCAATAACTACAGAGAAAGCACGTTTGTCACTTGTGTACCAGTTCGTTGATTTCTTTAAAGGAAGAATTCCTTTGTGGTTAGCTTCTTAGATTCATACTTCAATTAACTATTCTTTCATTTATAACTAAACTAAATTACTCTGTATATACATGCATAAATTTTACAAAGGTACTGTATAATAAAACATTTTTTATTCTTTGTAGGATTTCAACTAATAGTTCGAGTTGGAATGAGGGAACTCTTATGATGGAGTCACTTCCAGATTTTATGTTGGATGATTTGAGAAAAATTGAGGAGATCAATAATAATAATAATAAAGTAGAAAATGGTTACTGTTTAGAACCTGTTCTGAGCAGCTTTGATAACATTAATATGAGGAGTGAGATTATGAAATTTGTACGAAATATTACTTTACAGTGTTTAAATGCATTTCCACATGACCACATTCTAAAAGAAGTTGCACTTGTTGCTGAAGAGCTATCAAAAACAAGAATGAATTCTTGTAACGTCGCCATCACTCCATGTCGGCCATTGGCTAAGAGCCTTATAAAAAGTAATCGCCAGGTATGCCATATTTATTTTATTTAAAAGATCATTTTGGCTAATAGTATTTATGCAATCATATTTCATATTCATCTATAAAAAAATCAATAATTTGCGTTTGTTGGTATAGGATGTACATTTATGTGGTGTTTATGCGAAAAGAGAGGCCGCATTTGGAAATATAGAATATGCAAGAAAAGCATTCGACATGGCATTACTTTCTATTGAAGGCCAACCATGGGTACGATGATTCTTACAAACTAATATAAATTGTCCATCCATAATTAATAAGGAGTATAACTTTATGAGCGTATGAAAATGTTGTCTTTTTTTTTTCTTTTTTTTTTTTAACCTAGCAGGATGCTAAATCGAATGGTTCGGTTTTATTTCTTTGGTATGCGGAAGTGGAGCTTAATGAATCTTTACCACGTGCACTGCACATTCTGTGTTGTTTGGGATGTGGGATAAAATACAGTCCGTTTAAAAGTCAACCATCAAGTGTACAACTGCTGCGGGCCCGGCAAGGATTTAAGGAACGGGTCAGGATGATACAGGGTACATGGATACGTGGGACCGTAGATGATAATTCGGTTGCTTCAGTTTGTTGTGCTGCTTTATTTGAAGAGTTAACTACTGGATGGGAAGCCGGTGTTGAAATTCTTAATCAGGCGTTTTCCACATTTCTTCCAGGTCATTGAACTCCCTTTTCGTGGAGTGTTTTGATTCACATTTTGATTTGAATATTATTAGTATATGATTTGTATTGCGTTTAATTGGATGACTTTGTATAGTTATTTGTAACTTCAATTATATAAATGCAGAAAGAAGGAGCCAGACACATCAACTTGAAATATTATTCAATTTTTATGTGCGTTTGCTATGGAAACATCATTCTCAATCAGAATTAGCAAATGTTTGGAAATTGGTTGTACAAGGGTTGCAGATATATCCATACAGTCCGAAACTCTACAGTGCAATTATTCAAATTGCACATCTTCATACTTCACCTAATAAACTGCGATGGATCATTGACGATTATTTAAACAAGTAAGCTAATAATAATATATGTTATTATCTTTAGAGGTATCCATTTCAATTCTTTCACTTTTGAATAACTAAACTAAATCATGTGTTTTTAGGAAACCGTCGGTGACACTCTGTCTCTTTGCGTTGTCGTATGAGATTAGTAGAGGTAGTTCTCATCATAGAATTCATAGAATCTTCGAAAGGGCATTGGGCAACAGTTTGCTGAAAAATTCTGCTCTTTTATGGCGTTTATACATTGATTATGAGATCAATGTAACAGGCGATTTGTCTGCAGCAAGACGCATTTACTTTCGTGCTATCCACACGTGTCCATGGTAAGATGATGAGTGTCTATGTAGAATAGAATAGAATGTTAAATATTATTGTTGTTGTTATGTCATATGGAACATCATTGTCCTAAGTTGAAGTTTGGTCACATTACGTTTTGTAGGTCGAAAAAGCTATGGCTTGATGGTTTCACAAAACTGAACTCGGTGTTAAATGCGAAAGAGCTTTCGGATCTTTTAGAAGTAATGCGTGACAAAGAGCTTAATGTGAGGACTGATGTCTATGAAATCCTTCTGCAAGATGAGATGGACATGTCCTAATAACGCCATACGAAATGAAGATTGTATGTTAGTATATGTTATGGCTTGAAATATGTAGTATTAAAAGTTTAAAACCACTTTTCATTTATCAATTTGTAACATATTAAATATAGTGAGCGGTCTTACTATTCTTCGTTACATTGTATATGCAGTTGCAGGGTTGAACCCTGACAAAACACTCAGCTGGATTAGAGGTGTCGTGGTGTCGATATGTATAATGTAGGAACGTCAAGATTCCGCTAATAGATCTTGTTTGGGTGGGTAAATAGAAGCTTTTTGTAATGAACCCAAAACACGAACCAATTGTAAGGTAGATTTTTCAAACATTGGGGATGTAAGTACATTCCTATATCAATAGCAATTCTTCGCTTACAAAACACACTTAAAAGTTAAAACTATGAAACTATAAGACCACCCCATTCATCTTTTAAAGGTCTAAACTAAGGCCCGTTTGGCTCACGGAATCCAATGGGATTCCGGCGAAATTGAAATTGAATTTACAAACGTGTCGCCAATTTCAATTCCGCCGGAATCCCATTGGATTCCGTGAGTGTGACAACCCGAAAATTTTCGAACAAATTTAAACTTGATCTTTATATGTTTTCGACACGATAAGCAAATGCTGTTTTGTTGAAATCTCAAAAACTTTGAACTATGTTCATGTATTCATTTACCTTTCGACTGCTCTCGACGATTCACGAACAATTATGTGTAACTAGATATGTATGAACATATATATATGTGTGATTATTAAATTGAGAAATATTAATGAAACATTAAACGGTTTGATTAATGTGAAAATAAGTTACGAAATCTATTATATGACTTGTGAACGTTAACAAGGTATTAGATGAATAATACTTTACATGAACGTAATTATTTCAAGATATTTTTCAACGGAATTAAAAGATAATATCAAATGATTGATTTATCAGATACATTGTATGATTACGAGTCTCTGTTGAAAGATCCACTTTGATTTAGGAAACCTTTCCTTTTTAACGATATTCTGAATAATTGGTAAAGTGATTTACAAGTAAGAACAAAAGTGTCAATTAACGGTAACTGAACAAAAGTTAGTAGAGATTCCTGCTTAATTTTCAATGCATGCTTTACAATAACTTTCTCGTGACTCTTGATAAGTTAATTATTTAACTTTCATAAAATTAATAGTAAGAACATGAAATGTAAATGGATGTCGACAAAATAAGAAAATGGATATGTTGATTTAAAACGATTTCATACGTTTAATTGTCCATTGGACTTAACTCTACGATTCACGAATAAACTGTAAGTAAAAACTGGAAACCATTATGACTTATATATTATATGATTTTACTTTATGAAATGAAAATGTTTTATGATATAACAATTTCTATTATTTAAACCTTTGAATAAAATGATTTTTAATATAAGTAGTTTTGGAAAAACTAAACTTTATAGTATTATTTGATTTAGTTTCAAACGCACGAAAACATTTTTTTTCGATATAATAGAATTTGATTATAAAATGTTTTTATGGATTTTCAATGATATGAAAATAAAAATAAAGATTTCTAATGAGCACCAAAAGACTATAATATTTCATCTCAAGATTTCAAGTTAAAATGATGGAAATCACTAAACCTGTGCACTTGCACGAGAAAAATCATAACTAAATCATACTGACTCGAAAAAGGGTGATTCTGGTGTCCAAACGACCGTAACTTAAAAATCTACAACTTTCGTGAAGACACCATACGCGGATCGCGTACCCATCTACGCGAAACGCGTAATGTTTCAAAACATTACGCAGAATTTGTAAACTTTACGCGAAACGCGTAATGTTTAAATAATTGAGGCGGCTTTACTGTTTTCACTTTTTTCACTATTTTAACACGTTTTATATATATTATATTATATTATTATATTATATTATTATATTATTTAAATTATGATCAATCATCGGTTAGGTGAGAAAAATGTCTATAAGTTCGTCCGATTTCGTTCCAGTTTATCACTCCCTCTTCTATCTATCTCTGATCTCTCTATATATATATATAAATAAATATAATAATTATTATTAATATTATTATTATTAATGAGATTAATATTATTATTATTAATCATTGTTGTTAGTAGTAGTATTATTATTTATACATAAAATACTACGACGAAGTGCCGTTCGGGTAATTTCAAAACGGGTTTTCAAACGGGTTAGAGCTAAGGAAATTACAGGTTATAGCTAAGGAGGTTATGGGTATTGCTCGGGGGTTTTGATCATGAGTCAAAGGTCAACCTAGCGTTTATCATCTCCGTTGCGTCTACATACCTTCCTACAATATTGAATCACAATATTGATACGTGAGCATTCATATCTTGTCTTTTATATATTAATAGTGTATCCATGTCTAGTGCTCGAGTATATATGATTATGCATGCTTGTATGTTTAATTTTGTCGTTAGATAGTTTATGATGAATCACGAATTTGATACATATGCTACTGATATAAAGTATATGATATGCATGTTTTTGGAAAGCTGGCGAAAAATTATTAACTTTTCATTTAGAAATCGCGTGATTTCGATGAACGGATTAAAAGATATGGTCAACTGAATTATGTTTGACGTTAATTGAAATTGTGTTTGAAACTGTAAATTAATATTTAAACAACTTGTCTATGAGATTGATAAATTGGATTTTTAGATATTACTAATCGAGTAAATGAATTTCTATATAAGGCACGTCTCGTTTTGTTGAACAATTGTCAAAGTTGATTGTCTTATCATGTTTTAAAGCTTTATAAACACTATAATATGATTTTACAAGTATTGGAAAACTATGTGAAATAATAAAATATTTTCGATTGCCATGATAATTCAAATATAATATAGCTCCTAAAATAAATAATATTTTGAGTTTGATAAACTGTAAATTCGTTTAATTATCAAGACTTATACTATGTTAATAAACATGTATAGATTTAAAGATCATATTGGGTCAGGTTGACTTTTGAGATGACCTTTGTTAACTTTTGCATGTCGGTCTCGAGCATTAGGATTATGATACACTATGACCTGACCTAGCTTATTAGACATGTATTGACCAACATATGTTCTCTAGGTTGAGATCTACGGTTAATTTGCATTCCGAGTTTCGGTCACATTTCGGTGAATGACCGTATGTGCTGCTAAGGTGAGTTTCATTTGCTCCCTTTTAATTGCTTTTGCAATATATATTTTTGAGCTGAGAATACATGCAATTTATTTTAAACGCAATGGATACAAGTACATACTAAATTCTACACCGAGTTTGAATCGAAAATCCCTTAGCTTTGGTAACTAGTAACTGCCAGTTATAAGAACCGGTGGGCGCGAGTAGTTGTATATGAATCCATAGGGCTTGACATCCCCGTCTGTTCCAGGTATAGAAACCCTAGTCTGAACTATGAAACAGACGTATGCTATATGAGGTTAATACACGTTGGTTTACGTGTATTGTACATGTTGGTTGCATGTATGTTAAAACATGGGTACTTATTATATAGACGTTAAAGTTTAGTTATCAGGGTGCTCAATCTTGTAGAATATTTTGATAAACGTTTCTGGATGAAACAACTGAAATCTTGTGATCCACCTTTATATACAGATTATGCGCAACATTAAAACTATGAACTCACCAACCTTTGTGTTGACACTTTTAAGCATGTTTATTCTCAGGTTCCTAGAAGTCTTCCGCTGTTTGCTTATATGTGATACAAGCTATGTGCATGGAGTCATACATGCTTTATTCGAGAAAACGTTGCATTCACAAAATCATCACCATGTATCTTATTTAGACTGCATTATCAACGGATGTAGTACTGTAAACTATTAATTACGGTGATTGTCTATATGTAGAAATCATCAAACGTCAAAAAACTTGAAATTTGATATTCAATTATGGTGTGCCTTTTCAAAAGAATGCAATGTTTACAACGTATCATGTAGAGATCAGTACCTCACTGTGAAATCGATGAATAATGTATTCGTCCAAAGGGATTTGGAAGGATCATCACAGTGAGTCAAACGGGACCTAAGTTGGTCCAATAAGGCTATTTAAACACTCGACAGTGGGACAGATAGTAATCCCAATACAACATATAATATAATACTCGACAGAAGAATTACAGTGCGAGTTCCATATACCAAAAGCCATCTCGTTAATTTCTTGCCCAATGTATAACCAAAAACTTGAGGATTTTTGTTCTTTCATAGTTTATGCATTTCCAATTCGAAATGGATATGGATATGAATATTGATATAGGCGCACCCGATTCATATCTGATCCATTATCATCACTACGACTGCGTCTCTAATTTATTGTCCAGTATTCCATTTTAGAATTTCTTAAATTAATTGTTCACTCCCATAAATAGATAGAGGTAAAATTGGAAGTAAACAAAAAATACATTACTAACCATTATTTAAACTGTATATTTTTTTTATCTGTAATAATAAATATGGGAGGAAGGGAGTAGTTAACTTTCACAAAAAAATATCACTTGCACCAACGCTCTTGAAATACCAAATTATACAGTGAACATGAAATAATTGTTTTAACATCGATAACTTTATTACTAATCTTAATCATTGTCAATATTATTTTCTTGGTATATGTTGCATATAAGGCCTCTTGCTCAAAAGGCATTGTTAACGACTTATGAAATAATATAACAAAAATCATTCCACTAAACTGCATTATTAATGACTTGTGTAACATAACATTATCTATAATATCATTACACCAAACCCCGACATGCACAACAACAACAACAATACCCAATCCCGCATATGCGAGGTATGGGGGAGGTGAGATGTAAACAATCCTTCATCTATCCTAGAATAGAGGAGAAGTCGTTTCTCTATCCACGAGTCGAGAAAAATTCTCTACCCACATGAAGAGAAAGTCATCCCTCTCCCTACCCCAGAGTAGAGAGATTGCTTCCGTGCGGACCTCCGGCCTCTATATATAAAAAAAAAAAAAAAAAAAAAATTAATAATAATAATAATAATAATAATAAAATAAAATAAAATAAAAATAAAAAATAAAAAAAATAGAAATAAATAAGGATAAATAAATAAATAAAAAGTAAAAGTAGAAAAGATACGCCATGAAAATGGTAGAAATCAAATTTCCATGGGTAATTAAACCTGCCTGAAAAATTAATTTAGGCTCTAAGCGGCATTCAAGACGCCACAAAATCGACGCTTGTTGTTGCCTCGAATAGTAGAGCCAAAAGACCTTGTAAACAAAACTCGAGAGGCATACCAGGTGGGAGTTGTTGCGCACGCAAAGAGCCAACCACCTAGAACAAAACCAAACACCACTCATGCACTTTTACGGTAGACATCCCCGAAGCCACACAACTAAAAGAAAACCAACGAAGCTCAAAAGCAAAGAAGGTCGTCCTCCGTCCTAATAGCCCCAAGATGCACCGAACGATGCGAGACGCACTCACACACACACCCCACCCCACCCACCCTCCCACACCCACAAGTACTCACCCACCATACACACACTCCCCCACACACACACCCCCACAAACACAAAACACACCCAAAACACACACCACACAACATTTCCGAAACACCCACACGTACAAAAACACACCTATATACATACCAATATACATTCGTACATAAGCAAAACTACATACATACATGAAACTTGTACGTGCATACATACCTATATCCATACATACAAGCAACCATACAAACATATCTACATAAGCATACAAATCTACGTACGTACATATTACATATATACATAGATACATACATCCTTACCTACATACAAAACGTACCTACATAAGCAAACAAACATGAAAAGGCATACCTCCATAACATACAATATACAACCATAAACAAGCGTTCATACACACATACAAACAAACGAACATACAAACAAACAGACATACAATCAAACCTTAAAAAAAAAAAAAAAAAAAAAAAAAAAAAAAAAAAAAACTAGTCTACAAGTTATACAAAAGTACATAAAACGGATAGTAAAGATAGAAGTAATAATACAAATAATAGTAGCTATTAAAAGTTACCAGAAGAAATAATAATAATAATATTAATAATACTAAAACTAATAATAATATTAATATTAATATTAATATTAATACTACTACTAATATAATAATAATAGTAAATAATAGAGGTAATAGTAAAACGTAATAATAAAAAAATATTAATAGTAATAATAACATAAAAATAAAAATAGTATTAGTAATAATCAATACTAATAAAAATGACAATGAAACGGGTAATAATAATACAAATACAAATTACAAATAACTGTAATAATAGTAATAATACAAATAATAATCATAATAATCCTAATTATTATAGTAATAATAGCACTAAGAATAATAATAATAATAATAATAATAATAATAATAATAATAATAATAATAATAATAATAATAATAATAATAATAATAATAATAATAGTAATAATAATAATAGTAATAAAGTAATAATAATAGTAATACAAATAATAATACTAATAATAAAATAGAAAGCAACCCTACTCGACAATTCTTATTCTAGCCCTCCACGCATTCCTATCTGAAGTCATGTCCTCGGTCAACAAAAGCTCTCTCATGTCGAGCTTTAGTCTATCCATCCACCTACGAGTAGGTCTACCCCTTCTCCTTACGCCGTCAACCGTGAGTGCCTCGACTCTCCTGACAGGGGCACTATGTGGTCGCCTCATCACGTGCCCATACCATCGAAGCCGTTCTTCTCTTAGCTTGTCGGTGATGCTTCTGACTCCAAGGTTTTCCCTAAACACACCATTTGGAATCATATCTAACATGGTTTTACCACACGTCCACCTAAGCATTCTCATTTCTGCCACTTCCATCCTTCTCTCATGGGCTTTCGTCATTGGCCAACATTCTGATCCGTACAACATGGCAGTTCTAATTGCCACCTTGAAAAATTTCCCTTTCAATTTGAGCGGTATCTTCTTGTCGCACAAGACCCCTTTCGCTGCTCTCCACTTCAACCAACCTACCTTGATACGATGGGATACGTCCTCGTCTATTCTCCCCGATTTGTGTAGGACCGAACCTAAATATCTGAACGACTCTTGAGGATGCAAGATCTGGTCCCCGATGCTAATACTCTCTCCAACATTTTGTTCATCCTCAGTCCTGACGAAGTCACACCTAAGATATTCCGTCTTTTGTCTACTAATCCGTAGACCATTTTGTTCTAAGGACTCTCTCCATTGTTCTAGTCTACTATTTAGCTCATTCTTGGATTCCGATACAAGCACAATATCATCGGCGAAAATCAAACACCAAGGGATGTTCTCTTGTATCCCTCGAGACAGCTCGTCGATGATCAAGGCGAAAAGAAAAGGGCTAAGAGCAGATCCCTGGTGCAGGCCTACTTCTATCCCGAAAAACTCCGTGTTTCCGACAGGCGTCCTAACGCAAGACTTCGCCCCTTCGTACATATCAATAATTGCTTTAATATATCTGCTTGGGATACTTCTCGCATTCAGGGTCTTCCAAATCAGCTTCCGCGGGACACAATCATATGCCTTTTCTAAGTCTAAGAAGGCCATATGTAGGCTCTTTTGCTTTTCTCTATACTTCTCCATAAGGCTCCTTATGATATGAATTGCCTCCAACGAAGAGCGTCCTGGCATGAAACCAAATTGATCGTCGAAGTCTAGTCTCAATCACTCTCTCCCAAAGCTTCATAGTATGGCTAAGTAACTTAATACCTCTATAGTTACCGCACATTTGGGCATCCCCTTTATTTTTGTAGATGGGGATAATCTCGCTGAGTCTCCATTCCGTAGGCATTTTATAGCTTCTAAACGTCTTGTTGAAAAGGCACGTCAACCACCGAAAACCGTCCTCACCAAGGCACCGCCACGCCTCTATTGGGATCTGATCAGGTCCCACAGCTTTGTTTCTTCCCATCTTTCGTAGTGCCGATCTTACTTCTTCCTGACAGATCCTCCTGCAGGAATTGTTGTTCTGGAATTGTCCTACTCCCAAGTCCTGTAGGTCCTCTCGACTCCCGGGTCCTCTCTACCAAACCCCGACATGGTTCATCCTAATTTTAAATTAGAAAAGAGTATTTCATCATTTTACACCCATACTATTTATCAACTCCCCTCCCACCTGTTCCCCATTATAGCCCTAGAACCTTCTGGCGATTTTTGTTCCAACAATTTCTCCAGCGATTGTTAGCGACTCGCTCGCCACCATCCTCTCCATCGCAAACTTCCTCTGTTCCACCCACTTCCATTTTACGAGTAATTACACCAGCAGCAGAATTACACATTTTTGAGAACAAAACGAGATGAGACTACAACACCGGAAAATAAAGACAAAAATGACGACACCTTCAGAAAACAATCGCTCACGTGGATTCCCGACTTTCGTCTCTCTGGTTGGTCCTCCGGATGCGGAATCCCTAATTCAGTTCAAATATAACATTCATTCAGTCAAATACCAACTAACATTCAGTTTAATATAACATTCATTCAGTCCAAATACTACCAACTAACAAAAGCAACAATAAAATGAAAGGAACACTTCGAACATCCCAATTTTTCATGTGAAATACTTCGAACATGAGAATAATCATTATCAACCCACCAGTCAATAGAACTTTGGTGAGTATGAAAAGAACAATGCAAGCCTTGGCAAATGCTTGCGACGGACGACACCGGCTATTCCTCCGGCCAAGCTTCCAATGTTCTCCATCACGAAGGTATCCTGTTAAAAACAAATAATACTCCCAACAAACATTATATTGTATGTATGATACCATCTAATATAACAAGATTCAAATAATAAAATTAAAAAACAAATAATTGTAATATTTATTCTGTATAGGATATGATATGTATCTAAAATACTCCGTATAAATTATTATTTCATTAATCTGATCTCTTTACATGAGATGTATATTTAAAGTTAAACTTTGTAACTCATAAATGTTATCAAATAAAGTAGATTAAAGTATTAAGCGAACATAATACAAAAGTGACTTTTATGTCACAAAATAGAAAAATATATCTAAATCAAAATATCCAATTACAGTAGTAGTTATATCATTTAAAAAGTTTGTATAAGGTGTTACTAGTATATGTAACTTAAAAAAAGTTGCACCATCATATATAACCAAATAAAAGTATAGGGTACAAAGTCTCGAACTCTCGATAGAAGGCTTACGTGGCGTCTGTCAAATTTTTATCTTTTAAAAGGGTTAGAATTGGGTAGGAACATAATTTGTGCAACAAAAGAGCAAATTAGCAAGAAATGAAGCCGAACAAATATTTTTATACTCCGTACAATCAATACAAATAACTAAACATAGATGGAACACGTCAAATAATTAAACAAATATGTAAAGTCAAATAATTAAACAAATATGTAAAGTCAAATAATTAAACAAATATGTAAAGTCAAATAATTAAACAAATAAAAAAATCAATTGGTAGCAAAAAAATATCAAAAGCAGCAACAGAAAATATATATAGGCACATGTTTAAGACGGAATTTTAATACTTGTTTTAAAGCTCAGGAACACATCATATATGATAGCTCCAGTGACTGAATGATGTTGAATCATACACCACTGAAGATTTTCTCTGTTGATCTTTATATACCTCATGTTTATTGGAATAAAATTATAGTAGTAGAAAATGACGATTGAAAGTAAAAATGAAAATTGTTGCGATAGATGGTCAATTTTAAAAAATTATATATAAAAATTTGTTGGAGCACAAAGGTAGCACAAGCAAATTGAATTTTAACTTGCAACAGAATCAGTCTACTCCAATTCATATCGGCAGGTTTTATAAATTGATGGTGGGTGAAAATTTAAGATGATATATTTGGTAGGTGAATATATAAATTGAGAATTGTAGAGTATTGAATATTGATGGTAGGTTAAAGGAGGTTTTATTGGGGGACTCACCAAAACTTTGTTAGTCGAATATAGGTTGTGTGTGTTAAGATTTACTAGTTTAGTTTATAACTATCTTTAGTGACCTAATCTTTCTATAAACTTCTTTAAATACAAGATTAGAAATATGAGTGGAGATAAAGAATAGAAACACTAGTATAAATGTAAGAGATGGTACAAGTTCAATGCTTGCATTCATACTCTATTTATAGCAAAAATTTCACTATCTTAGAGTGATAGAATAGTACAAGTGATGGGCATGAAAATTGATCATCCAATATCTATATACTATTTCTTTTGTTGACTATATTATAACACTCCCCGTTAGATGACAATTTTGTTTCATTAAAGATCAACTAGTACTGCTTCGTTAAAAACCTTACTAAAGAAAATTCAGTGGGAAAAAACTTTAGCTAAGGGAAAAAGAGTGCAGTATAGAGTTGACTCCCCTCAAGTAGACATTGTCGGGCAGTCATATCTTTTGAACATGCCTCATGCCAATATCGTGAACGTGATTTCTGAAAGTAGTAGTTGGGAGTGCTTTGGTAAAAAGACCGGCAAAGTTTTTACTGGATTGAACATATCTCATTTCAATCTGGTTGTCCTTAATGAGATTTTGAGTGTAAGAGAAAAATCTAGGAGATATGTGTTTTGTTCGGTCACTTTTGATATACCATTCTTTCATCTGTACTATGCAAGCTGCATTATCTTCATAGATAGTTGTTGGACTTTTATTGTGACGCCCAGTACAAAACCATCGTGTACGGTTCATCAATAACAGGATCATTACAAGGTCAAACACTATATGCTGTTTGAAAACCAGTTTTGCATTCATAAATAGATAGTGTTTTACAAAAGATAACGTGCTTCCTATGAATAGAAGCGTTAACATAAGTATGTGACCCAAAGGTCGTTACAAAGCCATTGGTTGAAAATAACATAAGTTACGAATGCAAAATAAAAGTTTCATGATTGAGACATCTCTAAGTAATGCAGCGGAAATCTAACACAGCAGGTCCGTAACAGCAAGTCTAACACCAAGACAGCAAGTCTAACACCAAGACAGCAAGTCTAACACCAAGACTATAACAGCAAGTCTAACAGCAGAAGCAACAACGTCTAAGCACCTGAGAAATACACGCTTAAAAAGTCAACACGAATGTTGGTGAGCTATAGTTTGTTCGTAATCAGTAAAGTAATGTAGACCACGAGATTTCAGTGCTTCAACCAGTAGTTTAAATCAGTATGAAAAGTATATGCTTAACCGTGAGCACCCGGTAACTAGACTTAACGTACGTATATCACCCCCTAAAAGTGCACTTGGCGAGTGCCTTTGTCCTCGAAGTGTTAAACACCCGTTGTCTGCTAGCGCGACTAGCCCGAGTGGGGTTGTCAAACCCTATGGATCCATATCTAAGATTCGCGTTCACGGTTAGGAAACCAATGATTAAACGTTACAGAGCTAAGGGGAATCTTTGTTCCGTTTTGTAACCCACACATATATAAAATTTAAGTACTCGTGTCTAGTATGTAAAACGTAAAAGGCGCATGTATTCTCAGTCCCAAAAATAGTGAAAAAGTAGTAAAGGGATGCTATAATTCACAGCGTATAAGCAGTAAAAGTTGGTATGAAAAGTATGCAAGTAGTAAGTCGGTCAGAAAGGTCGTCAACCTAAGTCAAAGGTCACTAAGTCAGTATGTTGTCCCCAAAAGTTTAAAAGTGCATAAATTAAGTTTAAGTGTCATCATCATCATCATCATCATCATCATCATCATCATCATCATCATTCATCAAAGCTAAAGTAAGTTTAACAAGAATAGAGATCGAAACAAAATGCTGACTTTGGACAGCTATTACGACCTCTATACAAATCGAAAAGACGCGTAGTCAGTTGCCAAGGCTCCGTATGTGAGTCCTCTAACCGCTTTCCAATTTTCAGAACCTAATTCGTCTTCGTTTGACCGTGGCGACGGTTTAAGTGCGAGTAGGTCAGAATTTTCAGCACGTCGTTACAAAGGCGTAGTGACTTTCAGAAGGCTATAAATCCTAAAACGTATATCGGATTTAGGCGAGGCCTAAACGAAAAGTCATCTACTCGAAACAAACTATCTGGAAATCAATTTTCCAGAAGTCCAGGAGTCAGATCAGACCCCGAAAATCAGCAAACAATTGCTCCAGTGGGTTTCTTGGTGCTTGATGCTCATCACGGTTCTCATCCTTGATGCGTGTAAGCTTCAAGTGTACAACTCTTTGATGTTTTAGCATCTCTTTGACCAAATTTCAACCATCAACACACAACTAAGAGTAAAAGCTATCATTCTACAAGTTTTGAACATCAAGATTGCCTCTTTATTGCATAAACTCAATAAAGCTTCAACTTTTGTTCTTTTTACACAAGTTTATGCATCTTCATCATATGAGATGATGAAGACTTGATCTTTATCATCACAACAATCACAAAAAGGTTCCAAGTAAGTGAGATCTACAATAATAACTTAGATCTCAAGTATTAAGAAAACCCTAAGCTAGAAAGCTTAGATCTTTACAAGATGAATGAGACCATAAGCTAAAGAGCTAAGATCTAATGAAAGTAATGAGACCATAAGCTAAAAAGCTAAGATCTTTAACAAAATAATGAAACCCTAAGCTAGAAAGCTTGGATCCTTTTCACACAAGTTATGAGATTACAAAGCTAGAAAGCTTGAATCTTTGGTGTTCTTGAAGATCTTGAAGCATAAAGCTTAGATCTTCAAGTTACATGAAGATCATAAACACAAGTTTTGATCTTTATAACAAAATAATGAGATCATAAGTTAGAAAACTTAGATCCAACAAAAGAAATGAAGATTCAAAGCTAGAAAGCTTGAATCTTTCATGTTCTTGAAGGATTCAAATCCAAGTTTGAATCTACAAGATGTAACAAGATCAAAAGCTAAAAAGCTTGATCTTCACATGATGATGATGATTTCGTGACTAGGAGAAGAAGAAGAAGAAGAGAAAGAAATTTTAATACTTACACTTTTTAGAGTGAGAAAGACTAGAGAGAAAATAAGAGAGTAAGTGTGTGTAAATTGTGAAAGAGATCAAGTGTGAAATGAATGAGCTAAGGCTTGTATTTATAGCGAAAATGGGTGTGGGGAGGCCCTCATGGTCGTAGGTTTTGGGGGGAACAAGGGGGACAAACGTTTGCTTTTTGGTTAATGTTTGTCTAAAGTTGGTGCTTATGTTGGGATCTCATGCAAAATTAGTGATAATGGTTAACAAAAATGCTAGTATATTGGCTCTTATAAATGGGCATTTGTCTTACATATAAATGGATCATAATCCATTAATAATTGGGCTAATTAAATAGTCCACTAGCTAGAGTAGGGTGGGCTTAAGTCCAACAAGGTAGAAAGTCCAACAAGACTAACTAGTGTGCTCTAGTAAATTACTAAGCGTAATTAAGCATCCAAAAACCCAAGTAATTGTTATTATAAAATAACAATTAGTATTACGTAGTCATAATATTCCGATTATGACCAAAGTTAAATGTGTACCGAAAAACATAGCTCGTTTCAAACGTCAAGTGACACTAACGGTCATAAAAGCATTCGGGGATCAAGTTAAGTGATTACACACTTAATAGCACGTTGTAAGATATTAATGAAAGTAATTAATCATTAAATAAGATCTCAGAGCATAAACTAGCTCAGTACGCACATATACACAGTTTGGTGAAAGCACAAAAGCAAGTCAAAAAAGTCGGGTCGTTACATTTATCGTGTTCTAGTCCACAAGAATCAGTAATGAGTTGTGTCATTGATCGCAACCAAAAACATTCCCGAGTAGCTTCTTGTAATGCAATCACTTTGGCATAATTTGATGATGTTGCAACAAGTGTCTGCACATAACATTTTAGTGCAAATAAAATACAGTTTTTAAGAACACCATGATATTGTGGTACCTCCATTTAGGAAAACATATCCAGTTTGAGATTTAGCTTTATGTGGATCAGATAAATAACCTGCATCTGCATAACCAACCATATCTTTTTTGGAATCGTTAGAATAGAATAATCCTAAATCAGTAGTTCCTCGAAGGTATCGAAATATGTGTTTGATCCCATTCCAGTGTCTTTTGGTAGGAGCTGAGCTGAACCTTGCCAACAAATTAACTGCAAAAGAAATATCAGGTCTTGTACAATTGATACATAAGAACTCCAATTGCACTAAGATATGGTACTTCTGGTCCAAGAATATCTTCATGATCTTCACTGGGACGAAATGGATCAGTGTTAACATTGAGTGATCTAACAACCATATGAGTACTTAATGGTTTTGCGTTGTCCATATTGAAACGTTTTAAAATCTTTTCGTTATAAGTTGTTTGATGTATAAGTAAATCATTAGGCATATGCTCAATCTGTAAACCAAGGCATATGCTCAATCTGTAAACCAAGGCAATACTTGGTTTTTTCGAAATCTTTCATTTCAAATTCTTTCTTTAGAAATTGAATGACTTCATGGATCTCTTTATTCGTACCTATGATGTTAAGATCATCGACATAAATAGCTATGATCACATATCCGAATGTTGTTTTCTTAATGAAAACACATGGGCAAATAAGATTATTTGTATATCCTTTGCTTATCAAGTAATCACTTAATCAATTATACCACATGCGTCCTGATTGTTTCAACCCATATAAGGATCTTTGTAATTTAATTGAGTACATTTCCTTGGGTTTTGTGCTATATGTTTCAGGTATCTTAAATCCTTCAGGAACCTTCATATATATATCACTATCAAGTGATCCATATAGATAAGCAGTAACAACATTCATGAGATGCATTTCTAAGCTCTTAGAAACTGCCAGGCTGATTAAGCATCTAAAAGTAATTGCATCCATAACAGAAGAATAAGTTTCCTCATAATCAATTCCTGGTCTTTGAGAAAAACCTTGAGCTACAAGTCTAGCTTTATACCTTGTAACTTCATTTTTCTCATTTCTTTTCCGGACAAAAATTCATCTGTATCCCACAGGTTTCACATCTTTAGGTGTGAGAATGATAGATCCGAAAACTTTTCTTTTATTGAGTGATTCTAATTCAGCTCGTATTGCTTCTTTCCATTGAGCCCAATTTTGTCTCTTTTGACATTCAATGACAGATTTTGGTTCTGGATCATCATCATCATTCATGATGTCATATGCAACATTATATGAAAATATCTCGTCAAGATTTTTCATTTTATTTCGGTTCCATAATTGTCATACCCCCAAATATGGCCCGGGGTAAATATGACTTTTCAATATCATCACACAGTTATATAAACGAGAACGACTCTAAATAAGACGTTTAAATAAATCATTAATTCAATTGCAGCGGAAAACGAAATGTTTTACATGGTAAACCCAAAAGTAATTAATGTTTAACAAATGATATAATGTAAATAATGTGGACTCCAATGCAACAGCAAGCAAGCAACATAGGGCAGCACATAAGCTATTCTTCACCTGAGACAAACATGCTTAGAATGTCAACACAATGGTTGAGTGAACATCATAGGTTTAATAATTAATAAGTTTAGACCATAAGATTTATTTCAAAACATCAAAATCTTCAATATGCCATGAGTTATAATATCGAACTAAACATTAACCCCTGACACTGTACGGGTGTCGGTAATCATTATTATGTACCCCCTTGACAATCGGTCAATGGGTAGAGACATCGCTCTCAATAGGGCTACTCACAATAATTAAGCTTGCAACATTTTAATTCCAGCAATTAACGATATTATGGCGGGGATTTGCATGTAAAGATGCAATCATCAATACAAGTTAACAAAAGTCTCATGAAGTTGCATATCAAAAAGTTTAGGCACTTGTGTCTAAATTGTAAATCATTTCAAAAGCAAGCATGTGTCTCACCCCAAGATTTATAAAATACAATAAAATATGTAAAAAGCGGGGCTATGAGTTTACCTTAGTAGCACATAAGAGATATTCCACAAGAGAAATGAATTGAACGGAAGAACGTGATCGAGATCTCAACCTAGAGATAGAATGTACGATCGGATGTTTTCTATTAGACATAAGTATAGTAACTATACTAATGATAATGGTTTTCTAAAAGAAATTCCATTTTTGGAAATGTTACTATTTATAAAAGTTTCCACTTTTAGTGACTTTCCAATTATAGAAAGTTCGAGTTATAATCTTTAGTAAGACGTTGTACAACTTTATCAAATCTCGTTGCTATCATACAAGTCACTCGAATGATCAGTTGTTACCGGGCGCCCAGGATTCTTGACCAGAATCTATGTCTTGGCATTCGAAATCCATAAGCGGTTCCCATAAGGCAACAAGGACCACCCTAGGCCATATGTAGCGGTGAGGTTTGCATATAGTGCACGTTATCTTGATTATAACCTTCACATATTATAGGTGTATAATCTTTTATTATATAGCTAAGTTAATTATATATATATATATATATATATATATATATATATATATATATATATATATATATATATATATATATATATATGGTTACTATTAGTATTATATAACAATAATAGTTTTATAATTATATACGCATTATTATTCAAGCTATAATTACTATCTTGACTTTGATTAATTAATATCTATAATATACTAATCACTATCTCATACAATATATATAACGTAATTGATTATATTATTTTCTATTTAATTTACAAGATACTTATCAATATAGCACTTTATTAAACCAATATAATCCATAAATACTTAAATAATTAATTAAATACCTAAGAATCATATACATAATTTTTGTAGTCTTAGTTAATTATAAAAATCAGTATAAAAATTTAAGAAAGTATTTTTATTACAATTTTTTATTTATGTTTGTTTATATATATATATATATATATATATATATATATATATATATATATATATAGTTACTATTAGTATTATATAACTATAATAGTTTTATAATTATATACGCATTATTATTCAAGCTATAATTACTATCTTGAATTTGATTAATTAATATCTATAATATACTAATCACTATCTCATACAATATATATAACGTAATTGATTATATTATTTTCTATTTAATTTACAAGATACTTATCAATATAGCACTTTATTAAACCAATATAATCCATAAATACTTAAATAATTAATTAAATACCTAATAATCATATACATAATTTTTGTAGTCTTAGTTAATTATAAAAATCAGTATAAAAATTTAAGAAAGTATTTTTATTACAATTTTGTATTTATGTTTGTTTTTATTCTTAATTTAATCACAAAACAAGTTTAATTCTACATAAAATACTAAATAACCATAAATAATTATTTTTATAATTTTTATAAGTTTCTTACAGTTTAATAATCTGTAAAAAAATATTTATAAAAAGTTTTCTTCATTTTTACATTTATTTACTTATTTACCTACTATTTACATAATAATAGAGTTTAATTATATAATAATTATTAATTCGACCCATAAATTAATTTTTATAATTTTATCAAATCTAGAAAAAGTTTATGAACACAGAAAAATTATTTATTTATGTTTATTTACCGTATATATTTTTATTACGAATTTCACCTTGTTTCTATAATTAAATAACACATAATTCGAATTTAATTTTTATAAATTATACTCTAACCTAAATAATTAAGTTAAATATCATATTTTAATGGAAAAATATTTGTATAGCTTAAATAGTATTTTTCCTATTATTTATAAATAAATACATATACGTATAATTAGCATCAATAATATATAATTTATTAATAATTAGCATCAATAATATATAATTTATTAAACTCAATACATAATTATTATATATATATATATATATATGTATATATATATATATATATATAATTAGCATCAATAATATATAATTTATTAAACTCAATACATAATTATTATATATATATATATATATGTATATATATATATATATATATATATATATATATATATATATATATATATATATATATATATATATATGTATATTCGACTGAGAATAAACAAAAACAAAAATAAAAATAATACAAAAACGAATAAATTTTCTGTAAACTAAATTTTTATAACACTTATTAATCTGCTAATTATCATGCATTTAGAAAAAAATTATGAAGTGCAAAAATATTTATTTGATTTTGTTGTGGGTTTCGGCCGAAAAAAAACAAAGAAAAAGAAAAAAAAACCGAAAAAGAAAAGAAAGAAAAAGAAAAGAAAAATCTTACAATTTTTTTCTAGGGTTTGAGAGCTCCCAAAAATTTGATGTAAAAATTATGAGGGGTTAAAGCCTATTTATAGATTTTAATTACTTGGAGAACAAGAAAAATACAATTTAATTAATTTAATTATTTTTTTTCCTTTTTTAATTCTGCCGACCTAGGCCTTTTATTTTTTTATTTAATGGAACAATCTAGAATATCATGCATTTTATTTTCTTTTATTTAATTATCATAATTTATCATATATTTATTTATATATTTTGGTATATATATATACACATATATCTTTATATTTAATTTACAAATTTACATTTGTATCCCATTACTTTATCATTTTATATATTTACTCATATTTATATTTTATTTACATTTTATTTATGTTAATATAGATTATATACATTTTAATACGTAATATATACATTTAATAATAATAATAATAATAATAATAATAATATTATTATTATTAGGGTTAGGGTTAGGGTTACATTAAATGATAAGCTGTACTCATGTCGAGTTGAGTTCCAAGAGCAGATTGTAAAGTTTTCCAGAATCTAGAAACAAATCGACTGTCGCGATCAGAAATGATTGAGATAGGAACTCCATGGCGTGAAACAATCTCTTTGATATAAAGTTGTGATAATTTCTCCATCTTGTCGGTTTCCTTGATCGGTAAGAAATGTGCAGATTTAGTAAGACGATCAACTATGACCCAAATAGTATCGTTACCGTTTGAAGTCTTAGGCAACTTAGTAACAAAAATCCATAGTGATACATTCTCACTTTCACTGCGGAATATCCGGCTGTTGAAGTAAACCAGATGTCTTTTGATGCTCGGCCTTAACCTTCAAACAAGTAAGGCACTTGCTCACATAATCAGCAATGTCAGACTTTAGATTAGGCCACCAATAAAATTCTTTCACATCGTGATACATTTTACTGGAGCCTGGGTGAATATAATATCTAGTCTTATATGCTTCATCCAAGACTAGTTCTCGAAGATTTTCGAAAATTGGGACCCAGATTCGGTTATTGAAATACCTTGTTCTGTTTCCCTTGAGTTCAAGTTGCTTTTCGAGACCTTTCAGTCCCTCAATTTGGACATTCTCTTCCTTCAATGCCTCAAGTTGTGCTTCACGAATTTGAGATGTAAAATTCGTACGAATACGTATATTTAAAGCTCGCACTCAGATTGGTTTGGCACGATCCTTCCTACTAAGGGCGTCGGCAACTACATTCGCCTTGCCAGGATGATATCGAAGTTCACAATCGTAGTCATTTAATAACTCGATCCAACGCCTTTGCCTCATGTTTAATTGCTTCTGGTCAAAGATATGTTGAAGACTTTTATGATCGGTATACATCGTGATTCTAACCCCATAGAGGTAATGTCTCCACATATTTAGTGCAAATACCACGGCTCCTAATTCTAGGTCATGTGTGGTATAGTTCTTCTCATGTTTCTTCAATTGTCTAGATGCATAGGCGATAATCTTTTCACGTTGCATCAAAACACCTCTGAAACCTTGATTCGAGGCATCACAATAGACTACAAAATCTTCAGTACCTTCAGGTAATGATAGAATCGGGGCTGTGGTCAATTTATCCTTCAGAATCTTGAAAGCAGATTCCTGTTCTTCGGACCACTCAAACTTCTTCCCCTTATGAGTTAGCTTGGTAAGAGGTTTAGCTAGAATAGAAAGATCCTTGATAAACCTTCGGTAATAACCAGCAAGTCCCAAAAATTGGCGAATATGTTTCGCACTCTTAGGCACTTTCCAGTTTTGAATAGCGGTCAACATGTATTCCTTCACTATCAACTACATGTCTGAGAAACTGAACGGTTCGTAGCCAAAATTCACACTTGGAGAACTTAGCATACAGTTATTCCTTCTTTAAGAGCTCTAGAATCAATCGCAGATGTTGCTCATGCTCCTTCTTGCTCTTGGAATAGATTAAAATGTCATCGATAAAGACGATCACGAATTTGTCAAGATAAGGTTTGCATACATGATTCATAAGATCCATGAATACAGCAGGAGCATTGGTCAAACCAAAAGGCATGACAAGAAACTCATAATGTCTGTAACGTGTTCGAAAAGCAGTCTTAGAAACATCAGCTTCCTTGACTCTCAGTCGATGATAACCGAACCTAATATCAATCTTCGAGTAGATACTTGATCCTTGTAGTTGGTCAAACAGGTCATCAATGCGCGAAAGTGGATAACGATTCTTGATGGTTAACTTATTGAGTTCATGGTAATCAATACATATTCTAACATGATCTTTCTTCTTAACAAATAGAACGGGTGCTCCCCACGGAGATGAGCTAGGACGAATGAAACTTTTCTCCAAAAGTTATTGGAGTTGGTTAGATAATTCCTTCATCTCAGGTGAAGCTAAGCGGTATGGTGCCTTTGCAATAGGTGCAGCACCGGGGGTCAAATCGATCTGAAACTCAACCTATCTTTGGGGAGGGAGACCAGGGAGTTCTTCAGGAAATACTTCAGGAAAGTCTCTAACTATCGGTACATCTTCAATGCGGGAGTGGATTTTGAAAATGAAAGAAATTTTGAGGCCTCAGATAATATGATATCCAAAGTTGATATTTTTAGTTGAAAATACTAATGTCATCTAGTCAACATTTATATTTTTCGAGACAGGTAGTTCAATGGAAAATGAAAGAAAATAACAGCATTCATTCATTTAAAGAAAATAACCAGAGTATTACAAGAACTTAACGAAATCTCCAAAGTATATAAGTACTAAACGGTAACATAAAGAACACTATGAGAATGAAAGTTTTAAATGTAGTTGCCAAAAGCTCTTTCTCGTCTCTCTTCATCATTTTCTGATTCGGGTATTAGTGCTTGTGGTGTCCTACTCTTCCACATATAGGGCAAGCAGGAATGGTTGTATTAGCTTTGGTTGCAGAAGTAAGAACTGAGAGAATTGTAACTCTGTAATTTTTGGCTATGTGACCCACTTTCTTACACTTGGTGCACTTAGCCTTACACCATCCATCGCGATGTTTCTCACACCTTTGGCAATAAGGATGGGTTCCCTTATAGTGTTTGCTGGATTCTCCCCTTAAAGGATCTTGCTCTTCTTCCTCCCACTTTCTTTTGGAATTCCTTTCTTCTCATTTTTGGCAGCAAGTTGGTTTGCCATGCAAATGGATTCTATCATGGTCCTTGGGTTTAAAACAGCGACGCCCCTTCGAAGGCCATCAGGCAACCCATTGATATAGCATTGGATCCCTAGATACTCGGGAGTAATCATGTGAGGATTCATGGAAGTAAACCCTTGAAATTGGTTGGTGTAGTTTATGAGATCTGCATCCACCATCTCCATGTTCCCAAACTCAGGTCTTTCAGTACCCTTGTAGCTTGGAGGCTTGCAGTTTGAGAAATCCCTGTATGAATAAGGGTTGGGGAGATTCTGTTGATCATTGTTGTTTTGATTGCCATTGCCATAGTTGCTTTGAGCGGCAGCTAAGAGCATCTGAATTTGCTCGGCAGAGAGGGTGATGTAGAGAGTAGTGTTGTTGTTGTTTGGTTGTGCATCACGAGCCATTTCCTTCATTACATAAATATAGTATTAGCTGAAGAGTTATGGTGTATAAAGTATCAACACCAATGGATAAGAAAAGGTAGTATGGGTTAAATAGTGATAATGATGGTGAAGCAAGTGAATAATTTGGGTGTGCGGACAGATCCTTTAGTGTCGGATCCTTCGGTGTCCGAAACGATGTCTGGGTGATGACTATACATCCCAGAAAAAGGAGAATAGTACTAAATAGATTCTAAGGCACGGTATGACGGCAATATATAAGGAGAGTATAATAAGGCAAGCATAGAAATGAGGATAGCACTTAAAACTAAGGCAAGAATATTGTCAAATAAGGAAAGCACTTAAACTAAGGCAGGAAAGGTTATAGTCCTATAGATTGCTAAGGTACCCTAACTAACACATAAGGTACACATAAATGCAATCCTGGTTCTCTATAACAACTGCGCTCTGATACCAATCTGTCATATCCCCAAATATGGCCCAGGGTAAATATGACTTTTCAATATCATCACACAGTTATATAAACGAGAACGACTCTAAATGAGACTTTTAAATAAATCAATAATTCAATTACAGCTTGAAAACAAAATATTTTACATGGTAAACTGAAAAGTAATTAATGTTTAATAAATGATATAATGTAAATAATGTGGACTCCGATGCAACAGCAAGCAAGCAACATAGGGCAGCACATAAGCTATTCTTCACCTGAGACAAACATGCTTAGAATGTCAACACAATGGTTGAGTGAACATCATAGGTTTAATAATTAATAAGTTTAGACCATAAGATTTATTTCAAAACATCAAAATCTTCAATATGCCATGAGTTATAATATCGAACTAAACATTAACCCCTGACACTGTACGGGTGTCGGTAATCATTGTTATGTACCCCTTGACGATCGGTCAATGGGTAGAGACGTCGCTCTCAATAGGGCTACTCACAATAATTAAGCTTGCAACATTTTAATTCCAGCAATTAACGATATTATGACTGGGATTTGCATATAAAGATACAATCATCAATACAAGTTAACAAAAGTCTCATGAAGTTGCATATCAAAAAGTTTAGGCACTTGTGTCTAAATTGTAAATCATTTCAAAAGCAAGCATGTGTCTCACCCCAAGATTTATAAAATACAATAAAATATGTATAAAGCGGGGCTATGAGTTCACCTTAGTAGCACATAAGAGATATTCCACAAGAGAAATGAATTGAACGGAAGAACGTGATCGAGATCTCAACCTAGAGATAGAATGTACTATCAGATGTTTTCTATTAGACATAAGTATAGTAACTATACTAATGATAATGGTTTTCTAAAAGAAATTCCATTTTCGGAAAGGTTACTATTTATGGAAAGTTTCCACTTTTAGTGACTTTCCAATTATAGAAAGTTCGAGTTATAATCTTTAGTAAGACGTTGTACAACTTTCTCAAATCTCGTTCCTATCATACAAGTCAATCAAATGATCAGTTGTTACCGGACGCCCATGATTCTTGACCAGAATCTATGTCTTGGCATTCGAAATTCACAAGCGGTTCCCATAAGGCAACAAGGACCACCCTAGGCCATATGTAGCGGTGAGGTTTGCATATAGTACATGTTATCTTGATTATAACCTTCACATATTATAGGTGTATAATCTTTTATTATATAGCTAAGTTAATTATATATATATATATATATATATATATATATATATATATATATATATATATATATATATATATATATATATATATATATATATATATATATATATATGTGTGTGTGTGTGTGTGTGTGTGTGTGTGTGTGTGTGGTTACTATTAGTATTATATAACTATAATAGTTTTATAATTATATACGCATTATTATTCAAGCTATAATTACTATCCTGACTTTGATTAATTAATATCTATAATATACTAATCACTATCTCATACAATATATATAACATAATTGATTATATTATTTGCTATTTAATTTACAAGATACTTATCAATATAGCACTTTATTAAACCAATATAATCTATAAATACTTAAAACATTAATTAAATACCTAAGAATCATAAACATAATTTTTATAGTCTTAGTTAATTATAAAAATCAGTAGAAAAATTTAAGGAATTATTTTTATTACAATTTTGTATTTATTTTTGTTTTTATTCTTAATTTAATCACAAAATAAGTTTTATTCTACATAAAATACTAAATAACCATAAATAATTATTTTTAAAATTTTTATAAGTTTCTTAAAGTATAATAACATGGAGAAAAATATTTATAAAAAAGTTTTTTTTTTTACATTTATTTCCTTATTTACCTACTATTTACATAATAATAGAGTTTAATTATATAATAATTATTAATTTGACCCATAAATTAATTTTTATAATTTTCCCAGATCTAGACAAAGTTTATGAACCTATAAAAATTATTTATTTATGTTTATTTACCGTATATGTGTTTATTAAGAATTTCACCTTGTTTCTATAATTAAATAACACATAATCTGAATTTAATTTTTATAAATTATACTCTGACCTAAATAATTAAGTTAAATATCATACTTTACTGGAAAAATATTTGTATAGCTTAAATAGCCTTTTTCCTATTATTTATAAATAAATTCATATACATATATATACAGATTAAATAAACTGTTTTAATTATTTAAAATATAAAAATGTAGTAAAAATCAGAAAAATTATTTTTCCTAGATCTCATATTACTTATTAATAATTAAAATCAATAATATATAATTTATTAAACTCAATACATAATTATTATATATATATATAAATATATAAATATATATATATATATATATATATATATATATATATATATATATATATATATATATATATATGTATATTCGGCCAAGAATAAACACAAACAAAAATAAAAATAATATAAAAATGAATAAATTTTTTATAAAATAAATTTTTATAACACTTATTAATCATGTAGCTAATTATCATGCATTTAGAAAAATTTTATGAAGTGCAAAAATATTTATTTGATTTTGTTGTGGGTTTCGGTCGAAAAAATCAGTAAAAAAAACCGAAAAACAAAAGAAAGAAAAAGAAAAAAAAATCTTACAATTTTTTTCTAGGGTTTGAGAGCTCCCAAAAATTTGATGTAAAAATTATGAGGGGTTAAAGCCTATTTATAGATTTTAATTACTTGGAGAACAAGAAAATATAATTTAATTAATTTTTTTCCTTTTTTAATTCGACCGACCTAGGCCTTTTATTTTTATTTTTTATTATTTTTTAATGGAACAATCTAGAATATCATGCATTTTATTTTCTTTTATTTAATTATCATAATTTATTATATATTTATTTATATATTTCGGTATATATATATATATACACATATATTTTTATATTTAATTTACAAATTTACATTTGTATCCCATTACTTTATCATTTTATACATTTACTCATATTTATATTTTATTTACATTTTATTTATGTTAATATAGATTATATACATTTTAATACGTAATATATATATATTTAATAATAATAATAATAATAATATTATTATTATTATTATTAGGGTTAGGGTTAGGGTTAGGGTTAGGGTTAGAGTTACATTAAATGATTAGGGTTTACATTAAATGATTAGGTTTAGGGTTTAGTTCATTAATTATGAATATTAATTACTTCATTTAATACGTCCGGATAACAACCCTAATAGTTATAACATAGAAGTACAAAAACAGCAATGAAACCCTAGGGGCATTATAGTCATTTCAGAGTGGAAAAATGAGGGTTGTTATAATAATATTTTTGAATGTGCATAATTTATTGCAATTTCTGTATTGACATCATTAATATCCTCTTCAGTAGGAGTATTGATTTGTGGTTCTTCTTGAACACTTTCTTTTACCTCATTATCAGTTGCTTTTCTTTTTCGAGGATTTTTATCTTTGGAACCAATTGGTCACCCACGTTGCAGACGTGGCAAAGATTCTTGAGTGAGTATATTATCAGCTTTCTGATTTGGAATCTCAACTTGACCTGAAGCATTTACTGCTGGTATATATAATTTAGTCACCCTTTTTGTATCTGTAAATGCATCAGGCAATTGATTTGCAAGGTCTTGCATATGCATTATCTTTTGAACTTCTGTTTTGCATTCTTTCGTACGAGGATCAAGGTACATTAATTGAGGTTCACACCATGAAACATCATTTTCTTTATTTTTCATTTCTCCCCCTAATCTAAGGAACAATGTTTCATTAAAATGACAAACAGCAAAACATGCTGTAAAAACATCACCCGTCATGGGTTCAATATACCTTATGATTGAATGTGTTTCTTACCCAACATATATTCCCAACCTCCTTCGAGGACCCATTTTTGTACATTGTGGTGGTGCAATTGGAACATACACTGCACAACCAAATGTTCTAAGGTGGTAAATATTTGGCTCTTGACCAAAAGCAAGTTGTAGCGGTGAAAATTTATGACTTGCACTTGGTCTAATGCGAATCAATGATGCAACATGTAAATTTGCATGACCCCATATAGATACAGGGAGTTTTGTTCTCATTATCAATGGTCTAGCTATTAACTGTAGGCGTTTAATCAATGATTCGGCTAAACTATTTTGTGTATGTACATGAGCAACAAAATGTTCAACAACAATCCCTATAGACATGCAGTAGTCATTAAAAGCTTGAGATGTAAACTCACGAGCATTATCAAGTCTCACCTTTTTAATGGTGTAATCAGGAAAATGTGCTCTCAATTTAATAGTTTGGGAAAGAAACTTTGCAAATGCCACATTACGGCTTGATAACAGACAAACATGAGACCATCTACTTGATGCATCTATTAGGACCATAAAATATCTAAATGGTCCACATGGTGGATGAATTGGTCTACATATGTCACCTTGAATTCGTTCAAGAAACATTGGTGATTCTTTCTCAACCTTAAGTGGTGATGGTCTAGTTATCAATTTTCCAAGAGAGCAAAGATGTACATGGGATAATTGCATCATGAGGGATCTTTTTATCCTTCAATGTATGCCCATGTGTACATTCAATAATCCTTTTCATCATTGTTGATCCTGGATAGCCTAATCTGTTATGCCATAAATTTAATATACTTGGATCTGTATATTTTTCATGAACTACCATATGTGCTTCTGGTACATTTATATGTGTATAATGTAATCCAGAACTAAGTCTTGGTAGTTTTTTAACCACACGATTCTTATCAGTGATACTTAAATATTTATCATTTATTGTTGTCACTGACTGATAATCATACCAGTTAAGGTATATGTCAGAGAAACTCAATAAATTTCTGCTTGATTTAGGGGAGAATAAAGCATCATTAATCAAAAATTTTGTACCATTTGGTAATATGAATTTTGCCTTTCCCATTCCTTTTATCAAGTTAGCAGGTCCTAATATTGTATGTATAGTTCCTTCCATTGGTTTTAAATCAATGAAATATTTCTCTGATTTAAGTATAGTGTGTGTGGTACCACTGTCTGCTATACATAGATCTGCACCACTTGATTGATGTTGTATTCCAGCAGGATTCATATTGATCTTCAAATATAAGAAATAAGTAACGAGTACATATATATTACACAAGATGTTTATTGAATACATGCGAATAGATAATAATAAAACATTTAGCACACATAATAACGAAAGATCGACGATATTAAGTAGTTTATTTAGGAAAAACATGTAGCAAGTTAAACATTCAAGAAATCTTCGTAAAGGTCGGATGATTGTTCAGTGATTGTTGGATCGAGGTTATCCACAAAGTTTACTTCCTTTTCTTTTCCTTTCAGCGAATCCTGATACATCTTAACAAGATGTTTGGACGTTCGGCAAGTATTAGCCTAGTGACCCATTTTACCACATCTGTAACAAGATTCTTCAGAATTCTTAGAAGAATTTTCTTCAACATCTCGTTTGGTGGGCTTGTTTGGTGGTTGATATTTATTATTTTGTAGATTGTTTATTCTTTGACCACCACAGCCACGACCACGACCACGCCCACGGCCCTTACCATAAGGATGATTTCTACCATAATTATGATTTTTGACATAATGATGGTATTGGTTATTATAGCTACGGCCTTGCCCACGTCCTTGTCCCGATTTATAATTTTCTGTTGCATTTGCTTCAGGAAGTGTAAGTGCACCAGCAGGACAAGATTGTTGATTTTTCATTAACAGTTCATTATTCTATTCTGCAACTAATAGAAATGCGTTAAGTTCAGCATATTTTTGAAACTTTTGCAATCTCATATTTGTTTGCAAAGTGATATTTGCAGCATTCATTGTGGAGAAAGTTTTCTCCAACATGTCAGCTTCGCTGATTTCATGTCCACGGAATTTAAGTTGTGTAAGACCCTAATATTTGATGTACAGAGCTGTAAATAGAGTACATGAAGTGTGGGTGACGTTGGGTATTAAAACTGAGGTCAGAAGCTGAACTAGGGAAGGTGCGCTCAGCGCACACCTATTGGTGCGCGTGGCGTACTGTCAACTGTAGCCGGGTTCTGCTTGTTTTAATCAGATATTTTGATGGGATTTTTGGTAATTTCACTTGCGGACGAGTTTAAGGCCAGTAGATCAGTTTGGGGAGAGTCATAACTCCATTATCAACAACCTTATCCTTTTCCACTTCAATTTTAGAGAGAGAGAGAGAGAGATTCTTGTGTGAGAAAGCTCAAGCCAAGGAAGGAGGAGCTAGTTTTGGGTCTTAGCTCGAGTTCTAAAGTTGTTCATCTCCTCTCTAGCTACATTTTGGTTGTAGTGGTATGTTCTAACTTGCATTTCCTTAGTTTGATTTATGTATGGGTTAGGGTTTGGGTAAATGAAGAACATAAAACCCATATTTGGTGATTTTGGGTGTTCTTAGGTAAGATTGAGTCATGAAGACTCAATGGTAACTAACCTAGGGTTTCAAAGTGTTAAATGATGTTTATGAGCCCTAATTGATTAGTTAATCACTAGCACACCTATTAAATTAGTAAATGGGTGTTAGATGGGTTAGTGGATGACCCGAAATGGGTGTGTTGACTTTAAATTAGTCAAAGGGCTAATGATTGACCTAGTTGGGAAATATGGGTATGAAATACCCTAATTGTGTAATAGTTAGTGTTGTTGGACCTTAATCACTAGCTTTAAGTGATTAATGATGGTCTTGACCCTTAAGGGGCGATTTTGGTGAAAATGGGGCATTTAATGCATTTAAGTCATTAAATGCACATGAGTGAAGTGTTGGTATTTAGTCCAACAAGTTTGTTTGTTGATCGAGTACTTATTATATTAGGTACTTTGCCTTGAAGCTTGCGGAAGTATAAAACATTCACCGAAGGCGTTAAGGTGAGTGGAATGATTATATGCATATGTATGTAATGTATTTATTTGTATGCTATGGTATGAACCAAAGAGCCGGTAGTGCCATAGTATGTGCGAGCGTGCTATGATGTGAACCAAAGAGCCGGTAGCGTCATAGTACGTGTGTTGTAGTGTGAACCAAAGAGCCGGTAGCACTACGGCACGAGTTGTTAGAGTGTGAACCAAAGAGCCGGTAGCACTTTAACGCGAGTATGACTCGGGTTGTGATGTGAACCAAAGAGCCGGTAGCATCATAACCGATGCGTATGGTGTGAACCAAAGAGCCGGTAGCACCATGACGCGAGAATGGTTAACCATAGTTGTGTATTGTTTTGTAGCATATTATATTATGTCGATTATATGTTATTGATTACACTAGTAGAGGTTTGTTGGAGATTATTAGCTTTGTACTTGAGATGGTATGCTAATTGTATTGCTAGCGTATATGCGGTATATGTGTAAGTGATTTCACGTAGGTATATTATATATATATGGGTATAATTATTGCATTCACTAAGCTTTGCTTACCCTCTCGTTGTTTATCTTCTTATAGGCTCCGGCGGAGACAAGGGTAAGGGCATTCGTATGGATTAGAGATCCTGCTTGTTGTTTAGGGGACGCTTTTAGATGTTATAGCTTTTGGAGTTTGACTGAGATTTGGGTAGTTTAACCCCAAACACCATGCTCATAGTGTCGTTTGGAATTTAAACTAGTGTGGTTGAAACTCAAACTTTTGTATGAAACTCGTAAAACGGCCGATGTGGGCCCCGTTTTGTAGAACTCATTTTATTATTGAATCGTGTGAGTTTTAACCTGATAATGCTAAAAACGAACATATATTTCATAGCATTATTCCTCAAGAAAGACAAGCTTTTAGTTGCAATTGTTCTATTTAAAAGTGATATTCGTTTAAATAATAAAAGGTGAAGACAAAAGACAGATTCGACGAATTGAAGACGCAAACGACCAAAAAGCTCAAAAGTACAAAATACAATCAAAGAGGTTCCAATTATTGATAAGAAACGTCTCGAAATTACAAGAGTACAAGATTCAAAACGCAAAGTACAAGATATTAAATTGTACGCAAGGACGTTCGAAAATTCGGAACCGGGACCAGAGTCAACTCTCAACGCTCGACGCAACGGACTAAAAATTACAAGTCAACTATGCACATAAATATAATATAATATTTAAATAATTCTTATAATTATTTAATATATTATATTTATTTATAAAACCGTCGGTAAACAAAGAGCCAAACTTGTGTGAGCTGTAAAAGCAAACTCCGCGACTCGCGGAGTTTGAAGGCAAAATGGGCCGCGAGTCGCGGAGGCCCAAATTCTGAAAGTCCCTATAAAGCCAACCGAATTCTGATCATTTTTTACACATATATATCCATCTCTCTATCAATATATACGTAAATATATATATATAATTTATATTTTAATTTTAATTTTAATTTTAAATCCTAATAATAAGGGTATGTTAGCGAATATTGTAAGGGTGTAAGTCGAAATTCTGTCCGTGTAACGCTACGCTATTTTTAATCATTGTAAGTTATGTTCAACCTTTTTAATTTAATGTCTCGTAGCTAAGTTATTATTATGCTTATTTAAAACGAAGTAATCATGATGTTGGGCTAATTACTAAAATTGGGTAATTGGGCTTTGTACCATAATTGGGGTTTGGATAAAAGAACGACACTTGTGGAAATTAGACTATGGGTTATTAATGGGTTTTATATTAATTAAACAATACCTTGTTAATTTAATATACAAACTTATAATTCGACGTATTTATATATAACCACATACGCTTGACTGGGTACGGTGGGCGGAATATCTATAAATACCAATAATTATTCATTTTACCGGATACAGAACTGGATTAATAGTTAATAGACTTGTTGAAACAGGGGTGAATTACATTCAAGGGTAATTGGTGTAATTGTTAACAAAGTAGTAAAACCTTGGTTTACACGCAGTCGATAACCTGGTGTATTCATTAAACAAAGTATTAAAACCTTGTTACAATTCGAATCCCCAATTAGTTGGAATATTTGACTTCGGGAATAAGAATAATTTGATGAAGGCTTTCGCTCTTTATATTTATGACTGATGGACTATTATGGACAAAATCCGTATGGACATATTAAATAATCCAGGACAAAGGACAATTAACCCATGGGCATAAAACTAAAATCAACACGTCAAACATCATGATTACGGAAGTTTAAATAAGCATAATTCTTTTATTTCATATTTAATTTTCTTTATTTTATATTTAATTGCACTTCTAATTATCGCATTTTTATTGTTATTGTATTTAATTGCACTTTTAATTATCGTACTTTTTAATTATCGCAAGTTTATTTTATCGCACTTTTATTATTCGCAATTTCATTATTGTTATTTACTTTACGCTTTAATTTAAGTCTTGTATTTATATTTATTATTTTACATTTGGTTTTAACTGCGACTAAAGTTTTAAAATCGACAAACCGGTCATTAAACAGTAAAACCCCCCCTTTATAATAATAATATTACTTATATATATATTTGTATTTTTATAAAAGTTATTAGCGTTAAGCTTTGTTTAAAAAGATTCCCTGCGGAACGAACCAGACTTACTAAAAACTACACTACTGTACGATTAGGTACACTGCCTATAAGTGTTGTAGCAAGGTTTAAGTATATCCATTCTCTAAATAAATAAATATCTTGTGTAAAATTGTATCGTATTTAATAGTATTTCCTGTAAAAATATAAGCTATTTTATATACACCTCGCGAAACATCATAACCATTATAACATATTGTGAAAAGCGTTTCGTCTAAATATGTCGGGAAGTGGGAGATCTTTATTTGAAAATGGACAAAACCGGACAGAATTGAAAATGCCCTGTGCGCGCCGCGTATCCTGAGGTGGTGCGCGTGGCGCACTATTCTGTAATAAAAAATAAAAAAAAATTTCTTTCGCGTGATCTGTTGGTTATTGGTTGGGTCGTTATAAGTGGTATCAGAGCATGGTCTAAGGGATTTAGGCGACTTGAGATAGGTGCCTAGACTTAGATTTATTTGTGTATGCGTTTTATGCGGGACTTGTAGGAGACGGGTCAGACCGGGAGTTGATTAGTGTTTAGGTTTATGTGAACTAACCTTGCGCTAATTGTTTGTGTTGTGTTAGCAATCATCAAGCGAGATAGACGTTGTACTAGCAAGTTAATGCGACGTGCTCGCGTAACAATGATTAGTTACCATTGTTACGGGTTCAAATCGTGTCAAACAAGCGATGTACGATGATTGTTGAGCAAGATGGGGTAGTGTGGTGTATATGTATATACTTATGTGTTAAGTCCTTTCGTTTCGTTGCTTAATCTTTTCCGTTTTATAGTATGAAGACGAGAAACGGATCCGAGAACAATGAAAGGGGTACGAGCGAGGATGTCGAGTTTACGGCCAAGGTTGAGGCCATTATGCAAAGGCGTCATGCAGCCTTCCTAGAGGATGTTAAGAAGATATTCTTGGATTCGATTGACAAACAAGTAGTCAATCTAGTCAAGGAACAAGTTAAGATTGTTCTTAGAGAGGATAACGCGGGAAGACGAGACTTTCACTATAAAAACTTCAAAGATGCTCAACCTCCCACCTTTGAAGGTTAGCGAGACCCACTCAAGAGTGCTCGATGGATCTCCGATATGGAGGGGGCTTTTCGTACTAGTGAGTGCCCTCTCGATAAAAAGACGAGGTTTGGTAGTAACATGATGAGGGGTGATGCCAAGTTGTGGTGGGACGCGAAAATCCGACTTTATGGCGAAGAACAAAGTATGAGTTTGACGTGGGACGAGTTTAAAGAAGAATTTTTCAAGGAGTACCGAACTTCGGTCGATCTTTCAAAGCTTAAGGACGAGTTACGTACTTTAAGGCAAGGGTCAATGGATTTGAACACTCTCAAGTCCACCTTTTTATCAAAGACCCAATTTTGCCCGGAGTATGACGGGAACGATCATATGTTGAAAGAAGATTTCTACCGAACCTTGAACGATAACTATCAAGAAAGGATTAGTAGGAATTCGGCGAAGACTTTTGATGAGCTATTTGATATCGCTAAGGGTTTTGAGTCGCTTGCTCCAAGAAAGAGTGACTTCACCTTTGGCAAACGAAAATTTGAAGCTACTAGCCACTCGAACAAGAAGAGCAAGAGTGTGACCGAGAGCGTCGGTAGTGTGAAAAAGGGGGCTTCTAAGAGTTTTGGGACCACGTGCTACAATTGTGGTCGACAAGGGCACTTGGCCCATGATTGTACGAACTCATCTTCCAATAAAATCGTTTGTTTTAATTGTAACAAAGAAGGGCACAAGAGGCCGGAGTGTCCCGAATTGCGCAACGATAATGTTAAGCGGCTAGAGAAGGTGGCGGGTATGGCTAGGGGTCGCAATTATTTGATGACCAATGAGGAAGCCAAGCAATCTAACGAAGTTGTCTCAGGTACTTTCATGGTTAATTCTAATCCGGCAAGGATACTCTTTGATAGTGGTGCAAACTTGTCGTTTATGTCACCGAAATTTGTACCTAAACTTAATAAACCGTTAGCTAAGTTAAGTCGTCCGATAGAAGTTGAAATAGCAGATGGAAAGACGGTGCCAGTGGTTGATGTGTGTAAAAATTGTAATGTTGTGTTTGGTGCCGAAAACTTTAAAATCGATCTCATCCAGATGACTTTGGGTGATTTTGATATCGTTGTTGGTATGGATTGGCTCGATCATAATAGAGCTGATATTGCATTCCATGAAAAATCTATTCGAGTGAAGACCCCTAGTGGGGGAGAGTTAATTATTCATGGTGATAAGCAGAGAAGACTTGTGCCAATATGCACTTTTGCACGGGCACGCCGTTTCCTTGTTAGTGGTGGCATGACTTTTATTGCCCATGTTGTTGATACTCGTGATGAGCCACCACCCATTCGTGAAATACCGGTGGTTAATGAATTTGAAGATGTTTTTCCGGATGAGTTACCGGGTGTTCCGGCGGAAAGACAAGTTGAATTTCGCATTGAGTTGGTTCCGGGGGCTACCCCCATTGCTAAAACTCCTTATCGTTTAGTGCCGACAGAAATGCAAGAGTTGTTAAATCAAACCCAAGAGTTACTTGAAAAGGATTTTATTCGACCGAGTGCTTCGCCATGGGGCGCTCCGGTTTTATTCGTGAAGAAGAAGGATGGTAGTATGCGGATGTGCATCGATTATCGGGAGTTGAACAAAGTGACGATCAAGAATCGTTATCCTTTGCCTAGGATTGACGATTTATTTGACCAACTCCAAGGTGCAACATAATTCTCTAAAATCGACCTACGGTCCGGCTATCACCAAATGCGGGTCCGTGAGGAAGATATCGAGAAAACGGCTTTTCGAACGCGTTATGGGCATTTCGAATTCGTAGTTATGCCTTTTGGTCTTACGAATGCACCAGCGGCATTCATGGATCTTATGAACCGAGTGTGACAACCTAAGTTGGACAAGTCGGTAATCGTGTTCATCGACGACATACTTGTCTATTCGAAGAGTATGAAGGAACATGAACATCATTTGCGGTGTGTGTTAAAGATGTTGCGGAAGGAGAAATTGTATTCTAAATTCTCCAAATGTGAATTTTGGCTAAGGGAAGTTCAATTCCTTGGCCACATTGTGAACAAAGATGGCATTCAAGTAGATCCGGGGAAGATAGAGACGGTGAAGAGTTGGGGGCGACCGACTACGCCTACGGAAATCCGAAGTTTTCTCGGATTGGCCGGTTATTATCGTCGGTTTATCCAAGACTTTTCCAAGATTGCTTCTCCATTGACAAAGTTAACGAGAAAGAACGCAAGATTTAATTGGGAGAACGAGCAAGAAATTGCCTTTCAATTGTTAAAAGAGAAGTTATGTCAAGCTCCGGTGTTAGTGTTGCCGGAAGGGGTAGAAGACATGACGGTTTCTTGTGATGCTTCTTTAAATGGGCTCGGTTGTGTTCTAATGCAAAGGGGTAAAGTCATCGCTTATGCCTCTCGGCAATTAAAGGAACACGAAATGAGATATCCGACTCATGATCTTGAGTTGGCGGCGGTTGTGCATGCGTTGAAAATTTGGCGCCATTACTTGTATGGTGTCAAGTGTACGATTTATTCGGATCACAAGAGTTTGAAACATCTTTTTGATCAAAGAGATTTGAATTATCGTCAACGTAGATGGATGGATGTGGTGAAAGACTATAATTGTGAGATACTTTATCATCCGGGTAAGGCGAATGTGGTCGCGGATGCGTTAAGTCGAAAGAGTCAACATCAGGTGATACGAGTAGGGTCGTTACGCATGATTATTACTAACGATTTTCTTGTAAAGCTTGGCGAGACTCAAATCGAAGCTTTTGTTAACAATAAGCATAAGGAACGAATCGTGAGACAAACGGAGTTTATTACCTTAGGTTCGCATGGTTTGTTATCTTTTCAAGAAAGAGTGTGGGTGCCTAAAATGGGTGATCATCGACGAGTGCTACTTGATGAAGCACATAAGTCAAAGTATTCCATTCATCCGGATGCAACGAAGATGTATCTTGATTTGAGGAAGGATTATTGGTGGCCGGGCATGAAACGTGATATTGTAAAATATGTTGAACAATGTGTTACATGTTTACAAGTTAAGGTCGAGCACCAAAAGCCGTATGGTAGGTTACAACCGTTAGAAATCCCAAAGTGGAAATGGGAGCACATTACCATGGATTTCATTACAAAATTACCAAAGACGCCGAGAACCCAATTTGATTCGATTTGGGTGATAGTTGATCGATTGACGAAAAGTGCCTTGTTTCTTCCCATTCGGGAACTGATATCGTCGGAGACCTTGGCAAAGTTGTTCATCAAGGAAGTGATATCGAGACACGGGGTTCCTATATCTATTATTTCGGATCGAGATACCCGTTTTACATCTCGGTTTTGGGAAACGTTTCATAAAGATATGGGTACACAATTGAAATAGAGCACGGCGTATCATCCTCAAACGGACGGTCAAACTGAACGTTCGAATCAAACTTTGGAGGATATGTTACGGGCGTGTATTATTGATTTCGGTGGTAGTTGGGATGAACACTTACCTTTGGTGGAATTCTCGTACAATAATAGTCATCTTACTAGTATCGGGATGCCACCTTACGAGATGCTCTATGGGCGTAGATGTCGAACCCCGATTTGTTGGGGTGAAGTGGGTCAAAGAGAAATCGGGAGTACCGATTTGGTTTTAGAGACGAATAGTTAGATTGATATGATTCGGGATCATTTGAAAAAGGCGCAAGATAGACAAAATTCGTATGCCGACAAGCGTAGACGAATGATCGAATTTCAAGAAGGTGACATGGTGATGCTTAAGGTTTCGCCATGGAAAGGTGTTATTCGATTTCGAAAACGGGGAAAGTTAGCTCCTCGGTTTATTGGGCCATTTAAAATTCTAGCTCGTGTTGGTGAAGTTGCGTATCGTTTGGAACTACCCGAAGAACTTGCGGGGATCCATAATACGTTTCATGTTTCCCATCTCCGTAAGTGTCTTGCGGATGATTCTTCTTGGGTGCCATTAGACGAGATTGAGCTAAACAATAAGTTAGAGTATATTGAGGATCCAATTTCTATACTCGATGAGAAGGTCAAAAGGTTGAGAAATAAAGAAGTGAGAACTTTTAAAGTTCAATGGCGTCGTAGTAGAGGTTCTGAGTTTACTTGGGAGCCCGAAGAATTCGTGTTGGTTTATCTTCCCTCTTGTCACGCTGCTTGGATCGCGAGGACGCGCTCCGATTCTAGTGGGGGAGAGTTGTAAGACCCTAATATTTATTGTACAGAGCTGTAAATAGAGTACATGAAGTGTGGGTGAGGTTGTGTATTAAAACTGAGGTCAGAAGCTGAACTGGGCAAGGTGCGCTCAGCGCACACCTATTGGTGCGCGTGGCGCACTGTCCACTGTAGCCGGGTTCTGCTTGTTTTAATCAGATATTTTGATGGGTTTTTTGGTAATTTCACTTGTGGACGAGTTTAAGGCCAGTAGATCAGTTTGGGGAGAGTCATAACTCCATTATCAACAACCTTATCCTTTTCCACTTCAATTTTAGAGAGAGAGAGAGAGATTCTTGTGTGAGAAAGCTCAAGCCAAGGAAGGAGGAGCTAGTTTTGGGTCTTAGCTCGAGTTCTAAAGTTGTTCATCTCCTCTCTAGCTACATTTTGGTTGTAGTGGTATGTTCTAACTTGCATTTCCTTAGTTTGATTTATGTATGGGTTAGGGTTTGGGTAAATGAAGAACATAAAACCCATATTTGGTGATTTTGGGTGTTCTTGGGTAAGATTGAGTCATGAAGACTCAATGGTAACTAACCTAGGGTTTCAAAGTGTTAAATGATGTTTATGAGCCCTAATTGATTAGTTAATCACTAGCACACCTATTAAATTAGTAAATGGGTGTTAGATGGGTTAGTGGATGACCCGAAATGGGTGTGTTGACTTTAAATTAGTCAAAGGGCTAATGATTGACCTAGTTGGGAAATATGGGTATGAAATACCCTAATTGTGTAATAGTTAGTGTTGTTGGACCTTAATCACTAGCTTTAAGTGATTAATGATGGTCTTGACCCTTAAGGGGCGATTTTGGTGAAAATGGGGCATTTAATGCATTTAAGTCATTAAATGCACATGAGTGAAGTGTTGGTATTTAGTCCAACAAGTTTGTTTGTTGATCGAGTACTTATTATATTAGGTACTTTGCCTTGAAGCTTGCGGAAGTATAAAACATTCACCGAAGGCGTTAAGGTGAGTGGAATGATTATATGCATATGTATGTAATGTATTTATTTGTATGCTATGGTATGAACCAAAGAGCCGGTAGTGCCATAGTATGTGCGAGCGTGCTATGATGTGAACCAAAGAGCCGGTAGCGTCATAGTACGTGTGTTGTAGTGTGAACCAAAGAGCCGGTAGCACTATGAAACGAGTTGTTAGAGTGTGAACCAAAGAGCCGGTAGCACGTTAACGCGAGTATGACTCGGGTTGTGATGTGAACCAAAGAGCCGGTAGCATCATAACCGATGCGTATGGTGTGAACCAAAGAGCCGGTAGCACCATGACGCGAGAATGGTTAACCATGCTTGTGTATTGTTTTGTAGCATATTATATTATGTCGATTATATGTTATTGATTACGCTAGTAGCGGTTTGTTGGAGATTATTAGCTTTGTACTTGAGATGGTATGCTAATTGTATTGCTAGCGTGTATGCGGTATATGTGTAAGTGATTGCAAGTAGGTATATTATATATATATATGTGTATAATTATTGCATTCACTAAGCTTTGCTTACCCTCTCGTTGTTTATCTTCTTATAGGCTCCGGGGCGGAGACAAGGGTAAGGGCATTCGTATGGATTAGAGATCCCGCTTGTTGTTTAGGGGACGCTTTTGGAGTTTGACCGAGATTTGGGTAGTTTAACCCCAAACACCATGCTCATAGTGTCGTTTGGAATTTAAACTAGTGTGGTCGAAACTCAAACTTTTGTATGAAACTCGTAAAACTCGATGTGGGCCCCGTTTTGTAGAACTCATTTTATTATTGAATCGTGTGAGTTTTAACCATTATAACATATTGCGAAAAGCGTTTCGTCTAAATATGTCGGGAAGTGGGAGATTTTTATTTGAAAATGGACAAAACTGGGCAGAACTGAAAATGCCCTGTGCGCGCCGCGCACCCTGAGGTAGTGCGCGTGGCGCACTATTCTATAATAAATAAATAAAAAAATTCTTTCGCGTGATCTGTTGGTTATTGGTTGGGTCGTTACAAGTTGTGAACATGTATTATACAGAGCTGAGCTGTATTCATTTACTTTCTTAAAATCCTTGAACCTTAAGGTTCTCCGTTGATCCATAGCTGCTGGAAGTAAAACTTCCTTTTGATTATTAAATCTGCTTTTGAGTCCTTCCCATAGAACTTGTGGATTTTCCTCAGTTACATAATTATTCTTTAAGCAATCATCAATATGTTGATGAATAAAGCAACATGCCGTTGCTTGTTCTTTTTCAGAACAAGTGTTATTTTCTTTTATGGCATATATAATGCCCATTGATTTAAGATGCATTTTCACTTTTATAACCTATGGCATGTAGTTCTTTCCAGTTGATTCTAAAGGAGCAAATTTAAGCTTTTTCAGATTCGACATTTTCTATTATCAAAAATTAAAATTAACAATATGATAAATTAGAATCAATTTATATTCATAAGTAGCAAACAACAGAATAATGGCAGAATTACAAATAATAAAAAGGCAAGGGAATGGTAGAATAAATAAACTTCATCTCGTGGTATTCTGAAAACAAGGATGATACATATCATGACCAATACAATAGGGAGAATCATCCTGGGGTGAATCATCTTTACAAAAGCTTTTGAGAGTAGTAATCTGAGAAAATGAAGATTGATTTGTAAAAATGTGAAAACGGAGATGTTTAATTTATATTTGAAAAATATAGTCGTTGTAACGTCGTCAGTTGACGTTAACAACCATTATGTATATATGACCGTTGTAACGTCGTTAGTTGACGTTAATGACTGTTATGTATCCGTTGTATTAAAAAAATGATTTTAATAAAAGAATTTATTAGTATAAATACTATAAATACATTTAGTATACATACGTTTAGTATGTATACATTTAGTATAAATACGAAGATTAAGAGAATAAACGTTTTATGCATAAATAATAAACTTAAGAATAAACATTAGTATGTGTGAAATAAATAATGATTAGTTGCATAAGTAATTATAAATAAATGTTAGATAACATAAATAAAAATGTTAGTGAAGTTAATAAAAGTTAGATAACAGAAATATAACGTTAGTAAATATAAATATAAATAATAATTAGGCGACATTGTCGACCATATATCATTAAGGCGGTATAACTGACCATATATCACTTAGGTGGCAGAGCCAACCATATTTAGTATAAATGTTAAGATTATCGTGCTGATAACGTGTTAAAATTTCTTAGTTTATGATTACCTTTAGTGGCCTAATCTTTCTACAAACTTCTTTAAATACAAGATTAGAAATATGAGTGGAGATAAAGAATAGAAACACTAGTATAAGTATAAGAGATGGTGCAAGTTCAATGCTTGCATTCATGCTCTATTTATAGCAAAAATTTCACTATCTTAGGGTGATAGAATAGTAGAAGTGATGGGCATGAAAATTGATCATACATACAATATCTCTATATTATTTCTTTTGTTGACTTTATAACAATGTTCTACTTTTTTTTTTTTTTTTTTTTGCTAAAATAACGAATGTTATAAAACGAAGGTTAATTCATCAAAAGATAAAAGAACCCAACATAGATTCAACACGATAACGAAATGCTCAAAACTAAAAAAACGAAAGTCTAACCGGTTATACTATAGTCACTAATAGAATCCCAATAGTTATTATCAAAGAAGGCAAGTCACCACAAACCACATATTCACGATCATAGATTCAAGGAAGTTATCATCAAACGAAAGTATGTCATGGTTAGGAATGGTCTAAAAAAGCAAATTAACAAAAATGGATGGTTGGATCTACGGATATTTGATGGTAATTAACAAACTTGGGGATGCAAGTAAGTTCCTATATCAATAGCAATAGTGACGAAATAGCAAATGTTCTTCGCTTACAAAACACTTAAAACTATGAAACTATAAGACCACCCCCTTTCAACTTTTAAAGGTCTAAACTACGTGGGTCCAAAAAACTATTTAAACACTTGCAACATATACTATAAAACTCAAAAGAAGAATTACAATAACAGTTCCATCCACCAAAAGCCACACCTCGTTAACTTCATGTCTAATGTATAACCAAAAACTTGGGGATTTTGTTCTTTCGTAGTTTATGCATTGCCAATCCTCATTTAGTTAGACCATTCCAACTAATTTTCTGGCCACATTCACCACAAATTGTGGTACAACCCGGTTTCACACCTTGACTTCTTAGAGTTAGCACATGGGCCAAATTAGTGCATTTTCGGATCACAAAACAGTTCCTGGAACATACTCGGGGTACCATTGGTGGTTTCTTGGGTATGGGTTCAGGTTTTACGGTTGGTTTCATGTCCGATACACCATTAACAACAGCTGGTTTTGGGATGGGGGCAGGTGCAGGTCCGGGTACGGTTGGGTCAACCGGGTTCCTTTGAACTTCTTCCCATTCTAGAGTTCTACGATAAACTTCCCAAGCCATGTCTTGTTCCTCCTTTGATAGCTTTTCATCTTCATTCTCTTGTAAAAGACTCTCATGTTCATGATAATTAGCAATCCATCTAGGAAATTTGAACAAAACTCAACACGTTACATCATTATTAAGAAGTGTTTGACAATATACCAAATGTCCTAAATACCCTTGAATAATGAGTAATGATATACCTTCAACCATATATATATCCAAATATTCATATATGTATGTATAACTAGAAAAGTAATGTGACTTTACAAGCAAAAATTTACCCCGATAACAAAAATTTTACCCTGATAAAATTTACCATGTCCAAGGACATTTGTTGTTAGCAAGGAAGGTTTTTGTTTTTGAGTGAAAGAAATTGTTACTATTGGGTTAGGGATTTAACACTAATTGATTTTTTCGATTGATTTCAAACAACAGTTTTAAAGCCTTCGAAACATATAAGTTTATGCATACCTTCTTGAGTAGTATTATGAATTTAGTTTTAGAAAAATGAACAGATCAAGCATTAATATAAGGTTGCAGACAACAAATTTCAGTTGTGTGACATGCACATAGACCGATTTTGAAAGGAAAAAAAACACGAACAGCTAAAAATATAATAGATAGACAGAAAACCAACAGTTAGAACTTTTTTAACTTGTTCTATAACTTTGAGATTAACCACAGGAATGAATTTTGTACTTCAATTATAAAAATAGTTGTTATCATATCATATCAAATAAATTCATCTGTTATGATCTTATCTTTACTGACTCGTCAACCAAACCCATCCAATTTACAGTTTATAACGCACCAAAAACATAAGGTTTAAAGTTCATATGAAACACGTGCGACACAGTTTAAAAGTAGTCAAAAAGACGCTCCACGTATGCAAGTATACTCGACATCCAATGCAAGTATCAAAAGTATGAGCGGAAGCATGTATCACTAAGCATTCAAAACCTGAGAAAACATGGAAGAAATCTGTCAACGAAAACGTTGGTGAAATCATAGGTCTAGTAAGTGAGTATGTAAGTAAAATAAGTTGAACCACAATTTATAGTATAAATCGATTTTCCAAATCGTTTGAAGTTCCATAAGTATTGTTGTTTACCGAGCACCCAATTATCAAAGCTTAACTGTATCATTTACCTCAGCATAAAAGTGTTAGAACATACACCGTACCAAAATATATTTCATTCGCTTAACGGTAGCGAGCCGTCCGAATGAGGGTTAGTCAAACCCGTATGGATCCACACAACATAGTCTCGCTTACACCATCTGATGTAACTAATGATAATTGAATTGAGGATTTTCGTTCAAACTCGTCCGTATCTTTGTATTCACAATTGTGTTCAATGTATAAAAGTATGAAAAATATATATACGTGTGAAATGTATATAAGTACGTAATGTATATGTAATAAATTATGAAAATTATAATAATTATGAATAATATTAATAATTACTAATTTGTATATATTTAATATTATGTTGTAATGTAAAATAATACGGAAATAATATTATTGCTTCATGGGAAAACTGGTTGAAATCATGGATCGTGAACCCAAACCTCAACACTACGTAACACCCCGACTATCCGGATTCGTGGAATGTCCAAGAAAGTGCCTTCACTCCTTCGTAGAGTTACAACACTAGGTCTCGAGTAAGAGACGTCGATTATTACTTCCAACTAAATTTCGGGACGAAATTTCTTTTGAGGTGTGGATAATGTAACATCCCGCGTTTTTCCGTTAAATTATTTTTAACGTCGTCTTTTTATTTTTTTATTTTATATCCTCGGTATCTCGATTCGTACCCTCCATTAGCTACATTCTTACAATATTTTCGTTATTGGATTATAACGTCTCCCGTACTCTCGTGTAACTTAAAATAATTCGTTTGGTTAATTCCCGCACCCGATTACAAACTAGAGGGACTAGACTTGTCAAAAGACCAAACCTTTGACTAGGTCAAAGTGGTCAAACCACCTCCTCCATTCATTATCCTCTCCATTTTCTCTTTTTCTTTAATACTTCCCTATTTTTCTTAAATTCTCCATTACAAAGATTCATCATCCATTCATGATCTAACAAACTCCAATCAAAACAAAATACATATTTGGAATCCTCTCTTTATCCTCTTCAATTTGATACCAACTTCATCTCATTTGGGTAACTTTCTAAAATCACTAATTTTATGTGTTCTTGAGATTTTTGAGTTATAAAGTTGTTAATTAGTGTCTATGGCTCATTGTGATGTCGTGTATGTAATTTGTATGCTCGATTTGTTGTTTTTGGTGTAACTAGCTTGAATATGAAAAATGCTTGCTTAATCTTGTGTTTTGGATGCTCATATGTTGTTAGATTGTTAAAGTCCATGTTTTAATTGTGTTACTAGTATCATTAGCTTCGTTTTGGTGTATAGGTTGATTAAGAAAACTTCAAGAACATGATTAGTGATTTTGTGAACTTGGATTAGGATTTGATAAGCTTTATATGAACTTTTGGTGCATCAAATGCTATGAATTGTTGTTGATAAGTGTTTGGTTGCAATGTGTGCTTGATTACCTTCAAAACGGCATATCATACATGTAAATTGGTTGCCCGAATCATGAAATGCGTTTTTAGAACTTGAAACTTTGATTATGAACGTTTAATGCGGTTTTGGGTTGTTGTAAGTGTTGAATTGCTTGATGAAATGTGTCTAGGTGTTTTCCTCGTCAAATTACCTTTCCGATGATATAAGATACATGTTCTAATTGTTTGCGGATCATAAGATGTGGTTATTTGGTTTTAGCTCGTGCATACTTGTGAAAAACAGAAAAGTGTCTGCCCAGATGGTGGCGCGGCGCGCCCCATCCCCGCGCGGCACGCGGATTAGCCTGGCCAGATTCTGCTTCATTTGGCACATTTCACGCGAAATGTTTGACTAGCTATCGACCTCCGATTCACATGAAACTTGTTCTAATATACTTATATATGAATAATTAGCATAGAAAAATAGTCCGGGACCCGACCCGAACATGTTGTCTTTTTCGTTGACTTTGACCCGACCAAAGTTTGACTTTTTGTCAAACTTAACCAAATGATTATGCAATCTTTCTAACATGATTCTTTACTTGTATCTTGCATGAAACTTGACAATTTGATTCGCATGCTTTATAATCGAGTCGTAACGAGCCATAGGACTAATTGAACATCTTTGACCGTTTGTGTTTACTGTTATTGATATAACATATATGTTTAGGTCAAGACTAGCTTTGTCTTTGCACGCGTTTACTTGTTGAAGTACTTTATTAATTCTTGCACTCAAGGTGAGATCATAGTCCCACTTTTTTTTTCAATCACTTTTATTCTTTACATCGTGGGCTGAGAAACACATACATTTCATACTTATATACTTTTCATGCTTTTACATTGTGAACAAATACGAATACAAAGATGCATACGAGTTTGAACAAAAGTCCTCAATCCAATTATCATTAGTTCCACTTGCAGGGTGTAAGTGTAAGCGTGTAATTATGTTGTGTGGCCATACGGGTTTAACAAACCCTCATTCAGACGGTTCGCTACCGTTAGTGAATGAAATATAATTTCAACAATGTATAGTGTAGGTTCTAACACTAAATTCAAAAATTCAGAGGGAAGATTCAGTTAAGCCTTGATAATTGGGTGCTCATGATACAAATACTATTTTGGAATGTGAACGATTTTGGTTAAGCAATTCATAAAGAACCTTGTGGTTCAATACATTTTACTTACTAAACCTATGATTTCACCAACGTTTTCGTTGACAGATTCTTCTATGTTTTTCTCAGGTTTTGAATGCTTAAGTGATACATGCTTCCGCACTCTTTTGATACTTGCTTGGATGTCGAGTATACATGCATATTTGGAGCATCTTTTTGGTTACTTTTAAATTGTGTCGCATAGGTTTCAATTGTACGTTTAACATTGTAATGTAACTAGCCGTCGAACTTCTTTTGTAAACTTGAAACACCCTTTTACATTGAAATGAATGCGACATATTTTGGTCAAACGTTGTCTTAAAGACTTATGCCCATGTAATGGGACCTACGTCTGTAGCGACCCATCAAAATCGTCATTTATGGCGCCGTCTACTTAGGTCCCGTTACGTGGTCATAAGTCCTTAAGATGACGTTTGACCAAAAATATGTCGCATTCATTTCAAATGTAAAGGACGTTTCAAGTTTACAAAAGTAGTTCAACGACTAATTACATTACAATGTTTAACGTACAATTGAAACCTATGCGACACAATTTAAAAGCAAGTCAAAGGGGCTCCAAATATGCATGTATACTCGACATCCAAGCAAGTATCAAAAAGAGTGCGGAAGCATGTATCATATAGCATTCAGGGACCTGAGAAAACATAGAGAATCTGTCAACGAAAACGTTGGTGAAATCATAGGTTTAGTAAATGAGTATGTAAGTAAAATAAGTTGAACCACAAGTTATAGTATAAGTCGATTTTCCGAATCGTTTGAATTCCATAAGTATTGTTGTTTACCGAACACCCAATTATCAAAGCTTAACCGTATCATTTACCTCAGCATAAAAGTGTTAGAACATACACTGTACCAGAATATATTTCATTCGCTTAACGGTAGCGAACCGTCCGAATGAGGGTTAGTCAAACCCGTATGGATCCACACAACATAGTCTCGCTTACACCATCTGATGTAATTAATGATAATTGAATTGAGGGTTTTCGTTCAAACTCGTCCGTATCTTTGTATTCGTATTCGTGTTCGATGTATAAAAGTATGAAAGGTATATATACATATGAAATGTATATAAGTATGTAACGTATATGTTCCTCAGCCCACGATTTGAAAATATAAAAGTTGTTGAAAAAGTGGGACTATGATCTCACCTCGAGTGCACGAGTATAAAAGTACTTCACAAAGTAAACGTGTGCATGAAAGTTGCTTAGCCTTGACCTAAACAAGTAAGTTGTATCAATTTACCGGTTACGACACAAGGTCGGGTGAAATGTGCTCAATTAGTCCTATGGCTCGTTACGACTCGAATAAATAGCATGTGAATCACGTTATCAAGTTTCATGCAAGAATCAAGTATAAAATAAGATTAGAACGATTGCATAAGTGTTTTGTTAAGTTTGACTAAAAGTCAAACTTGGTCAAAGTCAACGAAAAAGTCAATGGGGTCGGGTCCCGAACTATTTTCCTAAGCTTAGAAATCATATATGAGCATGTTAGAACAAGTTACATGTGAATCGGAGGTGCGTAGCATAGCAAACATTATTCAAAAATCGACAAAGTTGGACAGACCACTTTGGCGCGCCGCGCGGGTATATGGCGCGCCGCGCCATTACCTGTGCAGAGAAATCTGGCAGTTTTTAAGTTTTATGCACGAACCTAACTTCAAACAATCACCATTTATGACCCGCAAACAACCAAAACATGTATCTTATATCATCGGAAAGGTATTTTGACAAGGAACACAACTAACTACTTTTTATCAAGCGAAAACATTATTTACAATAACCGATTTCTCACCAAGTGGTCATTCAAGGTCCATTTTCAAAGTTTCAAGTTCTTGAAATGCATTACATGATTCGGGAATCCAATCCACACATATGATATGCCGTTTCGAAGGTAATTACTCATGCAATACAACTAAACACTTACTAACAACATTTCATGGCATCCAAAGTATCAAAAGTTCATTTCAAGTTCATCAAACCCTAATCAAAATTCACAAAAATCACAAATCATGTATTTGAAGTTTTCTTAATCAACCTACGCATCAAAACGAAGCTAGTGATACTAGTAACACAATTAAAACATGAACTTTAATAATTTAACAACATTTAATCTTCCAAAATCAAAGATTAAGCAAACCCATTTTCAAGTGTTCAAACTAGTTACTCAAATCAACAAATCGAACAAACAAAACATATATTCATGTTATACACGAGCCATAGACACTAATTAACACTTTTATAATTCAAAAACATCAAGAACACAAAATCTAGTGATTTTAGAAAGTTACCCAAATGAGATGAAATTGGTATCAAGTCGAAGAGGATGAAGAGAGGGTTCCAAATATGTAATTTGTTTTGATGTTAGCCTCCAAATCCGAAATTAGATGATGAATCTTGTTTGAGTTCTTGAGAGGAAAAATGGAAGTATGAAAAGAGAGAAAGAGAGAAAATGAGAGGAGGAGGTTGAAGGTTTGACTAGTTGACCTAGTCAAATCTTTGGCCTCTTTGCAAGTTTAGTCCCTCTAGTTCGGGTGCGGGTGAGTGAATTAACCAAACGAACTATTTTGAATTACACGAGAGTACGAGAGATGTTATAATCCAATAACGAAAATATTTTAAGAATGTTAGCTAATGGAGGATACGAATCGAGATACTGAGGATATTATTAAAATAAAAAGACGGGCGTTAAAATAATTTAATGGAAAAATGCGGGATGTTACATTACCCACACCTTAAAAGAAATTTCGTCCCGAAATTTAGTTGGAAGCAATAGTCGTGGTTTCTTACTCGAGACCTAGTGTTGTCAATGCTGTGAATAAGTGAAGATACGTCCTCGGGCATTCCCACAAATTTTGACAGTCGAGATCTCAGTTTGTATTAAGACTTGATTTTACGATCCACAATTTCAACCAGTTTCCCATGAAGGGGAGTTTGCCATCAATAGTAAGTTTATCTAGGAGAGTAGCACGTTCCTGTTCCGTAGGACACGTCTCTAAGTTTGTTGCATGGAACGTAGGGTAAACGGAAACTTAATTGAGTCGAAAGTTCTAAACGGTAGGAGCGGTTCCAATACGCCCCGAGGTTTCAAAAGGATTAATATATCGCGATTTTAACTTTCCCTGATTCCCGAAACGGATTACACCCTCCCAAGGTGCGAGTTCTCAATATTACACGGTTACTGGCTTAGGATTCGAGAGGTTTACGTCGAATATCGGTATAGCCCTTTTGGCGACCACGAGTCGTCTTGAGTCCTTCTCGGACTTGTACGATCTCAACTGTTATTTCTTGAATGAGTTCGGATCCGGTGATTTGCTTGCCACATGCTTTGGTCCAACGAATAGGGGTATGACATTTGCGGTCATATAGGGTTTCGGAAGTGCGGCGTTAATACACTAATGGTAACTGTTGTGTGGGAGGAGACAACTAAAGGCAACAATACATGTTTGTAACATGTCTTTCCAAGATGTGAAACGTACGTTTGTTTGGTCCGTTGGGTGTGGATGATACATGGTACTCATGTTTAAACGTGTTGGAATAGAATTAAGATATGTTTGAACAAGCTAGTTAGGGTTTGAAAACGTTCGTTGGAACAAGTTCCTTACCAGCTACAGAGAACATTTTTCAGGGCTATTCACCCTCGTGGTGAATACTAGTAATACATGATGAGTCTCTCTCTCCATTGAGAAAGTATATAAAAGGTTTCCTTATACAAAAGTACAAGCGAAAGGACAGGAGTGGAATGAGAACTTAGAATAGGATGAGCTCACATCCTGAGGTAGCCATATCGCGCATCTAGTGGTCAAATGTTGAGACCTGGTGGGAAAACGAGATAGAACACGTAGTTGTATAGTTCGGGGTTGAGTAGTAGTTGTCCGTATCAGGAGCATGAGGACGATAAGTCAAAGAGAAAGGAAGTATCCTTGGATTGTGTGTTATCTTGGGTCCCAGTAATATCAGACGGTCATAGTGAAATAACAGTGTTATGTAACGTGGTACGTGGTGATGAGAAGATTGATCGGATCCATAATTAAGTATTCCAATCGTTCGTGCAAAAATAACGAATTTCAGTTTCCTTGATTTCGAGTCGAGAGAGTATGCCTTTCGGGCATTCGAGTAGAAATATTTCCATATTTGAATTTCATTGTGTTAAATGAATTTAGTTAGTAAGGTTGGGGTGAATAATCGCGTTAAAAGTTCGGACACGGAGAGGTTTAGTCCTTTCCTGGGTTATTCACACATGATTATCATTAATAATTACATTTAATGATAAATATTATTTGTGTTAATTATAATTTTTCATAATTAAATTATTAATATTATATATTTTAGTAATTATTCTGGAAAGAGGCAATTAATGATGAGATAGATTCCATCATGGGCAATAACACTTGGGTGTTAGCTGATCTACCTCCTGGCTGCAAACCATTGGGTTGCAAATGGATTTTCAAAAAGAAGATGAAGGTGGATGGAACTATTGAAAAGTTCAAGGCAAGGTTAGTCATTCAAGGCTTTAGACAAAAGTCTGGAATTGACTATTTTGATACTTATGCTCCTGTGGCACGTATCACTACCATTAGACTGCTGATTGCTTTGGCTACAATTCACAATCTGGTTATTCACCAGATGGATGTGAAGACAGCATTCTTGAATGGTGATTTGGATGAGGAGGTTTATATGAACCAACCTCAGGGCTTTGTCATGCCAGGAAATGAAGGCAAGGTGTGCAAACTTGTGAAATCCTTATATGGTTTGAAACAAGCACCTAAGCAATGGCATAAAAAGTTTGATGAAGTGATTTTATCTAGTGGTTTTAAATTAAACCAAGCAGATAAATGTGTATATAGTAAATTTGATGATTCTGGTAAAGGAGTTATAATTTGTCTATATGTTGATGACATGTTAATCTTTGGGACTGACCAAAGTCAGGTTGATTTAACAAAAGAATTTTTGTCATCAAAATTCTCCATGAAAGATATGGGGGAGGCTGACGTTATCCTTGGCATTAGGATCAAACGTGAAAGCAAAGGAATTTCGATTTGTCAATCTCATTATATTGAGAAGGTATTGAAAAAGTTCAATTGCTTTGAATGTACTCCTGTGAGTACCCCTGTTGATCCAAGTGAGAAGCTTATGCCTAATCAAGGTGAAGCTGTATCACAACTTGAGTATTCTCAGGTGATTGGCTGTTTGATGTACGCCATGACTTGTACAAGGCCGGATATTGCTTTTGCGGTGTGTAAACTGAGTAGATATACTAGTAATCCTAGTACTCATCACTGGCAAGCAATTAGGCGGGTACTGAAGTACTTGAAGAAAACTATGGACTATAGTTTATCTTATAATGGGTTTCCTTCGGTAATAGAAGGATATTCTGATGCGAGTTGGATAACCAATATTGAAGATCATTCTTCAACGAGTGGTTGGGTGTTCTTGCTTGGGGGAGGTGCTATTTCATGGGCTTCTAAGAAGCAGACATGTATTACCAACTCAACGATGGAATCTGAGTTTGTTGCTTTAGCTGCTGCTGGTAAAGAAGCAGAATGGCTTAGAAACTTGATCCATGAGATACCATTATGGCCTAAACCTATAGCACCCATGTCTATCCATTGTGATAGTGCTGCGACATTGGCAAAGGCTTATAGCCAGATGTACAATGGAAAGTCTAGACACTTAGGTGTCAGACATAGCATGATTCGTGAACTCATCATGAATGGAGTGATTTCTATAGTGTTCGTGAGGTCACAACAGAATTTAGCTGATCACTTGACGAAGGGATTGGCAAGAGACTTGGTGAACAAGTCTGCTGTGGGGATGGGTTTAAAGTCCACATAAATTTCTAATTATAAGATACCTAATTCCCTTCTGATGAAAATTAGAAGTTGAATTCAATGTGGAAGGCTTATACTTAGAAATTTGGAGTACAAAATTTTGTATCATCCCAAGGTAAGGTATGTACTCGGACCTGTTGAAGGTGAGGATGAAGTTTAGCTTCTTAATGGTTTATTTGAAAAAGTGCAATAGCAGGTGCATGACTGAAATGAACTACCTATGTGAATGTGAAGTTTTGCCGCTTCAACAAAGCTTGGACTTTTGCTTTAGATACATTCATGAATGGATATGGACACATGGCTTGTAAAGTGTCAGGATAGCTTTAGAGTATTTGAAAACTTATGTGTATGTTATTTTCAGTTATTCAAATGGGTTGAAGGGTTCAATTCTTAGAACACCCCGATTCTCGAATATTTGGAATGTGTAATGTACTAAGATGAAAATTCAATCTTCAAGATATTTTCATTTATGCATAAGTTTTTATTTTAATTTGTTTAATTCTCATGAAACGAATTGCACTAAATTGGGGAGGATTGTTGGAAATTTAGTGTAATTGAGAGATTTAATCTACACTTGTAAACGGGTTAGGAGGTACGGAGTGTACACCCATTAAGTGATAGATTGCCCGGACCCGAAAGTGGTTTTCCATTATCACAAATTTGAGTGATTACGGAAGTATTATTCCTGCACTAGGTGAAACATCTCCATCGTGAAAATAAAACAAACAACTTTATGTAAAGGATTTGTTTTAGATTTGAAAACGATTTCCTAGATTTGGTTGTTGGAAATAAAACAAACAACTTTATGTAAAGGATTTGTTTTAGATTTGAAAACGATTTCCTTGATTTGGTTGTTGGAAATAAAACAAACAACTTTATGTAAAGGATTTGTTTTAGATTTGAAAACGATTTCCTAGATTTGGTTGTTCGAAATAAAACAAACAACTTTATGTAAAGGATTTGTTTTAGATTTGAAAACAATTTCCTTGATTTGGTTGTTGGAAATAAAACAAACAACTTTATGTAAAGGATTTGTTTAGATTTGAAAACAATTTCCTTGATTTGGTTGTTGGAAATAAAAAAAACAACTTTATGTAAAGGATTTGTTTTAGATTTGAAAACGAAATTAGTTAGTGAAACATCTCCATCGTGGAATAATACTTATTCATAACTAACACAATTCATGAAGATTCAAGCTAAAAATCATACTTTTGCTCAAGAACACAAAAACCCAATTTACACAAGATTCAAGCAATGATTCAAGCATGCTAACCTGGTTTGATGATTACAAAGATGATATAAATCAGTTCCTAAAGCTCCACAAACCAATTTCAGGCTTGGATCAAGTTAGGGTTTCAAGGTGAAAGAGTTTAGGTACGGTGTGTATATTTTTTCAATTAGGAAAATGATCAAGAAGTGTCCAGAACATACATATAAATGGATTATAAACCCATACCTCATAACACACGGGTATTTACCAGTTATCTAATATCTTTCGTACATCGTTAGGAGGCCCTAACGGAGTCCAAATTCAACAAACGAACCTGTTCTGTGACCCTTGTCACAAACTGGTCTCAACTAAATAACCAAATAATTATAAACATATAATTATTAAAATCACTAATTACACCATACCCTAAGGGTACAATGGTCATTTCATCTAGGCCCAAAACGCGGGTGTTACAAATCTACCCTCCTTAAAAGAGATTCCGTCCTCGGAATCGGGTTAACTATGGTCAACAAACCCAAAATTGTTACTCGAACCGCCAAAACATACGGTCAACTTTATCGATCTTATCCCCGATACCGACAATATCCACCACAACTGCATAGGGAAACGAGATTCTTGACGTCAATACACTCCCAATACAAAATAAGTTATCACAATCTTCATCGATCAACGTCCGTTAATCCACTTAAGCCCACAAATTACACGATCAAGTCAAATAATCAGAGTCAAATTCATGTTTCTGCGCCATTCTGTATCGAATTTTCACAATCTGTCATCACATTCAACTTCTAATACAGTCAACATTTCACAATTATTCCAAGCTCGGGCTATAGAATTAGTTATCAGTCTAAGTCGTGTGTCTGTGTCCACCAAAATTGTCCTTAAACCAAGGTAATATTTCAGGTTACTCGTCTTATTTCCAATTATATTACAGTCCCAATGTTCCAATCATTGTCCATGAATAGCACAGGCCACCTACTTTTTCCTTCTGCTTCCCAGAATCTCTGTATGATTCACCATAATACACTTCTGTTGGCCAGACACAAGTATATTATCCTGAATCACACCTTCATTCTGAGTCGCTCGAAACGAAAAAATTCTACTTGTCTCATTCACTAACTTATGTCCAATCAATCACCTCAATAAGCATCGATAATTAATTTAACTACTTTATGACTAATCAATCACAACATCTGTCCAATCATAGTTACTCAAAACATTGTCCATCAAATACTCAAATATAATCTACCAACATTACTACACATCCAACAAGCATAGGAAATCGCAATATATGTTCATCAATGTCAAAAATACGCTCAACTAGCAGTATCATACATCTGTTTAAGCAAAGGAATTATCCAATCAGCACAGTCCTCTTTCTATCATATCTGTTACAACAGTGTTACTATCATATAATCTCATGTCGACAAAAAGTCCACTACATCAGGGTACCCAACACATCTCTATCAAAGTCACAGTTTTCAATCTCAAAATTAACCTAAAGGTCTCCCTTACCCAACCAGGCACACAAGGGTCGCAACTAAGCATACAACAACATAGCACAACAAAATAAATTTTACACTATCAACAAGATTTTTCAATCTAAAACACACATATATGTAAATATACACAATCATACATATATACAACTAAATAGTACGAGGATTTTGAATCATACCTGCATTCACATCATAATCAACATCTGCATCTGCAACCATTTGATAAGCTCTTGCTGTTGCCATAGGTGGATTCTTTCTTTTCTGCCCAACTGGAGAACCAGAAGATCCACCTACTGATCTAAATAATATTATATTATTTGTATTTTAAATCAGGTATATGTTTGAAATGTTAAATAATTATTTGTGGATTTGTGTTTTAGTTCTGAAAAAACTATTTGTTTGTTTGATGTTTTGCATGTACCACAAATAAGAAAAAATTTGGTTTCCAGTAGTGTGTTAAATTGTTGTGGTTATAAACAAGTGATTGAATATGATAAGTTTGTTTTGTCAAAACATGGTATGTTTGTTGGTTTTGGTTATTTATGCAATAGAATGTTTAGACTTAACATTAATCACTTGAATGTTAATTTTGCTTTTATATCTACTTCTAGCATAAATAATTCTACACTTTGGCATGCTAGACTAGGACATATACACTTTAAAAGAATGCAAGATATGTCTAAAGATGGATTAATACCGGCTTTTGACATGAACAATGAAAAGTGTAAAACGTGTATGTTAACAAAGATCACTAAGAAACCATTTCAAAATGTACATCGTGATACTGAAATTTTGGAATTAATACATAGTGATTTATGTGATTTGCATGCTACTCCTACTTTAGGGAACAAGAAATATTTTGTGACTTTTATTGATGATGCTTCTAGATTTTGCTATGTTTATTTGTTACATACTAAGGATGAAGCATTAGATAAATTTAAAATATTTAAAACTGAAGTAGAATTACAACAAAAGGCTTTGATTAAAAGACTTAGAACAGATAGGGGAGGTGAATACATTGACCAATCGTATTTCCAATCCGTTGGTATTATCCATGAGACCACAGCTCCTTATACTCCACAACAAAATGGTATATCTGAAAGGAAGAATAGGGTCCTTAAGGAAATGGTTAATTCCATGTTATCCTATTCGGGTTTAAGTGAAGGATTTTGGGGGGAAGCTATGTTAACAGCTTGTTATTTGCTTAATAGAGTTCCTAACAAAAGAAACAAGATTACACCTTATGAACTTTGGAATAAAAGGAAACCTAACTTGAATTATCTTCGGGTATGAGGCTGTAGGGCGGTTGTAAGACTACCTGATCCCAAGAAGAAAAGTTTAGGTGAAAGAGGTATAGATTGCATATTTGTTGGATATGTTGAACATTCCAAGGCATATAGGTTCTATGTAATAGAGCCTAATGAGTTTGTCTCAATCAATTCTGTGATTGATTCAAGGGATGCAATCTTTGATGAAAATCGATTTTCATCTATACCTAGACCAAAGGATATGATTCCAAGTAACAATGGAATCAATAAGGATTGTAATGATGAAGTCTCTGAAAAGGCTGTTGATCAGTCACTTGAGCTTCGAAAAAGAAAAAGAAAAAGGAAACCTAAATCATTTGGACCAGATTTTCAACTATACTTAGTTGAAGGTTCTAGGGATGATGTTTCTACCCAATATTCGTATTGTTTCAATGTTGATGATGATCCTAAAACATATGATGAAGCAATGAGGTCTCAGGATGTTGCATTCTGGAAAGAGGCAATTAATGATGAGATAGATTCTATCATGGGCAATAACACTTGGGTGTTAGCTGATCTACCTCCTGGTTGCAAACCATTGGGTTGCAAATGGATTTTCAAAAAGAAGATGAAGGTGGATGGAACTATTGAAAAGTTCAAGGCAAGGTTAGTCATTCAAGGCTTTAGACAAAAGTCTGGAATTGACTATTTTGATACTTATGCTCCCGTGGCACGTATCACTACCATTAGACTGCTGATTGCTTTGGCTATGATTCACAATCTAGTTATTCACCAGATGGATGTGAAGACAGCATTCTTGAATGGTGATTTGGATGAGGAGGTTTATATGAACCAACCTCAGGGCTTTGTCATGCCAGGAAATGAAGGCAAGGTGTGCAAACTTGTGAAATCCTTATATGGTTTGAAACAAGCACCTAAGCAATGGCATCAAAAGTTTGATGAAGTGATTCTATCTAGTGGTTTTAAATTAAACCAAGCAGATAAATGTGTATATAGTAAATTTGATGATTCTGGTAAAGGAGTTATAATTTGTCTATATGTTGATGACATGTTAATCTTTGAGACTGACCAAAGTCAGGTTGATTTAACAAAAGAATTTTTGTCATCAAAATTCTCCATGAAAAATATGGGGGAGGCTGACGTTATCCTTGGCATTAGGATCAAACGTGAAAGCAAAGGAATTTCGATTTGTCAATCTCATTATATTGAGAAGGTGTTGAAAAAGTTCAATTGCTTTGAATGTAATCCCGTGAGTACCCCTGTTGATCCAAGTGAGAAGCTTATGCCTAATCAAGGTGAAGCTGTATCACAACTTGAGTATTCTCAGGTGATTGGCTGTTTGATGTACGCCATGACTTGTACAAGGCCGGATATTGCTTTTGCTGTGGGAAAACTGAGTAGATATACTAGTAATCCTAGTACTCATCACTGGCAAGCAATTAGGCGGGTACTAAAGTACTTGAAGAAAACTATGGACTATAGTTTATCTTATAATGGGTTTCCTTCGGTAATAGAAGGATATTCTGATGCGAGTTGGATAACCAATGTTGAAGATCATTCTTCAACGAGTGGTTGGGTGTTCTTGCTTGGGGGAGGTGCTATTTCATGGGCTTCTAAGAAGCAGACATGTATTACCAACTCAACGATGGAATCTGAGTTTGTTGCTTTAGCTGCTGCTGGTAAAGAAGCAGAATGGCTTAGAAACTTGATCCATGAGATACCATTATGGCCTAAACCTATAGCACCCATGTCTATCCATTGTGATAGTGCTGCGACATTGGCAAAGGCTTATAGCCAGATGTACAATGGAAAGTCTAGACACTTAGGTGTCAGACATAGCATGATTCGTGAACTCATCATGAATAGGGTGATTTCTATAGTGTTCGTGAGGTCACAACAGAATTTAGCTGATCACTTGACGAAGGGATTGGCAAGAGACTTGGTTGACAAGTCTGCTGTGGGGATGGGTTTAAAGTCCACATAAATTTCTAATTATAAGATACCCAATTCCCTTCCAATGAAAATTAGAAGTTGAATTCAATGCGGAAGGCTTATACTTAGAAATTTGGAGTACAAAATTTTGTATCATCCCAAGGTAAGGTATGTACTCGGACCTGTTGAAGGTGAGGATGAAGTTTAGCTTCTTAATGGTTTATTTGAAAAAATGTAATAGCAGGTGCATGGCTGAAATGAACTACCTATGTGAATGTGAAGTTTTGCCGCTTCAACAAAGCTTGGACTTTTGCTTTAGATACATTCATGAATGGATATGGACACATGGCTTGTAAAGTGTCAGGATAACTTTAGAGTATTTGAAAACTTATGTGTATGTTATTTTTAGTTATTCAAATGGGTTGAAGGGTTCAATTCTTAGAACACCCTGATTCTCGAATATTTGGAATGTGTAACGTACTAAGATGAAAATTCAATCTTCAAGATATTTTCATTTATGCATAAGTTTTTGTTTTAATTTGTTTAATTCTCATGAAACGAATTGCACTAAATTGGGGAGGATTGTTGGAAATTTAGTGTAATTGAGGGATTTAATCTACACTTGTAAACGGGTTAGGAGGTACGGAGTGTACACCCATTAAGTGATAGATTGCCCGGACCCGAAAGTGGTTTTCCATTATCACAAATTTGAGTGATTACGGAAGTATTATTCCTGCACTAGGTGAAACATCTCCATCGTGGAAATAAAACAAACAACTTTATGTAAAGGATTTGTTTTAGATTTGAAAACGATTTCCTAGATTCGGTTGTTGGAAATAAAACAAACAACTTTATGTAAAGGATTTGTTTTAGATTTGAAAACGATTTCCTTGATTTGGTTGTTGGAAATAAAACAAACAACTTTATGTAAAGGATTTGTTTAGATTTGAAAACGATTTCCTTGATTTGGTTGTTGGAAATAAAACAAACAACTTTATGTAAAGGATTTGTTTTAGATTTGAAAACGAAATTAGTTAGTGAAACATCTCCATCGTGGAATAATACTTATTTTTGGGTGCCTATAAATAAGGACTATCATTTATGAGAATAAGATATACGAAAAACACCTTAATACTCTTATGCAAAAGAGTTCTTGTTTACTGCCAATAATAAGAACTAATCTCTGTCTTATCCCAAAGTGATATTCGTGTAACCCAGGCAATAAGGGTCGAATAATTACTTTCGGAAAGTGATACCACGATTCAGTGATTTATCCGGCTATCGATTATTTTACCCTACACGAAATTTCAATAAAACCTCCAGCTAGTGGTCGTGAGCTCGTACAAGCCGCCGAGCCTCTAGTTGGAGCATAGTTGCTAGTTGCTAGATGCCAGTTGCCAGATGATTAGTTGTTAGTTGCCGATTGCCTGTTATGGATTGTTGTAGCTGTTGTAGTTGTACAAGTTGGTAATGTATGCTAGATCTGTTAGATGATTCCATTCACTTAGCCTTGTGCTAACCCCCCTCACCTCCTCCCTTGCAGGTTTTGGATGTTAGCGTGTTTCGGGATAGAAGTGGTTGTTTGAAGATATGTTTGACAAGACGAACTCTGATGTCTTAACTTTTATAAATATGTAACTAGTCATTTGATGTAACACCGGTGGTTTGTAATGAAATAATTAACTAAGGGTATTTATGTAAATTAAGTCTTCCGCTGTGATTTAAAAAAAACAGGGTGTTTCAGGTCCAGAGCGGACAATATTGTGGTCATGTTAAGCTGGGGTGTTACAGAATGGTATCAGAGCCACTCATGTGCCGTTGGGGGTGGTGGGGCAAACCTCATCGAGGACGATGAGTCCCTAAGGGGGGGTGAATGTAACACCCTAAGCAAATCCCACATCGCCCACGAACATGAATGATCATGGGATTATAAGGTAATACTCACGCTTAAATGACACAACGCGTTTTGGGATCACAGGCTGAGTAAAAGTGCGAGTACGTTGTGGTTAAGCGTGCTCGGGCGAGAGCACTACCAGGATGGGTGACCTCCTGGGAAAGTGCTTCTCGTGTGTGGTCGCCAAGAAAAAGCCGTGCGGCTGCGGGCAAAGCGGACAATATTGTGGTCATGTTAAGCTGGGGTGTTACAGAATGGTATCAGAGCCACTCATGTGCCGTTGGGGGTGGTGGGGAAAACCTCATCGAGGACGATGAGTCCCTAAGGGGGGGTGAATGTAACACCCTAGGCAAATCCCACATCGCCCACAGACATGAGTGATCATGGGATTATAAGGTAATACTCACGCTTAAATGACACAACGCGTTTTGGGATCACAGGTTGAGTAGAAGTGCGAGTACGTTGTGGTTAAGCGTGCTCGGGCGCGAGCACTTTCCCAGGAGGGGATACCAAGTTGAAACACCCTGTTTTTTTTTAAATCACAGCGGAAGACTTAATTTACATAAATACCCTTAGTTAATTATTTCATTACAAACCACCGGTGTTACATCAAATGACTAGTTACATATTTATAAAAGTTAAGACATCAGAGTTCGTCTTGTCAAACATATCTTCAAACAACCACTTCTATCCCGAAACACGCTAACATCCAAAACCTGCAAGGGAGGAGGTGAGGGGGGTTAGCACAAGGCTAAGTGAATGGAATCATCTAACAGATCTAGCATACAGTACCAACTTGTACAACTACAACAGCTACAACAATCCATAACAGGCAATCGGCAACTAACAACTAATCATCTGGTAACTGGCATCTAGCAACTAGCAACTATGCTCCAACTAGAGGCTCGGCGGCTTGTACGAGCTCACGACCACTAGCTGATCAGTCTAGCATCTACCGAAAGTCCTTACTACTGAATCCCCAGTATAGACTTCCGATTTTACTAAAATACCTAGAGTTGTTATATACGAATAAATTTAACGTTGACCGAATAAACGTACGCTTAAAATAAATAATATAATTATAAATATTATAAATAAGATTATGATATATAATATAACATAATTACATCAATGAATATATATATATATATAATATTTATATTACTTTTGTTATTTAGTTAATAGAATATATAATTAACTAAATAATACATAATATTATAACATTTATAAAACTAATAAAAACTATAAATTAATAATCATAAATTTTAATTTTTATAAAAACTAAATATAATAATAATTTTTATATAAAATCCGTATTTAATAATTAAACAAATATAGAAATAAAATGTTAAATGTTCTTAGAAATATATTAAACAAATTTTTTTTTAGAATTTTATACAAAAAAAAATCAAAACTATATCTACTTTTAATAAATAAATACAAACTACTTTTTCTTTTAAGATTTACTTTTAATAAAAATACAAACTACTTTTATTTTAAGATTTACTTTTAATAAAAATACAAACTACTTTTTCTTATTTTAACTTTTAAGATTTACTTTTAATAAAAATACAAACTACTTTTTATTATTTTAACTTTTAAGATTTACTTTTAATAAAAATACAAACTACTTTTTCTTATTTTAACTTTTAAGATTTACTTTTAATAAAATTACAAACTACTTTTTCTTATTTTAACTTTTAAGATTTTACTTTTAATAAAATTACAAACTACTTTTTCTTATTTTAACTTTTATGATTTTACTTTTAATAAAAATACAAACTATTTTTTCTTATTTTAACTTTTAAGATTTACTTTTAATAAAAATACAAACTACTTTTTCTTATTTACTTTTAATAAAAATACAAACTACTTTTTCTTATTTTAACTTTTAAGATTTACTTTTAATAAAAATACAAACTACTTTTTCTTATTTTAACTTTTAAGAATTACTTTTAATAAAAATACAAACTACTTTTATTATTTTAAGATTTAATATATATTTTTCTTTTTATTTCTTTTACTTATTTTATTTTTTTTACCTAACATTTTCAACTATAAATACCACATACATTTCTCATTTCAAACTTGCACCTTAATCTCTCATTTCTCTCTTGAAGAACTACTTCTAGTTGAATCACAGCGGAAGACTTAATTTACATAAATACCCTTAGTTAATTATTTCATTACAAACCACCGGTGTTACATCAAATGACTAGTTACATATTTATAAAAGTTAAGACATCAGAGTTCGTCTTGTCAAACATATCTTCAAACAACCACTTCTATCCCGAAACACGCTAACATCCAAAACCTGCAAGGGAGGAGGTGAGGGGGGTTAGCACAAGGCTAAGTGAATGGAATCATCTAACAGATCTAGCATACAGTACCAACTTGTACAACTACAACAGCTACAACAATCCATAACAGGCAATCGGCAACTAACAACTAATCATCTGGCAACTGGCATCTAGCAACTAGCAACTATGCTCCAACTAGAGGCTCGGCGGCTTGTACGAGCTCACGACCACTAGCTGATCAGTCTAGCATCTACCGAAAGTCCTTACTACTGAATCCCCAGTATAGTGAATTCACACGCAGGTGATGCGTCATTCAGCACTATACTCAACAAACAGTAGCCAACTGGACCAAACCACAACAAGGTTGACCTCTCTGAGCTGAACCTAACAACAATAGGTTCCAACAGGAAACTACAACTTGTGCACACAACTGTTAAGCAACTACCACTACGAACAACTGTTCCTACGACTAGCATGACAACTCTACGATGATCATTATTACAACATATCTACTAAGCATAGCAACTATAACAGTATAACATAGTAGCACAACTTGCTACTCTATACTACACCCGGAGATAATCCCACTCACCGATTACCAGCTACAGCTCAGTTATCTTACTTCTGAGCTTCTTCCTTGTTCTTATCACCTGAGAACAACACAACGAAGTCAATATACATATCTCAATCAATAGTATAATCAAATCATACTATAAACTAGGTCATAACACCATATATTCATAATTTTATGAGTCTACATCATGACTCCATTCAATAATGGCATACAGGTGCGTGCAAAACACGACATACACACTAAAACTCCTTTTCCGACCCAAAAACAATTTGATCTAGTTTCTTAAAAGTTCATCATTGAAAAGTATTCTTTATTACGATTCTAACGATAGTTTATTCATCAAAAACGGAGTTACGGTTTGAGAGTTACGCCCGTTTCAATTTCATAAAAGGTACTGTAGCAAATAGTGATTTCCGAAAACTGTAGCAACTCGGTACTGTAGCAACACGGTACTGTAGCAACTCGGGGTACTGTAGCAAATAGTGGCACTGTAGAAATTCCGAACACTATAGCAAATACTGTATTTCGAACACTTCGCTGATTTTGTAATTTTTTCCCCAAAAACTCGATTTTTAAGTGTTTTTGACCAAATTTTAAGCACAGGAAAGTTACTAAACATATATACAACCTATTTCTAACATCAATTGAGCATCACAAACACATATAATCAAAAATCAAGCTAAAAAAACACACTTTTATTCAAGAACACAAAAACCCAATTCTTAAGAAATCAAACAATTATTCAATCTTACAAACCTGGATAGATGATCAATAAAAAGTAACAATTCAATCCTTAAAGCTTCTTGATCCAATTCCACATTTGAATTAGATTAGGGTTAGAGGTAGGCACCCAATTATCAAGGCTTAACTGAATCTTCCCTCTGAATTTTTGAATTTAGTGTTAGAACTTACACTATACATTGTTGAAATTATATTTCATTCACTAACGGTAGCGAACCGTCTGAATGAGGGTTTGTTAAACCCGTATGGCCACACAACATAATTACACACTTACACTTACACCCTGCAAGTGGAACTAATGATAATTAGATTGAGGACTTTTGTTCAAACTCGTATGCATCTTTGTATTCGTATTTGTTCACAATGTGAAAGCATGAAAAGTATATAAGTATGAAATGTATGTGTTTCTCAGCCCACGATGTAAAGAATAAAAGTGATTAAAAAAAAAAGTGGGACTATGATCTCACCTTTGATTGCAAGAGTAAATAAGTACTTCAACAAGTAATGTGCGCAAAGGACAACGCTAGCCTCGACCTAAACAAATAGGTTGTATCAATAACGATAGTCACGAAGGGTCAAAGTTGCTCAATTAGTCCTATGGCTCAACACGACTCGATTATGAAGCATGTGAAGCAAATAGTCAAGTTTCATGCAAGATACATGTATAGAAACAAGTTAGAAAGATTGCATAATCAATTGGTTAAGTTTGACAAAAAGTCAAACTTTGGTCGGTCAAAGTCAACGAAAAAGTCAACATGTTCGGGTCGGGTCCCGGACTATTTTTCTATGCTAATTATTCATATATAAGTATATTAGAACAAGTTTCATGTGAATCGGAGGTCGATAGCTAGTCAAACATTTCGCGTGAAATGTGCCAAATGAAGCAGAATCTGGCCAGGCTAATCCGCGCGCCGCGCGGGTATGGGGCGCGCCGCGCCACCATCTGGGCAGACACTTTTCTGTTTTTCACAAGTATGCACGAGCTAAAACCAAATAACCACATCTTATGATCCGTAAACAATTAGAACATGTATCTTATATCATCGGAAAGGTAATTTGACGAGGAAAACACCTAGACACATTTCATCAAGCAATTTAACACTTACAACAACCCAAAACCGCATTAAACGTTCATAATCAAAGTTTCAAGTTCTAAAAACGCATTTCATGATTCGGGCAACCAATTTACATGTATGATATGCCGTTTTGAAGGTAATCAAGCACACATTGCAACCAAACACTTATCAACAACAATTCATAGCATTTGATGCACCAAAAGTTCATATAAAGCTTATCAAATCCTAATCCAAGTTCACAAAATCACTAATCATGTTCTTGAAGTTTTCTTAATCAACCTATACACCAATACGAAGCTAATGATACTAGTAACACAATTAAAACATGGACTTTAACAATCTAACAATATATCAGCATCCAAAACACAAGATTAAGCAAGCATTTTTCATATTCAAGCTAGTTACACCAAAAACAACAAATCGAGCATACAAATTACATACACGACATCACAATGAGCCATAGACACTAATTAACAACTTTATAACTCAAAAAAACTCAAGAACACATAAAATTAGTGATTTTAGAAAGTTACCCAAATGAGATGAAGTTGGTATCAAATTGAAGAGGATGAAGAGAGGATTCCAAATATGTATTTTGTTTTGATTGAAGTTTGCTAGATCATGAATGGATGATGAATCTTTGTAATGGAGAATTTAAGAAAAATAGGGAAGTATTAAAGAAAAAGAGAAAATGGAGAGGATAATTAATGGAGGAGGTGGTTTGACCACTTTGACCTAGTCAAAGGTTTGGTCTTTTGACAAGTCTAGTCCCTCTAGTTTGTAATCGGGTGCGGGAATTAACCACACGAATTATTTTAAGTTACACGAGAGTACGGGAGACGTTATAATCCAATAACGAAAATATTGTAAGAATGTAGCTAATGGAGGATACGAATCGAGATACCGAGGATATAAAAAAAAAAAAAAAGACGGCGTTAAAAATAATTTAACGGAAAAACGCGGGATGTTACATTATCCACACCTCAAAAGAAATTTCGTCCCGAAATTTAGTTGGAAGTAATAATCGACGTCTCTTACTCGAGACCTAGTGTTGTAACTCTACGAAGGAGTGAAGGCACTTTCTTGGACATTCCACGAATCCGGATAGTCGGGGTGTTACGTAGTGTTGAGGTTTGGGTTCACGATCCATGATTTCAACCAGTTTTCCCATGAAGGAGAGTTTGTCATCAATGTTTGGTGCATCTAGAAGGATTGCACATTCCTGTTCCGCAGGACACGTTTCTAAGTTGTTACACGAAATGTAAGGTAAACGGAAACTTAATTGAGTCGGCAGCTCTAAACGGTAGGGAGCGGTGCTTCAATTCTCAACACTACTTCAAATCATTCAAAATTTGAATTTAAATTTTACGGAATATAGAAACTTAAACAGTTTTCCTTTATGATGTAATAAAGAAATTGCAAAGAGATAATTAATTGCGGACAAGAATCGTTATGAAGATATCTTTAGAACAGTTAATAAAACATTTGCTTAGAATCAATTAAGTTTCCGTTTACAATACGTTCCATGCAACAAACTTAGAAACGTGTCCTGCGGAACAGAAACGTGCAATCCTTCTAGACGCACCAACTATTGATGACAAACTCCTCTTCATAGGAAATCGGCTGAATTTGTGGATCGTAGAACCAAGCCCTAATACAACGTAACACCTCGACTATCCGGAATCATGGAATGTCCAAGATAGTACCTTCACTCATTTGTAGAGTTACTACCCTAGGTCTCGAGTAAGAGACATCGATTATTACTTCCAACTAAATTTCGGGACGAAATTTCTTTTGAGGTGTGGATAATGTAACATCCCGCGTTTTTCCGTTAAATTACTTTTAACGCCGTCTTTTTTTTTTATCTAATATCCTCGGCATCTCGAATCGTATCCTCCATTAGCTACATTCTTAAAATATTTTCGTTATGGGATTATAACATCTCCCGTACTCTCGTGTAATTTAAAATAATTTGTTCGGTAAATTCCCGCACCCGACTACAAACTAGAGGGACTAAACTTGCCCAAAAGCCAAACATTTGACTAGGTCAAATGGTCAAACTCAACCTCCTCCATTCATTAATTTCCTTTTCTTTTTCCATTTTCCTCTCATACTTTCCTATTTTCCTTCAATTCTCCCAATCAAAGAATCATCATCTAAATCACATCTAGGAAGCTTACAACTAAACAAATTACATATTTGGAATCCTCTCTTCATCCTCTTCAATTTGATACCAATTTCATCTCATTTGGGTAACTTTCTAAAATCACTAGTTTTCTTTAAATTCATGCTCTTGACTTAAAAGTGTGTTAATTAGTGTCTATGGCTCATTGTGATGTCGTGTATGTAATTTGTATGCTCGATTTGTTGTTTTTGGTGTAACTAGCTTGAATATGAAAAGTGCTTGCTTAATCTTTGATTTTGGAAGATTAAATGTTGTTAATTTGTTAAAGTTCATGTTTTAATTGTGTTACTAGTATCACTAGCCTCATTTTGATGTGTAGGTTGATTTGTAAAACTTCAAAAACATGACTAATGGTTTTGTGATTCTTGATTAGGGTTTGATAGTTCTTAAGATGAACTTTTGATGCTTGAATGCCATGAAATGTAAATTGTTAGTGTTTAGTAGTAATGTATGCTTCATTACCTTCAAAACGGCATATCACATGTGTGAATTGGATTCCCGAAACTCAAAATGCATTTGATGAACTTGAAACTTTGAAAATAAACGTTTATTGATCACATGACAAGAATTTGATTATTGTAAATGATGTTTTTGTTTGATGAAACATGTTTAGTTGTGTTCCTTGTCAAAAGATCTTTCCGACGATATAAGATACGAGTTCTAAGTGTTTACGGTTTACGTTTTGTGTTTGTTTGGAATTTGATTTAATCTTGAAACAGACCAGGAGTCAGGCCACGACCAATGTCGCGGTGCGACAGACCTGGCCGCGGCGCGGCATAAGCCGGGTCCAGGATTCTGTCCCACTTGCTCGTTTTACATAAAATGTTTGGCATGCTAGGGACCTCCAATTCACGTGCAACTTGTTTTAATATGCTTATATATGAATAACTAGCATAGAAAAATAGTCCGAGGCCCGACCCGAACATGTTGACTTTTCGTTGACTTTGACTCGACCCAAGTTTGACTTTTTGTCAAACTTAACCAATTGATTATGAAATCTTCCTAACATGATTCTTTACTTATATTTTGCATGAAACTTGACAATTTGATTCACATGCTTTATAATCGAGTCGTAACGAGCCATAGGACTAATTGAACATCTTTGACCATTTGTGTTTACCGTTATTGATACAACCTATATGTTTAGGTCAAGACTAGCTTTGTCTTTGCACGCATTTACTTGTTGGAGTACTTTATTAACTCTTGCACTCAAGGTGAGATCATAGTCCCACTTTTCAACAACTTTTATACTTTTAAATCATGGGCTGAGAAACATATACATTACGTACTTATATACATTTCACACGTATATATATTTTTCATACTTTTATACATTGAACACAATTGTGAATACAAAGATACGGACGAGTTTGAACGAAAATCCTCAATTCAATTATCATTAGTTACATCAGATGGTGTAAGCGAGACTATGTTGTGTGGATCCATACGGGTTTGACTAACCCTCATTCGGACGGCTCGCTACCGTTAAGCGAATGAAATATATTTTGGTACGGTGTATGTTCTAACACTTTTATGCTGAGGTAAATGATACAGTTAAGCTTTGATAATTGGGTGCTCGGTAAACAACAATACTTATGGAACTTCAAACGATTTGGAAAATCAATTTATACTATAAATTGTGGTTCAACTTATTTTACTTACATACTCACTTACTAGACCTATGATTTCACCAACGTTTTCGTTGACAGATTTCTTCCATGTTTTCTCAGGTTTTGAATGCTTAGTGATACATGCTTCCGCTCATACTTTTGATACTTGCATTGGATGTCGAGTATACTTGCATACGTGGAGCGTCTTTTTGACTACTTTTAAACTGTGTCGCACGTGTTTCATATGAACTTTAAACCTTGTTATGTACTTGTTATGGGAACTACTTTTGTAAACTTGAAACATCCTTATTTATGAAACGAATGCGACATATTTTCGGTTAAACTTTGTCATAAAGACTTATGATCATGCAATGGGACCATACGTAGACGACGCCATCATTTGATAATTTTTAATTATTAACAAATAATTATAATTATAACAATTTAATATTCACATATTTAATATTATGAATAATTATACTAAAATAAACTTAATGTAAAATTATTAATATATATTCATCATTAATAATTTTTATTTGTGTTATAATAATAGTTTATTTTCAGAACACACGTGCATAATATTGGCATGAGACATGTTCAGAAGATGTAACAACTCAGGCGTTGCCTATTTGAGGGGGAGTCAACTCTATGCTGCACTCTTTTTTCCTTAGCTAAAGTTTTATCCCAATGGGTTTTCTTTAGCAAGGTTTTTAACAAGGCAGTAATAGTTATTCTCTAATAAAATTGTCATCCAAGGGGGAGTGTTATAAAATATCTAGATTGTGTTATAAAATATCTAGATTGGATGTTAATTTTATTATTATTATATTTCTTGCATAGTAATATTTTATACTATAAATAGACATGTATGGTAGCCATTTAAGGTGCACCATTTCTCTTGAAATATCAATATCAATATTTCTTCTCTCTTCTCTCTTTTTCTCTCTTTGTTCTTATAACCATTAAAGGTAGTTATAAGCCTACTGAATTATAACAAAGAAAATATATATGTATGTATATTTTTATAAAGATTGTATTTAAAAATTCTTTTGTACAAACTGTTAATTGTGAAAATATTTTAACGGGTAGGTAATACCCAAGAAATATCTAACATTCACATTAATATATTACATTGTACATTCTTCAAAATCCTTGAAAACATATCGGATTGATAATCAATGATTCAGATCAGTTAACCTTGAGAATGCTGATGAAGCAGCAAAAGCTGTAGATGGCCTTAATGATCAGAAGCTTGATAATAAAGAATTGTGTGTTGGAAAAGCTCAAAAGAAGATCTGGTATTGAAAGATGGATTGAGCAAAACATGAAGGAGACCAAGGACAAATCCCAAGGATTAAACCTATAACCAAAGAATCTAGATGATTCGATTTCTGAAGAAAATCACAGAAGATCTTTTTACGCATTCTAAATCCTTACAGAAGAATTTCTTCATTATCCATCGATTTTAGAAATTCTAAAATATCATCGTATCTTTCGTTATAAATATCCTCGATATTTCTAAAGATATCTTCATAACGATTCTTGTCCGCAATTAATTATCTCTTTGCAATATCTTTATTACATCATAAAGGAAAACTGTTTAAGTTTCTATATTCCGTAAAATTTAAATTCAAATTTTGAATGATTTGAAGTAGTGTTGAGAATTGAAGCATGAGTTAGTATAATATAATGACGTCAGGCCAACATGATTATATTACAGTAAGTCATGCTAAATTAATAATGGAAGATGATGATTCATAGACTTTATAATCATCATTTGCCATGTTACACGACTCTTACATTCTACTTAATCTCTGAACATATCAAGCAAATATATTCTTGATAGTTCTATCCTCAGTAATTCTAGTAATTTACCAAATCAAATCGTGATATTACGCTTAGAACAGTAGGTCCATTCGAAAATTCATACCTACAAATTCTGAACCATTACTCGCTTTACTTAGAGTTGAGAGGAGAATAAAAAGGCAAAGAGCTCCGACATATAAGGGAAAATATGTAGCCCGATAACGATACCGAAATTACAAACCGTGTATATCAATACATATTGCAACGTAAAGACATGGGAGAATTAAAAACACTATAACCCCAAGGTAATAGTAGAAGAAAACAAATTCCTCTAGTGGTAAATGAAAAAGAAGAATGACTGAAATGATAGTCAGAAAAATATCCAGGATAAGAACTGGATGGAGCATTCTCACAATCTTTGGAAGTATGAATTGAGGAAGAAAGTATAGAAGTGGTGAAGATAATGAAACGGAAGAAGCTAATTTATAGCAAAATTCCAAACACAGCAATTGAAGTAATTCACCTCATTTAATCAAAGAAAATTTCAAATTCCTTAATTACCGGAGAATCAAATCTTATGGATTATGAAGATTTCCTTTAATCCCTTGAATTCCAAAAATCAATCGTGACTACGTCAAAAGTTAAGGCGAACATTTAATTTCTCATTCACTCTTTTACAATAGCTTCGTTTATACGCTTCCTATAATCAAATCGTTTTATCCATATTATTCAGTAGTGATAAAACTTTATTTTTTCAACTTATATTCATCATTACAATATTCTTGTTGTAAACAATGATGATCTCTATCAAACTTCATGACTATAATTTTCATGAACTACTCTCTGTTTTGTCTACCCTAATATTGTGACATAAACACTCAAAGTTTTAAATAAGCTCAATACTATTCATAACACATTTCATGTGTTCAGTTTACTAAAATGCTCGTATAACACCATCATCCCTTTTGAGGATAACCTAGTCAAATGACACTCTTATTAATCCTTTAGATAACATGATTGCTACCTGATGAATTGAATGCTGCTACATGAAGTCTTCATTTCATTACATTTACTTTGCATTAAGACTATTATTATTATTTCAGTTTAAATTTGATGTAAAACTTTTAATGCTTCCGCTGTTTTATTAATAAATGTTTTATTCAAAACGTCTCATATAGAGTCGTTCTCATATATACAACTGTGATTTGATATAATTAGTCACAAATACAGGGCCTAGGGTATTTGTGACTAATTATATCAAATCACAGTTGTATAAACGAGAACGACTCTATATGAGACGTTTTGAATAAAACATTTATTAATAAAACAGCGGAAGCATTAAAAGTTTTACATCAAATTTAAACTGAAATAATAATAATAGTCTTAATGCAAAGTAAATGTAATGAAATGAAGACTCCATGTAGCAGCATTCAATTCATCAAGTAGCAATCATGGCAATCATCTTATTCGTCACATGAGACAAAACATGCTAAAGTGTCAACCAAAAAGGTTGAGTGAAGTTCATAGGTTTAACAAAAAGTTTGACCGTTGTTTTAGACCATAAGATTTAGTTTGTAAAGTTGATCTCGAAAGATCGAAAGAAATAGTTATGCCAATTCGTTATATTTAAACTAAACGATAGTATACCCCATGACAAGTTAGTTCTACTTGTCGGTTTAATTTCATTATCAAGTAATACAAAGACATAGTCAAATGTATCGGGGACGTTACTCCCGATAGGCCTACCCCCAATAACGATTGTCACACCCCCAAATAGGGCCTAGGGTATTTGTGACTAATTATATCAAATCACAGTTGTATAAACGAGAATGACTCTATATGAGACGTTTTGAATGAAACATTTATTAATAAAACAGCGGAAGCATTAAAAGTTTTACATCAAATTCAAACTGAAATAATAATAGTAGTCTTAATGTAAAGTAAATGTAATGAAATGAAGACTCCATGTAGCAGCATTCAATTCATCAAGTAGCAGTCATGGAAATCAGCTTATTCGTCACCTGAGACAAAACATTTATAATATTTATAATTATATTATTTATTTTAAGCGTACGTTTATTCGGTCAACGTTAAATTTATTCGTATATAACAACTCTAGGTATTTTAGTAAAATCGGAAGTCGAAAAGTGAGGGTTGTTATAGTACCTACCCGTTAAAAGAAATTTCATCCCGAAATTTAGTTTTTGCCATCAGTCAGCGTTGTTCGTACCTAAACGAGGATATTTACGTTTTATCTGGTCTTCACGTTCCCAGGTAGGTTCGGGGCCTTTCGTGAATTCCAACAGATAGAATATTGTTCTGTTTCATGCATTTAAATAATACGAACCCTAATTTCTTACAGGTTCTTCTATAAAGTGCATTTTATCATTAATGCGGAGGTTATCTAAAGGATTAATAAGAGTGTCATTTGACTAGGTTATCCTCAAAAGGGATGATGGTGTTATACGAGCATTTTAGTAAACTGAACACATGAAATGTGTTATGAATAGTATTGAGCTTATTTAAAACTTTGAGTGTTTATGTCACAATATTAGGGTAGACAAAACAGAGAGTAGTTCATGAAAATTATAGTCATGAAGTTTGATAGAGATCATCATTGTTTACAACAAGAATATTGTAATGATGAATATAAGTTGAAAAAATAAAGTTTTATCACTACTGAATAATATGGATAAAACGATTTGATTATAGGAAGCGTATAAACGAAGCTATTGTAAAAGAGTGAATGAGAAATTAAATGTTCGCCTTAACTTTTGACGTAGTCACGATTGATTTTTGGAATTCAAGGGATTAAAGGAAATCTTCGTAATCCATAAGATTTGATTCTCCGGTAATTAAGGAATTTGAAATTTTCTTTGATTAAATGAGGTGAATTGCTTCAATTGCTGTGTTTGGAATTTTGCTATAAATTAGCTTCTTCCGTTTCATTATCTTCACCACTTCTATACTTTCTTCCTCAATTCATACTTCCAAAGATTGTGAGAATGCTCCATCCAGTTCTTATCCTGGATATTTTTCTGACTATCATTTCAGTCATTCTTCTTTTTCATTTACCACTAGAGGAATTTGTTTTCTTCTACTATTACCTTGGGGTTATAGTATTTTTAATTCTCCCATGTCTTTACGTTGCAATACGTATTGATATACACGGTTTGTAATTTCGGTATCGTTATCGGGCTACATATTTTCCCTTATATGTCGGAGCTCTTTGCCTTTTTATTCTCCTCTCGACTCTAAGTAAAGCGAGTAATGGTCCAGAATTTGTAGGTATGAAGTTTCGAATGGACCTACTGTTCTAAGCGTAATATCACGATTTGATTTGGTAAATTACCAGAATTACTGAGGATAGAACTATCAAGAATATATTTGCTTGATATGTTCAGAGATTAAGTAGAATGTAAGAGTCGTGTAACATGGCAAATGATGATTATAAAGTCTATGAATCATCATCTTCCATTAAAAATTTAGCATGACTTACTGTAATATAATCATGTTGGCCTGACGTCATTATATTATACTAATTCATGCTTCAATTCTCAACACTACTTCAAATCATTCAAAATTTGAATTTAAATTTTACGGAATATAGAAACTTAAACAGTTTTCCTTTATGATGTAATAAAGATATTGCAAAGAGATAATTAATTGCGGACACGAATCGTTATGAAGATATCTTTAGAAATATCGAGGATATTTATAACGAAAGATATGATGATATTTTAGAATTTCTAAAATCGATGGATAATGAAGAAATTCTTCTGTAAGGATTTAGAATGCGTAAAAAGATCTTCTGTGATTTCCTTCAGAAATCGAATCATCTAGATTCTTTGGTTATAGGTTTAGTCCTTGGGATTTGTCCTTAGTCTCCTTCATGTTTTGCTCAATCCGTCTTTCAATACCAGATATTCTTTTGAGCTTTTCCAACACACAATTCTTTATTATCAAGCTTCTGGTCATTAAGGCCATCTACAGCTTTTGCTGCTTCATCAGCATTCTCAAGGTTAACTGATCTGAATCATTGATTATCAATCTGATATGTTTTCAAGGATTTTGAAGAATGTACAATGTAATATATTAATGTGAATGTTAGATATTTCTTGGGTATTACCTACCCGTTAAAATATTTTCACAATTAACAGTTTGTACAAAAGAATTTTTAAATACAATCTTTATGAAAATATACATACATATATATTTTCTTCAGATGTAATTATGGATTTAATAAGTTAATATAATATTAAACTCATTTGATTTACGGTTGAAACGAGAATAAATAATCTCCAAAACTTTAGAGATTACATAATCGTCACGGAATATTTCTTTAATGAAGTTATGAATCAATACTTCATCGTTCATTGTTATTGATATACCTCAGTAAATGATGTTGATGCTCGTGGATTTCTTGTGAAATTCATAAGGCACAAATGATGTTTTCGAGAAATTTTCGAGTACATCAAAAAATAGGAGTGTAAAATCACACATGCATTTGAATAATACACTTAGTTTATTATGAAATGGAGTTTATTGTACTGAAGCAGTGATTAATGATTGTTAAGTCATTAACGAAGGATGTACATCATAGCGTATTAGTGATATGAATTAACCAAGTAGTACATACTAGTTAAGATTCACACGTAATAGTTTAGTACGAAAAGATTTATTATTGTTCCAAACCATATATATATAAAGTATACATATATAATTCTTCAGGAAGAATGAGTCAATACATCTTAACTCATTATTACTAATATTCCTTAGTATCTATGGGCGTATGATGTCGATGTTTGAGGTACTGATTATGATGTTGAGACGTGGGATGCTGATGTTGTTGTTGGTGAAGCTGATGCTGTTGGTGGTGATGCTGTTTGGTTAGTAAATGCTACACTATGCCTTAGAAACTATACTTAAATCTTAAGATTATAACATACACGATAATGTGAAATTACTCGAACGTCAACGCTACTTAAGGCCTAGGGTGATCCTTGGTACCACTATGGGACGCTTGTGGATTTCGAATGCCAAACTTAGATTTTGGTCGAGAATTCCTGGGCCAACCGGTAACAATTGATCATTCAAGTGACTCGGCGGTGGCATAGATGTTTGGGTATGGTGCACAATATCAAACCTGACTATAGTGATCATACAACACTTAGTCACTTACGCACTTAATAAGTGGTGAACTTATTAAGAACAACTCACCTAGTCATCTATCCTGGTTTTGTGTATTACATATGTATTACATGAAATATTATCCAAGATTTTTGAAACTCCTATAATTCATACTCAAACGTATATAACTCCATGTTATATCACGAACCTATATGCCTTATGCCTTTATGCATCGGTTTGCGAACCGGGAAATGTCATTGGGTTATCACAGTATACGAATTGAAAGTCTTTAATCGAAAGATTATTAGATTACATACTTATCATTTTATAATCTAACACTTTTCCTAAATTTCCTCCGTAAATTACGGAAATCTTTCTGCTATATATACGTATTCAAGGAGATGAATATATCATTCAATATTCAACACCCATTTCATATCAAACCCTATTCCAAACACATAATATGGATTTCTCACCTAATTCCTCAAGTTCTTCTAGCTCCAAAGATAGCGTGACAGGAGCACACCCACCGATCAATTACCGTGATTTCTTTAGAAAATGGGGATGGGTTCGCGAAATACTCACCCTATGGAGAAATGAAGAAGGTACTCCTTATCACGAGCCAAACTTACCACCAAACGTCGAAGTACTCGATCCTCTTACTGGCGAACCTGTTCGCAATACCGTTTTCACTCTTTTCGCAAGGATTTTCCGCCTCGAAGGTCGACTCGATGTAACCAACGACAATATTCGTCCTCTACTCTCGAATTCTAACCAGAAAGGGTTATTAGAAGAATTTAGAAGACTTCGAACTAAATATCAAGAATTGACAAACCTTACAGAGGAATGGGTAGAACAAATCCATAGACTCGAGCGTAAAGTAGAAACCCTGGAGGAAATAGTGTGCGATTTGGTAGCTAGGCTCACACTTACTAACCAAGTACCACAAGCAGCACCAACAGCAACACCAGCACCAGCACCAGCACCACCAGTACTATCAGCATCACCACCAACAGCATCAGCTTCACCAACAACAACATCAGCATCCCACGTCTCAACATCATAATCGGTACCTCAAACATCAACATCATACGCCCATAGATACTAAGGAGTATTAGTAATAATGAGTTAAGATGTATTGACTCATTCTTCCTGAAGAATTATATATGTATACTTTATATATATATGGTTTGGAACAATAATAAATCTTTTCGTACTAAACTATTACGTGTGAATCTTAACTAGTATGTACTACTTGGTTAATTCATATCACTAATACGCTATGATGTACATCCTTCGTTAATGACTTAACAATCATTAATCACTGCTTCAGTACAATAAACTCCATTTCATAATAAACTAAGTGTATTATTCAAATGCATGTGTGATTTTACACTCCTATTTTTCGATGTACTCAAAAATTTCTCGAAAACATCATTTGTGCCTTATGAATTTCACAAGAAATCCACGAGCATCAACATCATTTACTGAGGTATATTAATAACAATGAACGATGAAGTATTGATTCATAACTTCATTAAAGAAATATTCCCGACGATTATGTAATCTCTAAAGTTTTGGAGATTATTTATTCTCGTTTCAACCGTAAATCAAATGAGTTTAATATTATATTAACTTATTAAATCCATAATTACATCTGAAGAAAATATATATGTATGTATATTTTCATAAAGATTGTATTTAAAAATTCTTTTGTACAAACTGTTAATTGTGAAAATATTTTAACGGGTAGGTAATACCCAAGAAATATCTAACATTCACATTAATATATTACATTGTACATTCTTCAAAATCCTTGAAAACATATCAGATTGATAATCAATGATTCAGATCAGTTAACCTTGAGAATGCTGATGAAGCAGCAAAAGCTGTAGATGGCCTTAATGACCAGAAGCTTGATAATAAAGAATTGTGTGTTGGAAAAGCTCAAAAGAATATCTGGTATTGAAAGACGGATTGAGCAAAACATGAAGGAGACCAAGGACAAATCCCAAGGACTAAACCTATAACCAAAGAATCTAGATGATTCGATTTCTGAAGGAAATCACAGAAGATCTTTTTACGCATTCTAAATCCTTACAGAAGAATTTCTTCATTATCCATCGATTTTAGAAATTCTAAAATATCATCATATCTTTCGTTATAAATATCCTCGATATTTCTAAAGATATCTTCATAACGATTCTTGTCCGCAATTAATTATCTCTTTGCAATATCTTTATTACATCATAAAGGAAAACTGTTTAAGTTTCTATATTCCGTAAAATTTAAATTCAAATTTTGAATGATTTGAAGTAGTGTTGAGAATTGAAGCATGAGTTAGTATAATATAATGACGTCAGGCCAACATGATTATATTACAGTAAGTCATGCTAAATTTTTAATGGAAGATGATGATTCATAGACTTTATAATCATCATTTGCCATGTTACACGACTCTTACATTCTACTTAATCTCTGAACATATCAAGCAAATATATTCTTGATAGTTCTATCCTCAGTAATTCTGGTAATTTACCAAATCAAATCGTGATATTACGCTCAGAACAGTAGGTCCATTCGAAACTTCATACCTACAAATTCTGGACCATTACTCGCTTTACTTAGAGTCGAGAGGAGAATAAAAAGGCAAAGAGCTCCGACATATAAGGGAAAATATGTAGCCCGATAACGATACCGAAATTACAAACCGTGTATATCAATACGTATTGCAACGTAAAGACATGGGAGAATTAAAAACACTATAACCCCAAGGTAATAGTAGAAGAAAACAAATTCCTCTAGTGGTAAATGAAAAAGAAGAATGACTGAAATGATAGTCAGAAAAATATCCAGGATAAGAACTGGATGGAGCATTCTCACAATCTTTGGAAGTATGAATTGAGGAAGAAAGTATAGAAGTGGTGAAGATAATGAAACGGAAGAAGCTAATTTATAGCAAAATTCCAAACACAGCAATTGAAGCAATTCACCTCATTTAATCAAAGAAAATTTCAAATTCCTTAATTACCGGAGAATCAAATCTTATGGATTACGAAGATTTCCTTTAATCCCTTGAATTCCAAAAATCAATCGTGACTACGTCAAAAGTTAAGGCGAACATTTAATTTCTCATTCACTCTTTTACAATAGCTTCGTTTATACGCTTCCTATAATCAAATCATCCATATTATTCAGTAGTGATAAAACTTTATTTTTTCAACTTATATTCATCATTACAATATTCTTGTTGTAAACAATGATGATCTCTATTAAACTTCATGACTATAATTTTCATGAACTACTCTCTGTTTTGTCCAAATTAGGGCCTAGGGTATTTGTGACAAATTATATCAAATCACAGTTATATAAACGAGAACGACTCTATATGAGACGTTTTGAATAAAACATTTATTAATAAAACAGCGGAAGCATTAAAAGTTTTACATCAAATTTAAACTGAAATAATAATAATAATAGTCTTAATGCAAAGTAAATGTAATGAAATGAAGACTCCATGTAGCAGCATTCAATTCATCAGGTAGCAATCATGGCAATCATCTTATTCGTCACCTGAGACAAAACATGCTTAAAGTGTCAACCAAAAAGGTTGGTGAGTTCATTAGTTTATCAAAATCAATCATTTCCGTTATAATAATAGGCCACAAGATTTCAGTTTCATAAATATCCGTACACTAGCAAGTGTATAAAAGCATTCTATAAGTTGTAGGCACCCGGTAACAAGCCTTAACGTTCATGTTTTACCCTCTGAAGTACACCAGATCAGGTGTGTTTAAAATAACCTCGAAGTACTAAAGCATCCCATAGTCAGGATGGGGTTTGTTAGACCCAATAGATCTATCTTTAGGATTCGCGCCTACCGTACATAGACAAGTAGTTTAATGTTACCAAGCTAAGGGTATATTTCTGGTTTAAACCCACGTAGAATTAGTTTTAGTACTTGTGCCTATTTCGTAAAACATTTATAAAACAGCGCATGTATTCTCAGCCCAAAAATATATATAAAAAGGGAGCAAATGAAACTCACCTTAAATAGCAGTTGAAGTATTCCACGCAAGAAAGGAAAGTAAAGCAAGTAAGTGACCGAGATATCAACTAGAAGTAGTTCTTTAAGAGAGAAATGAGAGATTAAGGTGTAAGTTTGAAATGAGAAATGTATGTGGTATTTATAGTTGAAAATGTTAGGTAAAAAAAATTAAAATAAAATAAGTAAATCTTAAAAGTTAAAATAAGAAAAATTATTTTATATTTTTATTAAAAGTAAATCTTAAAAGTTAAAATAAGAAAAAGTAGTTTGTATTTTTATTAAAAGTAAAATCTTAAAAGTTAAAATAAGAAAAAGTAGTTTGTATTTTTATTAAAAGTAAAATCTTAAAAGTTAAAATAAGAAAAAGTATTTTGTATTTTTATTAAAAGTAAATTTTAAAAGTTAAAATAAAAAAAAGTAGTTTGTATTTTTATTAAAAGTAAAATCTTAAAAGTTAAAATAAGAAAAAGTAGTTTGTATTTTTATTAAAAGTAAAATCTTAAAAGTTAAAATAAGAAAAAGTATTTTGTATTTTTATTAAAAGTAAATCTTAAAAGTTAAAATAAGAAAAAGTAGTTTGTATTTTTATTAAAAGTAAAATCTTAAAAGTTAAAATAAGAAAAAGTAGTTTGCATGTACCACAAATAAGAAAAAATTTGGTTTCCAGTAGTGTGTTAAATTGTTGTGGTTATAAACAAGTGATTGAATCTGATAAGTTTGTTTTGTCAAAACATGGTATGTTTGTTGGTTTTGGTTATTTATGCAATAGAATGTTTAGACTTAACATTAATCACTTGAATGTTAATTTTGCTTTTATATCTACTTCTAGCATAAATAATTCTACACTTTGGCATACTAGACTAGGACATATACACTTTAAAAGAATGCAAGATATGTCTAAAGATGGATTAATACCGGTTTTTGACATGAACAATGAAAAGTGTAAAACGTGTATGTTGACAAAGATCACTAAGAAACCTTTTCAAAATATACATCGTGATACTGAGATTTTAGAATTAATACATAGTGATTTATGTGATTTGCATGCTACTCCTACTTTAGGGAACAAGAAATATTTTGTGACTTTTATTGATGATGCTTCTAGATTTTGCTATGTTTATTTGTTACATACTAAGGATGAAGCATTAGATAAATTTAAAATATTTAAAACTGAAGTAGAATTACAACAAAAGGCTTTGATTAAAAGACTTAGAATAGATAGGGGAGGTGAATACATTGACCAATCGTATTTCCAATCCGTTGGTATTATCCATGAGACCACAGCTCCTTATACTCCACAACAAAATGGTATATCTGAAAGGAAGAATAGGGTCCTTAAGGAAATGGTTAATTCCATGTTATCCTATTCGGGTTTAAGTGAAGGATTTTGGGGGGAAGCTATGTTAACAGCTTGTTATTTGCTTAATAGAGTTCCTAACAAAAGAAACAAGATTACACCTTATGAACTTTGAAATAAAAGGAAACCTAACTTGAATTATCTTCGGGTATGGGGCTGTAGGGCGGTTGTAAGACTACCTGATCCCAAGAAGAAAAGTTTAGGTGAAAGAGGTATAGATTGCATATTTGTTGGATATGTTGAACATTCCAAGGCATATAGGTTCTATGTAATAGAGCCTAATGAGTTTGTCTCAATCAATTCTGTGATTGATTCAAGGGATGCAATCTTTGATGAAAATCGATTTTCATCTATACCTAGACCAAAGGATATGATTCCAAGTAACAATGGAATCAATAAGGATTGTAATGATGAAGTCTCTGAAAAGGCTGTTGATCAGTCACTTGAGCTTCGAAAAAGCAAAAGAAAAAGGAAACCTAAATCATTTGGACCAGATTTTCAACTATACTTAGTTGAAGGTTCTAGGGATGATGTTTCTACCCAATATTCGTATTGTTTCAATGTTGATGATGATCCTAAAACATATGATGAAGCAATGAGGTCTCATGATGTTGCATTCTGGAAAGAGGCAATTAATGATGAGATAGATTCTATCATGGGCAATAACACTTGGGTGTTAGCTGATCTACCTCCTGGTTGCAAACCATTGGGTTGCAAATGGATTTTCAAAAAGAAGATGAAGGTGGATGGAACTATTGAAAAGTTCAAGGCAAGGTTAGTCATTCAAGGCTTTAGACAAAAGTCTGGAATTGACTATTTTGATACTTATGCTCCCGTGGCACGTATCACTACCATTAGACAATCTGTCACACCCCCAAATAGGGCCTAGGGTATTTGTGACTAATTATATCAAATAACAGTTGTATAAACGAGAATGTCTCTATATGAGACGTTTTGAATAAAACATTTATTAATAAAACAGCGGAAGCATTAAAAGTTTTACATCAAATTTAAACTGAAATAATAATAATAGTCTTAATGCAAAGTAAATGTAATGAAATGAAGACTCCATGTAGCAGCATTCAATTCATCAAGTAGCAATCATGGCAATCATCTTATTCGTCACCTGAGACAAAACATGCTAAAGTGTCAACCAAAAAGGTTGAGTGAAGTTCATAGGTTTAACAAAAAGTTTGACCGTTGTTTTAGACCACAAGATTTAGTTTGTAAAGTTGATCTCGAAAGATCAAAAGAAATAGTTATGCCAATTTGTTATATTTAAACTAAACGATAGTATGCCCCATGACAAGTTAGTTCTACTTGTCGGTTTAAGTTCATTATCAAGTAATACAAAGACATAGTCAAATGTATCGGGGACGTTACTCCCGATAGGCCTACCCCCAATAACCTAGCATGCCGAGCACTTAAAAATATCACTGTAGGGACTTTAGCCGAACAAAGCCGGGTATAGCATAGTTTAAGCAGTTTGGTACTTGTGTCTAAAGTGTAAAAAGTAAAAAAAAAACAGCATGTGTCTCACCCCAAAAGTAAGTAAGTTTTGCTAGCAATAAAGAGGGGCTATGAATTCACCTTAAATAGCAGTTGAAGTATTCCACGCAAGAAAGGAAAGTAAAGCAAGTAAGTGACCGGGATATCAACTAGAAGTAGTTCTTCAAGAGAGAAATGAGAGATTAAGGTGCAAGTTTGAAATGAGAAATGTATGTGGTATTTATAGTTGGAATGGAGTCATGATGTAGATTCATAAAATTATGAATATATGATGTTATGACCTAGTTTATAGTATGATTTGATTATACTATTGATTGAGATATGTATATTGACTTCGTTGTGTTGTTCTCAGGTGATAAGAACAAGGAAGAAGCTCAGAAGTAAGATAACTGAGCTGTAGCTGGTAATCGGTGAGTGGGTCTATCTCCGGATAGAGTTTAAGTAGCATATCATGCTACTGTGGTTGACTCTTTTACCATGCATAGTGTAGAAATTGCCATGTTAGAATAATATAGTATGCCTGATGTTGTATGTGAATTATGTGTACACTGTGTGAATGGCACCAGTCGGGCCTAGGGAGACTGGGGACTCGAGACCGTGCCTAGGAGAGGTTAGAGTCCGTATGAGGTCAACCGTGCCTAGGGGAGGTTGGGTCCATAGGCTACTGATTGTAGAGTATAGTGTGAACGATGCATCCCCTGCATCTGGATAACTATACTGTGAATTGAGTAGCAGGGACTATCGGTAGACTCAAGTCCGATCAGCTAGGAGTCGTGTGCTCGTACAAGCCGCCGATCCTCGTATTGTCTTATTGTATGCTAGTTGATAGTTAGCATGTGTTGTTGTTAGTATATAGCTTGTGTGTGACTTAAGCTATATCTGTTAGATAGATTCCATTCACTTAGCGGTGCGCTAATCCCCCACATATTCTCCCCTTGCAGGTTTAGGTACTGCTAGTCGGGAAGGGTGCTATTGCAGAAGACATGTTTGACAACCCAACTCTGATGTGGACTTTTGTATAAATAATGTTTTGTGATAACGTAACACCGTTGTGTAAACTTAAACGTAATGACGTGACTTATATTGTGTTTGTTAATAAAGTCTTCCGCTGTGTGTTTAAAAAAAAAAAAATGGCCAGTGTTACAAGTTGGTATCACAATTAACAGTTTGTACAAAAGAATTACAATCTTTAAGAAGATATACGTTCATATATATATATATATATATATATATATATATATATATATATATATATATATATATATATATATATATATATATATATTCTTCAGATGTAATCATGGGTTTAATGAGTTAATATAAGATTAAACTCGTTTGATTTACGGTTGAAACGAGAATAAATAATCTCCAAAACCTTAGAGATTTCATATTTGCCGCGGAATATTTCACTAATGAAGTTATGAATCAATACTTCATCGTTCATTATTGTTGATATACTTCGGTATATGAAGTTGGTGCTCGTGGAATTCTTGTGAAATTCACAAGACACGAATAATTTTTTCTAGAAGGTTTCGAGTATATCGAAAATAAAAGTGTAAAATCAAACATGTATTTGAATAATACACTTGGTTTATTATGAAATGGAGTTTATTATGCTGAAGCAGTGATTAACGATTGCTAAGTTATTAACGAAGGATGTACATCATAGCATATTAGTGATATGAATTAACCAAGTAGTACATACTAGTTAAGATTCATACGTAATAGCTTTGTACAAAAAGATTTATTATTGTTCCAAACCATATATATATAAAGTATACATATATAATTATTCAGGAAGAATGAGTCAATACATCTTAACTCATTATTACTAATATTCCTTGGTATCTATGGGGCGTATGATGTTGATGTTTGAGGTACTGAGTGTGATGTTGAGGCGTGGGATGCGGATGTTGTTGTTGGTAGTACTGGTGGTGATGATGCTGATGCGGGTATTGCTGCTGTTGGTGTAGTAGGCGTAAGTCTACCTTCTAAAATACGTATTGTACTTTCCAGAGACGCTATTCTTTCTTCAAGCCTATCACGAAGCTCCCTGACTTCTTCCACTAATCCTACTTGATTAGTAGTCGGGAGTAGGGGTTGAATTACCAACATAATTCTACGCATGCGCTCCTCGAGGCGGAATATTCTGGCAAAGAGTGTGAAAACGGTATTGCGAATTGGTTATCCGGTGAGCGCGTCAAGTTCTCCGATGTTGGGAGGTAAATTTTGTTCGTTGTAGGGTTCACCCTCTTCATTCCTCCATCTAGTGAGTATGTCTCGAACCCATCTCCATCTCCTCCAGAAAGAAGTGTAGTCAACCAGTTGAGGCATTTCGGTCACACTACCTTCAGAGTCTTCAGAATCGCCCTCAGAACTATAGGAACTCGAACTTTGTGCAGGATCCATCTTACACGGTCAGATAAAGGATTTTTCCATATGAAATGATTTTTAGATATAGAATGATATTCTAATTACATAGAATACCTATATATAGGAAAAAGGATCCCGTAGATTACGGAGGAAATTAAGGAAATGTGTCAGACAAGGTCTATTGTGATAGATATGATAAGATATGATTTGTCTATACTCCAATAATGGCACTATGACTTGTCGAGATCATAAAATGATGAGTATGCAATCTAATAATCTTTCGATTAAAGACTTTCAATTCGTACACTGTGATAACCCAATGACATTTTCCGGTTTGCAAACCGATGCATAAAAGCATAAGGCATATAGGTACATGATATATAACAGGGAGTTACATACGTTTGAGTGTGAGTAGTAACAAATATAGAAGTTTCAAAAATCATGGATAATATTTCATGTAATACATATGTAATACACAAAACCATGATAGATGACATGGGAATGTCAAGAATTTCAGAAATCATGGTGTCGCATTTAAATGCGGTGGCGTAATTGGATAGTACTTAGGAAAATTCTTAGATTGGCTTGGCATTCTAAGATAAGTAAAGTTTTTAAAGTATAGTGTAGCATTTAACAGTTAAAGGCAACAATTAAAGGCACTATGGTCAAGGAAAGTTGTAGTCCTACATTACTAAGGTACCTAATTGTATAAGGCACATATAAAATTCAATCCTGGTTCTCTACAACAACTCTGCTCTGATACCAATCTGTAAAACCCTAGGTAAAACGTTCCCCGTAGCATGATATTGTCCGCTTTGCAGAGATAGGGACGTACCCTTATCTCCCCCGTAGGTTGCTCACGGATTTTTCTTAGCGACCACACACGACGAACACTTTCCCAGGAGGTCACCCATCCTAGTAGTGCTCTCTCCTGAGCACGCTTAACTGCAGAGTTCTCATGGGATCTGCTGCGCTTGTGGTCCCAAAACGCGTCATGCTAGGAAAGGTCTCCACACCCTTATAAGGCATGCTTCGTTCCCCTCTCCAACCGATGTGGGACGGATGTAATACGGGTGTTACAATCCTCCCCCCTAATGGGACACAGCGTCCTCGCTGTGCACGTTTTGTCCGGGTCCTGGCTCTGATACCAATCTGTCACACCCCCAAATTAGGGCCTAGGGTATTTGTGACTAATTATATCAAACCACAGTTGTATAAACGAGAACGACTCTATATGAGACGTTTTGAATAAAACATTTATTAATAAAACAGCGGAAGCATTAAAAGTTTTACATCAAATTTAAACTGAAATAATAATAATAGTCTTAATGCAAAGTAAATGTAATGAAATGAAGACTCCATGTAGCAGCATTCAATTCATCAGGTAGCAATCATGGCAATCATCTTATTCGTCACCTGAGACAAAACATGCTTAAAGTGTCAACCAAAAAGGTTGAGTGAAGTTCATAGGTTTAACAAAAAGTTTGACCGTTGTTTTAGACCACAAGATTTAGTTTGTAAAGTTGATCTCGAAAGATCGAAAGAAATAGTTATGCCAATTCGTGATATTTAAACTAAACGATAGTATGCCCCATGACAAGTTAGTTCTACTTGTTGGTTTAATTTCATTATCAAGTAATACAAAGACATAGTCAAATGTATCGGGGACGTAACTCCCGATAGGCCTACCCCCAATAACCTAGCATGCCGAGCACTTAAAAATATCACTGTAGGGACTTTAGCCGAACAAAGCCGGGTATAGCATAGTTTAAGCAGTTTGGTACTTGCGTCTAAAGTGTAAAAAGTAAAAAAAAAAAAAAAAAACAGCATGCCACCGCATTTAAATGCGACACCATGATTTCTGAAATTCTTGACATTCCTATGTCATCTATCATAGTTTTGTGTATTACATATGTATTACATGAAATATTATCCATGATTTTTGAAACTCCTATATTTGTTACTACTCACACTCAAACGTATGTAACTCCCTGTTATATATCACGTACCTATATGCCTTATGCCTTTATGCATCGGTTTACAAACCGGAAAATGTCATTGGGTTATCACAGTATACGAATTGAAAGTCTTTAATCGAAAGATTATTAGATTGCATACTCATCATTTTATGATCTCGACAAGTCATACTGCCATTATTGGAGTATAGACAAATCATATCTTATCATATCTATCCCAATAGACCCTGTCTGACACATTTCCTTAATTCCCTCCGTAATCTACGGGATCCTTTTTACTATATATAGGTATTCTATGTAATTAGAATATCATTCGATATCCAAAAAAAATCATTTCATATAGAAAAATCCTTTATCTGACCGTGTAAGATGGATCCTGCACAAAGTTCGAGTTCCTATAGTTCGGAGGGCGATTCTGAGGACTCTGAAGGTAGTGTGACCGAAGTGCCTCAACTGGTTGACTACACTTCTTTCTGGAGGAGATGGAGATGGGTTCGAGACATACTCACTAGATGGAGGAATGAAGAGGGTGAACCCTACAACGAACAAAATTTACCTCCCAACATCGGAGAACTTGACGCGCTCACCGGACAACCAATTCGCAATACCGTTTTCACACTCTTTGCCAGAATATTCCGCCTCGACATAGAATTATGTTGGTAATTCAAACCCTACTCTCGACTAATAATCAAGTAGGATTAGTGGAAGAAGTCAGAGAGCTTCGTGATAGGCTTGAAGAAAGCATAGCGTCTCTGGAAAGAACAATACGCATTTTAGAAGGTAGACTTACGCCTACTACACCAACAGCAGCAATACCCGCATCAGCATCAACACCACCAGTACTACCAACAACAACATCCACATCCCACGCATCAACATCACACTCAGTACCTCAAACATCAACATCATACGCCCCATAGATACCAAAAAATATTAGTAATAATGAGTTAAGATGTATTGACTCATTCTTCCTGAAGAATTATATATGTATACTTTATATATATATATAGTTTGAAACAATAATAAACCTTTTCATACTAAGCTATTACGTGTGAATCTTAACTAGTATGTACTACTTGGTTAATTCATATCACTAGTATGCTATGATGTACCTCCTTCGTTAATGACATAACAATCATTAATCACTGCTTCACCACAATAAACTCCATTTCATAATAAACCAAGTGTATTGCTCAAATACATGATTGATTGTATACTTTCATTTTCGATGTACTCGAAACTTTCTAGAAAACATCATTAGTTCCTTATGAATTTCACAAGAATTCCACGAGCACCAACTTCATATACCGAAGTATATCAACAATAATGAACGATGAAGTATTGATTCATAACTTCATTAGTGAAATATTCCGCGACAAATATGAAATCTCTAAAGTTTTAGAGATTATTTATTCTCGTTTCAACCGTAAATCAAACGAGTTTAATCTTATATTAACTCATTATACCCATGATTACATCTGAAGAATATATATATGAACGTATATCTTCATAAAGATTGTAATTCTTTTGTACAAACTGTTAATTGTGAAAATATTTTAACGGGTAGGTAAAACCCGAGAAATATTTATATCTCACTTTAATATGTTACATTGTACATTCTCCAATTCTGATTCAATAATCAGTAACTATACTACTTACATCCACATATGTATCCGTTCACCTTTTGCGTACAAATTCAATTACATATTCTGACATATCAGAATCCAAGAAAAGCTTTAGCAGATGTTATCTTCCTAAAGATCACTACATTCATGAATTATATTCATTCGTATTCTATGATGAATTATCACATCAACCCACCGAAATTATCCTTCATTACTTTTGAAATCAACAACGCCTATTCATCAACCATTAGATCCGTTAACGATCACAATCAGCATCTAATCATCTAAAAACGAAATTTCTTAAAACCATCTCGGATTGATAACCGATGATTAAAATATGGCTGCATTAAATGCAGAGGAAACAGCAAAATTGTAGAAGGTCTTAATGGCTAAAAGTTTGATAATAAAGAATGGTACGATGGAAAAGCTCAAAAGAAAACTTGGAACTGAAAAACGGATTGAGCTAACCATAAAGGAGACCAAGGACAAATACAAGGACTAAACCCTATATTCAAAGAATACAGGTAATTCTGGGTCTGATTAAATCTTTAGAGAATATCTTGCTCCGAAATCATGTTAAAAGCTTGCGAAAAATTTTTCTTCATCAACTTTCGAACTTAGAAATTCCAAAATATCATCATAAATATCCTCTATATTTCTGAAGATATCTTCATAACGATTCTTGTTCGCAACAACTCGTACTGTAGCAACTCGGGCTGTAGCAACTCGGTACTGTAGCAAATAGTGGCACTGTAGCGATACCGAACACTGTAGCAAATAGTGACACTGTAGCAATTCGGGTACTGTAGCAAAATACTGTAGCAAAATACTGTATTTCGAACACTTCCCTGATTTTGTAATTTTTTCCCCAAAAACTCGATTTTTAAGTGTTTTTGACCAAATTTTAAGCACAGGAAAGTTACTAAACATATATACAACCTATTTCTAACATCAATTGAGCATCACAAACACATATAATCAAAAATCAAGCTAAAAAAGCACACTTTTATTCAAGAACACAAAAACCCAATTCTTAAGAAATCAAACAATTATTCAATCTTACAAACCTGGATAGATGATCAATAAAAAGTAACAATTCAATCCTTAAAGCTTCTTGATCCAATTCCACATTTGAATTAGATTAGGGTTAGAGGTAGGAGATGAAGTTAGGTACGGTGTTCTTGATTTATTTTGGGAAAAATGATGGAATAATCCAGACTCAAGCTATTTATATTGAGTTATAAAACCATCTGTCACACCCCCAAATTAGGGCCTAGGGTATTTGTGACTAATTATATCAAATCACAGTTGTATAAACGAGAACGACTCTATATGAGACGTTTTGAATAAAACATTTATTAATAAAACAGCGGAAGCATTAAAAGTTTTACATCAAATTTAAACTGAAATAATAATAATAGTCTTAATGCAAAGTAAATGTAATGAAATGAAGACTCCATGTAGCAGCATTAAATTCATCAGGTAGCAATCATGGCAATCATCTTATTCGTCACCTGAGACAAAACATGCTTAAAGTGTCAACCAAAAAGGTTGGTGAGTTCATTAGTTTATCAAAATCAATCATTTCCGTTATAATAATAGGCCACAAGATTTCAGTTTCATAAATATCCGTACACTAGCAAGTGTATAAAAGCATTCTATAAGTTGTAGGCACCCGGTAACAAGCCTTAACGTTCATGTTTTACCCTCTGAAGTACACCAGATCAGGTGTGTTTAAAATAACCTCGAAGTACTAAAGCATCCCATAGTCAGGATGGGGTTTGTTAGACCCAATAGATCTATCTTTAGGATTCGCGCCTACCGTACATAGACAAGTAGTTTAATGTTACCAAGCTAAGGGTATATTTCTGGTTTAAACCCACGTAGAATTAGTTTTAGTACTTGTGCCTATTTCGTAAAACATTTATAAAACAGCGCATGTATTCTCAGCCCAAAAATATATATAAAAAGGGAACAAATGAAACTCACCTTAAATAGCAGTTGAAGTATTCCACGCAAGAAAGGAAAGTAAAGAAAGTAAGTGACCGAGATATCAACTAGAAGTAGTTCTTTAAGAGAGAAATGAGAGATTAAGGTGTAAGTTTGAAATGAGAAATGTATGTGGTATTTATAGTTGAAAATGTTAGGTAAAAAAAATTAAAATAAAATAAGTAAATCTTAAAAGTTAAAATAAGAAAAATTATTTTGTATTTTTATTAAAAGTAAATCTTAAAAGTTAAAATAAGAAAAAGTAGTTTGTATTTTTATTAAAAGTAAAATCTTAAAAGTTAAAATAAGAAAAAGTAGTTTGTATTTTTATTAAAAGTAAAATCTTAAAAGTTAAAATAAGAAAAAGTATTTTGTATTTTTATTAAAAGTAAATTTTAAAAGTTGAAATAAGAAAAAGTAGTTTGTATTTTTATTAAAAGTAAAATCTTAAAAGTTAAAATAAGAAAAGGTAGTTTGTATTTTTATTAAAAGTAAAATCTTAAAAGTTAAAATAAGAAAAAGTATTTTGTATTTTTATTAAAAGTAAATCTTAAAAGTTAAAATAAGAAAAAGTAGTTTGTATTTTTATTAAAAGTAAAATCATAAAAGTTAAAATAAGAAAAAGTAGTTTGTATTTTTATTAAAAGTAAAATCTTAAAAGTTAAAATAAGAAAAAGTATTTTATATTTTTATTAAAAGTAAATCTTAAAAGTTAAAATAAGAAAAAGTAGTTTGTATTTTTATTAAAAGTAAAATCTTAAAATAAAAGTAGTTTGTATTTTTGTATTTATTTATTAAAAGTAGATATAGTTTTGATTTAGGGCCTAGGGTATTTGTGACTAATTATATCAAATCACAGTTGTATAAACGAGAACTACTCTATATGAGACGTTTTGAATAAAACATTTATTAATAAAACAGCGGAAGCATTAAAAGTTTTACATCAAATTTAAACTGAAATAATAATAATAGTCTTAATGCAAAGTAAATGTAATGAAATAAAGACTCCATGTAGCAGCATTCAATTCATCAGGTAGCAATCATGGCAATCATCTTATTCGTCACCTGAGACAAAACATGCTTAAAGTGTCAACCAAAAAGGTTGGTGAGTTCATTAGTTTATCAAAATCAATCATTTCCGTTATAATAATAGGTCACAAGATTTCAGTTTCATAAATATCCGTACACTAGCAAGTGTATAAAAGCATTCTATAAGTTGTAGGCACCCGGTAACAAGCCTTAACGTTCATGTTTTACCCTCTGAAAGTACACCGAATCAGGTGTGTTATATAAACCTCGAAGTACTAAAGCATCCCATAGTCAGGATAGGGTTGTCAGACCCAATAGATCTATCTTTAGGATTCGCGCCTACCGTACATAGACAAGTAGTTTAATGTTACCAAGCTAAGGGTATATTTCTGGTTTAAACCCACATAGAATTAGTTTTAGTACTTGTGCCTATTTCGTAAAACATTTATAAATCAGCGCATGTATTCTCAGCCCAAAAATATATATAAAAAGGGAGCAAATGAAACTCACCTTAAATAGCAGTTGAAGTATTCCACGCAAGAAAGGAAAGTAAAGCAAGTAAGTGACCGAGATATCAACTATAAGTAGTTCTTTAAGAGAAATATGAGAGATTAAGGTGTAAGTTTGAAATGAGAAATGTATGTGGTATTTATAGTTGAAAATGTTAGGTAAAAAAAATTAAAATAAAATATCTGACAAACCCCATCCTGACTATGGGATGCTTTAGTACTTCGAGGTTATTTTAAACACACCTGATCTGGTGTACTTCAGAGGGTAAAACATGAACGTTAAGGCTTGTTACCGGGTGCCTACAACTTATAGAATGCTTTTATACACTTGCTAGTGTACGGATATTTATGAAACTGAAATCTTGTGGCCTATTATTATAACGGAAATGATTGATTTTGATAAACTAATGAACTCACCAACCTTTTTGGTTGACACTTTAAGCATGTTTTGTCTCAGGTGACGAATAAGATGATTGCCATGATTGCTACCTGATGAATTGAATGCTGCTACATGGAGTCTTCATTTCATTACATTTACTTTGCATTAAGACTATTATTATTATTTCAGTTTAAATTTGATGTAAAACTTTTAATGCTTCCGTTGTTTTATTAATAAATGTTTTATTCAAAATGTCTCATATAGAGTCGTTCTCGTTTATACAACTGTGATTTGATATAATTAGTCACAAATACCCTAGGCCCTAATTTGGGGGTGTGACAGATTGGTATCATAGCAGGTTGTTGTAGAGAACCAGGATTGCATTTTATGTGTGCCTTATACAATTAGGTACCTTAGCAATGTAGAACTACAACTTTCCTTGACCATAGTGCCTTTAATTGTTGCCTTTAATTGATAAATGCTACACTATACCTTAGAAACTATACTTAAATCTTAAGATTATAACATACACGATAATGTGAAATTACTCGAACGTCAACGCTACATAAGGCCTAGGGTGATCCTTGGTACCACTATGGGACGCTTGTGGATTTCGGATGCCAAACTTAGATTTTGGTCGAGAATTCCTGGGCCAACCGGTAACAATTAATCATTCAAGTGACTCGGCGGTGGCATAGATGTTTGGGTATGGTGCACAATATCAAACCTGACTATAGTGATCATACAACACTTAGTCACTTACGCACTTAATAAGTGGTGAACTTATTAAGAACAACTCACCTAGTCATCTATCCTGGTTTTGTGTATTACATATGTATTACATGAAATATTATCCAAGATTTTTGAAACTCCTATAATTCATACTCAAACGTATATAACTCCCTGTTATATCACGAACCTATATGCCTTATGCCTTTATGCATCGGTTTGCGAACCGGGAAATGTCATTGGGTTATCACAGTATACGAATTGAAAGTCTTTAATCGAAAGATTATTAGATTACATACTTATCATTTTATAATCTCGACACATCATACTGCCATTATTAGAGTATAGACAAATCATATCTTAGCATATCTATTCCCAATAGACCTTGTCTAACACTTTTCCTAAATTTCCTCCGTAAATTACGGAAATCTTTCTGCTATATATACGTCTTCAAGGAGATGAATATATCATTCAATATTCAACACCCATTTCATATCAAACCCTATTCCAAACACATAATATGGATTTCTCACCTAATTCCTCAAGTTCTTCTAGCTCCAAAGATAGCGTGACAGGAGCACACCCACCGATCAATTACCGTGATTTCTTTAGAAAATGGGGATGGGTTCACGAAATACTCACCCTATGGAGAAATGAAGAATGTACTCCTTATCACGAGCCAAACTTACCACTAAACGTCGGAGTACTCGATCCTCTTACTGGCGAACCTGTTCGCAATACCGTTTTCACTCTTTTCGCAAGGATTTTCCGCCTCGAAGGTCGACTCGATGTAACCAACGACAATATTCGTCCTCTACTCTCGAATTCTAACCAGAAAGGGTTATTAGAAGAAGTTAGAAGACTTCGAACTAAATATCAAGAATTGACAAACCTTACAGAGGAATGGGTAGAACAAATCCATAGACTCGAGCGTAAAGTAGAAACCCTGGAGGAAATAGTGCGCGATTTGGTAGCTAGGCTCACACTTACTAACCAAGTACCACAAGCAGCACCAACAGCAGCACCAGCACCAGCACCAGCACCACCAGTACTATCAGCATCACCACCAACAGCATCAGCTTCACCAACAACAACATCAGCATCCCACGTCTCAACATCATAATCGGTACCTCAAACATCGACATCATACACCCATAGATACTAAGGAATATTAGTAATAATGAGTTAAGATGTATTGACTCATTCTTCCTGAAGAATTATATATGTATACTTTATATATATATGGTTTGGAACAATAATAAATCTTTTCGTACTAAACTATTACGTGTGAATCTTAACTAGTATGTACTACTTGGTTAATTCATATCACTAATACGCTATGATGTACATCCTTCGTTAATGACTTAACAATCATTAATCACTGCTTCAGTACAATAAACTCCATTTCATAATAAACTAAGTGTATTATTCAAATGCATGTGTGATTTTACACTCCTATTTTTCGATGTACTCGAAAATTTCTCGAAAACATCATTTGTGCCTTATGAATTTCACAAGAAATCCACGAGCATCAACATCATTTACTGAGGTATATTAATAACAATGAACGATGAAGTATTGATTCATAACTTCATTAAAGAAATATTCCAGAGTTTAATCTTATATTAACTCATTATACCCATGATTACATCTGAAGAATATATATATGAACGTATATCTTCATAAAGATTGTAATTCTTTTGTACAAACTGTTAATTGTGAAAATATTTTAACGGGTAGGTAAAACCCGAGAAATATTTATATCTCACTTTAATATGTTACATTGTACATTCTCCAATTCTGATTCAATAATCCGTAACTATACTACTTACATCCACATATGTATCCGTTCACCTTTTGCATACAAATTCAATTACATATTCTGACATATCAGAATCTAAGAAAAGCTTTAGCAGATGTTATCTTCCTAAAGGTCACTACATTCATGAATTATATTCATTCGTATTCTATGATGAATTATCACATCAACCCACCGAAATTATCATTCATTACTTTTGAAATCAACAACGCCTATTCATCAACCATTAGATCCGTTAACGATCACAATCAGCATCTAATCATCTAAAAACGAAATTTCTTAAAACCATCTCGGATTGATAACCGATGATTAAAATATGGCTGCATTAAATGCAGAGGAAACAGCAAAATTGTAGAAGGTCTTAATGGCTAAAAGTTTGATAATAAAGAATGGTACGATGGAAAAGCTCAAAAGAAAACTTGGAACTGAAAAACGGATTGAGCTAACCATAAAGGAGACCAAGGACAAATACAAGGACTAAACCCTATATTCAAAGAATACAGGTAATTCTGGGTCCGATTAAATCTTTAGAGAATATCTTGCTCCGAAATCATGTTAAAAGCTTGCGGAAAATTTTTCTTCATCAACTTTCGAACTTAGAAATTCCAAAATATCATCATAAATATCCTCTATATTTCTGAAGATATCTTCATAACGATTCTTGTCCGCAATTAAGTATCTCTTTGCGATATATTTATAAAGGAAAACTGTTTTAGTTTCTATATTCTGTAAAATCCAAGTTAACTTATAAATGTTTTGAAGAAGTGTTGGGAATTGAAGCATGAGTTAGTATAATGTAATAACGTCAGGCCAACGTGATTATATTACAGTAAGTCATGCTAAATTTTTAATGGAAGATGATGATTCATAGACTTTATAATCATCATTGCCATGTTACACGACTCTTACATTCTACTTAATCTCTGAACATATCAAGAAAATATATTCTTGATAGTTCTATCCTCAGTAATTCTGGTAACTTACCAAATCAAATAGTGATATTATGCTTAGAACATTAGGTTCATTCGAAACTTCATACCTACAAATTCTGGACCATTATTCGCTTGACTTGAGGTCGAGAAGAGAATAAAAAGGCAAAGAGCTCCGACATATAAGGGAAAATATAAAGCCCGATAATGATACCGAGATTACAAATCGTGGATATCAATGCGTATAGCAACATAAAGACACGGGAGAATTAAAAACACTATAACCCCAAGGGCATAGTAGAAGTAAACAGATTCCTCTGGTGGTAAAAGAAAAAGAAGAATGACTGCATATATGGTCAATATAATAACAAGTATCTATACGGGATTGAGCATATTAGCAAATCTTTTGGAAGTATGAATTTAGAAAGAAAGTATAGAAGTGGTGAAGATAATGAAATGGAAGAAGCTAATTTATAGCAAAATTCCAAACACGGCAATTGAAGCAATTCATCGCATTTAATCAAAGAAAATTTCAAATTCCTTAATTACCGGAGAATCAAATCTTATGGATTACGAAGATTTCCTTTAATCCCTTGCATTCCGGAAATCAACCGTGACTACGTCAAAAGTTAAGGCGAACATTTAATTTTCTTATTCACTCTTTTACAATAGCTTCGCTTATACGCTTCCTGTAATCAAATCGTTTTATCCATATTATTCAGTAGTGATAAAACTTTATTTTTTCAACTTATATTCATCATTACAATATTCTTCTTGTAAACAATGATGATCTCTATCAAACTTCATGACTATAATTTTCATGAACTACTCTCTGTTTTGTCTACCCTAATATTGTTGCATAAACACTCAAAGTTTTAAATAAGCTCAATACTATTCATAACACATTTCATGTGTTCAGTTTACTAAAATGCTCGTATAGCACCATCATCCCTTTTGAGGATAACCTAGTCAAATGACACTCTTATTAATCCTTTAGCTAACCTCCGCATTAATGATAAAATGCACTTTATAGAAGAACCTGTAAGAAATTAGGGTTCAAATGCATGAAACAGAACAACATTCTATCCGTTGGAATTCACGAAAGGCCCCGAACATACCTGGGAACGTGAAGACCAAATAAAACGTAAATATCTTCGACTATGTACGAACAACGCCGATTGATGGCAAAAACTAAATTTCGGGACGAAATTTCTTTTAACGGGTAGGTACTATAACAACCCTCACTTTTCGACTTCCGATTTTACTAAAATACCTAGAGTTGTTATATACGAATAAATTTAACGTTGACCGAATAAACGTAGGCTTAAAATAAATAATATAATTATAAATATTATAAATAAGATTATGTTATATAATATAACATAATTACATCGATGAATATATACATATATATATATAATATTTATATTACTTTTGTTATTTAGTTAATAGAATATATAATTAACTAAATAATAAATAATTTTATAACATTTATAAAACTAATAAAAACTATAAATTAATAATCATAAATTTTAATTTTTATAAAAACTAAATATAATAATAATTTTTATATAAAATTTGTATTTAATAATTAAACAAATATAGAAATAAAATATTAAATGTTCTTAGAAATGTATAAAACGATTTTTTTTTTTAGAATTTTATAAAAAAAATCAAAACTATATCTACTTTTAATAAATAAATAAAAAAATACAAACTACTTTTCTTTTAAGATTTACTTTTAATAAAAATACAAACTATTTTTTCTTATTTTAACTTTTAAGATTTACTTTTAATAAAAATACAAACTACTTTTTCTTATTTACTTTTAATAAAAATACAAACTACTTTTTCTTATTTTAACTTTTAAGATTTACTTTTAATAAAAATACAAACTACTTTTTCTTATTTTAACTTTTAAGAATTACTTTTAATAAAAATACAAACTACTTTTATTATTTTAAGATTTAATATATATTTTTCTTTTTATTTCTTTTACTTATTTTATTTTTTTTACCTAACATTTTCAACTATAAATACCACATACATTTCTCATTTCAAACTTGCACCTTAATCTCTCATTTCTCTCTTGAAGAACTACTTCTAGTTGATATCCCGGTCACTTACTTGCTTTACTTTCCTTTCTTGCGTGGAATACTTCAACTGCTATTTAAGGTGAATTCATAGCCCCTCTTTATTGCTAGCAAAACTTACTTACTTTTGGGGTGAGACACATGCTGTTTTTTTTTTTACTTTTTACACTTTAGACACAAGTACCAAACTGCTTAAACTATGCTATACCCGGCTTTGTTCGGCTAAAGTCCCTACAGTGATATTTTTAAGTGCTCGGCATGCTAGGTTATTGGGGGTAGGCCTATCGGGAGTAACGTCCCCGATACATTTGACTATGTCTTTGTATTACTTGATAATGAAATTAAACCGACAAGTAGAACTAACTTGTCATGGGGCATACTATAGTTTAGTTTAAATATAACGAATTGGCATAACTATTTCTTTTGATCTTTCGAGATCAACTTTACAAACTAAATCTTGTGGTCTAAAACAACGGTCAAACTTTTTGTTAAACCTATGAACTTCAACCAACCTTTTTGGTTGACACTTTAAGCATGTTTTGTCTCAGGTAACGAATAAGATGATTGCCATGATTGCTACCTGATGAATTGAATGCTGCTACATGGAGTCTTCATTTCATTACATTTACTTTGCATTAAGACTATTATTATTATTTCAGTTTAAATTTGATGTAAAACTTTTAATGCTTCCGCTGTTTTATTAATAAATGTTTTATTCAAAACGTCTCATATAGAGTCATTCTCGTTTATACAACTGTTATTTGATATAATTAGTCACAAATACCCTAGGCCCTATTTGGGGGTGTGACAGATTGGTATCAGAGCAGAGTTGTTGTAGAGAACCAGGATTGCATTTTATGTGTGTCTTATACAATTAGGTACCTTAGCAATGTAGGACTACAACTTTCCTTGACCATAGTTTCTTTAATTGTTACCTTTAACTGTTAAATGCTACACTATACTTTAAAAACTTTACTTATCTTAGAATGCAAAGCCAATCTAAGAATTTTCCTAAGTACTATCCAATTACGCCACCGCATTTAAATGCGACACCATGATTTCTGAAATTCTTGACATTCCTATGTCATCTATCATAGTTTTGTGTATTACATATGTATTACATGAAATATTATCCATGATTTTTGAAACTCCTATATTTGTTACTACTCACACTCAAACGTATGTAACTCCCTGTTATATATCACGTACCTATATGCCTTATGCCTTTATGCATCGGTTTACAAACCGGAAAATGTCATTGGGTTATCACAGTATACGAATTGAAAGTCTTTAATCGAAAGATTATTAGATTGCATACTCATCATTTTATGATCTCGACAAGTCATACTGCCATTATTGGAGTTACTCACTAGATGGAGGAATGAAGAGGGTGAACCCTACAACGAACAAAATTTACCTCCCAACATCGGAGAACTTGACGCGCTCACCGGACAACCAATTCGCAATACCATTTTCACACTCTTTGCCAGAATATTCCGCCTCGACATAGAATTATGTTGGTAATTCAAACCCTACGCTCGACTAATAATCAAGTAGGATTAGTGGAAGAAGTCAGAGAGCTTCGTGATAGGCTTGAAGAAAGCATAGCGTCTCTGGAAAGAACAATACGCATTTTAGAAGGTAGACTTACGCCTACTACACCAACAGCAGCAATACCCGCATCAGCATCAACACCACCTGTACTACCAACAACAACATCCACATCCCACGCATCAACATCACACTCAGTACCTCGGATATCAACATCATACGCCCCATAGATACCAATTAATATTAGTAATAATGACTTAAGATGTATTGACTCATTCTTCCTGAAGAATTATATATGTATACTTTATATATATATGGTTTGGAACAATAATAAACCTTTTCATACTAAGCTATTACGTGTGAATCTTAACTAGTATGTACTACTTGGTTAATTCATATCACTAGTATGCTATGATGTATCTCCTTCGTTAATGACGTAACAATCATTAATCACTGCTTCACCACAATAAACTCCATTTCATAATAAACCAAGTGTATTGCTCAAATACATGATAATCCATAAGATTTGATTCTCCGGTAATTAAGGAATTTGAAATTTTCTTTGATTAAATGAGGTAAATTGCTTCAATTGCTGTGTTTGGAATTTTGCTATAAATTAGCTTCTTCCGTTTCATTATCTTCACCACTTCTATACTGTCTTCCTCAATTCATACTTCCAAAGATTGTGAGAATGCTCCATCCAGTTCTTATCCTGGATATTTTTCTGACTATCATTTCAGTCATTCTTCTTTTTCATTTACCACCAGAGGAATTTGTTTTCTTCTACTATTACCTTGGGGTTATAGTGTTTTTAATTCTCCCATGTATTTACGTTGCAATACGTATTGATATACACGGTTTGTAATTTCGGTATCGTTATCGGGCTACATATTTTCCCTTATATGTCGGAGCTCTTTGCCTTTTTATTCTCCTCTCGACTCTAAGTAAAGCGAGTAATGGTCCAGAATTTGTAGGTATGAATTTTCGAATGGACCTACTGTTCTAAGCGTAATATCTCTATTTGATTTGGTAAGTTACCAGAATTACTGAGGATAGAACTATCAAGAATATATTTTTTGATATGTTCAGAGATTAAGTAGAATGTAAGAGTCGTGTAACATGGCAAATGATGATTATAAAGTCTATGAATCATCATCTTCCATTAAAATTTAGCATGACTTACTGTAATATAATCACGTTGGCCTGACGTTATTACATTATACTAACTCATGCTTCAATTCCCAACACTTCTTCAAAACATTTATAAGTTAACTTGGATTTTACAGAATATAGAAACTAAAACAGTTTTCCTTTATAAATATATCGCAAAGAGTTACTTAATTGCGGATAAGAATCGTTATGAAGATATCTTCAGAAATATAGAGGATATTTATGATGATATTTTGGAATTTCTAAGTTCGAAAGTTGATGAAGAAAATTTTTTCGCAAGCTTTTAACATGATTTCGGAGCAAGATATTCTCTAAAGATTTCATCGGACCCAGAATTACGTGTATTCTTTGAATATAGGGTTTGGTCCTTGTATTTGTCCTTGGTCTCCTTTATGGTTAGCTCAATCCGTTTTTCAGTTCCAAATTTTCTTTTGAGCTTTTCCAACGTACCATTCTTTATTATCAAACTTTTGGCCATTAAGACCTTCTACAATTTTGTTGTTTCCTCTGCATTTAATGCAGCCATATTTGAATCATCGGTTATCAATCCGAGATGGTTTTAAGAAATTTCGTTTTTAGATGATTAGACGCTGATTGTGATCGTCAACGGATCTAATGGTTGATGAATAGGCGTTGTTGATTTCAAAAGTAATGAATGATAATTTTGGTGGGTTGATGTGATAATTCATCATAGAATACGAATGAATATAATTCATGAATGTAGTGATCTTTAGGAAGATAACATCTGCTAAAGCTTTTCTTGGATTCTGATATGTCAGAATATGTAATTGAATTTGTATGCAAAAGGTGAACGGATACATATGTGGATGTAAGTAGTATAGTTACTGATTATTGAATCAGAATTGGAGAATGTACAATGTAACATATTAAAGTGAGATATAAATATTTCTCGGGTTTACCTACCCGTTAAAATATTTTCACAATTAACAGTTTGTACAAAAGAATTACAATCTTTATGAAGATATACGTTCATATATATTCTTCAGATGTAATCATGGGTTTAATGAGTTAATATAAGATTAAACTCGTTTGATTTACGATTGAAACGAGAATAAATAATCTCCAAAACCTTAGAGATTTCATATTTGTCGCGGAATATTTCTTTAATGAAGTTATGAATCAATACTTCATCGTTCATTGTTATTAATATACCTCAGTATATGATGTTGATGCTCGTGGATTTCTTGTGAAATTCATAAGGCACAAATGATGTTTTCGAGAAATTTTTGAGTACATCGAAAATAGGAGTGTAAAATCACACATGCATTTGAATAATACACTTAGTTTATTATGAAATGGAGTTTATTGTACTGAAGCAGTGATTAATGATTGTTAAGTCATTAACGAAGGATGTACATCATAGCGTATTAGTGATATGAATTAACCAAGTAGTACATACTAGTTAAGATTCACACGTAATAGTTTAGTACGAAAAGATTTATTATTGTTCCAAACCATATATATATAAAGTATACATATATAATTCTTCAGGAAGAATGAGTCAATACATCTTAACTCATTATTACTAATATTCCTTAGTATCTATGGGCGTATGATGTCGATGTTTGAGGTACCGATTATGATGTTGAGACGTGGGATGCTGATGTTGTTGTTGGTGAAGCTGATGCTGTTGGTGGTGATGCTGATAGTACTGGTGGTGCTGGTGCTGCTGTTGGTGCTGCTTGTGGTACTTGGTTAGTAAGTGTGAGCCTAGCTACCAAATCGCGCACTATTTCCTCCAGGGTTTCTACTTTACGCTCGAGTCTATGGATTTGTTCTACCCATTCCTCTGTAAGGTTTGTCAATTCTTGATATTTAGTTCGAAGTCTTCTAACTTCTTCTAATAACCCTTTCTAGTTAGAATTTGGGAGTAGAGGACGAATATTGTCGTTGGTTACATCGAGTCGACCTTCGAGGCGGAAAATCCTTGCTTAAAGAGTGAAAACGGTATTGCGAACAGGTTCGCCAGTAAACACATATAATCAAAAATCAAGCTAAAAAAGCACACTTTCAATCTGTCACACCCCCAAATTAGGGCCTAGGGTATTTGTGACTAATTATATCAAATCACAGTTGTATAAACGAGAACGACTCTATATGAGACGTTTTGAATAAAACATTTATTAATAAAACAGCGGAAGCATTAAAAGTTTTACATCAAATTTAAACTGAAATAATAATAATAGTCTTAATGCAAAATAAATGTAATGAAATGAAGACTCCATGTAGCAGCATTCAATTCATCAGGTAGCAATCATGACAATCATCTTATTCGTCACCTGAGACAAAACATGCTTAAAGTGTCAACCAAAAAGGTTGGTGAGTTCATTAGTTTATCAAAATCAATCATTTCCGTTATAATAATAGGCCACAAGATTTCAGTTTCATAAATATCCGTACACTAGCAAGTGTATAAAAGCATTCTATAAGTTGTAGGCACCCGGTAACAAGCCTTAACGTTCATGTTTTACCCTCTGAAGTACACCAGATCAGGTGTGTTTAAAATAACCTCGAAGTACTAAAGCATCCCATAGTCAGGATGGGGTTTGTCAGGCCCAATAGATCTATCTTTAGGATTCGCGCCTACCGTACATAGACAAGTAGTTTAATGTTACCAAGCTAAGGGTATATTTCTGGTTTAAACCCACATAGAATTAGTTTTAGTACTTGTGCCTATTTCGTAAAATATTTATAAATCGGCGCATGTATTCTCAGCCCAAAAATATATATAAAAAGGGAGCAAATGAAACTCACCTTAAATAGCAGTTGAAGTATTCCACGCAAGAAAGGAAAGTAAAGCAAGTAAGTGATCGAGATATCAACTAGAAGTAGTTCTTAAGAGAGAAATGAGAGATTAAGGTGTAAGTTTGAAATGAGAAATGTATGTGGTATTTATAGTTGAAAATGTTAGGTAAAAAAAAAATTAAAATAAAATAAGTAAATCTTAAAAGTTAAAATAAGAAAAATTTTGCTATAAATTAGCTTCTTCCGTTTCATTATCTTCACCACTTCTATACTTTCTTCCTAAATTCATACTTCCAAAAGATTTGCTAATATGCTCAATCCCGTATTGATACTTGTTATTATATTGACCATATATGCAGTCATTCTTCTTTTTCTTTTACCACCAGAGGAATCTGTTTACTTCTACTATGCCCTTGGGGTTGTAGTGTTTTTAATTCTCCCGTATCTTTATGTTGCTATACGCATTGATATCCACGGTTTGTAATCTCGGTATCGTTATCGGGCTTTATATTTTCCCTTATATGTCAGAGCTCTTTGCCTTTTTATTCTCTTCTCGACCTCAAGTCAAGCGAATAATGGTCCAGAATTTGTAGGTATGAAGTTTCAAATGAACCTAATGTTCTAAGCGTAATATCACGATTTGATTTGGTAAGTTACCAGAATTACTGAGGATAGAACTATCAAGAATATATTTTCTTTATATGTTCAGAGATTAAGTAGAATGTAAGAGTCGTGTAACATGGCAAATGATGATTATAAAGTTTATGAATCATCATCTTCCATTAAAATTTAGCATGACTTACTGTAATATAATCACGTTGGCCTGACGTCATTACATTATACTAACTCATGCTTCAATTCCCAACACTTCTTCAAAATATTTATAAGTTAAACTTGGATTTTACAGAATATAGAAACTAAAACAGTTTTCCTTTATAAATATATCGCAAAGAGATACTTAATTGCGGACAAGAATCATTATGAAGATACCTTCAGAAATATAGAGGATATTTATGATGATATTTTGGAAATTCTAAGTTCGAAAGTTGATGAAGAAAAATTTTCCGCAAGCTTTTAACATGACTTCGGAGCAAGATATTCTCTAAAGATTTCATCGGATCCAGAATTACCTGGATTCTTTGAATATAGGGTTTGGTCCTTGTATTTGTCCTTGGTCTCCTTCATGGTTAGCTCAATCCGTTTTTCAGTTCTATTTTTTTTTTTAGCTTTTCCAACGTACCATTCTTTATTATCAAACTTTTGGCCATTAAGACCTTCTACAATTTTGCTGTTTTCTCTGCATTTAATACAGCCATATTTGAATCATCGGTTATCAATCCGAGATGGTTTTAAGAAATTTTTGTTTTTAGATGATTAGATGCTGATTGTGATCGTTAACGGATCTAATGGTTGATGAATAGGCGTTGTTGATTTCAAAAGTAATGAAGGATAATTTCGGTGGGTTGATGTGATAATTCATCATAGAATACGAATGAATATAATTCATGAATGTAGTGATCTTTAGGAAGATAACATCTGCTAAAGCTTTTCTTGGATTCTGATATGTCAGAATATGTAATTGAATTTGTACGCAAAAGGTGAACGGATACATATGTGGATGTAAGTAGTGTAGTTACTGATTATTGAATCAGAATTGGAGAATGTACAATGTAACATATTAAAGTGAGATATAAATATTTCTCGGGTTTTACCTACCCGTTAAAATATTTTCACAATTAACAGTTTGTACAAAAGAATTACAATCTTTATGAAGATATACGTTCATATATATATTCTTCAGATGTAATCATGGGTATAATGAGTTAATATAAGATTAAACTCGTTTGATTTACGGTTGAAACGAGAATAAATAATCTCTAAAACCTTAGAGATTTCATATTTGTCACGGAATATTTCACTAATGAAGTTATGAATCAATACTTCATCGTTCATTATTGTTGATATACTTCGGTATATGAAGTTGGTGCTCGTGGAATTCTTGTGAAATTCATAAGGAACTAATGATGTTTTCTAGAAAGTTTCGAGTACATCGAAAATGAAAGTATACAATCAATCATGTATTTGAGCAATACACTTGGTTTATTATGAAATGGAGTTTATTGTGGTGAAGCAGTGATTAATGATTGTTACGTCATTAACGAAGGAGGTACATCATAGCATACTAGTGATATGAATTAACCAAGTAGTACATACTAGTTAAGATTCACACGTAATAGCTTAGTATGAAAAGGTTTATTATTGTTTCAAACTATATATATATATAAAGTATACATATATAATTCTTCAGGAAGAATGAGTCAAACATCTTAACTCATTATTACTAATATTTTTTGGTATCTATGGGGCGTATGATGTTGATGTTTGAGGTACTGAGTGTGATGTTGATGCGTGGGATGTGGATGTTGTTGTTGGTAGTACTGGTGGTGTTGATGCTGATGCGGGTATTGCTGCTGGTGGTGTAGTAGGCGTAAGTCTACCTTCTAAAATGCGTATTGTTCTTTCCAGAGACGCTATGCTTTCTTCAAGCCTATCACGAAGCTCTCTGACTTCTTCCACTAATCCTACTTGATTATTAGTCGAGAGTAGGGTTTGAATTACCAACATAATTCTATGTCGAGGCGGAATATTCTGGCAAAGAGTGTGAAAACGGTATTGCGAATTGGTTGTCCGGTGAGCGCGTCAAGTTCTCCGATGTTGGGAGGTAAATTTTGTTCGTTGTAGGGTTCACCCTCTTCATTCCTCCATCTAGTGAGTATGTCTCGAACCCATCTCCATCTCCTCCAGAAAGAAGTGTAGTCAACCAGTTGAGGCACTTCGGTCACACTACCTTCAGAGTCTTCAGAATCGCCCTCAGAACTATAGGAACTCGAACTTTGTGCAGGATCCATCTTACACGGTCAGATAAAGGATTTTTCTATATGAAATGATTTTTTTTGGATATCGAATGATATTCTAATTACATAGAATACCTATATATAGTAAAAAGGATCCCGTAGATTACGGAGGGAATTAAGGAAATGTGTCAGACAGGGTCTATTGGGATAGATATGATAAGATATGATTTGTCTATACTCCAATAATGGCAGTATGACTTGTCGAGATCATAAAATGATGAGTATGCAATCTAATAATCTTTCGATTAAAGACTTTCAATTCGTATACTGTGATAACCCAATGACATTTTCCGGTTTGTAAACCGATGCATAAAGGCATAAGGCATATAGGTACGTGATATATAACAGGGAGTTACATACGTTGGAATGGAGTCATGATGTAGATTCATAAAATTATGAATATATGATGTTATGACCTAGTTTATAGTATGATTTGATTATACTATTGATTGAGATATGTATATTGACTTCGTTGTGTTGTTCTCAGGTGATAAGAACAAGGAAGAAGCTCAGAAGTAAGATAACTGAGCTGTAGCTGGTAATCGGTGAGTGGGTCTATCTCCGGATAGAGTTTAAGTAGCATATCATGCTACTGTGGTTGACTCTTTTACCATGCATAGTGTAGAAATTGCCATGTTAGAATAATATAGTATGCCTGATGTTGTATGTGAATTATGTGTACACTGTGTGAATGGCACCAGTCGGGCCTAGGGAGACTGGGGACTCGAGACCGTGCCTAGGAGAGGTTAGAGTTCGTATGAGGTCAACCGTGCCTAGGGGAGGTTGGGTCCATAGGCTACTGATTGTAGAGTATAGTGTGAACGATGCATCCCCTGCATCTGGATAACTATACTGTGAATTGAGTAGCAGGGACTATCGGTAGACTCAAGTCCGATCAGCTAAGAGTCGTGTGCTCGTACAAGCCGCCGATCCTCGTATTGTCTTATTGTATGCTAGTTGATAGTTAGCATGTGTTGTTGTTAGTATATAGCTTGTGTGTGACTTAAGCTATATCTGTTAGATAGATTCCATTCACTTAGCGGTGCGCTAATCCCCCACATATTCTCCCCTTGCAGGTTTAGGTACTGCTAGTCGGGAAGGGTGCTATTGCAGAAGACATGTTTGACAACCCAACTCTGATGTGGACTTTTGTATAAATAATGTTTTGTGATAACGTAACACCGTTGTGTAAACTTAAACGTAATGACGTGACTTATATTGTGTTTGTTAATAAAGTCTTCCGCTGTGTGTTTAAAAAAAAAATGGCCAGTGTTACAAGTTGGTATTAGAGCATGGTTTGGCAGCAAATACGTGCGCGTATTTTGTTCCCAAACCCTGAGGCAAGTCAAACATGTCTGTGGGAGTGGGGGCTAAGTGAAAATAGGATATACGTGTGTTAGTTGTGATTGAACTAACTGTTATCCACTAAGCTTTTGTGTGAGCTGTTTTGTAGCACAGGTATAGATGGCCTTAATGATCAGATGCTTGATAATAAAGAATTGTGTGTTGGAAAAGCTCAAAAGAAAATCTGGTATTGAAAGATGGATTGATCAAAACATGAAGGAGACCAAGGACAAATCCCAAGGACTAAACCTATAACCAAAGAATCTAGATGATTCGATTTCTAAAGGAAATCACAGAAGATCTTTTTACGCATTCTAAATCCTTACAGAAGAATTTCTTCATTATCCATCGATTTTAGAAATTCTAAAATATCATCGTATCTTTCGTTATAAATATCCTCGATATTTCTAAAGATATCTTCATAACGATTCTTGTCCGCAATTAATTATCTCTTTGCAATTTCTTTATTACATCATAAAGGAAAACTGTTTAAGTTTCTATATTCCGTAAAATTTAAATTCAAATTTTGAATGATTTGAAGTAGTGTTGAGAATTGAAGCATGAGTTAGTATAATATAATGACGTCAGGCCAACGTGATTATATTACAGTAAGTCATGCTAAATTTTTAATGGAAGATGATGATTCATAGACTTTATAATCATCATTTGCCATGTTACACGACTCTTACATTCTACTTAATCTCTGAACATATCAAGAAAATATATTTTTGATAGTTCTATCCTCAGTAATTCTGGTAATTTACCAAATCAAATCGTGATATTACGCTTAGAACAGTAGGTCCATTCGAAACTTCATACCTACAAATTCTGGACCATTACTCGCTTTACTTAGAGTCGAGAGGAGAATAAAAAGGCAAAGAGCTCCGACATATAAGGGAAAATATGTAGCCCGATAACGATACCGAAATTACAAACCATGTATATCAATACGTATTGCAACGTAAAGACATGGGAGAATTAAAAACACTATAACCCCAAGGTAATATTAGAAGAAAACAAATTCCTCTGGTGGTAAATGAAAAAGAAGAATGACTGAAATGATAGTCAGAAAAATATCCAGGATAAGAACTGGATGGAGCATTCTCACAATCTTTGGAAGTATGAATTGAGGAAGACAGTATAGAAGTGGTGAAGATAATGAAATGGAAGAAGCTAATTTATAGCAAAATTCCAAACACAGCAATTGAAGCAATTCACCTCATTTAATCAAAGAAAATTTCAAATTCCTTAATTACCGGAGAATCAAATCTTACGGATTACGAAGATTTCCTTTAATCCCTTGAATTCCGGAAATCAATCGTGACTACGTCAAAAGTTAAGGCGAACATTTAATTTCTCATTCACTCTTTTACAATAGCTTCGTTTATACGCTTCCTATAATCAAATCGTTTTATCCATATTATTCAGTAGTGATAAAACTTTATTTTTTCAACTTATATTCATCATTACAATATTCTTGTTGTAAACAATGATGATCTCTATCAAACTTCATGACTATAATTTTCATGAACTACTCTCTGTTTTTTTTCTACCCTAATATTGTGACATAAACACTCAAAGTTTTAAATAAGCTCAATACTATTCATAACACATTTCATGTGTTCAGTTTACTAAAATGCTCGTATAACACCATCATCCCTTTTGAGGATAACCTAGTCAAATGACACTCTTATTAATCCTTTAGATAACCTCCGCATTAATGATAAAATGCACTTTATAGAAGAACCTGTAAGAAATTAGGGTTCGTATTATTTAAATGCATGAAACAGAACAATATTCTATCCGTTGGAATTCACGAAAGGCCCCGAACCTACCTGGGAACGTGAAGACCAGATAAAACATAAATATCCTCGTCTAGGTACGAACAACGCCGATTGATGGCAAAAACTAAATTTCGGGACGAAATTTCTTTTAACGGGTAGGTACTATAACAACCCTCACTTTTCGACTTTCGATTTTACTAAAATACCTAGAGTTGTTATATGCGAATAAATTTAACGTTGACCGAATAAACGTACGCTTAAAATAAATAACATAATTATAAATATTATAAATAAGATTATGATATATAATATAACATAATTACATCAATGGATATATATATATATATATAATATTTATATTACTTTTGTTATTTAGTTAATAGAATATATAATTAACTAAATAATAAATAATATTATAACATTTATAAAACTAATAAAAACTATAAATTAATAATCATAAATTTTAATTTTTATAAAAACTAAATATAATAATAATTTTTATATAAAATTCGTATTTAATAATTAAACAAATATAGAAATAAAATGTTTAGAAATATATTAAACAATTTTTTTTTGAATTTTATACAAAATAAAAATAAAAACTATATCTACTTTTAATAAATAAATACAAAAATACAAACTACTTTTTCTTTTAAGATTTACTTTTAATAAAAATACAAACTACTTTTTCTTATTTTAACTTTTAAGATTTACTTTTAATAAAAATACAAACTACTTTTTCTTATTTTAACTTTTAAGATTTACTTTTAATAAAAATACAAACTACTTTTTCTTATTTTAACTTTTAAGATTTACTTTTAATAAAAATACAAACTACTTTTTCTTATTTTAACTTTTAAGATTTACTTTTAATAAAAATACAAACTACTTTTTCTTATTTTAACTTTTAATAAAAATACAAACTTCTTTTTCTTATTTTAACTTTTAAGATTTTACTTTTAATAAAAATACAAACTACTTTTTCTTATTTTAACTTTTAAGATTTACTTTTAATAAAAATACAAAATACTTTTTCTTATTTTAACTTTTAAGATTTTACTTTTAATAAAAATACAAACTACATTTTCTTATTTTAACTTTTAAGATTTTACTTTTAATAAAAATACAAACTAATTTTTCTTATATTAACTTTTAAGATTTACTTTTAATAAAAATACAAAATACTTTTTCTTATTTTAACTTTTAAGATTTACTTATTTTATTTTAATTTTTTTTTACCTAACATTTTCAACTATAAATACCACATACATTTCTCATTTCAAACTTACACCTTAATCTCTCATTTCTCTCTTAAGAACTACTTCTAGTTGATATCTCGGTCACTTACTTGCTTTACTTTCCTTTCTTGCGTGGAATACTTCAACTGCTATTTAAGGTGAGTTTCATTACTCCCTTTTTATATATATTTTTGGGCTGAGAATACATGCGTTGTTTTATAAATATTTTACGAAATAGGCACAAGTACTAAAACTAATTCTATGTGGGTTTAAACCAGAAATATACCCTTAGCTTGGTAACATTAAACTACCTGTCTATGTACGGTAGGCGCGAATCCTAAAGATAGATCTATTGGGCCTGACAACCCTATCCTGACTATGGGATGCTTTAGTACTTCGAGGTTTATATAACACACCTGATTCGGTGTACTTTCAGAGGGTAAAACATGAACGTTAAGGCTTGTTACCGGGTGCCTACAACTTATAGAATGCTTTTATACACTTGCTAGTGTACGGATATTTATGAAACTGAAATCTTGTGGCCTATTATTATAACGAAAATGATTGATTTTGATAAACTAATGAACTCACCAACCTTTTTGGTTGACACTTTAAGCATGTTTTGTCTCAGGTGACGAATAAGATGATTGCCATGATTGCTACCTGATGAATTGAATGCTGCTACATGGAGTCTTCATTTCATTACATTTACTTTGCATTAAGACTATTATTATTATTTCAGTTTAAATTTGATGTAAAACTTTTAATGCTTCCGCTGTTTTATTAATAAATGTTTTATTCAAAACGTCTCATATAGAGTCGTTCTCGTATATACAACTGTGATTTGATATAATTAGTCACAAATACCCTAGGCCTACATATTTTTCCTTATATGTCGGAGCTCTTTGCCTTTTTATTCTCCTCTCGACTCTAAGTAAAGCGAGTAATGGTCCAGAATTTGTAGGTATGAAGTTTCGAATGGACCTACTGTTCTAAGCGTAATATCACGATTTGATTTGGTAAATTACCAGAATTACTGAGGATAGAACTATCAAAAATATATTTTCTTGATATGTTCAGAGATTAAGTAGAATGTAAGAGTCGTGTAACATGGCAAATGATGATTATAAAGTCTATGAATCATCATCTTCCATTAAAAATTTAGCATGACTTACTGTAATATAATCACGTTGGCCTGACGTCATTATATTATACTAACTCATGCTTCAATTCTCAACACTACTTCAAATCATTCAAAATTTGAATTTAAATTTTACGGAATATAGAAACTTAAACAGTTTTCCTTTATGATGTAATAAAGATATTGCAAAGAGATAATTAATTGCGGACAAGAATCGTTATGAAGATATCTTTAGAAATATCGAGGATATTTATAACGAAAGATACGATGATATTTTAGAATTTCTAAAATCGATGGATAATGAAGAAATTCTTCTGTAAGGACTTAGAATGCGTAAAAAGATCTTCTGTGATTTCCTTCAGAAATCGAATCATCTAGATTCTTTGGTTATAGGTTTAGTCCTTGGGATTTGTCCTTGGTCTCCTTCATGTTTTGATCAATCCATCTTTCAATACCAGATTTTCTTTTGAGCTTTTCCAACACACAATTCTTTATTATCAAGCATCTGATCATTAAGGCCATCTACAGCTTTTGCTGCTTCATCAGCATTCTCAAGGTTAACTGATCTGAATCATTGATTATCAATCCGATATGTTTTCAAGGATTTTGAAGAATGTACAATGTAATATATTAATGTGAATGTTAGATATTTCTTGGGTATTACCTACCCGTTAAAATATTTTCACAATCAACAGTTTGTACAAAAAAAATTTTTATATACAATCTTTATGAAAATATACATACATATATATTTTCTTCAGATGTAATTATGGATTTAATAAGTTAATATAATATTAAACTCATTTGATTTATGGTTGAAACGAGAATAAATAATCTCCAAAACTTTAGAGATTACATAATCGTCGCGGAATATTTCTTTAATGAAGTTATGAATCAATACTTCATCGTTCATTGTTATTAATATACCTCAGTATATGATGTTGATGCTCGTGGATTTCTTGTGAAATTCATAAGGCACAAATGATGTTTTCGAGAAATTTTCGAGTACATTGAAAATAGGAGTGTAAAATCACACATGCATTTGAATAATACACTTAGTTTATTATGAAATGGAGTTTATTGTACTGAAGCAGTGATTAATGATTGTTAAGTCATTAACGAAGGATGTACGTCATAGCGTATTAGTGATATGAATTAACCAAGTAGTACATACTAGTTAAGATTCACACGTAATAGTTTAGTACGAAAAGATTTATTATTGTTCCAAACCATATATATATAAAGTATACATATATAATTCTTCAGGAAGAATGAGTCAATACATCTTAACTCATTATTACTAATGTTCCTTAGTATCTATGGGCGTATGATGTCGATGTTTGAGGTACCGATTATGATGTTGAGACGTGGGATGCTGATGTTGTTGTTGGTGAAGCTGATGCTGTTGGTGGTGATGCTGATAGTACTGGTGGTGCTGGTGCTGCTGTTGGTGCTGCTTGTGGTACTTGGTTAGTAAGTGTGAGCCTAGCTACCAAATCGCGCACTATTTCCTCCAGGGTTTCTACTTTACGCTCGAGTCTATGGATTTGTTCTACCCATTCCTCTGTAAGGTTTGTCAATTCTTGATATTTAGTTCGAAGTCTTCTAACTTCTTATAATAACCCTTTCTGGTTAGAATTCGGGAGTAGAGGACGAATATTGTCGTTGGTTACATCGAGTCGACCTTCGAGGCGGAAAATCCTTGCGAAAAGAGTGAAAACGGTATTGCGAACAGGTTCGCCGGTAAGTGGATCGAGTACTCCGATGTTTGGTGGTAAGTTTGGCTCGTGATAAGGAGTACCTTCTTCATTTCTCCATAGGGTGAGTATTTCGCGAACCCATATATATATATATATATATATATATATATATATATATATATATAATTGATCGGTGGGTGTATTTCTGTCACGCTATCTTTGGAGCTAGAAGAACTTGAGGAATCAGGTGAGAAATCTATATTATGTGTTTGGAATAGGGTTTGATATGAAATGGGTGTTGAATATTGAATGATATATTCATCTCCTTGAATACGTATATATAGCAGAAAGATTTCCGTAATTTACGGAGGAAATTTAGGAAAAGTGTTAGACAAGGTCTATTGGGAATAGATATGCTAAGATATGATTTGTCTATACTCCAATAATGGCAGTATGACGTGTCGTGATTATAAAATGATAAGTATGTAATCTAATAATCTTTTGATTAAAGACTTTCAATTCGTATACTGTGATAACCCAATGACATTTCCCGATTCGCAAACCGATGCATAAAGGCATAAGGCATATAGGTACGTGATATAACAGGGAGTTATATACGTTTGAGTATGAATTATAGGAGTTTCAAAAATCTTGGATAATATTTCATGTAATACATATGTAATACACAAAACCAGGATAGATGACTAAGTGAGTTGTTCTTAATAAGTTCACCACTTATTAAGTGCGTAAGTGACTAAGTGTTGTATGATCACTATAGTCAGGTTTGATATTGTGCACCATACCCAAACATCTATGCCACCGCCGAGTCACTTGAATGATCAATTGTTACCGGTTGGCCCAGGAATTCTCGACCAAAATCTAAGTTTGGCATTCGAAATCCACAAGCGTCCCATAGTGGTACCAAGGATCACCCTAGGCCTTAAGTAGCGTTGACGTTCGAGTAATTTCACATTATCGTGTATGTTATAATCTTAAGATTTAAGTATAGTTTCTAAGGTATAGTGTAGCATTTATCAATTAAAGGCAACAATTAAAGGCACTATGGTCAAGGAAAGTTGTAGTCCTACATTGCTAAGGTACCAAATTGTATAAGGCACACATAAAATGCAATCCTGGTTCTCTACAACAACCTGCTCTGATACCAATCTGTCACACCCCCAAAATAGGGCCTAGGGTATTTGTGACTAATTATATCAAATCACAGTTGTATATACGAGAACGACTCTATATGAGACGTTTTGAATAAAACATTTATTAATAAAACAGCGGAAGCATTAAAAGTTTTACATCAAATTTAAACTGAAATAATAATAATAGTCTTAATGCAAAGTAAATGTAATGAAATGAAGACTCCATGTAGCAGCATTCAATTCATCAGGTAGCAATCATGGCAATCATCTTATTCGTCACCTGAGACAAAACATGCTTAAAGTGTCAACCAAAAAGGTTGGTGAGTTCATTAGTTTATCAAAATCAATCATTTCCGTTATAATAATAGGCCACAAGATTTCAGTTTCATAAATATCCGTACACTAGCAAGTGTATAAAAGCATTCTATAAGTTGTAGGCACCCGGTAACAAGCCTTAACGTTCATGTTTTACCCTCTGAAAGTACACCGAATCAGGTGTGTTATATAAACCTCGAAGTACTAAAGCATCCCATAGTCAGGATAGGGTTGTCAGGCCCAATAGATCTATCTTTAGGATTCGCGCCTACCGTACATAGACAGGTAGTTTAATGTTACCAAGCTAAGGGTATATTTCTGGTTTAAACCCACATAGAATTAGTTTTAGTACTTGTGCCTATTTCGTAAAACATTTATAAAACAACGCATGTATTCTCAGCCCAAAAATATATATAAAAAGGGAGTAATGAAACTCACCTTAAATAGCAGTTGGGTATGGCATAAATAGTGATTTTAATAATTAAATGTTAATAATTATTTAGTTGTTTAGTTGAGACCAGTTTGTGACAAGGGTCACAGAACAGGTTTGTTTATTTAATTTGGACTCCGTTAGGGCAGTCAAATTAAGTACGAAAGATATCAGATAACTGGTAAATACCCGTGTGTTATGGGGTATGGTTTTATAACTCAATATAAATAGCTTGAGTCTGGATTATTCCATCATTTTTCCCAAAATAAATCAAGAACACCGTACCTAACTTCATCTCCTACCTCTAACCCTAATCTAATTCAAATGTGGAATTGGATCAAGAAGCTTTAAGGATTGAATTGTTACTTTTTATTGATCATCTATCCAGGTTTGTAAGATTGAATAATTGTTTGATTTCTTAAGAATTGGGTTTTTGTGTTCTTGAATAAAAGTGTGCTTTTTTAGCTTGATTTTTGATTATATGTGTTTGTGATGCTCAATTGATGTTAGAAATAGGTTGTATATATGTTTAGTAACTTTCCTGTGCTTAAAATTTGGTCAAAAACACTTAAAAATCGAGTTTTTGGGGAAAAAATTACAAAATCAGCGAAGTGTTCGAAATACAGTATTTTGCTACAGTATTTTGCTACAGTACCCGAATTGCTACAGTGTCACTATTTGCTACAGTGTTCGGTATCGCTACAGTGCCACTATTTGCTACAGTACCGAGTTGCTACAGCCCGAGTTGCTACAGTACGAGTTGCTACAGTGTTCGGAAACCACTATTTGCTACAGTACCTTTTATGAAATTGAAACGGGCGTAACTTTCAAACTGTAACTCCGTTTTTGATGAATCAAATATCGTTGGAATCGTATTGAAGAGTACTTTTCAATGATGAACTTTTAAGAAGCTGGATCAAACTGTTTTGGGGCGGGAAAATAGGTTTTGGCGTGTGTGTCCCGTTTTCCACATACTTGTTTGACAATAGTGAATGGAGTTACGTTGTGGACTTGTGAAATGATGTTATGACCTAGTTTATAGTATGATTTGATTATACTATTGATTGAGATATGTATATTGACTTCGTTGTGTTGTTCTCAGGTGATAAGAACAAGGAAGAAGCTCAGAAGTAAGATAACTGAGCTGTAGCTGGTAATCGGTGAGTGGGATTATCTCCGGGTGTAGTATAGAGTAGAAAGTTGTGCTACTATGTTATACTGTTATATTTGCTATGCTTAGTAGATATGTTGTAATAATGATCATCGTAGAGTTGCCATGCTAGTCGTAGGAACAGTTGTTCGTAGTGGTAGTTGCTTAACAGTTGTGTGCACAAGTTGTAGTTGCCTGTTGGAACCTATTGTTGTTAGGTTCAGCTCAGAGAGGTCAACCTTGTTGTGGTTGGGTCCAGTTGGCTACTGTTTGTTGAGTATAGTGCGGAATGACGCATCACCTGCGTGTGAATTCACTATACTGGGGATTCAGTAGTAAGGACTTTCGGTAGATGCTAGACTGATCAGCTAGTGGTCGTGAGCTCGTACAAGCCGCCGAGCCTCTAGTTGGAGCATAGTTGCTAGTTGCTAGATGCCAGTTGCCAGATGATTAGTTGTTAGTTGCCGATTGCCTGTTATGGATTGTTGTAGCTGTTGTAGCTGTACAAGTTGGTACTGTATGCTAGATCTGTTAGATGATTCCATTCACTTAGCCTCGTGCTAACCCCCCTCACCTCATCCCTTGCAGGTTTTCGATCTTAGTGCTGGTACGGACGGGAGTTGGGTTGACGATATGTTTGACAAGACGAACTCTGATGTCTTAACTTTTATAAATATGTAACTAGTTGTTTAACGTAACACCGGTTGTTTGTAATAAGTAACTAGCTAATGATTTGTGATAATCATGTTCGTAATTAACTAAGGGTATTTATGTGAATTAAGACTTCCGCTGTGATTTAAAATAATAAAAAAAAAATCAGGGTGTTACAACTTGGTATCAGAGCATAGGTTTGGCCGCATGTACATTGTATTGAATGTCATGTTCCCAAACCTTGTGTTGTGTCAAACATATATGAGGGAACGGGTTAAGTGAATGTAGGGATTACATGTGTTAGTTGATAGGTACTAACCTGTTTTCCACTAAGAGTTTGTGTGAGATGTTGTGGTAGTGCAGATATGGCAGATAATACAGGAAACGCAACTGGTCCGTCAGCCCCCGGAACATTCAGAGCCCCAGATGAAGACGGATATGTGTCAGAAGAGGATCCGCAGGAACAAATTTTAGATTTGCAAAGTAAGTTAAAGGAAGCACGTGATCGAATAAGGGAATTAGAACAATGCCAGGTAACCGTGAATCCAAGTGGTAGTGTACCGAATCAGACGATTAGTGGGTATCAAGTGCAGTCAAATAATTATCAGCAAATTGGAAGTGCTTTCCAACAACAGCAATGGTTACCACCTCAATATCAGTTTTCTCAATAGTTTCAGATGCCACCTCAGTTTAATCAACAGTTTCCAAATCAGATGTGGGGTCCGTATCAGACGCCGATGTTTCAACAACCAAAGAAATGTACCTTCAAACAGTTTCTGAATTGTAATCCACCAGAGTACTCAGGAAGTTTTAACCCAACGGTAACACTTAACTGGTTAAGAGAGATAGAAAAGGTTTTTGAGGCCTGTCAGTGCGAACCAGAATTACAGGTTATTTATGCTAGTCGTATGTTGAAAAATAGGGCAATGGTTTGGTGGGATACGGTTATTTCTAGTATACCAAAAGAGCAAGTGAACATGATTACTTGGGAACAATTTTATAGTAAAGTTTGTGAGCAGTATTGTTCGTCTTATGACCTCAATCGAATTAAGACGGAATTTATAGCAATGAAAATGACACCTCAGATGACGATAGATGAGGTGATTGAGCAGTATATGGATAAATTAAGGTTTGTGCAACAGTGGGTTCCAGATGAGCGGTCCAGAATTCAGCACTTTGTTAATATAATTCTACCGGAGTACAGAACAATGGTTAGGATGGCGACGACGTTATCGCAAGCGTTTGTTATGGCCAAGATGGTGGAAGATGATGTCAGAGCAGCAAGAAACAGAATGGAAGGTTATGTTATGCCACAACAAGATCAGGTGATGAGTCATTCGGACTCTAGGTCAAAGAAGTCTATTAAGTTGAAATGGACTAGCGGGTCAGAGCAGAGTGGGTCAGCATCAAGTCAGAATTCTTGGTGTTATAGTTGTAGATCATCTCACAGTGGTCCTTGTTCAGATTCAATCAAAAGATGTTTGAGATGTGGTATTGTAGGGCACGAGTTTCGGATGTGTTCGTTCCAAGAGGATGTATGTTGGAAATGTCATCAAGTGGGGCATAGGTCAGCTCAGTGTCCGTATGTAAGAGGATCAGGTTCTGGGGCGGGGCCAGGAGCGCAGTCGGGATCAGTAGGTGGATCTTCTGGTTCTCCAGTTGGGCAGAAAAGAAAGAATCCACCTACGGCAACAGCAAGAGCTTATCAGATGGTTGGAGATACAGATGTTGAATATGATGTGAATACAGGTATGCTTCAAAATCCTTGTACTGTTTAGTTGTATATATATATGATTGTGTATATATATGTGTGTGTAGATTGGTAGATCTTGATTGTAGCGTAAGATTTATTTTGTTGGGTTATGTGTTGTATGTTTGGTCGCGACCATTGTGTGCTTTGTGGGGTAAGGGTGACCCTTAGGTTGACTTTTTGGGATTGAAACCTGTGACTTGGATGGAGATGAGTTGTGACTTATGTAGTGGATTCTTAGACGGCAGGAGAATATTAGATATTGATATTGTTGTTACTGATGTGATGGAATGAGGGTTGTGTTGATTTGACAATTATTTTCCGTAACCAGATGTATGATACTGCTAGTTGAGCGCATTTTGACATTGAGGAACATATGATGTGATTTCCTATGCTTGTTGAATGTGTAGTAATGTTGCTAGATTATATTTGAACATTTGATGGACAATGTTTAAATAACTATGCTTGGACAGATGGTGTAACTGATTAATTATAAAGTAGCTTAGTTATTGCCGAAGCCTTTGAGGAGACTCGTTGGACTTAAGATTAGTGGATGGAACAAGTAGTATTTTTTCGTTTCGAGCGACTCAGAATGAAGGTGTGATTCAGGATAATATACTTGTGTCTGGCCAACAGAAGTGTATTATGGTGAATCATACAGAGATTCTGGGAAGCAGAAGGAAAAAGTAGGTGGCCTGTGCTATTCATGGACAATGATTGGAACATTGGGACTGTAATATAATTGGAAATAAGACGAGTAACCTGAAATATTACCTTGGTTTAAGGACAATTTTGGTGGACACAGACACACGACTTAGACTGATAACTAATTCTATAGCCCGAGCTTGGAATAATTGTGAAATGTTGACTGTATTAGAAGTTGAATGTGATGACAGATTGTGAAAATTCGATACAGAATGGCGCAGAAACAAGAATTTGACTCTGATTATTTGACTTGATCGTGTAATTTGTGGGCTTAAGTGGATTAACGGACGTTGATCGATGAAGATTGTGACAACTTATTTTGTATTGGGAGTGTATTGACGTCAAGAATCCCGTTTCCCTATGCAGTTGTGGTGGATATTGTCGGTATCGGGGATAAGATCGATAAAGTTGACCGTGTGTTTTGGCGGTGCGAGTAACAATTTTTGGGTTTGTTGACCATAGTTGACCCGATTCCGAGGACGGAATCTCTTTTAAGGAGGGTAGATTTGTAACACCCGCATTTTGGGCCTAGATGAAATGACCATTGTACCCTGGGGTAGGGCGTAATTAGTGATTTTTATAATTATATGTTTATAATTATTTAGTTGTTTAGTTGAGACCAGTTTGTAACAAGGGTCACAGAACAGGTTGGTTTATTTAATTTGGACTCCGTTAGGACCGCCTAAGGAGATACGAAAGATTATCAGATAAGATAACTGGTAAATACCTGTGTGATATGGGGTATGAGTTTGTAACTCATTTAAGTGTATGTATCTGGATAGTTCTATCCATTTCTCATTTCATCAAACCCACACACGAACGTATACACAAACACACACATAAACCCTAATTTGATTTTGTGAGTCTTTGGATTAATTGAAGCTAGAGATATATTCCTTGTGATTTCGTGATCAATATAAGGTATGCATATCATAGATTCATGCTTTGATTCTTGCTATAATTGGGTTTTTGTGTTAAATGAGTTTTTGATAGAAATTAGCTCAAATTTAGTTGTTTGATGTTTGTTATGCTCAATTGATGTTAGAAATAGGTTGTATATATGTTTAGTAGCTTCCATGTGCTTAAAATTTGATCAAAATCGCTCAAAAATCGAGTTTTGGGCGAAAAATGTTCGAAATCAGCGTAAGTGTTCGAACCAGTTGCTACAGTGTTTGCTACAGTATTTTACTACATTACCCGAACTGCTACAGTATCACTATTTGCTACAGTGTTACTATTTGCTACAGTGTCACTATTTGCTACAGTGTCACTATTTGCTACAGTCCCCCGAGTTGCTACAGTACCGTGTTGCTACAGTACCGAGTTGCTACAGTTTTCGGAAATCACTATTTGCTACAGTACCTTTTATGAAATTGAAACGGGCGTAACTTTCAAACCGTAACTCCGTTTTTGATGAATAAACTATCGTTAGAATCGTAATAAAGAATACTTTTCAATGGTGAACTTTTAAGAAACTAGATCAAATTGTTTTTGGGTCGGAAAAGGAGTTTTAGTGTGTATGTCGTGTTTTGCACGCACCTGTATGCCATTATTGAATGGAGTCATGATGTAGACTCATAAAATTATGAATATATGGTGTTATGACCTAGTTTATAGTATGATTTGATTATACTATTGATTGAGATATGTATATTGACTTCGTTGTGTTGTTCTCAGGTGATAAGAACAAGGAAGAAGCTCAGAAGTAAGATAACTGAGCTGTAGCTGGTAATCGGTGAGTGGGATTATCTCCGGGTGTAGTATAGAGTAGCAAGTTGTGCTACTATGTTATACTGTTATAGTTGCTATGCTTAGTAGATATGTTGTAATAATGATCATCGTAGAGTTGCCATGCTAGTCGTAGGAACAGTTGTTCGTAGAGGTAGTTGCTTAACAGTTGTGTGCACAAGTTGTAGTTGCCTGTTGGAACCTATTGTTGTTAGGTTCAGCTCAGAGAGGTCAACCTTGTTGTGGTTGGGTCCAGTTGGCTACTGTTTGTTGAGTATAGTGCTGAATGACGCATCACCTGCGTGTGGATTTACTATACTGGGGATTCAGTAGTAAGGACTTTCGGTAGATGCTAGACTGATCAGCTAGTGGTCGTGTGCTCGTACAAGCCGCCGAGTCTCTAGTTGGAGCATAGTTGCTAGTTGATTGTTGCCAGTTGATAGTTGCCAGTTATTAGTTGTCAGTTGCCTGTTATGGATTGTTGTAGTTGCTGTAGTTGTACAAGTTGGTACTGTATGCTAGATCTGTTAGATGATTCCATTCACTTAGCCTCGTGCTAACCCCCCTCACCTCCTCCCTTGCAGGTTTTCGATCTTAGTGCTGGTAGGGACGGGAGTTGGGTTGACGATATGTTTGACAAGACGAACTCTGATGTCTTAACTTTTATAAATATGTAACTAGTTGTTTAACGTAACACCGGTTGTTTGTAATAAGTAACTAGCTAATGATTTGTGATAATCATGTTCGTAATTAACTAAGGGTATTTATGTGAATTAAGACTTCTGCTGTGATTTAAAAAAAAAAAAAACAGGGTGTTTCATATATACAACCTATTTCTAACATCAATTGAGCATAACAAACATCAAACAACTAAATTTGAGCTAATTTCTATCAAAAACTCATTTAACACAAAAACCCAATTAGAGCAAGAATCAAAGCATGAATCTATGATATGCATACCTTATATTGATCACGAAATCACAAGGAATATATCTCTAGCTTCAATTAATCCAAAGACTCACAAAATCAAATTAGGGTTTATGTGTGTGTTTGTGTATACGTTCGTGTGTGGGTTTGATGAAATGAGAAATGGATAGAACTATCCAGATACATACACTTAAATGAGTTACAAACTCATACCCCATATCACACAGGTATTTACCAGTTATCTTATCTGATAATCTTTCGTATCTCCTTAGGCGGTCCTAACGGAGTCCAAATTAAATAAACCAACCTGTTCTGTGACCCTTGTCACAAACTGGTCTCAACTAAACAACTAAATAATTATAAACATATAATTATAAAATCACTAATTACGCCCTACCCCAGGGTACAATGGTCATTTCATCTAGGCCCAAAATGCGGGTGTTACAAATCTACCCTCCTTAAAAGAGATTCCGTCCTCGGAATCGGGTCAACTATGGTCAACAAACCCAAAAATTGTTACTCGCACCGCCAAAACACACGGTTAACTTTATCGATCTTATCCCCGATACCGACAATATCCACCACAATTGCATAGGGAAATGAGATTCCTGGCGTCAATACACTCCCGATAACAAATAACTTCTCACAATCTCCGTCGATCAACGTCCATTAATCCACTTAAGCCCATAAATTACACGATCAAGTCAAATAATCAGAGTCAAATTCGTGTTTCTTCGCCATTCCGTATCATAAATTTCACGATCTGTCATCCAATTCAACTCTTTATACAGTCCACTTTTCCCAATTATCCAAAGCTTAGGCAATAGAATTAGTCATCATGCTAAAATCTATACCTAGGTCAACGAAATTGTCTCGTAAGTCATCAGAACTTCACAGGTTATTCGTCTCATATCCAGTCACATCACAATCCAATATAGCACAGGCCGCCTATTTTTCCTTCAGCTTCCCAGAAATTCCGTATGATTTATCACAATATACTTCTGTTGGCCAGACACAAGCATATTATCCTAAATCATACCTTCATTCTGAGTTGCTCGTAACGAAAAAATTCTACTTGTCTCATTCACTAACTTATGTCCAATCAATTTTCTCAATAAGCATCGGTAATTAATTTAACTACTTTATAACTAATCAATCACAACATCTGTCCAATCATAGTTACTCAAACCTTGTCTATCAATCATCCAAATATAATCTATCAACCAGATCATACATCCAACAAGCTTAGGAAATACCTTCATAACAATCATACTCATGCCACTATCCAACAACTTCATGTCGTCCAAAAGTTCACTACACAAACATACTCAACGCATCTCTATCCAAGTCACGGTTCTCAATCCCAAAAAAATCAACCTAAGGGTCACCCTTACCCCACATGGCACAGAAGGGTCGCAATCAAAACATAAACAACATAATGCAACAAAATAAATCTTATACTACTATCAAGATCTACTAATCTACCACACATATATATACACCCAATCATATACATGTGTATAACTAAAAATACGAGGATTTTGAAGCATACCTGTATTCACATCATATTCAACATCTGCATCTGCAACCATCTGATAAGCTCTTGCTGTTTCTGTAGGTGGATTCTTTCTTTTCTGCCCAACTGGAGAACCAGAAGATCCACCTACTGATCCCGACTGCGCTCCTGGCCCCGCCCCAGAACCTGATCCTCTTATATACGGACACTGAGCTGACCTATGCCCCACTTGATGACATCTCCAACATACATCCTCTTGGAATGAACACATTCGAATCTCGTGCCCCACAATACCACATCTCAAACATCTTTTGGTTGAATCTGAACAAGGACCACTATGAGATGATCTGCAACTATAGCACCAAGAATTCTGACTTGATGCTGACCCACTATGTTCTGACCCACTCTTCTGTTTCAACTTAACAGACTTCTTTGACCTAGAGTCTGAATGACTCATCACCTGATCTTGTTGTGGCATCTCATAACCTACTATTCTATTCCTTGCTGCTCTGACGTCATCCTCTACCATCTTTGCCATAACAAACGCTTGCGATAACGTCGTCGCCATCCTAACCATTGTTCTGTACTCCGGTAAAATTATATTAACAAAGTGCTGAATTCTGGACTGCTCATCTGGAACCCACTGTTGCACAAACCTTAATTTATCCATATACTGCTCAATCACCTCATCTATCGTCATCTGAGGTGTCATTTTCATTGCCAGAAATTCCGTCTTAATTCGATTGAGGTCATAAGACGAACAATACTGCTCACAAACTTTACTATAAAATTATTCCCAAGTAATCATGTTCACTTGCTCTTTTGGTATACTAGAAATAACCGTATCCCACCAAACCATTGCCCTATTTTTCAACATACGACTAGCATAAATAACCTGTAATTCTGGTTCGCACTGACAGGCCTCAAAAACCTTTTCTATCTCTCTTAACCAGTTAAGTGTTACCGTTGGGTTAAAACTTCCTGAGTACTCTGGTGGATTACAATTCAGAAACTGTTTGAAGGTACATTTCTTTAGTTGTTGAAACATCGGCGTCTGATACGGACCCCACATCTGATTTGGGAACTGTTGATTAAACTGAGGTGGCATCTGAAACTGTTGAGGAAACTGATATTGAGGTGGTAACCATTGCTGTTGTTGGAAAGCACTTCCAATTTGCTGATAATTATTTGACTGCACCGGATACCCACTAATCGTCTGATTCGGTACACTACCACTTGGATTCACGGTTACCTGGCATTGTTCTAATTCCCTTATTCGATCACGTGCTTCCTTTAACTTACTTTGCAAATCTAAAATTTGTTCCTGCGGATCCTCTTCTGACACATATCCGTCTTCATCTGGGGCTCTGAATGTTCCGGGGGCTGACGGACCAGTTGCGTTTCCTGTATTATCTGCCATATCTGCACTACCACAACATCTCACACAAACTCTTAGTGGAAAACAAGTTAGTACCTATCAACTAACACATGTAATCCCTACATTCACTTAACCCGTTCCCTCATATATGTTTGACACAACACAAGGTTTGGGAACATGACATTCAACACAATGTACATGCGGCCAAACCTATGCTCTGATACCAAGTTGAAACACCCTGTTTTTTTTTTTTTAAATCACAGCGGAAGTCTTAATTCACATAAATACCCTTAGTTAATTACGAACATGATTATCACAAATCATTAGCTAGTTACTTATTACAAACAACCGGTGTTACGTTAAACAACTAGTTACATATTTATAAAAGTTAAGACATCAGAGTTCGTCTTGTCAAACATATCGTCAACCCAACTCCCGTCCCTACCAGCACTAAGATCGAAAACCTGCAAGGGAGGAGGTGAGGGGGGTTAGCACGAGGCTAAGTGAATGGAATCATCTAACAGATCTAGCATACAGTACCAACTTATACAACTACAGCAACTACAACAATCCATAACAGGCAATTGACAACTAATAACTAGCAACTATCAACTGGCAACAATCAACTAGCAACTATGCTCCAACTAGAGACTCGGCGGCTTGTACGAGCACACGACCACTAGCTGATCAGTCTAGCGTTTACCGAAAGTCCTTACTACTGAATCCCCAGTATAGTAAATCCACACGCAGGTGATGCGTCATTAAGCACTATACTCAACAAACAGTAGCCAACTGGACCCAACCACAACAAGGTTGACCTCTCTGAGCTGAACCTAACAACAATAGGTTCCAACAGGCAACTACAACTTGTGCACACAACTGTTAAGCAACTACCTCTACGAACAACTGTTCCTACGACTAGCATGGCAACTCTACGATGATCATTATTACAACATATCTACTAAGCATAGCAACTATAACAGTATAACATAGTAGCACAACTTGCTACTCTATACTACACCCGGAGATAATCCCACTCACCGATTACCAGCTACAGCTCAGTTATCTTACTTCTGAGCTTCTTCCTTGTTCTTATCACCTGAGAACAACACAACGAAGTCAATATACATATCTCAATCAATAGTATAATCAAATCATACTATAAACTAGGTCATAACACCATATATTCATAATTTTATGAGTCTACATCATGACTCCATTCAATAATGGCATTCAGGTGCGTGCAAAACACGACATACACACTAAAACTCCTTTTCCGACCCAAAAACAATTTGATCTAGTTTCTTAAAAGTTTACCATTGAAAAGTATTCTTTATTACGATTCTAACGATAGTTTATTCATCAAAAACGGAGTTACGGTTTGAAAGTTACGCCCGTTTCAATTTCATAAAAGGTACTGTAGCAAATAGTGATTTCCGAAAACTGTAGCAACTCGGTACTGTAGCAACACGGTACTATAGCAACTCGGGGGTACTGTAGCAAATAGTGGCACTGTAGCAATACCGAACACTGTAGCAAATAGTGGTACTGTAGCAAATAGCGATACTGTAGCAAATAGTGAAACTGTAGTAAATAGTAACACTGTAGCAAATAGTGATACTGTAGCAGTTCGGGTACTGTAGCAAAATACTGTAGCAAAATACTGTAGCAAACACTGTAGCAACTGGTTCGAACACTTACGCTGATTTCGAACATTTTTCGCCCAAAACTCGATTTTTGAGCGATTTTGATCAAATTTTAAGCACATGGAAGCTACTAAACATATATACAACCTATTTCTAACATCAATTGAGCATAACAAACATCAAACAACTAAATTTGAGCTAATTTCTATCAAAAACTCATTTAACACAAAAACCCAATTAGAGCAAGAATCAAAGCATGAATCTATGATATGCATACCTTATATTGATCACGAAATCACAAGGAATATATCTCTAGCTTCAATTAATCCAAAGACTCACAAAATCAAATTAGGGTTTATGTGTGTGTTTGTGTATACACCAAGTTGTAACACCCTGATTTTTTTTTTATTATTTTAACATGGCAATTTCTACACTATGCATGGTAAAAGAGTCAACCACAGTAGCATGATATGCTACTTAAACTCTATCCGGAGATAGACCCACTCACCGATTACCAGCTACAGCTCAGTTATCTTACTTCTGAGCTTCTTCCTTGTTCTTATCACCTGAGAACAACACAACGAAGTCAATATACATATCTCAATCAATAGTATAATCAAATCATACTATAAATTAGGTCATAACACCATATATTCATAATTTTATGAGTCTACATCATGACTCCATTCAATAATGGCATACAGGTGCGTGCAAAACACGACATACACACTAAAACTCCTTTTCCGACCCAAAAACAGTTTGATCTAGTTTCTTAAAAGTTCACCATTGAAAAGTATTCTTTATTACGATTCTAACGATAGTTTATTCATCAAAAACGGAGTTACGTTTTGAAAGTTACGCCCGTTTCAATTTCATAAAAGGTACTGTAGCAAATAGTGACACTGTAGCAACTCGGCACTGTAGCAACTCGGCACTGTAGCAAATAGTGGTACTGTAGCAAATAGTGGTACTGTAGCAAATAGTGACACTGTAGCAAATAGTGATACTGTAGCAAATAGTGGTACTGTAGCAAATAGTGACACTGTAGCAAATAGTGATACTGTAGCAACTTGGTACTGTAGCAACTCGGGGGTACTGTAGCAACTCGGGTACTGTAGCAAACTGGGTTTCGAACCAATTTCGCTGATTTTGTGATTTCTTCCCCAAAAACTCGATTTCTAAGTGTTTTTGACCAAATTTTAAGCACAAGAAAGTTACTAAACATATATACAACCTATTTCTAACATCAATTAAGCATAACTAACACAATTCATTAAGATTCAAGCTAAAAATCATACTTTTGCTCAAGAACACAAAAACCCAATTTACACAAGATTCAAGCAATGATTCAAGCATGCTAACCTGGTTTGATGATTACAAAGATGATATAAATCAGTTCCTAAAGCTCCACAAACCAATTTCAGGCTTGGATCAAGTTAGGGTTTCAAGGTGAAAGAGTTTAGGTACGGTGTGTATATTTTTTCAATTAGGAAAATGATCAAGAAGTGTCCAGAACATACATATAAATGGGTTATAAACCCATACCTCATAACACATGGGTATTTACCAGTTATCTAATATCTTTCGTACATCGTTAGGAGGCCCTAACGGAGTCCAAATTCAACAAACGAACCTGTTCTGTGACCCTTGTCACAAACTGGTCTCAACTAAATAACCAAATAATTATAAACATATAATTATTAAAATCACTAATTACACCATACCCTAAGGGTACAATGGTCATTTCATCTAGGCCCAAAACGCGGGTGTTACAAATCTACCCTCCTTAAAAGAGATTCCGTCCTCGGAATCGGGTCAACTATGGTCAACAAACCCAAAAATTGTTACTCGAACCGCCAAGACACACGATTGACTTTATCAATCTTATCCCCAATACCGACAATATCCACCACAATTGCATAGGGAAATGAGATTCTTGACGTCAATACACTCCCGGTACAAAATAAGTTGTCATAATCTTCATCGATCAACGTCCGTTAATCCACTTAAGCCCAAAAATTACCCGATCAAGTCAAATAATCAGAGTCAAATTCGTGTTTCTTCGCCATTCTGCATCATAAATTTCACGATCTGTCATCCAATTCAACTCTTTATACTGTCCACTTTTCCCAATTATCCAAAGCTTAGGCAATAGAATTAGTCATCATGCTAAAATCTATACCTATGGCAACAGCAAGAGCTTATCAAATGGTTGCAGATGCAGATGTTGATTATGATGTGAATGCAGGTATGATTCAAAATCCTCGTACTGTTTAGTTGTATATATGTATGATTGTGTATATGTACATATATGTGTGTTTTAGATTGAAAAATCTTGTTGATAGTGTAAAATTTATTTTGTTGTGCTATGTTGTTGTATGCTTAGTTGCGACCCTTGTGTGCCTGGTTGGGTAAGGGAGACCTTTAGGTTAATTTTGAGATTGAAAACTGTGACTTTGATAGAGATGTGTTGGGTACCCTGATGTAGTGGACTTTTTGTCGACATGAGATTATATGATAGTAACACTGTTGTAACAGATATGATAGAAAGAGGACTGTGCTGATTGGATAATTTCTTTGCTTAAACAGATGTATGATACTGCTAGTTGAGCGTATTTTTGACATTGATGAACATATATTGCGATTTCCTATGCTTGTTGGATGTGCAGTAATGTTGGTAGATTATATTTGAGTATTTGATGGACAATGTTTTGAGTAACTATGATTGGACAGATGTTGTGATTGATTAGTCATAAAGTAGTTAAATTAATTATCGATGCTTATTGAGGTGATTGATTGGACATAAGTTAGTGAATGACGTTTTGAATAAAACATTTATTAATAAAACAGCGGAAGCATTAAAAGTTTTACATCAAATTTAAACTGAAATAATAATAATAGTCTTAATGCAAAGTAAATGTAATGAAATGAAGACTCCATGTAGCAGCATTCAATTCATCAGGTAGCAATCATGGCAATCATCTTATTCGTCACCTGAGACAAAACATGCTTAAAGTGTCAACCAAAAAGGTTGGTGAGTTCATTAGTTTATCAAAATCAATCATTTCCGTTATAATAATAGGCCACAAGATTTCAGTTTCATAAATATCCGTACACTAGCAAGTGTATAAAAGCATTCTATAAGTTGTAGGCACCCGGTAACAAGCCTTAACGTTCATGTTTTACCCTCTGAAGTACACCAGATCAGGTGTGTTTAAAATAACCTCGAAGTACTAAAGCATCCCATAGTCAGGATGGGGTTTGTCAGACCCAATAGATCTATCTTTAGGATTCGCGCCTACCGTACATAGACAAGTAGTTTAATGTTACCAAGCTAAGGGTATATTTCTGGTTTAAACCCACATAGAATTAGTTTTAGTACTTGTGCCTATTTCGTAAAACATTTATAAATCAGCGCATGTATTCTCAGCCCAAAAATATATATAAAAAGGGAGAAAATGAAACTCACGCAAAATCAGTTTTAGTGTTTGTATTCATTTCATAAAACATTTATAAAACAGTGCATGTATTTTAACTTTTAAGATTTTACTTTTAATAAAAATACAAATTACTTTTTCTTATTTTAACTTTTAAGATTTTACTTTTAATAAAAATACAAACTACTTTTTCTTATTTTAACTTTTAAGATTTACTTTTAATAAAAATACAAAATACTTTTTCTTATTTCAACTTTTAAAATTTACTTTTAATAAAAATACAAAATACTTTTTCTTATTTTAACTTTTAAGATTTTACTTTTAATAAAAATACAAACTACTTTTTCTTATTTTAACTTTTAAGATTTTACTTTTAATAAAAATACAAACTACTTTTTCTTATTTTAACTTTTAAGATTTACTTTTAATAAAAATACAAAATAATTTTACTTATTTTAACTTTTAAGATTTACTTATTTTATTTTAATTTTTTTTACCTAACATTTTCAACTATAAATACCACATACATTTCTCATTTCAAACTTACACCTTAATCTCTCATTTCTCTCTTAAAGAACTACTTCTAGTTGATATCTCGGTCACTTACTTGCTTTACTTTCCTTTCTTGCGTGGAATACTTCAACTGCTATTTAAGGTGAGTTTCATTTGCTCCCTTTTTATATATATTTTTGGGCTGAGAATACATGCGCTGATTTATAAATGTTTTACGAAATAGGCACAAGTACTAAAACTAATTCTATGTGGGTTTAAACCAGAAATATACCCTTAGCTTTGTAACATTAAACTACTTGTCTATGTACGGTAGGCGCGAATCCTAAAGATAGATCTATTGGGTCTGACAAACCCCATCCTGACTATGGGATGCTTTAGTACTTCGAGGTTATTTTAAACACACCTGATCTGGTGTACTTCAGAGGGTAAAACATGAACATTAAGGCTTGTTACCGGGTGCCTACAACTTATAGAATGCTTTTATACACTTGCTAGTGTACGGATATTTATGAAACTGAAATCTTGTGGCCTATTATTATAACGGAAATGATTGATTTTGATAAACTAATGAACTCACCAACCTTTTTGGTTGACACTTTAAGCATGTTTTGTCTCAGGTGACGAATAAGATGATTGCCATAATTGCTACCTGATGAATTGAATGCTGCTACATGGAGTCTTCATTTCATTACATTTACTTTGCATTAAGACTATTATTATTATTTTAGTTTAAATTTGATGTAAAACATTTAATGCTTCCGCTGTTTTATTAATAAATGTTTTATTCAAAATGTCTCATATAGAGTCGTTCTCGTTTATACAATCTGTCACACCCCCAAATTAGGGCCTAGGGTATTTGTGACTAATTATATCAAATCACAGTTGTATAAACGAGAACGACTCTATATGAGACGTTTTGAATAAAACATTTATTAATAAAACAGCGGAAGCATTAAAAGTTTTGCATCAAATTTAAACTGAAATAATAATAATAGTCTTAATGCAAAGTAAATGTAATGAAATGAAGACTCCATGTAGCAGCATTCAATTCATCAGGTAGCAATCATGGCAATCATCTTATTCGTCACCTGAGACAAAACATGCTTAAAGTGTCAACCAAAAAGGTTGGTGAGTTCATTAGTTTATCAAAATCAATCATTTCCGTTATAATGCCTGGGTTACACGAATATCACTTTGGGATAAGACAGAGATTAGTTCTTGTTATTGGCAGTAAACAAGAACTCTTTTGCATAAGAGTATTAAGGTGTTTTTCGTATATCTTATTCTCATAAATGATAGTCCTTATTTATAGGCACCCAAAAATAAGTATTATTCCACGATGGAGATGTTTCACTAACTAATTTCGTTTTCAAATCTAAAACAAATCCTTTACATAAAGTTGTTTGTTTTATTTCCAACAACCAAATCAAGGAAATCGTTTTCAAATCTAAACAAATCCTTTACATAAAGTTGTTTGTTTTATTTCCAACAACCAAATCAAGGAAATCGTTTTCAAATCTAAAACAAATCCTTTACATTCTGTAACACCCCAGCTTAACATGACCACAATATTGTCCGCTTTGCCCGCAGGCGCACGGCTTTTTCTTGGCGATCACACACGAGAAGCACTTTCCCAGGAGGTCACCCATCCTGGTAGTGCTCTCGCTCGAGCACGCTTAACTGCAACGTACTCGCACATCTGATCTTCCTGTGATCCCAAAACGCGTTGTGTCATTTAAGCGTGAGTATTACCTTATAATCCCATGATCACTCATGTTCGTGGGCGATGTGGGATTTGCCTAGGGTGTTACATTCACCCCCCCTCAGGGACTCATCGTCCTCGATGAGGTTTGCCCCACCACCCCCAACGGCACATGAGTGGCTCTGATACCATTCTGTAACACCCCAGCTTAACATGACCACAATATTGTCCGCTTTGCCCGCAGGCGCACGGATTTTTTTTGGCGACCACACACGAGAAGCACTTTCCCAGGAGGTCACCCATCCTGGTAGTGCTCTCGCCCGAGCACGCTTAACCACAACGTACTCGCACTTCTACTCAGCCTGTGATCCCAAAACGCGTTGTGTCATTTAAGCGTGAGTATTACCTTATAATCCCATGATCACTCATGTTCGTGGGCGATGTGGGATTTGCCTAGGGTGTTACATTCACCCCCCCTTAGGGACTCATCGTCCTCGATGAGGTTTGCCCCACCACCCCCAACGGCACATGAGTGGCTCTGATACCATTCTGTAACACCCCAGCTTAACATGACCACAATATTGTCCGCTTTGCCCGCAGGCGCACGGCTTTTTCTTGGCGATCACACGCGAGAAGCACTTTCCTAGGAGGTCACCCATCCTGGTAGTGCTCTCGCTCGAGCACGCTTAACTGCAACGTACTCGCACATCTGATCTGCCTGTGATCCCAAAACGCGTTGTGTCATTTAAGCGTGAGTATTACCTTATAATCCCATGATCACTCATGTTCGTGGGCGATGTGGGATTTGCCTAGGGTGTTAGGTCTCCACACCCTTCTAAGGCGTGCTTCGTTCCCCTCTCCAACCGATGTGGGACGGATGTAACACGGGTGTTACAATCCTCCCCCCTAATGGGACACAGCGTCCTCGCTGTGCACGTTTGATCCGGGGCCTGGCTCTGATACCATCTGTAACACCCCAGGTAAAACGTTCCCCGTAGCATGATACTGTCCGCTTTGCAGAGATAGGGACGTACCCTTGTCTCCCCCGTAGGTTGCTCACGGATTTTTCTTGGTGACCAAACACGACGAGCACTTTCCCAGGAGGTCACCCATCCTGGTAGTGCTCTCGCCTGAGCACGCTTAACTGTAGAGTTCTCCTGGGATCTGCTGCGCTTGTGGTCCCAAAACGCGTCATGCTAGGAAAGGTCTCCACACCCTTATAAGGCGTGCTTCGTTCCCCTCTCCAACCGATGTGGGACGGATGTAACGCGAATCCTAAAGATAGATATATTGGGCCTGAAAACCCTATCCTGACTATGGGATGCTTTAGTACTTCGAGATTTATATAACACACCTGATTCGGTGTACTTTCAGAGGGTAAAACATGAACGTTAAGGCTTGTTACCGGGTGCCTACAACTTATAGAATGCTTTTATACACTTGCTAGTGTACGGATATTTATGAAACTGAAATCTTGTGGCCTATTATTATAACGGAAATGATTGATTTTGATAAACTAATGAACTCACCAACCTTTTTGGTTGACACTTTAAGCATGTTTTGTCTCAGGTGACGAATAAGATGATTGCCATGATTGCTACCTGATGAATTGAATGCTGCTACATGGAGTCTTCATTTCATTACATTTACTTTGCATTAAGACTATTATTATTATTTCAGTTTAAATTTGATGTAAAACTTTTAATGCTTCCGCTGTTTTATTAATAAATGTTTTATTCAAAACGTCTCATATAGAGTCGTTCTCGTATATACAACTGTGATTTGATATAATTAGTCACAAATACCCTATGCCCTATTTTGAGGGTGTGACAGATTGGTATCAGAGCAGGTTGTTGTAGAGAACCAGGATTGCATTTTATGTGTGCCTTATACAATTAGGTACCTTAGCAATGTAGGACTACAACTTTCCTTGACCATAGTGCCTTTAATTGTTGCCTTTAATTGATAAATGCTACACTATACCTTAGAAACTATACCTAAATCTTAAGATTATAACATACACGATAATGTGAAATTACTCGAACGTCAACGCTACTTAAGGCCTAGGGTGATCCTTGGTACCACTATGGGACGCTTGTGGATTTCGAATGCCAAACTTAGATTTTGGTCGAGAATTCCTGGGCCAACCGGTAACAATTGATCATTCAAGTGACTCGGCGGTGGCATAGATGTTTGGGTATGGTGCACAATATCAAACCTGACTATAGTGATCATACAACACTTAGTCACTTACGCACTTAATAAGTAGTGAACTTATTAAGAACAACTCACTTAGTCATCTATCCTGGTTTTGTGTATTACATATGTATTACATGAAATATTATCCAAGATTTTTGAAACTCCTATAATTCATACTCAAACGTATATAACTCCCTGTTATATCACGTACCTATATGCCTTATGCCTTTATGCATCGGTTTACGAACCGGGAAATGTCATTGGGTTATCACAGTATACGAATTGAAAGTCTTTAATCGAAAGATTATTAGATTACATACTTATCATTTTATAATCTCGACACGTCATACTACCATTATTGGAGTATAGACAAATCATATCTTAGCATATCTATTCCCAATAGACCTTGTCTAACACTTTTCCTAAATTTCCTCCGTAAATTACGAAAATCTTTCTGCTATATATACGTATTCAAGGAGACGAATATATCATTCAATATTCAACACCCATTTCATATCAAACCCTATTCCAAACACATAATATGGATTTCTCACCTGATTCCTCAAGTTCTTCTAGCTCCAAAGATAGCGTGACAGGAGCACACCCACCGATCAATTACCGTGATTTCTTTAGAAAATGGGGATGGGTTCGCGAAATACTCACCCTATGGAGAAATGAAGAAGGTACTCCATATCACGAGCCAAACTTACCACCAAATGTCAGAGTACTCGATCCACTTACCGGCGAACCTGTTCGCAATACCGTTTTCACTCTTTTCGCAAGGATTTTCCGCCTCGAAGGTCGACTCGATGTAACCAACGACAACATTGCTAAGGTACCTAATTGTATAAGGCACACATAAAATGCAATCCTGGTTCTCTACAACAACCTACTCTGATACCAATCTGTCACACCCCCAAATTAGGGCCTAGGGTATTTGTGACTAATCATATCAAATCACAATTGTATAAATGAGAACGACTCTATATGAGACGTTTTGAATAAAACATTTATTAATAAAACAGCGGAAGCATTAAAAGTTTTACATCAAATTTAAACTGAAATAATAATAATAGTCTTAATGCAAAGTAAATGTAATGAAATGAAGACTCCATGTAGCAGCATTCAATTCATCAGGTAGCAATCATGGCAATCATCTTATTCGTCACCTGAGATAAAACATGCTTAAAGTGTCAACCAGAAAGGTTGGTGAGTTCATTAGTTTATCAAAATCAATCATTTCCGTTATAATAATAGGCCACAAGATTTCAGTTTCATAAATATCCGTACACTAGCAAGTGTATAAAAGCATTCTATAAGTTGTAGGCACCCGGTAACAAGCCTTAACGTTCATGTTTTACCCTCAGAAGTACACCAGATCAGGTGTGTTTAAAATAACCTCGAAGTACTAAAGCATCCCATAGTCAGGATGGGGTTTGTCAGACCCAATAGATCTATCTTTAGGATTCGCGCCTACCGTACATAGACAAGTAGTTTAATGTTACCAAGCTAAGGGTATATTTCTGGTTTAAACCCACATAGAATTAGTTTTAGTACTTGTGCCTATTTCGTAAAACATTTATAAATCAGCGCATGTATTCTCAGCCCAAAAATATATATAAAAAGGGAGCAAATGAAACTCACGCATATAATTATTGTAAAACAGTTAATAAAACATTTGCTTACAAATCATCTATTTTGGATGAATTGGGGATGGGTTCATAATATACTAAATCACTGGAGACAAGAAGAAGGTGATCCCTTTCACCCACCGAATTGCCCTATTGGCGACGAACCTGAAGCACTTACCGGCGAACCTGTTCGAGAAACCATTTTCTCTCTCATTTCTCGAGTATCTCTTCACGATTATATCCTATCCCATATTTCGGATCTTGTTCATTCGCTCACTCCAACCGCCAATCATCCCGGTGTACTAGCAGAAGTTAACGAACTTCGCGCTCGCGTGACGGTTTTGGAGAACACGGTGCGAAGATTACAAACACCAGCAGCAGCACCGGCAGCATAACTAGTACCGTCAACAACATCAACATCGCAAACTTCGGTACCACCAGCATCACCAGCATCATTGGCATCATCATCATCAACAATGCCAACAGTACCCTTATCATCCTCAACCACAACCGCGTTATAAACCTCAACATCTCAATCTACATCTCGGATATCAACATCACATACCTCCAAAAACCTCATCTGAACTTCGAGTATAATTTTTTTTCTACATATCACTCTACACCGATTACCTTCTCTTTACGTATCGTCCTATAACAATTATCTTCGTTCGACATAAAGATTATGTAACCTCTAATGTTTTAGAGATCATGTAATCTAGTAATAACGATAAATCAAATGGGTTTAATATTTTATTGACTCATTAAATTCATAATTACATCCGAAGAAAATATATATATGCAAGTATATTTTCGTGAAGATTGTAATTAAAAATTCTTTCGTACAAACTATTAATGATGAAAATATTTTAACGGGTAGGTAATACCCTAGAAATATTTATATCTCACATTAATATGTTACACTGTACATTTTTCAATTCCGATTCTCATGAATTGTATTCATTCGTATTCTGTGATGAATTATCACATCAAACCACCGAAACTATCATTCATTACTTTTGAAATTTACAACATTTCTTCGTCAACCGTTAGATCCATTGACGGTTACATCCTGCGATCAACGCTCAAAATTCTTGAAAACATCTCGGATTGATAATCAATGATTCAGATTCATTAACCTTGAGAATGCTGACGAAGCAGCAAAAGCTATAGATGGTCTTAATGGCTAAAAGCTTGATAATAAAGAATGGTATAAGCTCAGATTGGAACTGGAAAACGGATTGAGCAAACCATGAAGGAGACCAAGAACAAATACAAGAACTGAATCTGCTTTCAAAGAATCCAAACGATTCAGTGCCTGCTGAAACCGTTAGTAAGAACCCTACTCCTTATTCTAAACCTTTCCAGATGATATTCTTTATCATCATCTTATCTTAGATATTATAAGATATCTTCATATCTTCCGTTATACATATTCTCCATATTTCTGGAGATATTTTCACAACTATTCTTATCTGGGATCATTTATCTCTCCGTAACATCTGTGTTACAATATAAAAGAAACTGTGTTAGTTTCTACATTCTAAAATCCTTCAAATTTAAAATATGAATGTTCTGAAGCAGTGTTGGGAATTGATGCATGAATTAGTATAATATAATGAAACTTGATCAACTTCATTATATTACAGTAAGTCATGTTGAGTTTCTAATGGAATGTGATGATTCATAGTACCATCACCATGTGCCATGTTACACGGCTCTTACATTTTATCTAATCTCTAAACTTATCAAGAAAATATTATCTTGATGATTCGGTCTTTCCCAGGATATTCTGGTAATTTGACAAATCAAAATCGTGCCATTACCAATTCTTTCTTAGAACACTAACTATATTCATTCCGAATTTCATACCTATGAATTTCGGACCATTACAAGAGATGCTTAGTTGGAAAGGAGGAAAAGAAAAAGAATGAAGCTCCGAAATAAAAATTGTAGTAAAAATCGCAGCAAATAGGAAAAAGCATTAACTATGAATGACAATGATTATAGAAAACCGAAGCAAGGACATCAAAGTATAAGGGAAGATATAAAACCCAACAACCACCCAGAAACTACAAACCGTGTATATCAATACGTATTGCAACGTAAAGACACGGGAGAATTAGAAACATTATAATTCCAAGGAAATCATAAAAGTGAATAGATTCTTCTGGATTAACAATGGATTAAATACATAAAATGAGACTACTAATTTAAGGACTTCGAAACGATATATATATATAAAGCTTAACGACGTTATAACTTCTAAGTTAAAATAAATATATATGTATTGTATTAAGATGTATTTACTATTGGAATATACTAGTAGGAAAACATCATTTTCAACCTTTTATCATGGAAAATGACATCTTTGTTATTATATATGATTCATGAAACATCTTTATATATTTTATACCCGTATTATACTCGTACTATACACAGCTTCTAGAAGTATTTACTATTGGTATATACCAATATAAATCTTCAATTATTTGTGTAATATGTCATTCATGACATAATATATTTTAACTTATCTTAGATATTTTCACTAAAAACCAAATTTCTTATTTTAACTTTTAAGATTTACTTTTAATAAAAATACAAACTACTTTTTTATATTTTAACTTTTAAGATTTACTTTTAATAAAAATACAAACTACTTTTTCATATTTTAACTTTTAAGATTTTACTTTTAATAAAAATACAAACTACTTTTTCATATTTTAACTTTTAAAATTTACTTTTAATAAAAATACAAACTGCTTTTTCATATTTTAACTTTTAAGATTTACTTTTAATAAAAATACAAACTACTTTTTCATATTTTAACTTTTAAGATTTTACTTTTAATACAAATACAAACTACTTTTTCATATTTTAACTTTTAAGATTTACTTTTAATAAAAATACAAACTACTTTTTCATATTTTAACTTTTAAGATTTTACTTTTAATAAAAATACAAATTACTTTTTCATATTTTAACTTTTAAGATTTTACTTTTAATAAAAATACAAACTACTTTTTCATATTTTAAGATTTTACTTTTAATAAAAATACAAACTACTTTTTCATATTTTAACTTTTAAGATTTTACTTTTAATAAAAATACAAACTACTTTTTCATATTTTAACTTTTAAGATTTTACTTTTAATAAAAATACAAACTACTTTTTCATATTTTAACTTTTAATATTTACTTTTAATAAAAATACAAACTACTTTTTTATATTTTAACTTTTAAGATTTTACTTTTAATAAAAATACAAACTACTTTTTCATATTTTAACTTTTAAGATTTTACTTTTTATAAAAATACAAATTACTTTTTCATATTTTAACTTTTAAGATTTTACTTTTAATAAAAATACAAACTACTTTTTCATATTTTAACTTTTAAGATTTTACTTTTAATAAAAATACAAACTACTTTTTCATATTTTAACTTTTAAGATTTACTTTTAATAAAAATACAAAATACTTTTTTCTTATTTTAACTTTTAAGATTTACTTATTTTATTTTATTTTATTTTTACCTAACATTTTCAACTATAAATACCACATACATTTCTCATTTCAAACTTACACCTTAATCTCTCATTTCACTCTTAAAGAACTACTTCTAGTTGATATCCCGATCACTTACTTGCTTTACTTTCCTTTCTTGCGTGGAATACTTCAACTGCTATTTAAGGTGAACTTCATAGCCCCTCTTTTTCCTGTTTTCTTAACTGTTTTATAAACTTTGGGGTGAGACACATGCTAGTTTTTTTTAAAATGTTTTACACTTTAGACACAAGTATCAAACTGTTAAAATTATGCTAAAACCGAGTTTGTTCGGCTAAAGTCCCTACTGTGATATTTTTAAGTGTTCGGCACGCTAGGTTATTGGGGGTAGGCCTATCGGGAGTAACGTCCCCGATACATTTGACGTTCTCATTGTATTGCTTGATAATGAAATTTAAACCGACAAGTAGAACCAACTTGTCATGGGGCATACTTTGTTTAGTTTAAATATCACGAATTGGTCAACTTTACAAACTAAATCTTGTGGTCTAAAAACAACAATAACTACTTTTGTTAAACCTATGAACTTCACTCAACCTTTTGGTTGACACTTTAGCATGTTTTGTCTCAGGTGCTGACTGATCAATCTTTCTTACTTACTGTTTATATGATGCTACTTGGAAATAGGATCAAGAGATATTGCATTTATTACTACTGCATTTAAACATTTATTTTACTCCTTGGTAACGACAATTCATTTTCCGCTGCACACTCAATAAAGTTCATTTTCTCATTTAGTATTGTTCTCACTATTATAATATGTTGGTATATTTTGATATTAAGTCACATTTCACCCAGGCCCTAACTGGGGGTGTGACATAGTGGTATCAGAGCAGAGTTGTTGTAGAGAACCAGGATTGCATTTTATGTGTGTCTTATACAATTAGGTACCTTAGCAATGTAGGACTACAACTTTCCTTGACCATAGTTTCTTTAATTGTTACCTTTAACTGTTAAATGCTACACTATACTTTAAAAACTTTACTTATCTTAGAATGCAAAGCCAATCTAAGAATTTTCCTAAGTACTATCCAATTACGCCACCGCATTTAAATGCGACACCATGATTTCTGAAATTCTTGACATTCCTATGTCATCTATCATAGTTTTGTGTATTACATATGTATTACATGAAATATTATCCATGATTTTTGAAACTCCTATATTTGTTACTACTCACACTCAAACGTATGTAACTCCCTGTTATATCACGTACTCATATCCTAGCGTATCTGTTACTATAGATATTGTCTGACGTATTTCAAAGATTCTCCGTAATTCACGGGATTTTGGTGTTATATATACATATGTAAGTTATGTATTGAAGAGTAGCAAACCCAATTCCTACAATCTATTCGATACCAAAAATTCAATTCCCCGACTATACAAGATGAACTCCGCGTCCAGTTCGAATTCCTCCAACTCCGACAGCTACGACGATATGGACTTCCATTCGGGCTCCGAAGGTAGTGTCACCGGAATGGACCAACCAATCTCCCATCATCTATTTTGGATGAATTGGGGATGGGTTCGTAATATACTAAATCACTGGAGACAAGAAGAAGGTGATCCCTTTCACCCACCGAATTGCCCTATTGGCGAAGAACATCAACTTTACAAACTAAATCTTGTGGTCTAAAACAACGGTCAAACTTTTTGTTAAACCTATGAACTTCAACCAACCTTTTTGGTTGACACTTTAAGCATGTTTTGTCTCAGGTGACGAATAAGATGATTGCCATGATTGCTACCTGATGAATTAAATGCTGCTACATGGAGTCTTCATTTCATTACATTTACTTTGCATTAAGACTATTATTATTATTTCAGTTTAAATTTGATGTAAAACTTTTAATGCTTCCGCTGTTTTATTAATAAATGTTTTATTCAAAACGTCTCATATAGAGTCGTTCTCGTTTATACAACTGTGATTTGATATAATTAGTCACAAATACCCTAGGCCCTAATTTGGGAGTGTGACAGATTGGTATCAGAGCAGAGTTGTTGTAGAGAACCAGGATTGCATTTTTTGTGTGCCATATACAATTAGGTACCTTAGCAATGTAGGACTACAACTTTCCTTGACCATAGTGCCTTTAATTGTTGCCTTTAACTGTTAAATGCTACACTATACTTTAGAACCTTTACTTATCTTAGAATGCCAAGCCAATCTAAGAATTTTCCTAAGTACTATCCAATTACGCCACCGCATTTAAATGCGACACCATGATTTCTGAAATTCTTGACATTCCTATGTCATCTATCATGGTTTTGTGTATTACATATGTATTACATGAAATATTATCCATGATTTTTGAAACTCCTATATTTGTTACTACTCACACTCAAACGTATGTAACTCCCTGTTATATCACGTACCTATATGCCTTATGCCTTTATGCATTCGTTTGCAAACCGGAAAATGTCATTGGGTTATCACAGTATACGAATTGAAAGTCTTTAATTGAAAGATTATTAGATTACATACTTATCATTTTATGATCTCGACACGTCATACTACCATTATTGGAGTATAGACAAATCATATCTTATCATATCTATCCCAATAGACTTTGTCTAATACTTTTCCTAAATTTCCTCCGTAAATTACGGAATTTTTTTTGCTATATATACATATTCAAGGAGGCGAATATATCATTCAGTATCCAACACCCATTTCATATCAAACCCTATTCAAAACATATAATATGGATTTCTCACTTGATTCCTCGAACTCCTCGAGCTCCAACAGCAGCGTAACCGGAATGAACCAACCAATTAGTCATCACCTTTTCTGGATGAATTGGGGGTGGGTTCGTAGTCTACTTAATCAATGGAGAAGTGAAGAAGGTGATCCTTTTCACCCACCACATTGCCCTATTGGCAAAGAACCTGAAGCGCTTACCGGCGAACCCATTCGAAACACTATTTGCACCCTCATTTCCAGGATATCCCGTCACGAATATATAATATCTAGAATTTCAGATCTTATTCATCCCCTTGTCCAAACCGCCAATCATCCCGGAGTAATAGAAGAAATCAACGGACTTCGCGCTCGAGTAGCGGCTCTGGAAAATATGGTGTGAAATCTACAAGCATCAGCAGCACCAGCAGCATAATCAGCACCACCAGTACCATCCACAACATCCACAACCCACGTCTTACCATCACACCCGGTACCTCGGATATCAACATCATACGCCCTATAGATACCAATTAATATTAGTAATAATGAGTTAAGATGTATTGACTCATTCTTCCTGAAGAATTATATATGTATACTTTATATATATATGGTTTGGAACAATAATAAATCTTTTTGTACAAAGCTATTACATGTGAATCTTAACTAGTATGTACTACTTGGTTAATTCATATTACTAATATGCTATGATGTACATCCTTCGATAATAACTTAGCAATCGTTAATCACTGCTTCAGCATAATAAACTCCATTTCATAATAAACCAAGTGTATTATTCAAATACATGTTTGATTTTACACTTTTATTTTCGATATACTCGAAACCTTCTAGAAAACATTATTCGTGTCTTGTGAATTTCACAAGAATTCCACGAGCACCAACTTCATATACCGAAGTATATCAACAATAATGAACGATGAAGTATTGATTCATAACTTCATTAGTGAAATATTCCGCGACAAATATGAAATCTCTAAGGTTTTGGAGATTATTTATTCTCGTTTCAACCATAAATCAAACGAGTTTAATCTTATATTAACTCATCAAACCCATGATTACATCTGAAGAATATATATATGAAAGTATATCTTCATAAAGATTGTAATTCTTTTGTACAAACTGTTAATTGTGAAAATATTTTAATTGGTAGGTAAAACCCGAGAAATATTTATATCTCACTTTAATATGTTACATTGTACATTCTCCAATTCTGATTCAATAATCCGTAACTATACTACTTACATCCACATATGTATCCGTTCACCTTTTGCATACAAATTCAATTACATATTCTGACATATCAGAATCTAAGAAAAGCTTTAGCAGATGTTATCTTCCTAAAGGTCACTACATTCATGAATTATATTCATTCGTATTCTATGATGAATTATCACATCAACCCACCAAAATTATCATTCATTACTTTTGAAATCAACAACGCCTATTCATCAACCAAACAGAAAAGTGTCTGCCCAGATGGTGGCGCGGCGCGCCCCATCCCCGCGCGGCGCGCGGATTAGCCTGGCCAGATTCTACTTCATTTGGCACATTTCACGCGAAATGTTTGACTAGCTATCGACCTCCGATTCACATGAAACTTGTTCTAATATACTTATATATGAATAATTAGCATAGAAAAATAGTCCGGGACCCGACCCGAACATGTTGTCTTTTTCGTTGATTTTGACCCGACCAAAGTTTGACTTTTTGTCAAACTTAACCAAATGATTATGCAATCTTTCTAACATGATTCTTTACTTGTATCTTGCATGAAACTTGACAATTTGATTTGCATGCTTTATAATCGAGTCGTAACGAGCCATAGGACTAATTGAACATCTTTGACCGTTTGTGTTTACCGTTATTGATATAACATATATGTTTAGGTCAAGACTAGCTTCGTCTTTGCACGCGTTTACTTGTTGAAGTACTTTATTAATTCTTGCACTCAAGGTGAGATCATAGTCCCACTTTTTTTTTTTCAATCACTTTTATTCTTTACATCGTGGGCTGAGAAACACATACATTTCATACTTATATACTTTTCATGCTTTTACATTGTGAACAAATACGAATACAAAGATGCATACGAGTTTGAACAAAAGTCCTCAATCCAATTATCATTAGTTCCACTTGCAGGGTGTAAGTGTAAGCGTGTAATTATGTTGTGTGGCCATACGGGTTTAACAAACCCTCATTCAGACGGTTCGCTACCGTTAGTGAATGAAATATAATTTCAACAATGTATAGTGTAAGTTCTAACACTAAATTCAAAAATTCAGAGGGAAGATTCAGTTAAGCCTTGATAATTGGGTGCTCGTGATACAAATACTATTTTGGAATGTGAACGATTTTGGTTAAGCAATTCATAAAGAACCTTGTGGTTCAATACATTTTACTTACTAAACCTATGATTTCACCAACGTTTTCGTTGACAGATTCTTCTATGTTTTTCTCAGGTTTTGAATGCTTAAGTGATACATGCTTCCGCACTCTTTTGATACTTGCTTGGATTTCGAGTATACATGCATATTTGGAGCATCTTTTTGGTTACTTTTAAATTGTGTCGCATAGGTTTCAATTGTACGTTTAACATTGTAATGTAACTAGCCGTCGAACTTCTTTTGTAAACTTGAAACACCCTTTTACATTGAAATGAATGCGACATATTTTGGTCAAACGTTGTCTTAAAGACTTATGACCATGTAATGGGACCTACGTAGTCGACGCCGTCACTTGATGATTTGTCGGGGTCGCTACAAGTGGTTAGTGAATGAAATATAATTTCAACAATGTATAGTGTAAGTTCTAACACTAAATTCAAAAATTCAGAGGGAAGATTCAGTTAAGCCTTGATAATTGGGTGCTCGTGATACAAATACTATTTTGGAATGTGAACGATTTTGGTTAAGCAAATTCATAAAGAACCTTGTGGTTCAATACATTTTACTTACTAAACCTATGATTTCACCAACGTTTTCGTTGACAGATTCTTCTATGTTTTTCTCAGGTTTTGAATGCTTAAGTGATACATGCTTCCGCACTCTTTTGATACTTGCTTGGATGTCGAGTATACATGCATATTTGGAGCATCTTTTTGGCTACTTTTAAATTTTGTCGCATAGGTTTCAATTGTACGTTTAACATTGTAATGTAACTAGCCGTCGAACTTCTTTTTGTAAACTTGAAACACCCTTTTACATTGAAATGAATGCGACATATTTTGGTCAAACGTTGTCTTAAAGACTTATGACCATGTAATGGGACCTACGTAGTCGACGCCGTCACTTGACGATTTGTCGGGGTCGCTACAATTGCTCTACGTAGGTCCCATTACATGGTCATAAGTCTTTAAGACAACGTTTGACCAAAATATGTCGCATTCATTTCAATGTAAAAGGGTGTTTCAAGTTTACAAAAGAAGTTCTACGGCTAGTTACATTACAATGTTAAACGTACAATTGAAACCTATGCGACACAATTTAAAAGTAGCCAAAAAGGTGCTCCAAATATGCATGTATACTCGACATCCAAGCAAGTATCAAAAGAGTGCGGAAGCATGTATCACTTAAGCATTCAAAACCTGAGAAAAACATAGAAGAATCTGTCAACGAAAACGTTGGTGAAATCATAGGTTTAGTAAGTAAAATGTATTGAACCACAAGGTTCTTTATGAATTGCTTAACCAAAATCGTTCACATTCCAAAATAGTATTTGTATCACGAGCACCCAATTATCAAGGCTTAACTGAATCTTCCCTCTGAATTTTTGAATTTAGTGTTAGAACTTACACTATACATTGTTGAAATTATATTTCATTCACTAACGGTAGCGAACCGTCTGAATGAGGGTTTGTTAAACCCGTATGGCCACACAACATAATTACACGCTTACACTTACACCCTGCAAGTGGAACTAATGATAATTGGATTGAGGACTTTTGTTCAAACTCGTATGCATCTTTGTATTCGTATTTGTTCACAATGTGAAAGCATGAAAAGTATATAAGTATGAAATGTATGTGTTTCTCAGCCCACGATGTAAAGAATAAAAGTGATTAAAAAAAAAAAAAGTGGGACTATGATCTCACCTTTGATTGCAAGAGTAAATAAGTACTTCAACAAGTAATGTGCGCAAAGGACAACGCTAGCCTCGACCTAAACAAATAGGTTGTATCAATAACGATAGTCACGAAGGGTCAAAGTTGCTCAATTAGTCCTATGGCTCAACACGACTCGATTATGAAGCATGTGAAGCAAATAGTCAAGTTTCATGCAAGATACATGTATAGAAACAAGTTAGAAAGATTGCATAATCAATTGGTTAAGTTTGACAAAAAGTCAAACTTTGGTCGGTCAAAGTCAACGAAAAAGTCAACATGTTCGGGTCGGGTCCCGGACTATTTTTCTATGCTAATTATTCATATATAAGTATATTAGAACAAGTTTCATGTGAATCGGAGGTCGATAGCTAGTCAAACATTTCGCGTGAAATGTGCCAAATGAAGCAGAATCTGGCCAGGCTAATCCGCGCGCCGCGCGGGGATGGGGCGCGCCGCGCCACCATCTGGGCAGACACTTTTCTGTTTTTCACAAGTATGCACGAGCTAAAACCAAATAACCACATCTTATGATCCGCAAACAATTAGAACATGTATCTTATATCATCGGAAAGGTAATTTGACGAGGAAAACACCTAGACACATTTCATCAAGCAATTCAACACTTACAACAACCCAAAACCGCATTAAACGTTCATAATCAAAGTTTCAAGTTCTAAAAACGTATTTCATGATTCGGGCAACCAATTTACATGTATGATATGCCGTTTTGAAGGTAATCAAGCACACATTGCAACCAAACACTTATCAACAACAATTCATAGCATTTGATGCACCAAAAGTTCATATAAAGCTTATCAAATCCTAATCCAAGTTCACAAAATCACTAATCATGTTCTTGAAGTTTTCTTAATCAACCTATACACCAATACGAAGCTAATGATACTAGTAACACAATTAAAACATGGACTTTAACAATCTAACAACATATCAGCATCCAAAACACAAGATTAAGCAAGCATTTTTCATATTCAAGCTAGTTACACCAAAAACAACAAATCGAGCATACAAATTACATACACGACATCACAATGAGCCATAGACACTAATTAACAACTTTATAACTCAAAAAAACTCAAGAACACATAAAATTAGTGATTTTAGAAAGTTACCCAAATGAGATGAAGTTGGTATCAAATTGAAGAGGATGAAGAGAGGATTCCAAATATGTATTTTGTTTTGATTGAAGTTTGCTAGATCATGAATGGATGATGAATCTTTGTAATGGAGAATTTAAGAAAAATAGGGAAGTATTAAAGAAAAAGAGAAAATGGAGAGGATAATGAATGGAGGAGGTGGTTTGACCACTTTGACCTAGTCAAAGGTTTGGTCTTTTGACAAGTCTAGTCCCTCTAGTTTGTAATCGGGTGCGGGAATTAACCAAACGAATTATTTTAAGTTACACGAGAGTACGGGAGACGTTATAATCCAATAACGAAAATATTGTAAGAATGTAGCTAATGGAGGATACGAATCGAGATACCGAGGATATAAAATAAAAAAAAAATAAAAAAAGACGGCGTTAAAAATAATTTAACGGAAAAACGCGGGATGTTACATTATCCACACCTCAAAAGAAATTTCGTCCCGAAATTTAGTTGGAAGTAATAATCGACGTCTCTTACTCGAGACCTAGTGTTGTAACTCTACAAAGGAGTGAAGGCACTTTCTTGGACATTCCACGAATCCGGATAGTCGGGGTGTTACGTAGTGTTGAGGTTTGGGTTCACGATCCATGATTTCAACCAGTTTTCCCATGAAGGAGAGTTTTTCATCAATGTTTGGTGCATCTTGAAGGATTGCACATTCCTGTTCCGCAGGACACGTTTCTAAGTTGTTACACGAAATGTAAGGTAAACGGAAACTTAATTGAGTCGGCAGCTCTAAACGGTAGGGAGCGGTTCCAATGAGCCCCAAGGTTTCAAAAGGATCAATATTGCGGATATAACCTTCCTCGATTTCCCAAATGGATTACACCTTTCCATACATAATTATCATATTTATGATAAACTATGATCAATTATCATAATTTAATATTAATATTTTAAATAATATATAATAATTATTTCAACTTATAATTAACTAGTATGAACTTTGAAATGGGTGTGCTTAATCTTTGATTTTGGATGATTAAATGTTGTTTAAGTGTTAAAGTTCATGTATTAAATGTGTTACTAGCATCATTAGCTTCAATTTGATGTGTAGGTTGATTAAGAAAACTTCAAAAGCATGATTATTGATTTTGAGATGTTTGACTAGGGTTTGATAGTTCTTGACATGAATTTTTGGATGCTTGAATGCCATGGAATGTTAATTGTTAGTGTTTAGTTGTAATGTATGCCTCATTACCTTCAAAACGGCATATCATATGTGAGAATTGAATTCCCGAAACTCAAAATGCATTTGATGAACTTGAAAATTTGAAAATAGACTTTTATTGATCACTTGACGAGAAATCAGTTGTTGAAAATGATGTTTTTGATTGATGATACATGTTTAGTTGTGTTCCTTGTCAAAAGAGCTTTCCAACGGTATAAGATACGCCTTCTAGTTGTTTACGGTTTGCGTTTTATGGTTGTTTGAAGTTTTGACCAAGACTTGAACATTTGAAACTGACCAGGCACCAGACCCTGTGTATGGCCGCGGCGCGGCGCTCCAGGTCGCGGCGCGACATAAGCCGCGTCCAGATTCTGTTTCCCTTGACCTTTTTACTAAAAATGTTTGACATGTTCTAGACCTCCGATTCACATGAGATTTGTTCTAACATGCTTATATATGAATAAAAAACCTCAGAAAAATAGTTCGGGACCCGACCCGAACGTGTTGACTTTCGTTGACTTTGATCGACCAAAGTTTGACTTTTTGTCAAACTTAACCAAATGATTATGCAACCTTCCTAACTTGTTTCTGTACTTGTATCTTGCATGAAACTTGACAATTTGATTCACATGCTACATAATCGAGTCGTAACGAGCCATAGGACTAATTGAGCACATTTCACCCGACCTTGTGTCGTAACCGGTAAATTGATACAACTTACTTGTTTAGGTCAAGGCTAAGCAACTTTCATGCACACGTTTACTTTGTGAAGTACTTTTATACTCGTGCACTCGAGGTGAGATCATAGTCCCACTTTTCAACAACTTTTATACTTTTAAATCGTGGGCTGAGAAACATATACATTACGTACTTATATACATTTCACCCGTATATATATTTTTCATACTTTTATACATTGAACACAATTGTGAATACAAAGATACGGACGAGTTTGAACGAAAATCCTCAATTCAATTATCATTAGTTACATCAGATGGTGTAAGCGAGACTATGTTGTGTGGATCCATACGGGTTTGACTAACCCTCATTCGGACGGTTCGCTACCGTTAAGCGAATGAAATATATTCTGGTACGGTGTATGTTCTAACACTTTTATGCCTCCAGCATAAAAGTGTTAGAACATACACCGTACCAGAATATATTTCATTCGCTTAACGGTAGCGAACCGTCCGAATGAGGGTTAGTCAAACCCGTATGGATCCACACAACATAGTCTCGCTTACACCATCTGATGTAATTAATGATAATTGAATTGAGGATTTTCGTTCAAACTCGTCTGTATCTTTGTATTCGCAATTGTGTTCAAAGTATAAAAGTATGAAAAGTATATATACGTGTGAAATGTATATAAGTACGTAATGTATGTGTTTCTCAGCCCACGATTTAAAAGAATAAAAGTTGTTGAAAAGGTGGGACTATGATCTCACCTCGAGTGCACGAGTATAAAAGTACTTCACAAAGTAACGCATGCATGAAAGTTGCTTAGCCTTGACCTAAACAAGTAAGTTGTGTCAATTAACCGGTTACGATACAAGGTCGGGTGAAATGTGTTCAATTAGTCCTATGGCTCGTTACGACTCGATTAAATATAGCATGTGAATCAATTTGTCAAGTTTCATACAAGAATCACGTATAAAAGCATGTTAGAACGATTGCATAAAAGTTTGGTTAAGTTTGACTAAAAGTCAAACTTGGTCAAAGTCAACGAAAAAGTCAACACGTTCGGGTCGGGTCCCGGACTATTTTTCTATGCTAGTTATTCATATACAAGTATATTAGAACAAGTTTCATGTGAATCGGAGATCGATAGCTAGTCAAACATTTCACGTGAAAAGGGACATAATGAGCAGAATCTGGCCAGGCCAGTTCGCGCGCCGCGCGGGGATGGGGCGCGCCGCGCCACCATCTGGGCAGACCCTTTTCTGTTTTTCAAAGTATGCGCGAACCAAAACTCTTTCCAACCCAATTCTTGACCCGCAAACACCCAAAACATGTGTCTTATATCATCGGAAAGGTATTTTTACAAGGAATACAACTAAACACAATTCATCAATCACAAACATCATTTACAATAGCCACAACTATTTAATTATATACAAATATTATATATAATTATCAAGGGATGCAATCTTTGATGAAAATCGATTTTCATCTATACCTAGACCAAAGGATATGATTCCAAGTAACAATGGAATAAATAAGGATTGTAATGATGAAGTCTTTGAAAAGGCTGTTGATCAGTCACTTGAGATTCGAAAAAGCAAAAGAAAAGGGAAACCTAAATCATTTGGACCTGATTTTCAGTTATACTTAATTGAAGGTTCCAGGGATGATGCTTCTACCCAATATTCGTATTGTTTCAATGTTGATGATGATCCTAAAACATATGATGAAGCAATGAGGTCTCAGGATGTTGCATTCTGGAAAGAGGCAATTAATGATGAGATGGATTCCATCATGGGCAATAACACTTGGGTGTTAGCTGATCTACCTCCTGGTTGCAAACCTTTGGGTTGCAAATGGATCTTCAAAAAGAAGATGAAGGTGGATGGAACTATTGAAAAGTTCAAGGCAAGGTTAGTCATTCAAGGCTTTAGACAAAAGTCTGGAATTGACTATTTTGATACTTATGCTCCTGTGGCACGTATCACTACCATTAGACTGCTGATTGCTTTGGCTACAATTCACAATCTGGTTATTCACCAGATGGATGTGAAGACAGCATTCTTGAATGGTGATTTGGATGAGGAGGTTTATATGAACCAACCTCAGGGCTTTGTCATGCCAGAAAATGAAGGCAAGGTGTGCAAACTTGTGAAGTCCTTATATGGTTTGAAACAAGCACCTAAGCAATGGCATCAGAAGTTTGATGAAGTGGTTTTATCTAGTGGTTTTAAATTAAACCAAGCAGATAAATGTGTATATAGTAAATTTGATGATTCTTGTAAAGGAGTTATAATTTGTCTATATGTTGATGACATGTTAATCTTTGGGACTGACCAAAGTCAGGTTGATTTAAAAAAGAATTTTTGTCATCAAAATTCTCCATGAAAGATATGGGGGAGGCTGACGTTATCCTTGGCATTAGGATCAAACGTGAAAGCAAAGGAATTTCGATTTGTCAATCTCATTATATTGAGAAGGTATTGAAAAAGTTCAATTGCTTTGAATGTACTCCTGTGAGTACCCCTGTTGATCCAAGTGAGAAGCTTATGCCAAATCAAGGTGAAGCTGCATCACAACTTGAGTATTCTCAGGTGATTGGCTGTTTGATGTACGCCATGACTTGTACAAGGCCGGATATTGCTTTTGCTGTGGGAAAACTGAGTAGATATACTAGTAATCCTAGTACTCATCACTGGCAAGCAATTAGGCGGGTACTGAAGTATTTAAAGAAAACTATGGCATATAGTTTATCTTACAGTGGATTTTCTTCTGTAATAGAAGGATATTCTGATGCGAGTTGGATAACCAATATTGAAGATCATTCTTCAACGAGTGGTTGGGTGTTCTTGCTTGGGGGAGGTGCTATTTCATGGGCTTCTAAGAAGCAGACATGTATTACCAACTCAACGATGGAATCTGAGTTTGTTGCTTTAGCTGCTGCTGGTAAAGAAGCAGAATGGCTTAGAAACTTGATCCATGAGATACCATTATGGCCTAAACCTATAGCACCCATGTCTATCCATTGTGATAGTGCTGCGACATTGGCAAAGGCTTATAGCCAGATGTACAATGGAAAATCTAGACACTTAGGTGTCAGACATAGCATGATTCGTGAACTCATCATGAATGGGGTGATTTCTATAGTGTTCGTGAGGTCACAACAGAATTTAGCTGATCACATGACGAAGGGATTGGCAAGAGACTTGGTTGACAAGTCTGCTATGGGGATGGGTTTAAAGTCCACATAAATTTCTAATTATAAGATACCCAATTCCCTTCCAATGAAAATTAGAAGTTGAATTCAATGCGGAAGGCTTATATTTAGAAATTTGGAGTACATAAATTTTATATCATCCCAAGGTAAGGTATGTACTCGGACCTGCTGAAGGTGAGGTTGAAGTCTAGCTTCTTAACAGTTCATTTGAAAAAGTGCAAGAGCAGGTGCATGACTGAAGTGAACTACCTATGTGAATGTGAAGTTTTGCCGCTTCAACAAAGCTTGGACTTTTAGCTTTGGATACATTCATGAAAGGATATGGACACATGGCTTGTAAAGTGTCAGGATAGCTTTAGAGTATTTGAAAACTTATGTGTATATTATTTTCAGTTATTCAAATGGGTTGAAGGGTTCAATTCTTAGAACACCCTGATTCTCGAATATTTGGAATGTGTAATGTACTAAGATGAAAATTCAATCTTCAAGATATTTTCATTTATGCATAAGTTTTTGTTTTAATTTGTTTAATTCTCATGAAACGAATTGCACTAAATTGGGGAGGATTGTTGGAAATTTAGTGTAATTGAGGGATTTAATCTACACTTGTAAATGGGTTAGGAGGTACGGAGTGTACACCCATTAAGTGATAGATTGCCCGGACCCGAAAGTGGTTTTCCATTATCACAAATTTGAGTGATTACGGAAGTATTATTCCTGCACTAGGTGAAACATCTCCATCGTGGAAATAAAACAAACAACTTTAATCAATTAACTTAATATTCGACCCTACGATTGCCTTGGTTGCACGAAATCTTTACAGGGATATGACAAGAACGCAATCAGTGTTTTTGACAACGAAATCACTGATCAAATTGTTAGAGAATATGTGTGTGTTTTCTGTTTGTTGATGAATGGAGAATGAATGATAAAATGTCCAAAATCTGTTATGTAAAACAGTTAGACAAATGAAAGGATGTATCCCTTCATTTTAGGCGCTGCCCCTTGGACCCCGCAGGGGGCGCAGCCCCCTTGACCCCCGCATTTTACGCGCCAGTTAGCAGCCAACTCTTACGGGCGTGTACTCCACACTCTCCGAACCCGTTGTTAAGTATAGCTAGCTAACAGTTGCATTCAAGTAAATCGTAACTAACTAAAATGCACGTTGGATGACACTAAAATCACCAACAGAAAGGTTTTCATCATCACGTTAATTAATAGTAAATTGTAGTTAAAAACGTAAAATAATAATCAGTTCGACACACAAAATACATTTTTTAACAATATAAGACCTAAGAACATTTAATATATAAGGTTTATTTTTTGTACCATTTTTATAAATTTTCTTTGCCGTCTGACCTTCTCTCCAAACTTTCAAAAGCCAATCAACCAATACCCTCTTTCCTGTTTTCTTAAAGGGGCCTAAAAATACAGATTATATAATTAATTAGTTAATAACTAATGACATAAAGGTAAATATTAATATTAATTATCCTTATCCTTAATAAATAAAAATATATATATAAATACTAAAATACATGTTTTCCCCAAAATCAAGTCGATCACGATTATCAAAAGTTGTAATTGACAATAAGTCAAACTGTGGATAAAAGCCACAAACTCGTCGGAGTGTACCAGCTTTTGAACCCTAATTAACAGTATCTCATCATAAGCAATGCAAATACATGCAATCCCAATGTAGTTTACAATAATCACGATAGCAAATGGGACAACTGGAAGTTGCAGATAATGGCGCTGACAAAAATGATCTCGTTGTAAGTTTCATCGCCGGTGAAGTAATGTTTTTTCTCTGATAAACCTAAGGCAGCCGGAAAAGGGAAGAAACATCAGTTGCCGGAACCACCGTTGAGTGAGCTACGAGCCGAAAACGGCAAGAAACATCGGTTGTCGGAACCACCGTTGAGTGAGCTACGAGCCGAAAATGGCAAGAAACATCGGTTGCCGGAACCACCGTTGAGTGAGCTACGAGCCGGAAACGGAAAGAAACATTGATTGCCGGAACCACTGAGCTACGAGCCGGAAACTGCAAGATCTGTGTTGCTCTGCGAAACGCCGTCAAGATTAGAAAAAAATTTACGGTGACCGTTGATTGATGAGTGAATGGAAATGGAATAGTGAGGGGTAGGAGAGCCATAATAACCTGGCTAGTAAAGTTACTTTTCACACTCGCTTGTGACCAATTAAATTTTAATTGTTAAAAAATTATAGAATACCTATAAATTAAATAAAAAACAAAATTACATATTTTAAACACAAACAATAATAAGCCATCTTACGTAGTGCTAATACCCTATATGAAGAGTGGTTTTGTTAATAGTATAAAAGCTTAAAAAATTTTAATTTATTCATATTATACTGCTTATTAGATCTTTAAATTGTTGAAAAACGTTTTTTAAAGTAAAGACATGATTTTTAACAAGAATAAATTTTTTAAAAACTGGAAATTTTTACAGCAAATTTGAAAAATTAACAAATCAATAATAGTTTGGGGATAGTTAAAAAAATTAACAAATCAAGAATGGTTGGGATAGGTGTCCTAGTTAGGATCAAAATGGAAATGGCCTTTTTTTTATATCAAAATTGTTGTTTTTATACTGTGTTCCCTTTATACAAGATCAAAACTCTATCTGAAAGATATTATCTTCTTTTACAGGAAACCTGTCATTTTATTTTATTCATATTAATTTTCCTACTTATTTGTCCGTTTTTGGTTCATTGTATGAGAATGAGAATGTGAGTAACAGTGAGAATGAGAATGAATATGCAAATCCTACACATGGCAACGCAAAAGTTATTTACAATAGGGATATTGTGGTCCCATTCCTTTTCATTAACTTTTTAAGAATATATATATATATATATATATATATATATATATATATATATATATATATATTTATATATATATATATATATATATATATATATATATATATAGTGGTAGGATCAAGAAGGAAGTAACCAATCGGGGGGAAGAAATTTTTTTTTTTCGTTTTTTGAAAAACTTTGTTAACGAACATTATAGATTTGATGAAAATATGAACATTTAATAAAGACACTTTGTGATAAATGTTTTTATTTTGGCGGGAAAATGCTCGAAGAATTAATATATAACAATTATCGTGTTTTTCGAGCGTATGTTGAGGTTTTAGATATTAGGGTTTATAGGGTTTAGATATTAGGGTTTAGATTTAGGGTTTAAATTTAAGATTTAGATTGAGTTTTTAACACGAACGGTTTAGAGTTTAGGGTTTAGGGTTTGATGTTTTGGATTTATGGAATAAACCCAAAACATCAAACCCTAAACCCTAAATCAATTAGGATACTCATTGCCATAGCTGCTTTTCATGATTATGAAATATGGCAAATAGATGTCAAAACCGCTTTCCTAAATGGCAACCTAAGAAAGGACGTATATATGGTTCAGTCGGAAGGGTTTGTGAATTCTAAGCATCCTAATAAAGTATGCAAGCTTCTAAAATCCATTTATGGATTAAAGCAAGCATCAAGGAGCTGGAATCTTAAGTTTGATGAAAAATTAAAGAGTTTGGTTTTTCTTAGAACGAAGATGAGCCCTGTGTTTACATTAGAACTAGTGGGAGCAAAGTAGTCTTCTTGATCTTGGATGACATACTACTTATTGGAAATGACATTACAACTTTGCAAGATGTCAAGTCTTGGCTTGAAAAATGTTTTTCCATGAAGGATCTTGGAGAAGCTAAATATATTTTTGGAATCGGGATCTATAGAAATAGATCTAAAAGGCTTATTGGTTTGAGTCAAAGTACATGCATTGATAAAATCTTGCGAAGATTTGGCATGCAAAACTCTAAACGCGGAGCTTTACCCGTGCAAAAGGTCATAATCTTGAGCAAGTCTCAAAGTCCTATCACACCTAATGAGATAAGACAAATGAAAGGTATCCTGTATGCTACGGCTATAGGATCCATCATGTATGTCAAATTATGTACTATACCTGATGTCTCGTTAGCTTTGAGTTTGACGAGTCGTTATCAACAGAATCCAGGTGAATAGCATTGGGTGGTTGTTAAGAACATTCTTAAGTATTTGCGAAGAACTAAAGATATGTTCTTGGTTTACGGTAGTTTGGAAGAAGAGCTGAGTATTAAGTGCTATACAGATGCTAGTTTTCAAACACATCGAGATGATTCTCGATCCCAGTCAGGTTATGTCTTTGTCATGAATGGCGGGGCAGTTGATTGGAGAAGCTTGAAGCAGAGCACAGTTGCACAGTCTACAACAAAAGCAGAATACATTGCTACCCGAGAAGCTGCTCGGGAAGCTGTATGGATCAGGAAGTTTGTTGGTGAACTCGGAGTAGTACCCAGCATTAAATCTTCTATGATAATGTACTGTGATAGTTCTTGTGTTATCATACTTGTGAAAGAATCACATGTACATAAATGTATCCGACAAATTCTTCAAACGTTTGACTACATTCATGAATTCGTTAAGAAGAATGAGATTAGTATTCTTAAGGTTCATACAGATGATATCGTGGCTGAACCGTTCGCGAAGCCCTTGATGCACAACAAGCATGATGATCATGCTAGTAGTATTGGACTTCGTTATGCTACTGATATTTTTCATTTGTAATTTAGTATTTGAATATTATTGGAACATTAAGCAGTTTTATCTTAGTGAATTGATATACTGTTGGTATGATCGTTTTCATTTATATCATCGTGTTTTATATTAGCATGTTTAATCCATGAATAATTGTTGATTATTCAAAATCTCCATAATCGATCATGTTATGGGAATAACATGAATTAAGATTAATGTGAATGTTTGGTTATATTTATTGATGATAAATAGTTAACTTGTTGAGACCAAAATTCATATGTATTCTTTGATGATGAATAATGGAATGACCCAACTGAGATGTCACTACATGGATCGTAGTCAGTAGTGAATCTTTTAGTGATTATGTGTTTATGTCCTTAGACTTGAGATACACGCAAGTCTTGATGTGTCGAACATTGTACTTTGATATGGTTAAACGTTGTCCTGAATAAGGCTGTAATTGATATTGCTCAAAATAGACATATCATTAGTCGCAATATCAAGTCATTTTCATTGTTTTACATTTTTATTTGTATTATTTCCTTGTATATTTCATTGTATTGTAATTAAGCATAGAATCATTGTATACTTGAAGAAATGTTGAAGATAATGAATGAAACAACTCAAAGATCAAAACCAGAACAAGAAACGAAGAAACAAAAACGTACACCCTGGGTGTGCACTCCGCGCACGCACCGCGCACGTCACCGCGCACGACCAATTTTGATCAGAAAGTTGCTTAAACAAAACATAAATGCGCACCGCGCAAAATTAAAGTGTGCACTCCGCGCACTATAGTGCGCACCGCGCACATCCTCCGCGCACGATCCCCTTTTTCGTCTGTAAAGTAGATCTGAGACGTGTAATCGAGCTGTAAAGTAAAAGGTGGTAGGTGGCTAGTGCGCCCCGCGCACCTACTTTTGTGCGCGCCGCGCACGCTGGCTTTTCCAGCTATATTCTTCCTTTTTAAGCCCCTTTCCAGCTTCATTCTTCAGACACCATTACACAGTCATTTTTAGAGGCAGAGGTTACGATTCAAGGTGATCCTTGGAGTAATCCAGGATCACCTAATCCATCATTTCAATCCGGATTCAAGAATCATCAGGATCATCATCCAAGATTCATATCAAAGGTCGATTCTTGTTATCACAATGAATTCTATCTTTATTTCCAGTTTGTTATTGTCTTTAAATATGATTGTTAGCTAGTTCTTTTTATGCTTGTCTAAATTAATAACCGAGATGTTGATTGTTACTTTGGTTGATTGATTGTTCTTATGTATGATAGTTTGATGTTTGAATACAAGAACCATTCTTGTTAAGTTTAATCTTTTCGATTCAATTAGTTAGTATACTTGTTCAACTAAGAAACACCATCTTGTTGATTTAGTATATTGATTTGCACCTAGTGACAAGTGTTTGCCCGTCTTTTACCAAAAGGGGTAAGTTGCGTCCAAACGATTAATCTATATAGGAATGTAAGAACGACTCTTGTAGATACTTTCGGATAGCTTATTTGATATGTGTAGTTGTCTAGGTAAACGATCAATTCCCTAGAATCTGTTATACATATTTTCACTACTCAATTCCATATAGCTAATAGGTGTTAGAAATTTGCCTTATCTAGTGACGTTTATAGGGATCCTATTACTACACTTAATTGATTACTTGGGTTGGGTTAATTGAGCATTTAACTGGACCAAGGGAATGAAGTAAGCTAAACCATTAGTTGACATAGGAGTGGATCATGATCAACACATCATTGGCATGATCATCATTAAAGTCTTTAGACTAGTTGAATTAATTGATTACAAATAGGAGGTCTTAGATGACAAGAACATCACTTGCGTCGTGTAATCCCGTTTGAGTGTTTGCGCAAGACTACTCTTGGTAAACCGATTAATTAGTCCTCGTGCATAGTCAATCAATCCGGTCTTAATCCTAAAACAACAATCAACAATCGAGGGTAAAAAGTCTAGACGAGCATATTTGTTTAATTTGATATAAAAATTATCTTTCATCTTCATAAACCTAAAATACCAAAAATATTGTCTTTAAACTTATTCCTTTATTGATTTGCCCATCTTTAAAGGGCAACCCAATATCTTGTACTTGTTTGATTTCATTTATTTTAGCTTAATCACAATTTAGTTTATACAATCTTAATTTGCACATATAACTGTCCTTGGAACGATACACGGATTTTACCATTATCTATACTACTACACGATCGGGTACACTGCCCGTTAGTGTGTGTAATCTTTAAAACCGGTATTTTCCATACAACAATTCATATACCACTTTTCGCACATCAAGTTTTTGGCGCCGCTGCCGGGGACAGTTGTGTCAAGATAAGAATTGTTGACTAAGTTGTGATTATTATTTTTTAGATTTTATCATTTTTTTTGTAGAATTTTTATTATTATTTTTTTCTTTCACTGTTTAGTGTCGGTGCTTTTATTCTTTTCTAGTTTTTGTCAGTTGCAGGAAAATGGTTGACCATAGGAATATGACAATGGGTGAGAGAATGAGAGTAGAACGGAGGAAACTAATCGAATTATATTTATCTCCTAGTGTTACCAACGAGGGGTACCAAGAGAAAGAAGAAAATGAAGTTGTGGTTAACACTAAAAACATGTCTATGAAAGAAAGGATGATAGTCGAAGGTTTCTGCCCGTGTTTTTATGGGTCTTGGCAATGTTGCATGAATCCGAACGTAAAACATTCGAGTCCTCTACCCACTATGCAACTTGCTACCAATCATTATTCACCGTTGATTCTGTTTCCAAATGTGACAGAATCCAGTCTAGCTCCACAATTTGTAACTTCACAATCTATTTTGCAAGACGAACTGGTTGTTGAAAAATGTACTCGTTTAGATCCACTTTCTGAGCTTTTGCAGGATTTCCCCGAGTTACATTCTTACTCTTCTAGTTATATAGATGAGATTGTGTTAAAGGAGGAAGATGGTTTTCTACTCATTCTCGTGGCTAATGGTTATGAACCTACAACTGAAGAATTAAAGGAATTGAAGCTGGAAATTGAGCCCCGCTCAATAGTTGAGATTCACAGCGGGTCCATGCTTATTCCAGAGGATGTCAATTTGGGGAAGAAAATCTTTAAAGACCCATTTGACCAAGATCCACCAATAAGAATAAAAGTTTTACAGAAAGTCGCACATGGAGAGGAGTCGTATGTTAACCCTCGGGTTAGGTCATCCTTTTTCGGGAAACTGAAAAAGGATTTATCACATTTAATATACACCATCCGAGGTGTAAATGATTGGCTCACTATTTTGATTCGTGGAACTTTTTCCACCGACTTCACGTCTCGTCCGATAAAGTGTGGGGGAGTTTAACCCCACTAGGCATTAAATTCTGGGGTCGAGTCGAGTGCATGAAAATTGCACGAGGTTTTTCAAGGTTTTAGTGACACTAGCATTAAAATTCAGCAAGGTACCTATCAAATTAGAATTTGTGTGATGAAGATCAAAGAATGAAGAATGCACCATCGCTCACCTATACTCCACGATCTCCGGTTTTTGAACCTAGGTTTTTCGAACTCCTTTTTTCTCACTATTGTCCTCTCGAATTTAAATTTTACTAAGTAATGAGGGCATTACTTTATCTTAAGTGTGGGGGATGGTATAAATTCTCGCGGGTATTCAAACGGTATGCAACTTGGCTTATTTTCGCATTTTAATGGGAAATTTTAAAATTTTTGAAAGAAAAGACTTAACGAAAAAGCCAAGTGTGGGGGATTTTACCAATCTTTTCGAATTACTATCAGCAAATTTTGCAAATAAAGTGTTTTAAGGTACTTTTAGCTTGAAAATAAAACGAATAAAATGTCACTAAACTTAAAGGATGCATATAGTTCATCCATGAAGGAAGTAAAGTCTTCCAAATTTTTGCCTTACTTGATATAGCAAACTTCCTAAACTATATCATTTCATACCAATATCATATCACGATATAAAGGAACAGTGGGAAGGGAAAGTCTTGAACTTTCAAACCCGAAAATAAACTTGGTAGGGTAAATCCAAGTCGCTATCCAGTGCAAGACCGATTACGGTGTATAAGCTGGAGCAGGATCTGTCTCGCGCGATAGCTTAGTCTTCGCAGTTTTAAAACTTGATTTAAATGTACAAATTGTCATGAAAGACCGATATTTATATAGCGTCAGGGGGCGCCCGGTTAAGAGTTCCATGATACTACAATCATGGGGGCGGATAGCTTGCTAATCGCCGACTGAGACTTAGGTTTTCAGTTACCCTCAACCAGAATTTGAGGTTAAAACCCGGAAAACGTGTCTAGTGTAAAAACTAGCATGACATTTTAAAAAATCAGAAAACGTTTTCACAAGATCCAATTTTCCCTAAAGATCCAAAATTTTTCGGAGCTTACAACAAAGTTCTTTTCTCCCGATCATTCCAAATGTGTGTGTGTATTTCATATAGCGTGAGTTTGGTGTTCCAAAAAAAAAAATGTGTGTGTTTCGTCTACTTCGTGTGATTAGTGTAAACTTGTGTACTATATTGTGTGAGTGTGATTCCAATAAATGTGTGCTCCAATAAATGTGTGTGTTTCATATTTTTGTTTTGTATTCGAGTGTTTAAAACAAGACTTGCTTGAGGACAAGCAAGAGATAAGTGTGGGGGATTTTGATATTGCTCAAAATAGACATATCATTAGTCGCAATATCAAGTCATTTTCATTGTTTTACATTTTTATTTGTATTATTTCCTTGTATATTTCATTGTATTGTAATTAAGCATAGAATCATTGTATACTTGAAGAAATGTTGAAGATAATGAATGAAACAACTCAAAGATCAAAACCAGAACAAGAAACGAAGAAACAAAAATGTGCACCCTGGGTGTGCACTCCGCGCACGCACCGCGCACGACCAATTTTGATCAGAAAGTTGCTTAAACAAAACATAAATGCGCACCGCGCAAAATTAAAGTGTGCACTCCGCGCACTACAGTGCGCACCGCGCACATCCTCCGTGCACGATCCCCTTTTTCGTCTGTAAAGTAGATCTGAGATGTGTAATCGAGCTGTAAAGTAAAAGGTGGTAGGTGGCTAGTGCGCCACGCGCACCTACTTTTGTGCGCGCCGCGCACGCTGGCTTTTTCAGCTATATTCTTCCTTTTTAAGCCCCTTTCCAGCTTCATTCTTCAGACACCATTACACAGTCATTTTTAGAGGCAGAGGTTACGTTTCAAGGTGATCCTTGGTGTAATCCAGGATCACCTAATCCATCATTTCAATCCGGATTCAAGAATCATCAGGATCATCATCCAAGATTCATATCAAAGGTCGATTCTTGTTATCACAATGAATTCTATCTTTATTTCCAGTTTGTTATTGTCTTTAAATATGATTGTTAGCTAGTTCTTTTTATGCTTGTCTAGATTAATAACCGAGATGTTGATTGTTACTTTGGTTGATTGATTGTTCTTATGTATGATAGTTTGATGTTTGAATACAAGAACCATTCTTGTTAAGTTTAATCTTTTCGATTCAATTAGTTAGTATACTTGTTCAACTAAGAAACACCATCTTGTTGATTTAGTATATTGATTTGCACCTAGTGACAAGTGTTTGCCCGTCTTTTACCAAAAGGGGTAAGTTGCGTCCAAACGATTAATCTATATAGGAATGTAAGAATAACTCTTGTAGATACTTTCAGATAGCTTATTTGATATGTGTAGTTGTCTAGGTAAACGATCAATTCTCTAGAATCTGTTATACATATTTTCACTACTCAATTCCATATAGCTAATAGGTGTTAGAAATTTGCCTTATCTAGTGACGTTTATAGGGATCCTATTACTACACTTAATTGATTACTTGGGTTGGGTGAATTGAGCATTTAACTGGACCAAGGGAATGAAGTAAGCTAAACCATTAGTTGACATAGGAGTGGATCATGATCAACCCATCATTGGCATGATCATCATTCAAGTCTTTAGACTAGTTGAATTAATTGATTACAAATAGGAGGTCTTAGATGACAAGAACATCACTTGCGTCGTGTAATCCCGTTTGAGTGTTTGCGCAAGACTACTCTTGGTAAACCGATTAATTAGTCCTCGTGCATAGTCAATCAATCCGGTCTTAATCCTAAAACAACAATCAACAATCGAAGGTAAAAAGTCTAGACGAGCATATTTGTTTAATTTGATATAAAAACTATATTTCCTCTTCATAAACCTAAAATACCAAAAATATTGTCTTTAAACTTATTCCTTTATTGATTTGCCCATCGTTAAAGGGCAACCCAATATCTTGTACTTGTTTGATTTCATTTATTTTAGCTTAATCACAATTTAGTTTATACAATCTTAATTTGCACATATAACTGTCCTTGGAACGATACACGAATTTTACCATTATCTATACTACTACACGATCGGGTACACTGCCCGTTAGTGTGTGTAATCTTTAAAACCGGTATTTTCCATACAACAATTCATATACCACTTTTCGCACATCAGTAATAAAGGCCATAATTGGGTATAATGTAAAGCTCGTGACAGACACGTGTATGCAATATAGGATTTGTTCCTTCAAAATGTTTGGAGTTAGATACTTTTGAGCTCCGCGGTGAATGAATAAGATATTTGTGTGGCCGCACCCAAGTGTAATTAAGATGATACTTAATTAATTTGGTGATCTAATTCAGTTCTAAAATCGAGAAAATAAAATTGTTAAACAAATGAAAATGACCAATGATCCATATCTCAAGTTTAACTAAAGTATATGAAACAAAGGGACGAATGACATTTAACACTTACTATAAGCAGTTTTGAGAAACTACCCTTACGTGAATTTGGGGACAATGACCTGTTACTAGACGATATCCATTGTTTGTATACTTACTTGGTGTTGTGTCATGCACAAGTGGGAGTCTGTAGGATTTGTGTGCAAGGTACAACATATAATTATACGGCTGAATTCATTTGAGCATTTGGATCACACACATATACACCTAGACGTCAAGTAAAATATATATATGATGTATATATATTTTACTCAAGTAACGAATTAAATTAAATTTCTTAATTATGAATTAATTAATTAAAGTAATAAATTAATATTAATTAATTAGTAAATGACTTGTTAGACAAGTTGGAGATATAATTTACTATAATTGATTAGGAAACAAATTGAAATCCAAAAGATCGTTTCTCAAAAGTCGGTGGTCTTTACCTATATTTATATAATTGGTTTTCGATTGATAAAAAGGATATACGAAAAAATACACAATAAAAACCCATACTTTACTTCTACTTTTTGTAGCCGACAAAAGGAAAAAGAAACCTCAAAATTCTTTTTCGTTCTATTTTGAAAACGTATAGACGACTTGAGTCGGTTCAACATATAAAGCATATATGTTTTATTTTTCTTGGGGATATGGACATATGTGACAAAAATTAAAAGGGAACTCTAAATTTTTGTAATCACAAAACAAAAGCAAAAGGCTAGTAATGCGTTTTTGTTCTTTTCGAAAACCAAAGTGAAACGAAACTATTCACAAGGAGTATTATTTATTTATGTATTATAATAATTTGATTATTATAATAAGTTATTTGGGTTTGGACTAATATCCAAATAGACGATCATACTTTTGGTCGGTTTCTCTTTCAACAAGGCGGTTCGTTTCTACCTTCACGTGGACATCATTTCGCAAAGGTATATCATTAACTCACTTGTGAATTTATATTTTGACAATTATTAGTGGTGTAACTGAATTTCAATGGGACGGTTTAATCGTGTGGATGTTTGTTAAATATATGATTATTTAATTTTATGAATATTTTATAAAATAATAAAAGATTATTATTTTAACTATTCGCTGCTTTTATCTAATGAAAAAGTGCACACGATTTTCCGTGAGGCAGTTATAAGTTATACTCCATATTTATTTAGATTATAGTTATAACTAGTTGTGGAGCCCTCGCTTCGCGCCGGGGGCTTCGTTTTGAATGCGAGTTAAAAAAAAGTCTTTCCTTTTGTGGATCTATTTTGTAAAAAAAAAAAATTTCGACATCTAACATTGAAGGGTTGTTCCTTTTGTGAAAGTTGCTTCTTTTAGCGTTAAAGTTAGTTAATCTATTTTGTAAAAAAAATATTTTCGACATCTTTTAATAGTTGCAGATGCACAGGGCCCATTATTCGGGAGGGCCCAAAATATAGCTTGTTCATTTATATATCTTGCTAATGATACAATATAGCCCAAATAGTGTTTATCTTGGGCTGCAGGGCATTTGGACTATCTAGCATATGTTTGTCTTATGTGCCTACTCCTTCCTTGATTTCATCATGATCCTTAGGTCATCACTCATCAGGGCCCAAGTGCCCAACAGTAATGTTAGTTTAATTTCTTATTTTACTTATTATTATATTAACTAGTTTGAAGGTCCGCGCGTTGCGGCGGATATATATTTTTACATATGGTTTGTACAACGATTGTTATATAATTTCGCTAGAAAGATAGGTACATATTGTTACAAACTTTATTACATTGGCATGTTAGAGGTTTATCAAAAGATTGCCTGATGTTGCATAAGTGATGGTGTTTAGTCTTTCCTTTATTGCCTTCGTCACCTGCAATTACAAATAGTTGTCATATTTGTCATTTGATGTGTTTGTATAGTTGTTTTGAATATTGTATAGTGATATTTACCTGAGGTGGTGAATAATTTTTTCTTTGTTTTTGGTGGCGTCGTTTTTGGTGTGTCAATGTCTGTAATGGGTGGAGCTTCAATGTTTGGTGGTGTATAAGTGCTGGTTTGGTTGATAGGAAAGATGTCGTCGGCCATATATTCGTCGGGTGATTGGTAGTGGAATTGGAAAATGTGTCTTGTACCCTCAAGTGCTTTGATTGGATCGGGGAGGACATATTTGTTGTTGAAGCCCATCTCGAGAATCATTTTTTTGCAGCTGATTCCCAGTAGTTTTTCGGCGTTGTTGCATAACAGGGCAAGGGTGATTCTCGATGTGCCGTATGTTATGACTATTCTGAAACATTAGCTATAATTTGAAGTTTAATTAGTGTGTTGTTAGACTTTAAAGGTATAGCTTTGTTTATTTACCTGAAATTGGCCTCTTTTGGGGTTTCGTGGGTTGGACAAAGGAGTTCGTGTACTTTTCCCCCGACTTTTTTGTTACATCTTTCTTTGTTGCAGCTTGCGTAAAACCACGGCCTATTATTTTCAACTCGTTCTATTGTTGCCTCGCAAGTGTATTTATTCGTTCGTAGTATCTGCAAAAAATATTTTGTAATGTTATTGGTTTAAGTTACGTATTTTTTTGGTATAATAGTTTGGTATTACCTTGTTGTCTTGGAAGTTGTAGGTGTTCAGCTCTTGTAGAGTTATCCTATTACGCCTTTGTTCTTCTTGTGGGTCTTGTTTTTTGGTTTTGTCAGCTAGTAGCATCGGTTTTCGGGTGAAGAGGTCTCTGTACCTGTTATACATGTGGATATTATTATTCATAATAATAAGTGTTTTATTAATATTTTCGTGCTAATCTTTTACCACTTACGCCTTTATTAACTTCTGGTATTCTGGAATGTCAGGATTCAAATAATAATATGTGGCTGGAGTTGGTTTGAGCTGAACTATACCTGTCCCTGTGAATGTATTTGGCCAACATGAACTTACTGCGATGAGGACGGGTTTTGTGTGAGATTCGTATTCATGAATGTCAAAGGATGTTGCACGTTCATTCCGGAATGAACAAGCTGGAGGTAATTGTTGCTGTCAATTATATGTTATATATTACTGTATAATTTATAATATAAATATTTGTAACATGAAAACAGAGTATATATAAGTAGTATTTATTTCAAGTGGAGTCTTACTCGAGGTCGATAATGTCGATTAACCCGGAACATTTTCGACTATTCGAAGTCTTTGGTTGTTGTATGTTACCCATGTTGTAAATGCAGCCGATGTAATCTGTGGTAATATATTTGTGTGTTAATATTGTAGTGACCCGAACTTTTTCATGTTTATATATATTAATTGAGATTGATATTTACATGATTAAATGTTTCCAACATGTTAAGCAATCAAACTTGTTAAGACTTGATTAATTGAAATATGTTTCATATAGACAATTGACCACCCAAGTTGACCGGTGATTCACGAACGTTAAAAGTTGTAAAAACTATATGATGACATATATATGGATATATATATATAGTTAATATGATACTATGATAAGTAAACATATCATTAAGTATATTAACAATGAACTACATATGTAAAAACAAGACTACTAACTTAATGATTTTTAAACGAGACATATATGTAACGATTATCGTTGTAAAGACATTTAATGGATATATATCATATTAAGAGATATTCATACATGATAATATCATGATAATATAATAATTTAAAATCTCATTTGATATTATAAACATTGGGTTAACAACATTTAACAAGATCGTTAACCTAAAGGGTTCAAAACAACACTTACATGTAACGACTAACGATGACTTAACGACTCAGTTAAAATGTATATACATGTAGTGTTTTAATATGTATTTATACACTTTTGAAAGACTTCAATACACTTATCAAAATACTTTTACTTAACAAAAATGCTTACAATTACATCCTCGTTCAGCTTCATCAACAATTCTACTCGTATGCACCCGTATTCGTACTCGTACAATACACAGCTTTTAGATGTATATACTATTGGTATATACACTTCAATGATCAGCTCTTAGCAGCCCATGTGAGTCACCTAACACTTGTGGGAACCATCATTTGGCAACTAGCATGAAATATCTCATAAAATTACAAAAATATGAGTAATCATTCATGACTTATTTACATGAAAACAAAATTACATATCCTTTATATCTAATCCATACACCAACGACCAAAAACACCTAAAACACTTTCATTCTTCAATTTTCTTCATCTAATTGATCTCTCTCAAGTTCTATCTTCAAGTTCTAAGTGTTCTTCATAAATTCTACAAGTTCTAGTTACATAAAATCAAGAATACTTTCAAGTTTGCTAGCTCACTTCCAATCTTGTAAGGTGATCATCCAACCTCAAGAAATCTTTATTTCTTACAGTAGGTTATCATTCTAATACAAGGTAATAATCATATTCAAACTTTGGTTCAATTTCTATAACTATAACAATCTTATTTCAAGTGATGATCTTACTTGAACTTGTTTTCGTGTCATGATTCTGCTTCAAGAACTTCGAGCCATCCAAAGATCCGTTGAAGCTAGATCCATTTTTCTCTTTTCCAGTAGGTTTATCCAAGGAACTTAAGGTAGTAATGATGTTCATAACATCATTCGATTCATACATATAAAGCTATCTTATTCGAAGGTTTAAACTTGTAATCACTAGAACATAGTTTAGTTAATTCTAAACTTGTTCGCAAACAAAAGTTAATCCTTCTAACTTGACTTTTAAAATCAACTAAACACATATTCTATATCTATATTATATGCTAACTTAATGATTTAAAACCTAGAAACACGAAAAACACCGTAAAACCGGATTTACGCCGTCGTAGTAACACCGCGGGCTGTTTTGGGTTAGTTAATTAAAAACTATGATAAACTTTGATTTAAAAGATGTTATTCTGAGAAAATGATTTTTATTATGAACATGAAACTATATCCAAAAATTATGGTTAAACTCAAAGTGGAAGTATGTTTTCTAAAATGGTCATCTAGACGTCGTTCTTTCGACTGAAATGACTACCTTTACAAAAACGACTTGTAACTTATTTTTCCGACTATAAACCTATACTTTTTCTGTTTGGATTCATAAAATAGAGTTCAATATGAAATCATAGCAATTTGATTCACTCAAAACGGATTTAAAATGAAGAAGTTATGGGTAAAACAAGATTGGATAATTTTTCTCATTTTAGCTACGTGAAAATTGGTAACAAATCTATTCCAACCATAACTTAATCAACTTGTATTGTATATTATGTAATCTTGAGATACCATAGACACGTATACAATGTTTCGACCTATCATTTCGACACATCTATATATATTTCGGAACAACCATAGACACTCTATATGTGAATGTTGGAGTTAGCTATACAGGGTTGAGGTTGATTCCAAAATATATATAGTTTGAGTTGTGATCAATACTGAGATACGTATACACTGGGTCGTGGATTGATTCAAGATAATATTTATCGATTTATTTCTGTACATCTAACTGTGGACAACTAGTTGTAGGTTACTAACGAGGACAGCTGACTTAATAAACTTAAAACATCAAAATATATTAAAAGTGTGGTAAATATATTTTGAACATACTTTGATATATATGTATATATTGTTATAGGTTCGTGAATCAACCAGTGGCCAAGTCTTACTTCTCGACGAAGTAAAAATCTGTGAAAGTGAGTTATAGTCCCACTTTTAAAATCTAATATTTTTGGGATGAGAATACATGCAGGTTTTATAAATAATTTACAAAATAGACACAAGTACGTGAAACTACATTCTATGGTTGAATTATCGAAATCGAATATGCCCCTTTTTATTAAGTCTGGTAATCTAAGAATTAGGGAACAGACACCCTAATTGACGCGAATCCTAAAGATAGATCTATCGGGCCTAAAAAGCCCCATCCAAAGTACCGGATGCTTTAGTACTTCGAAATTTATATCATATCCGAAGGGTGTCCCGGAATGATGGGGATATTCTTATATATGCATCTTGTTAATGTCGGTTACCAGGTGTTCACCATATGAATGATTTTTATCTCTATGTATGGGATGTGTATTGAAATATGAAATCTTGTGGTCTATTATTATGATTTGATATATATAGGTTAAACCTATAACTCACCAACATTTTTGTTGACGTTTTAAGCATGTTTATTCTCAGGTGATTATTAAGAGCTTCCGCTGTCGCATACTTAAATAAGGACGAGATTTGGAGTCCATGCTTGTATGATATTGTGTAAAAACTGCATTCAAGAAACTTATTTTGTTGTAACATATTTGTATTGTAAACCATTATGTAATGGTTGTGTGTAAACAGGATATTTTAGATTATCATTATTTGATAATCTACGTAAAGCTTTTTAAACCTTTATTGATGAAATAAAGGTTATGGTTTGTTTTAAAATGAATGCAGTCTTTGAAAAACGTCTCATATAGAGGTCAAAACCTCGCAACGAAATCAATTAATATGGAACGTTTTTAATCAATAAGAACGGGACATTTCAGTTGGTATCCGAGCGTTGGTCTTAGAGAACCAGAATTTTGCATTAGTGTGTCTTATCGAGTTTGTTAGGATGCATTAGTGATTCTGGACTTCGACCGTGTTTACTTGAAAAATGATTGCTTAACAAATTTTGTTGGAAACTATATATTTTTTACATGTGAATATTATGTGATATATTAATCTCTTAACGCGTTTGATATTATGTGATAGATGTCTACCTCTAGAACAAGTCCCATTGACTCACCTAATAATAATGAAGAGTCAAATGTAAATTGGAATGATTCGTGGACTGATTCACAAGTTCCCGAAGAGGAACCGGAAGAAGAGTCGGAGCCGGAAGAAGAATCGGAACCGGAAGAAGAATCGGAACCGGATGAAGAAATAGAACCGGTGGGGGAAATAATAAAACGGTTAAGTAAAAGAAAATCCTCAACCAACCGACCAAGGTTAATTATGGTCAATGGTGTTTCCGCCAAGGAAGCAAAATATTGGGAGGATTACCAATTCTCCGATGAATCGGATTTCGACGAGAATTCCGATGATGTTATAGAAATTACCCCAACTGAATTTAAAAAGGCAAAAGAAAATAATAAGGGAAAGGGCATAAAAATAGAGAAATCTAATTCCAACCCCGATGAACTTTATATGTATCGTCAACCCCCGAAGTCCTTAAGTTGTAACAATGACCCGGGAACCTCTAAACCACCAGGTTTTTCTAAACCAATGTGGAAAACGACGGCTCGTATTAGGGGAACATCATATATCCCTAGAAACTTGGCAAAACGAACCAGAACCGAAGAAGAAGAAACAAGCGAGTTGGAATAAGATAGTTGTATTCGTGTGGTGTAATATATGTAATATAGTGTGCTTATGCTTTATGATATATGTAAAAATTGCTTGTATTAATAAGTATTTTTTTATGAATCTAACTCTTGTCTATTTTACAGTATAAAAACACAAAATGGATAGACAACCCAATATTTTAAGAGACCTACCCGGAGACATGATTGATGAAATCTTGTCTAGAGTCGGTCAGAATTCTTCGACACAACTATTTAAGGCGAGATCAGTTTGTAAGACATTCGAAGAACGTTCCAAGAATGCCTTGGTTTATAAAAGGCTTTCGTTCGAAAGATGGGGGATATCATATTGGGAAATCCATAAGTTACGATGTGTTTACTTTGACGCATATATTGCGGGGAACCCAAATGCTATTTTACGCAATGGGTTAAGAAATTATTTTGACTCAATATATCCGAATATTGGACTTCGTGATTTAGAAAAAGCGGCTAACATGCAACATAAAGAAGCATGTTATGCTTACGGATTAGTAATGTTCGCTTCTCACCAAAGTGAGAACAAGAACATCGGGCTACAACTATTAAACAAAACGTTCCCACAAGTGACGGAGTCGGTAATTGGGGTAATAAATGAGGTTTTTAGATTGTTACAGGACTGTTGGACATTACATAACCCTCGTCCCTTTGACGACGTTACAACACGCTGTCTTATCAACGGCCATAACGGTTATGTTCCACAAGACCAAGGATGGGAAGTAATCCTAGTAAAACCAGAATGCATGACTTGTTTCTGGACGTATGAATTACGTGTCTTTATTGCCTTTGCTGAACGACTTGTGTACTAGCTAGAATTATCTTCACAACCATCTTGTATCAAATTTATTGTGTGCTATATTTCATGCTATATGTAAAATAAGCGGTATTGTAAGTTTGTAAAATATTGTGTAAAAGTTTGAACGCGAAATATTATTATAATCATTTTTTCATATAGAATTGTAGTAGTTGAATTGTATATTAGCTACTAAGTATGAACTTAACGGGTAGGTACTACCCGAATTTAAACTTATAAAACGCTAATATGAAGAAAAATCTTTTATAAATGAGTTCATATTATGCTACGAAATACTATTAACTACTCTTAATATTCTGTATGATTAACTTGTTCCATTTGACTATTTTGAAGGAAATGGCACCGACTACTCGACACACCGTGAATATGAATGAAGAGGAATTCCGTACTTTTCTAGGTTCAAACATAGCCGCAGTACAGGCTGCGCTACATACCAACAATAACCTTGGATCTAGCAGTACAGGAAATCGTGTAGGATGCACCTACAAAGAATTCACTGCCTGCAAACCTTTGGAATTTGATGGAACCGAAGGACCGATCGGATTGAAACGGTGGACCGAGGAGGTTGAATCGGTGTTTTCCATAAGTAAGTGTACTGAAGAGGACAAAGTGAAGTACGCTACGCATACCTTCACAGGTTCTGCATTAACATGGTGGAATACCTATCTAGAGCAAGTGGGACAAGACGATGCGTACGCACTACCGTGGTCAGCATTCAAGCACTTGATGAACGAGAAGTACCGTCCCGGAACAGAGGTCAATAAGCTCAAGACAGAACTTAGAGGGTTACGAACCCAAGGATTTGATATTACCACGTACGAAAGACGATTCACAGAATTGTGCCTATTGTGTCCGGGAGCATTCGAAGATGAGGAAGAGAAGATCGACGCGTTTGTGAAAGGATTACCGGAAAGAATCCAAGAAGATATAAGTTCACACGAGCCCGCCTCCATACAACAGGCATGTAGAATGGCTCACAAACTAGTGAACCAGATTGAAGAAAGAATTAAAGAACAGACTGCTGAAGAGGCCAATGTGAAGCAAGTCAAAAGAAAGTGGGAGGAAAACGGTGATAAGAATCACCAATACAACAACAACAGCAATTACAACAATAATCGCAACAATTATCCCAACAATCGCAACATCAATCGCAACTACAACAAACGGCCCAACAACAACAACAACAACAACAACAACAACAGCAACTACAACAATCATCCCAATAACAATAATAACCACAACAGCAACAACAATCAGAAGCAGCTATGCCAAAGGTGTGAAAAGTATCACTCGGGGTTCTGCACCAAATTTTGCAACAAGTGTAAAAGAAATGGGCATAGCGCGGCGAAGTGTGAGGTCTACGGACCAGGGGTTAATAGAACGAAAGGAACAAATGGTGTCGGAACGAGTAATGGCGGAGCAAGTAGTGTCGGAGCAAGTTATGCCAATGTAGTTTGTTATAAATGTGGAAAACCGGGCCACATTATTAGAAATTTCCCAAACCAGGAGAACACGAATGGACAAGGCCGCGGAAGAGTTTTCAATATTAATGCGGCAGAGGCACAGGAAGACCCGGAGCTTGTTACGGGTACGTTTCTTATTGACAATAAATCTGCTTACGTTTTATTTGATTCGGGTGCGGATAGAAGCTATATGAGTAGAGATTTTTTTGCTAAATTAAGTTGTCCATTGACGCCTTTGGATAGTAAATTTTTACTCGAATTAGCAAATGGTAAATTAATTTCAGCAGATAATATATGTCGGAATCGAGAAATTAAACTGGTTAGCGAAACATTTAAGATTGATTTGATACTAGTAGAGTTAGGGAGTTTTGATGTGATAATCGGTATGGACTGGTTGAAAGAAGTGAAAGCAGAGATCGTTTGTTACAAAAATGCAATTCGCATTATACGAGAAAAAGAAAAACCCTTAATGGTGTACGGAGAAAAGGGCAACACGAAGCTACTTCTTATTAGTAATTTGAAGGCACAAAAACTAATAAGAAAAGGTTGCTATGCTGTTCTAGCACACGTCGAGAAAGTACAAACTGAAGAAAAGAGCATCAATGATGTTCCCATTGCAAAAGAATTTCCCGATGTATTTCCGAAAGAATTACCGGGATTACCCTCACATCGATCCGTTGAATTTCAAATAGATCTTGTACCAGGATCTGCACCAATAGCTCGTGCTCCTTACAGACTCGTACCCAGCGAGATGAAAGAACTGCAAAGCCAATTACAAGAACTTTTAGAGCGTGGTTTCATTCGACCAAGCACATCACCGTGGGGAGTGAAAGGATCCGTTCATATACATTATAAACGATTCACAATAGTTGATTACATCGCGAGGTATTTGACCTCTATATGATACGTTTTACAAACATTGCATTCGTTTTTAAAAGACAAACTTTCTTTACATCAAAAATTGACGGCATGCATACCATTTCATATTACATCCAACTATAATTGACTTAATATTAATCTTGATGAACTCAACGACTCGAATGCAACGTCTTTCAAAGTATGTCATGAATGACTCCAGGTAATATCCTTAAAATGAGCTAATGCACAGCGAAAGATTTCTTTAATACCTGAGAATAAACATGCTTTAAAGTGTCAACCAAAAGGTTGGTGAGTTCATTAGTTTATCATAATTCATCATTCCCGTAATAGTAATAGACCACAAGATTTCAGTTTCTATAAATATCCGTACACTCGCAAGTGTATAAAAGTATTCTATAAGTTGTAGGCACCCGGTAACAAGCCTTAACGTTCATGTTTTACCCTCTGAAGTACACCAGATCAGGTGTGTTTAAAATAACCTCGAAGTACTAAAGCATCCCATAGTCAGGATGGGGTTTGTCAGACCCAATAGATCTATCTTTAGGATTCGCGCCTACCGTACATAGACAAGTAGTTTAATGTTACCAAGCTAAGGGTATATTTCTGGTTTAAACCCACATAGAATTAGTTTTAGTACTGGTGCCTATTTCGTAAAACATTTATAAATCAGCGCATGTATTCTCAGCCCAAAAATATATATAAAAAGGGAGCAAATGAAACTCACAATACTGTATTTCGTAGCAATTATGTATATGACGGCACTGAACAAGTGCAGGGTTTGTCTCGGATTCACGAACCTATATTAAGTATATATATTTATATGTTGGTCAATATCTGTCTAACAATTTAGGTCAAGTCGTAGTGTATCACAATCCTAATGCTCGAGACCGACATGCAAAAGTCAACAAAAGTCAACTTGACCCAAAATGACTTTCAAAATCTATACATGTTTATTATATAACTTATATATAGTAGTTTTATATATTTAAATATATTTATCAGATCTTATTATACTAAATAATACAAGTCATTTATTAATAAATAAAAATTTATATTAAAATTCATATATGATAAAAATATACTTTTATATATCTCAAGTAATAAAATTTATAAAATTCACTTAATATCATAAAAATATAGTGGTATGTATTATTAATGTAATTACATTACGTGTGGTAAAAATATCTTTGTACGCATATTTATTTGATAAAATAATATTGATAATAATAATAATGATAAAAATAATAAAATGACAGTTTCAATAAAAATATTAATTTTTAGTAATAAAGATAATTTTAGTAATAACATCAACTGATAACAGTTATAATAATCGTTTTAATAATAATATTAAAATTAATGATAATTCAGTTGACCATATCTTTTAATCCGTTTATCGAAACCACACGATTTCTAAATGAAAAGTTATTAATTTTTTTCTTCAGCTTTTCAACGACATGCATATCATATAACTTATCTCAGTAGCATATGTATCAAATTCGTGATTTATCATAAACTATTTAAGGACGAAACTAAGCATACAAACATGCATAATCATATATACTCGAGCACTAGTCAGGGATACACTATTAATATATAAAAGATAAGATATGAATGCTCACGTATCAATATTGTGATTCAATATTGCAGGAAAGTACGTAGACGCAACAAAAATGATAAACGTTAGGTTGACCTCACGAGCAATACCCTCGATCAATACCCATAACCTTCATAGCTATAGCCCATAATTTCCTTAGCTATATCCCATTTGAAAACTTATTTTGAAATCGTCTGAATATAACTCCGTCGTAGTATTTTATGTATACTAATAATATCTTGAAATAGTACTAAGTAAATATATATATATATATATGTAATTCGATTGAGAGAGTTTAGAGAAATATATTTTCAAGTTTCTATGAAATAATGAAACCTGTTGAATTCTATTTATAATAGATTTTTGAATTATTAAAGTGAATTATTAAAGTATGAATTATTAAAGTGAATTATTAAAGTATGAATTATTAAAGTGAATTATTAAAGTATGAATTATTAAAGTGAATTATTAAAGTATGAATTATTAAAGTGAATTATTAAAGTATGAATTATTAAAGTGAATTATTAAAGTATGAATTATTAAAGTGAATTATTAAAGTATGAATTATTAAAGTTAAAGTAAAGTAAAAGTAAAGTAAAGGTAAAGTTAAAGTATAGTAAAAGTATAAAACTATGTACGTATAATACGCGTATAAAAATATATAATATTAATTTAAATCGTTATATATATTTAATAAAATAAAATATAAATATCGTTATCTTTATCATACTGGTTAAGTAATGAGTTGTCAAAAAGAATAGATTTCTTAAATCACAGTGGACCTTATAACATAGGCCCGTAATCATATCATAATGTATCTGATAATTCAATCATTTGATATTATCTCTTAATTCTGTCGATAAATATATCGAAACAAATATGTTCATGTAAAGTATCATATATCTAATACTTTGTTAATGTTTTCAGTTAATATTATATATTATATATACATATCTATATACACATAATTGTTCGTGAATCGTCGAACACGGTCAAAGGGTAATTGATTACATGAATGTAGTTCCAAACTTTTTAAGATTCAACATTACAAATTCTGCTTATCATGTCGGAAACATATAAAGGTTAAGTTTAAATTTGGTCGGAAATTTCCGGGTCGTCACAGTACCTACCCGTTAAAGAAATTTCGTCCCGAAATTTGATCGAGGTCGTCATGGCTAACTATAAAAATGTTTTCATGATGAATATGAGTTGATAAATAGAGTTTTATCATCATTGAGTAATATAGATAAAATAATTTGATTACGCGAAGAGTATAAGTGAAGCTATCGCAAGAGAGTGAAATGAGTAAACGTATATTCGTTTTAACCGATGACGTAGTTATGATTGATTTTCGGAATTCATGGGATTTAAAGAAAATCTTTGCAATAAGATTTGGTTCTTCGGCGATTAAGGAAATCAGGATCTTCTTTGATTAAATGCGATAATCTGTCTCGATTTCTCTGTCTGATATTTTACTATAATTCCACCCCCTTCGTTTCTTTATTTCCACATCTCACACCTTCTAGTCTTTCTCCCCAATTCATACTTTAAAGCATTCGTTAATATGCTTCATCCAGTATTGATTCTTGATATACTCTTAACTTTCATATATGTCATTCTTCTTTTTCATCTACCACCGGAGGAAGTTATTTTCTTCTACCATTACCTTGGGGTTATTGTGTTTTTCATTCTCCCGTGTCTTTATATTGCTATACGCATTGATATACACGGTTTGTAATTTCGGGGTTGTTATCGGGCTTTATATTCTCCATTATATTTCGGAGCTTCATGCTTTCGTTTTCTCTTTCCGACCTTAAGTCAAGCGGATAATGGTCCAGAATTCGTAGATATGAATTTTTGGATGAACATAGTTAATGTTCCAAGAAGAAAATCGTAATGGCACGATCTTGATTTGGCAAATTACCAGAATATCCGAAAATATAGAGCTATCAAGATGATATGTTCTTAATATGTTTGGAAATTGAGTAGAATGTAAGAGTCGTATAAACAGTACATGATGACGGTATGTTCTGTGAATCATCACGTTCCATTAGAAACTCAGCATGACTTACTGTAATATAATCACGTTGATCAAGTGTCATTATATTATACTAACTCATGCTTCAGTTCCCAACACTACTTCAAAAACATTCCTATTTTAAATTCAAATTTTTTTTTTTTTAGAATTTAGAAACTAACACAGTTTCTTTTTATGTTGTAACGCAGATATTGTGAAGAGATAAAAGATTTCAGATAAGAATAGTTGTGAAAATATCTTCAGGAATATCGAAGATATTATAATAAAAGATACGATAATATGGATGATGAAGAAGATTTGTCTGTGAAGGTTTAGAATAAGAAGTAAGTTGTTTGCTAACGATTTCAGTAGACACTGAATCATTTGGATCCTTTGAAGGCAGGTTTAGTCTTTGTGATTTGTCCACAGCCTCCTTCATGGTCTGCTCAATCCGTTTTCCAGTTTCAAACCTTCTCTTTTTCTCAGCTTTACCACCATACTATTCTTTATCATCAAACTTTTGACTGTTAAAGTCGTTTACAGTTTTTGTTGCTTCATCAGCATTTTTCCAATTTCGAAGAACTAGTTCATGGTTTGGGATGTTTTTCAGAAAATTCATATTCGAAGTATGTAAGTCTAGGAGATAGACGTTATATGTATAACTTTTGACGTAAAATTGTCGCGAAATTCAAAATACTGATTGCTAATTCCCAGTAGTTGGTGTGACAATTATTGTTACAGGATGTAGGTGAGTACATGATGGGGTTTTAATGAATAAGTATAGTGGCTTTTCGGAGAGGCTTAAGTCGAAGGTTAATGAAGTTGTTGATAAGTTTACTGCTAATGTGGCGAGATATGAAAGGTTCCCCGGTAACAATGATGAATGGGTAATTGTTATAATAAGGTTTATTCGTATAAACAAATGAAGGTGATTTGCTGGAGCTGTGACAAAACTGTCTATTTTGGAAAGAGATTGAAAAATTATATTTGGTAATAAATATCAAAGGATCTGACATGGATACGTGTTAAACTATAACTTTGGTTTCGAGAGCTTTTCAGATGCATGACAGTGGGTAATATGTGGTTGGATCATCATCTCGCATGTCTTTAGGAATTTCGAAGTGTTTGAACACATATTATAATTGTTAATATACATATGATGTTCTAAGATTTTGAATGATACAAATATTTTTGTGAGTTCCTTGAATAGAAATGAGGTTCTAGGACAGTTTTGAAGTCAAAGTATAGTTTTGAAAGATGTAGGAATCTAAGAGTGACGATTTCAGTTATATCTTGAATCGAATTCTGAGATTTCAAAATCAGAATATGTAATTAGATTTTGAATGAGTATGGTTGTTTTGATTTTTATAAAAGAATGTATATTGTTGTGAAAGTAAGGAGTATAATGGATGATTTGCTGAATCAGATTCGAAGAATGTAACATATTAATTGTGAATTTATATATCTCTCGGGTATTACCTACCCGTTAAAAAAAATTCACAATTAATATTTTGTACAAAAGAATTTTATTACAGTCTTTATGGAAATATATATGTGTATATTTCTTCAGATGTAATATTGATTTAATGAGTTAATATTAAATTAAACTCATTTGATTTATGGTTAAGGCGAGGATAGATAATTTCTAAACTTTAGAAATTACATAATCGCCGTAGAATGTTTCTCCAATGAAGTTATGAATCAATACTTCATCGTTGTGGTATTCCTTGGTATCCACATGGCGTATGACGTCGATGCTCGTGGGACAGATTGTGAAGTTGAGGTTTGCGATGCGGTTGTTGTTGGTGATGGTAATGGTACTGTTGATGTTGTTGATGGTGGTACTGGTTATGCTGTTGGTGCTGCTGCTGGTGTTTGTAACCTTTGCACCATATTCTCCAAAGCCACTACCCGAGCGCGAAGCTCGTTGACTTCTTCTATTACACCGGGGTAATTGTCGGTTCGGACGAGCGGATAAATAAGATCTAGAATTTGGTGTAGTATACAATCATGATGAGATACTCTGGAAATGAGAGAGAAAATGGTGTTTCGGACAGGTTCGCCGGTAAGTGCTTCAGGTTCATTGCCAAGAGGGCAATGTGGTGGATGAAAGGGATCGCCTTCTTCTTGTCTCCAATGGTTAAGTAGATTACGAACCCATCCCCAATTCATCCAGAATAGATGATGGCTAATTGGTTGATTCATTCTGGTCACGCTGCTTTCAGAGCTCATGTGGAAATCCATATCGGCATAGCTGTCGGAATCCGAGGAACTCGAACTGGTTGAGGGATCCATCTTGTATGATCAGGGAAAGAATTTTTTTGGTATGAAATAGATTGTAGAATTTAGATTTGGTATTCTTCAATACATAATTTACATATGTATATATAATACCAAAATCCCATAAATTACGGAGGAATCTTTGAAAGATGTCAGTCAAAGTTCACAGTAACAGATATGCTAAGATAAGAATTCGTCTATACACTATTATGCAATAAATGTAGGAAAACGCGTCTAGACTTAAGAATGATAAGCAGGTAATTTCCTAAGGATGGTAAGTAGATGATTTCCGACTAAAAATGATAAGCAAAAATTTTGACATGCAGATACGGTCGAAGTCCAGACTCACTAATGCATCTTAACAACTATCAGTTAGACACACTAATGCAAGACCTGGTTCGCTAAGACCACCGCTCTGATACCAACTGAAAGGACCCGTTCATATACATTATAAACGATTCACAATAGTTGATTACATCGCGAGGTATTTGACCTCTATATGATACGTTTTACAAACATTGCATTCGTTTTTAAAAGACAAACTTTCTTTACATCAAAAATTGACGGCATGCATACCATTTCATATTACATCCAACTATAATTGACTTAATATTAATCTTGATGAACTCAACGACTCGAATGCAACGTCTTTCAAAGTATGTCATGAATGACTCCAGGTAATATCCTTAAAATGAGCTAATGCACAGCGGAAGATTTCTTTAATACCTGAGAATAAACATGCTTTAAAGTGTCAACCAAAAGGTTGGTGAGTTCATTAGTTTATCATAATCCATCATTTCCGTAATAGTAATAGACCACAAGATTTCAGTTTCTATAAATATCCGTACACTCGCAAGTGTATAAAAGTATTCTATAAGTTGTAGGCACCCGGTAACAAGCCTTAACGTTCATGTTTTACCCTCTGAAGTACACCAGATCAGGTGTGTTTAAAATAACCTCGAAGTACTAAAGCATCCCATAGTCAGGATGGGGTTTGTCAGACCCAATAGATCTATCTTTAGGATTCGCGCCTACCGTACATAGACAAGTAGTTTAATGTTACCAAGCTAAGGGTATATTTCTGGTTTAAACCCACATAGAATTAGTTTTAGTACTGGTGCCTATTTCGTAAAACATTTATAAATCAGCGCATGTATTCTCAGCCCAAAAATATATATAAAAAGGGAGCAAATGAAACTCACAATACTGTATTTCGTAGCAATTATGTATATGACGGCACTGAACAAGTGCAGGGTTTGTCTCGGATTCACGAACCTATATTAAGTATATATATTTATATGTTGGTCAATATCTGTCTAACAATTTAGGTCAAGTCGTAGTGTATCACAATCCTAATGCTCGAGACCGACATGCAAAAGTCAACAAAAGTCAACTTGACCCAAAATGACTTTCAAAATCTATACATGTTTATTATATAACTTATATATAGTAGTTTTATATATTTAAATATATTTATCAGATCTTATTATACTAAATAATACAAGTCATTTATTAATAAATAAAAATTTATATTAAAATTCATATATGATAAAAATATACTTTTATATATCTCAAGTAATAAAATTTATAAAATTCACTTAATATCATAAAAATATAGTGGTATGTATTATTAATGTAATTACATTACGTGTGGTAAAAATATCTTTGTACGCATATTTATTTGATAAAATAATATTGATAATAATAATAATGATAAAAATAATAAAATGACAGTTTCAATAAAAATATTAATTTTTAGTAATAAAGATAATTTTAGTAATAACATCAACTGATAACAGTTATAATAATCGTTTTAATAATAATATTAAAATTAATGATAATTCAGTTGACCATATCTTTTAATCCGTTTATCGAAACCACACGATTTCTAAATGAAAAGTTATTAATTTTTTTCTTCAGCTTTTCAACGACATGCATATCATATAACTTATCTCAGTAGCATATGTATCAAATTCGTGATTTATCATAAACTATTTAACGACGAAACTAAGCATACAAACATGCATAATCATATATACTCGAGCACTAGTCAGGGATACACTATTAATATATAAAAGATAAGATATGAATGCTCACGTATCAATATTGTGATTCAATATTGCAGGAAAGTACGTAGACGCAACAAAAATGATAAACGTTAGGTTGACCTCACGAGCAATACCCTCGATCAATACCCATAACCTTCATGGCTATAGCCCATAATTTCCTTAGCTATATCCCATTTGAAAACTTATTTTGAAATCGTCTGAATATAACTCCCTCGTAGTATTTTATGTATACTAATAATATCTTGAAATAGTACTAAGTAAATATATATATATATATGTAATTCGATTGAGAGAGTTTAGAGAAATATATTTTCAAGTTTCTATGAAATAATGAAACCTATTGAATTCTATTTATAATAGATTTTTGAATTATTAAAGTGAATTATTAAAGTATGAATTATTAAAGTGAATTATTAAAGTATGAATTATTAAAGTGAATTATTAAAGTATGAATTATTAAAGTGAATTATTAAAGTATGAATTATTAAAATGAATTATTAAAGTATGAATTATTAAAGTGAATTATTAAAGTATGAATTATTAAAGTGAATTATTAAAGTATGAATTATTAAAGTTAAAGTAAAGTAAAAGTAAAGTAAAGGTAAAGTTAAAGTATAGTAAAAGTATAAAACTATGTACGTATAATATGCGTATAAAAATATATAATATTAATTTAAATCGTTATATATATTTAATAAAATAAAATATAAATATCGTTATCTTTATCATACTGGTTAAGTAATGAGTTGTCAAAAAGAATAGATTTCTTAAATCACAGTGGACCTTATAACATAGGCCCGTAATCATATCATAATGTATCTGATAATTCAATCATTTGATATTATCTCTTAATTCTGTCGATAAATATATCGAAACAAATATGTTCATGTAAAGTATCATATATCTAATACTTTGTTAATGTTTTCAGTTAATATTATATATTATATATACATATCTATATACACATAATTGTTCGTGAATCGTCGAACACGGTCAAAGGGTAATTGATTACATGAATGTAGTTCCAAACTTTTTAAGATTCAACATTACAAATTCTGCTTATCGTGTCGGAAACATATAAAGGTTAAGTTTAAATTTGGTCGGAAATTTCCGGGTCGTCACAGGGAGCTCCTGTTTTGTTTGTCAAGAAGAAAGATGGTACATTCAGGTTGTGTATCGACTACCGAGAGTTGAACAAACTTACCATCAAGAACCGCTACCCACTACTGAGAATCGACGACTTATTTGATCAACTACAAGGCTCGTCTGTTTATTCAAAGATTGACTTACGTTCCGGGTATCATCAAATGTGGGTGAAAGAAGATGATATTCCAAAGACTGCTTTCAGAACACGTTACGGTCATTACGAGTTTATGGTCATGCCGTTTGGTTTAACTAATGCACCAGCTGTGTTCATGGACCTTATGAACCAAGTGTGTGGACCATACCTTGACAAGTTTGTCATTGTTTTCATTGATGACATACTTATTTACTCAAAGAATGACCAAGAACACGGTGAACATTTGAGAAAGGTGTTAGAAGTATTGAGGAAGGAAGAATTGTACGCTAAGTTTTCAAAGTGTGCATTTTGGTTGGAAGAAGTTCAATTCCTCGGTCACATAGTGAACAAAGAAGGTATTAAGGTGGATCCGGCAAAGATAGAAACTGTTGAAAAGTGGGAAATCCTGAAAACTCCGAAACACATACGCCAGTTTTTAGGACTAGCCGGTTACTACAGAAGGTTCATCCAAGACTTTTCCAGAATAGCAAAAACCCTTGACTGCATTAACGCATAAAGGGAAGAAATTTGAATGGAATGATGAACAAGAGAAAGCGTTTCAGTAATTGAAGAAAAAGCTAACTACGGCACCTATATTGTCATTGCCTGAAAAGAATGATGATTTTGTGATTTATTGTGACGCATCAAAGCAAGGTCTCGGTTGTGTATTAATGCAACAAACGAAGGTGATTGCTTATGCGTCTAGATAATTGAAGATTCACGAACAAAATTATACGACGCATGATTTGGAATTAGGCGCGGTTGTTTTTGCATTAAATACTTGGAGGCACTACTTATATGGGGTCAAAAGTATTATATATACCGACCACAAAAGTCTTCAACACATATTTAATCAGAAACAACTGATTATGAGGCAGCGTAGGTGGATTGAATTATTGAATGATTACGACTTTGAGATTCGTTACCACCCGAGGAAGGCAAATGTGGTAGCCGATGCCTTGAGCAGGAAGGACAGAGAACCCATTCGAGTAAAATCTATGAATATAATGATTCATAATAACCTTACTACTCAAATAAAGGAGGCGCAACAAGGAGTTTTAAAAGAGGGAAATTTAAAGGATGAAATACCCAAAGGATCGGAGAAGCATCTTAATATTCGGGAAGACGGAACCCGGTATAGGGCTGAAAGGATTTGGGTACCAAAATTTGGAGATATGAGAGAAATGGTACTTAGAGAAGCTCATAAAACCAGATACTCAATACATCCTGGAACGGGGAAGATGTACAAGGATCTCAAGAAACATTTTTGGTGGCCGGGTATGAAATCCGATGTTGCTAAATACGTAGGAGAATGTTTGATGTGTTCTAAGGTCAAAGCTGAGCATCAGAAACCATCAGGTCTACTTCAACAACCCGAAATCCCGGAATGGAAATGGGAAAACATTACCATGGATTTCATCACTAAATTGCCAAGGACTGCAAGTGGTTTTGATACTATTTGGGTAATAGTTGATCGTCTCACCAAATCAGCACACTTCCTGCCAATAAGAGAAGATGACAAGATGGAGAAGTTAGCACGACTGTATTTGAAGGAAGTCGTCTCCTGACATGGAATACCAATCTCTATTATCTCTGATAGGGATGGCAGATTTATTTCAAGATTCTGGCAGACATTACAGCAAGCATTAGGAACTCGTCTAGACATGAGTACTGCCTATCATCCACAAACTGATTGGCAGAGCGAAAGGACGATACAAACGCTTGAAGACATGCTACGAGCATGTGTTATTGATTTCGGAAACAGTTGGGATCGACATCTACCGTTAGCAGAATTTTCCTACAACAACAGCTACCATTCAAGCATTGAGATGGCGCCGTTTGAAGCACTTTATGGTAGAAAGTGCAGGTCTCCAATTTGTTGGAGTGAAGTGGGGGATAGACAGATTACGGGTCCGGAGATTATTCAAGAAACTACCGAGAAGATCATCCAAATTCAACAACGGTTGAAAACCGCCCAAAGTCGACAAAAGAGCTACGTTGACATTAAAAGAAAAGATATAGAATTTGAAATTGGAGAGATGGTCATGCTTAAAGTTGCACCTTGGAAAGGCGTTGTTCGATTTGGTAAACGAGGGAAATTAAATCCAAGGTATATTGGACCATTCAAGATTATTGATCGTGTCGGACCAGTAGCTTACCGACTTGAGTTACCTCAACAACTCGCGGCTGTACATAACACTTTCCACGTCTCGAATTTGAAGAAATGTTTTGCTAAAGAAGATCTCACTATTCCGTTAGATGAAATCCAAATCAACGAAAAACTTCAATTCATCGAAGAACCCGTCGAAATAATGGATCGTGAGGTTAAAAGACTTAAGCAAAACAAGATACCAATTGTTAAGGTTCGATGGAATGCTCGTAGAGGACCCGAGTTCACCTGGGAGCGTGAAGATCAGATGAAGAAGAAATACCCGCATCTATTTCCAGAAGATTCGTCAACACCTTCAACAGCTTAAAATTTCGGGACGAAATTTATTTAACGGGTAGGTACTGTAGTGACCCGAACTTTTCCATGTTTATATATATTAATTGAGATTGATATTTACATGATTAAATGTTTCCAACATGTTAAGCAATCAAACTTGTTAAGACTTGATTAATTGAAATATGTTTCATATAGACAATTGACCACCCAAGTTGACCGGTGATTCACGAACGTTAAAACTTGTAAAAACTATATGATGACATATATATGGATATATATATATAGTTAATATGATACTATGATAAGTAAACATATCATTAAGTATATTAACAATGAACTACATATGTAAAAACAAGACTACTAACTTAATGATTTTTAAACGAGACATATATGTAACGATTATCGTTGTAAAGACATTTAATGGATATATATCATATTAAGAGATATTCATACATGATAATATCATGATAATATAATAATTTAAAATCTCATTTGATATTATAAACATTGAGTTAACAACATTTAACAAGATCGTTAACCTAAAGGGTTCAAAACAACACTTACATGTAACGACTAACGATGACTTAACGACTCAGTTAAAATGTATATACATGTAGTGTTTTAATATGTATTTATACACTTTTGAAAGACTTCAATACACTTATCAAAATACTTCTACTTAACAAAAATACTTACAATTACATCCTCGTTCAGTTTCATCAACAATTCTACTCGTATGCACCCGTATTCGTACTCGTACAATACACAGCTTTTAGATGTATGTACTATTGGTATATACACTCTAATGATCAGCTCTTAGCAGCCCATGTGAGTCACCTAACACATGTGGGAACCAACATTTGGCAACTAGCATGAAATATCTCATAAAATTACAAAAATATGAGTAATCATTCATGACTTATTTACATGAAAACAAAATTACATATCCTTTATATCTAATCCATACACCAACGACCAAAAATACCTACAAACACTTTCATTCTTCAATTTTCTTCATCTAATTGATCTCTCTCAAGTTCTATCTTCAAGTTCTAAGTGTTCTTCATAAATTCTACAAGTTTTAGTTACATAAAATCAAGAATACTTTCAAGTTTGCTAGCTCACTTCCAATCTTGTAAGGTGATCATCCAACCTCAAGAAATCTTTGTTTCTTACAGTAGGTTATCATTCTAATACAAGGTAATAATCATATTCAAACTTTGGTTCAATTTCTATAACTATAACAATCTTATTTCAAGTGATGATCTTACTTGAACTTGTTTTCGTGTCATGATTCTGCTTCAAGAACTTCGAGCCATCCAAAGATCCGTTGAAGCTAGATCCATTTTTCTATTTTCCAGTAGGTTTATCCAAGGAACTTAAGGTAGTAATGATGTTCATAACATCATTCGATTCATACATATAAAGCTATCTTATTCGAAGGTTTAAACTTGTAATCACTAGAACATAGTTTAGTTAATTCTAAACTTGTTCGCAAACAAAAGTTAATCCTTCTAACTTGACTTTTAAAATCAACTAAACACATGTTCTATATCTATATGATATGCTAACTTAATGATTTAAAACATAGAAACATGAAAAACACCGTAAAACCGGATTTACGCCGTCGTAGTAACACCGCGGGCTGTTTTGGGTTAGTTAATTAAAAACTATGATAAACTTTGATTTAAAAGATGTTATTCTAAGAAAATGATTTTTATTATGAACATGAAACTATATCCAAAAATTATGGTTAAACTCAAAGTGGAAGTATGTTTTCTAAAATGGTCATCTAGACGTCGTTCTTTCGACTGAAATGACTACCTTTACAAAAACGACTTGTAACTTATTTTTACGACTATAAACTTATACTTTTTCTGTTTATATTCATAAAATATAGTTCAATATGAAACCATAGCAATTTGATTCACTCAAAACGGATTTAAAATGAAGAAGTTATGGGTAAAACAAGATTGGATAATTTTTCTCATTTTAGCTACGTGAAAATTGGTACCAAATCTATTCCAACCATAACTTAATCAACTTGTATTGTATATTATGTAATCTTGAGATACCATAGACACATATACAATGTTTCGACCTATCATGTCGACACATCTATATATATTTCGGAACAACCATAGACACTCTATATGTGAATGTTGGAGTTAGCTATACAGGGTTGAGGTTGATTCCAAAATATATATAGTTTGAGTTGTGATCAATACTGAGATACGTATACACTGGGTCGTGGATTGGTTCAAGATAATATTTATCGATTTATTTCTGTACATCTAACTGTGGACAACTAGTTGTAGGTTACTAACGAGGACAGCTGACTTAATAAACTTAAAACATCAAAATATATTAAAAGTGTTGTAAATATATTTTGAACATACTTTGATATATATGTATATATTGTTATAGGTTCGTGAATCAACCAGTGGCCAAGTCTTACTTTCCGACGAAGTAAAAATCTGTGAAAGTGAGTTATAGTCCCACTTTTAAAATCTAATATTTTTGGGATGAGAATACATGCAGGTTTTATAAATGACTTACAAAATATACACAAGTACGTGAAACTACATTCTATGGTTGAATTATCGAAATCGAATATGCCCCTTTTTATTAAGTCTGGTAATCTAAGAATTAGGGAACAGACACCCTAATTGACGCGAATCCTAAAGATAGATCTATTGGACCTAACAAACCCCATCCAAAGTACCGGATGCTTTAGTACTTCGAAATTTATATCATATCCGAAGGGTGTACCGGAATGATGGGGATATTCTTATATATGCATCTTGTTAATGTCGGTTACCAGGTGTTCACCATATGAATGATTTTTATCTCTATGTATGGGATGTGTATTGAAATATGAAATCTTGTGGTCTATTATTATGATTTGATATATATAGGTTAAACTTATAACTCACCAACATTTTTGTTGACGTTTTAAGCATGTTTATTCTCAGGTGATTATTAAGAGCTTCCGTTGTCGCATACTTAAATAAGGACGAGATTTGGAGTCCATGCTTGTATGATATTGTGTAAAAACTGCATTCAAGAAACTTATTTTGTTGTAACATATTTGTATTGTAAACCATTATGTAATGGTTGTGTGTAAACGGGATATTTTAGATTATCATTATTTGATAATCTACGTAAAGCTTTTTAAACCTTTATTGATGAAATAAAGGTTATGGTTTGTTTTAAAATGAATGTAGTCTTTGAAAAACGTCTCATATAGAGGTCAAAACCTCGCAACGAAATCAATTAATATGGAACGTTTTTAATCAATAAGAACGGGACATTTCAAATATAGTAACAGGTCTTTAAATGTTGGTAACATTTGTTTGACATACCTGTTAGTATAGGAGTTTTGTCTTTTATTCGGTTGCAGACTTCGTCGTAGGATGCAAAGTGGAAACAGTGTTGGGGAAATGCTTCACCTGGTATTGGTTCAAACTCCGCACATTTTCCAAGTGTTAAGGTTACTTTCGTTGGAAGTGTTCGTTGCTAATCTAGTGTTTTTTCGCAAATGAATTTCGAAATTCTATATGCTTTATTTATTTGCATATATTTGTCGAATATAGTGGAGTCGTTAGTATTGATGTTTACTTGTACGCCTGTTCCCTGGGGGTTTTATTGATTATTAATAGATTTTGATGTTATTTGGTTAGGCATATATATATGTATATATTATAATGAAGTTACCTCTTTGTCAATGAGTATGCTGCAAAGTGATATTGGAGTTGTTTCTTCTTTGTTGGTGGCAATCCATCTCCTGTACACTTTAGCCTCAATGATTTTGCTTGTGTCGTCTGGTTCAAGGTCTTTGATAGGTGTTATCTGAACCATTCTGCATTATGTCAATTCAATTATAAATTGTTTAGTATTTAGTAATTTTTCCACAAATAACTATATACAGGCATAGATATTGATTTAGGCAAATATTTAGACACTAACAGAATTGGATTTTGGCTTCTATAACTTCTCTTTCCCTTTGTTATTGATGAAATTGACAGCAAAGCTTTTGTTTTCTTTTTTCTTTCAATGCCAAACAATTGTCCTTTTTTAACATGGAGTAGTACCTTAAAGGTGTTCAATTACAGAATATGGTGATGGCTACAAATGCAAATAACAACATAAATGTTGCTACTGCTCTAAAAAAGCAAAGAGAAAATTTTGGCCGAAATATGTGATTCAACATCATCTAATATATTATATGTATATAAACTTCATATTGGTAACTGACATATCGGCTTTCATACAAACATCTGGTCTTGTAAGTTAAAAATCATAATCTAAACTTACCAAGACAGAGAGAGGTTCCATATTTCACAGTTTAATTGTAGTTGAGGTGCTAAATTTAAGTTTCGCCATTATCTAGCTATAACTATCATTGTAAAAGTTGTTTAGAGTAATTTATCGATTTTAATTATGATGATGTATGTAGTAGAGCTACAAAGCGATTTAACTGAAATTGAAATAAGAACAGAAAAGTAAAACGATTATTATTCTAATTACATATTACTTGCAGATAAACATTAGTTACATAATAAAGGGGGAAAATCAAAATGCAGCAGAATTAGCGTTAGCAGGTATCTAACAATTTTTGTTATAAAAAAAAAATACTTGATAAGAATTTCAAATGTAAAACAGAGGTTACGGTTGCTGAGTTGTTGTTCGAAGATGTCGGTAGGGTTTGTTCCTTTTTTTCTCGTTTCTTCTATTGTAAGATGGAAGAAGCTAGATGCAAGTGTTTAAGAGGTGAAAAGAGGGATAAGTGACCACGTGTTTCTAAAGTACATTTTTTTTTTTTTTTTTTGGTTCAATTTTTGTAAGGGCTATTTATTTTTGTTGGGCTATTTTTGTGTTGGGCTCTTTTTTTTTCAATGGATTTTGAGTTTAGAATAATGTAATAAAATGCCAAAAATCAGTTGTACTTCTTTGGTGTTTGTAGTAAGTGAATGAAAGGAAGTAAAGAAGAAAGTGGAGTATTTAGATTGTGAAAAATGAAAAGTTGAGTAAAGAGGAAATGGAAGGTGAGTTGGAAAATCAATTATATTATATATTTGGCCAGTGGAAAAAGGATTGCGTAATTGTAGTAGCGACATTCCTAATATGAAATTTTCAGACATTTAGTTGGGCGAACTTTAGTTATTAACCGAAACATTATTTTATTCAATAATACATTCATATAAGTGATTTGAAACTCCTATTTTACTGACACTATAATGGTTATGATAATCTACACAACACTTTTATCCACTGAATTTTTAAAGTACAAACATCTCCATTATTTATTTAAGTGTCCTGCTGCCAATGTATCTTAAATAATATTGTTCATTTTAACCATCTTCCAGATTACCTGCAATATCATTTATAAACAATTAAACAATTATCATTAACTTCTATAATTAAAATAAGAATTCAAATTATTAAAAATTGCAGGCCTGCATGGTTTTAAAAAAATTAGATAAGCGAAGATTTGGTATTAACTACTTAGGGTAAAATAGAATTCTAATTTTACCAATGCTTTAAGTGTTGCCAAAAAAAAAAACAGTTAATATTTTTTTTTTCGCGAAAACCTAACTGTATTTGGTAGATGACTATGCAAAGTAGGCGTGATAGTCATTTTGACGTCTATGTCCAAAGAAGATATAAAATGAGGTGCTGCGCTAAATTCTTACTCATCTGACCTGAGAGCCTAAAAATCATTATGCAAAACGTAACTCAGATTCTAAAAGTATTTATAACTTAAAATTTGTAGACTTAGGCAAATGGGTCAAGTTAATCACCTATACATCCTAGAATTCTAATTTTACCAATGCTTTAAGTGTTGACAAAAAAAAAAAAAAAAAAAAAAAAAAAACCTCAAAAGGCTGTTATCTGAGTTAATTTTTTTTTCTCGAAAACCTAACTGTATTCGGCATATGACTATGCAAAGTAGACGTGATAGTCATTTTAACGTCTATGTCCAAAGAAGATATAGAATGAGGTGCTGCGCTAAATTCTTAGTCATCTGACCTGAGTGCCTAAAAATCATGATGCAACACGCATACTTCAGTAGTTAACAAAAGAAGTATTTATATAATATCAAATTAGTCCTAAGGTTAAAAGTAAAAAAAAAAAAAAAAGGTTTGCTGTATTTCAACTCATATGAAGTAAGTTGGTTCTAAAATTGAATAAAAATTAGTAACAATGTAATTTTGTTGACTTTATTGGCAGTAATTTGAGACGAAAGAGGTTGTGAGATCATTACCTCATTCAGTGTAGTAGGTTTTTTGAGATGATCAATCAATGCAACTGTTATTTGTGAGTTCCAGCCATCAATTTACGTCGCAAAAGTCCCCTGCGAGAAAATTTATTATATATTTGAGTTGGTGTTTGAGCTAATAAAGTTGGAAAATAACATGTTATATTATAGAAATTGTAATTTTTAATTAAATGTTTTTTTAAAAGGATATGGAAATATGGAGAACCTGGGAATTTTCAATGACTTGCAGGAAATCTTTGTAAACTATATTTTTAGTCCAATATTTTCCTTTGTTTTCTTCTGGTTTTATCAATAGTTTTAAACCCTCTGGTGCTGTAGCTCTAGAAAGGGCAACATATAGTTGGCCATGTCCGAATACAGGTTCTGGAAGATAGATGCCAATTTTGTTTAACGATTGACCTTGGCTTTTATTAATCGTCATTGCATAAGAAAGCTTGATTGGGAATTGTTTTCTTCTAAGCTCAAATGGTAAGATGGGATCTTTATAGATAAGGTTTATTCTTGGAATGTATACCTTTTCGCCTACCCTTGTCCCTGTAATTATTTCAGTTTGTATTACCTTTGTAAGCATTTGAACAACTATCATTCGAGTGCCATTGCATAAACCACCTGCCAAGTTGATGTTTCTTACAAGAATTACAGGGACCCCAGCTTTTAATTGTAGTCTATGTGGAGGTAAAGATGGGTAGTGCAAGTTGTTTAGGTACTCGATTGGGTATAATAATTCAGTTTCACCTTTGTCATTTATTCGTGGGATTGCCATGTCGAAACTGAGGTATGTTGTCTCTTGACGTCTAACCATAGACAAAATAGATTCGTTAATACTATCTGCGTCATTGTTCTTGGGGCATACAATAACTTGTTGTTGTAGGAGGCTGGCACTTGGATTTTGTAGTAAATCATCATTGTATATGAATGATATCAGATTCAACATTCCATTTTCGTCATGCTCTATACAATATTTGCTTGGAATATTAATCCAACTTGCGTTAGAAGGGTCTTCTTCATCTGGGATTCCTAGATTTCCATTCCCAACATTTAGCAACCACGATGAAAAAATTTTGATGTTTTTTTTTTCGATGCTGTTTACTCCAGGTTTCTGCAGCCTCATGTTTTCTGATAAAACATGTACCTTAAAGTATGACCATAAATATGAGTAAACTATAGAGCTGCTAATTATTTCTTGTTTGGAACCTCTTCTTGTGACGGGCAATGTCTGTCTAAAATCACCGCCAAAAATTATTAGTTTACCACCAAAAGGGGTATTACAATCATTCATTAGATCTCGTAACGTTCTGTCTAATGTTTTAAAACAGCGTCGATCGTTCATGGGTGCCTCATCCCATACAATAAGACTTGTTTGTGATAGTAGATTCCCTAGATGAGTTTTTTTCTTTATGTTACACATGGACTCATCTGTTAAATCAATGGGAATTTTAAAACGTGAGTGCGCAGTTTGCCCAGAAGGTAATAGAAGAGAAGCTATACTAGAAGATGCTACTGCAAGAACTATTTTCCCTTGTGATCTCAACGATGTAATGATTGACTTCCATAAAAATGTTTTACCGGTTCCTCCATGTCCATATATGAACAATATTTGTTGTTGATTATTATCAGAAGCATCAACGACCAACTTGTAAATTTCTCTTTGTTTTACATTCATCTTAGGTAGTAGTTCATTTAGTTTGGTCTTTAATAATTCATAGTCGTAATTCTTTTCTTCCATGATCAATCTGTTTTGAAGATCTGCAAGTAATTGTTCTGGGATTGAGGGTAGCCCAAAGTCTGTAACTGATTTTGAAAAGGGGATTAATAAGATTTGTAGTTCGTATAGAACATAGAAACGTAAATCAGATTCATTTATGCATAAGTGATCGATGTGGAGAGTGGAAGCGGCTTTAAGAGGAATGTCGTAGGACATTGATTTCCAGTGTTTATCAAATAATTTGCCAGGATTTGTTGGATGACAATGCAGAAGAATATTTGAAAATAGTACCCGCATTTGCGAAGATGTGGCTGTAATTGTTGCTTCCTCGAGCGCAATATCCCATTCACGGTCGTCACCTAATAGCCCTAACATTTCGCACGCTACTCTGTAAGTTGGACATGTTATTCCGTTAACAGTTTTGATATGCATGAATGAACTACATCCTCGTTGATGACATAATAACATTCTTAGGTAGAATAATTCTCCGGCAGTAGGATGAACATATGCTAGCCTGCCAATAACTTTATCATTAGACCTTCTTCTAGGGGTCCACATTTTTCCGGAACTGTTCCATACAAATTTTGACGGGAAATCTATGTAGGTTAAGCTGTGGCCATCTGATGACTGTTTATTATAGGTTAACCATTCTGTTAAAGTCGTTCTCTTTCTCGCTGGGTTCTTTGCGATTGATTGTAAAGACTCTTTTGATCGAAAAGTTATCGATTGGAAATTCTCCAAATGTACTGCAAGAGTTAGAACAGCTGGTTCTCTATTGTGAATGGGGTAGTTAAATATTCGCCAACACGCTTCGAATGGACATATAAACCTAGCGTCGATGAAATTCTTAATTTCATCTACTACTAGTGTAGAAGAGGTTGAAGGAGAAGGCGAGTTAGCACAATCTTTGCCTATTTGGGCGACAACTCGATCTGTACCTTTTGAAATATAGTTGAACAGATATTTGATAAGCATTGTCCAGCCCCAAAATTCAACATTAATATGGGCGTTAAAGATTAGACACAATTGCCGATTATATGGTACTACGTAACTGTTGTCAAGATTACTTCCAGATTTATTTATGTATATACCAGTGTTACGCCTTCGGTAATGAACGTAACCATCTTTATCAAAAAAAGTCTCATCATTAAATGATTTGCGGAATTTTTTAGAACATTTTAATTCACTTACAGATGATTTGGACACTTTCATGCATGGCGCGTCCAATTTTGCTAGGCCACAGGGGCCGTGTACCATTAAATCTGATACCACTTGATATCCCCAAGGATCAATGCGCGAATCAGGCAATTCTGCAGAGATATAAGTATAGACATCAAGCGCAGTAATGCTTGTCGTTGAATTTATCCACAAAAGTAAGTGACAATGAGGAAGGCCTCTTTTTTGAAATTCGATTGTATAGAGTACTGCATACAAATATAAGTTCAAAATAAATTGTCAATATATATATATATATATATATATATATATATATATATATATATATATATATATATATATATATATATATATATATATATATATATATATATAATATTTATATTATTGTATTAATTAACCTAAATGTATCAATAAATATGTGTAAAAGGTACGAATAAATAAAAGATTAGCGAGAGAGAGAATACCTGCTTTTACGTCACCAAAAGGTCTATCTTCTTTGAGGAACGCAAGTAATTGTTTACGTTTTTGTTGATAAATTCGAACAACAATATCAGGACGGTCCGTGGGTGTCAATTGTGGGAAGTTAGACATAAATGTCCTAATTTCTGCCCATTTGAAGTTGCAGGTAAATGTAATGAAAAATTGTGGATTCCCATTTGTACGACATATAGCTAATGCATCTAAATAGTGGCTATACATATATCTGGGGCCACCTGTGAAAGAAGCTGGAAGTATCAATCTAGATCCAATATCTATTCCACTTTGATCTCCTCTGTTGATTCCATCGTAGATACCAGCTAAGTAGTCGCTTCTTATATCTTGTTGCTTATTTCTTATGTAATCTATTCTATCTAATTCTATACTACAATAGGCTGTAACTACATATTGCTGAAATAACCTTCCTGTTCTAAACATTAAATCATAAAATCCGAACCTATTATGTAATTGATAACTGTAGTACATATTCATGGTGAGCCTTTTTCTTTTTCTACTACTATTTCCAGATGGATCTCGTAATGTCATAGACGTATTGTAACCTGGTTCACCATAAATAAACAAAAGAGGATATTGAAGTGACATGTAATGCTGATGTAATTTATTTATTCTTTGTGGGGGGGCCACCTTTTTGTTCAATAATAACATCATAATCACCAACACTTTTGGTCCCACTATCAAAGACGATAGCACCTATAGAATCTGATGTTGGTAAATCATATTGCCGTTGATGCGGAGCATTAAATAGTCTAATACGAAAAGGCGGAACTTCGTTGTCTATCAGCTTGTCTCTTGCGGTTATAAATAATTGTACCAATTTATTGTATTTATTAAGCATCTCTATTAATTCTGCAACTTTCTCTGCTGATAGTTCGACACCATTATCTCCACCAAAATGACGCATTCTATTAGTCACTTCGTGCTGTGTCGTATATATAAAGCTGTAAAAATATAGGAGCGTCTCCATCTGCTGGACAAAGTGAACCTATCCAGTGATATATTTGGCCAGATATCTTAAAAACATAAGGCCCATTTCCAATGTTAACACTTTCATCAATTTGTGCGCCTAAAGAGGTCATACTAAACATTTGATTATATGCTCGAATATTATTCATAAAGTGATTGTTATCTAGTAATTCTTTCATTAGATTTGGTGGATCTATTGATGAAGGAATTATTACACGACCATCACCGCAACATTGATGATAATGAATACGTGTCTGAAAATAGACGCTTTACTCTTTCTTCTAACCAGAAAAAGGCGCCACAATGGCCACAAATGTTATCGCAAAGGCCCAAATGACGATAAAATGGATTTATTCCTAGCATAATATAGAAGGTAAATATTTAGATTCATAAATAATATATATTTAAAATTTAAAATGCAAATGGATTTTCGCATTGTTGGACGTACCTGATTCGTTTACATTTGAAAAAGAAGAGATGTGTGATAATATGTTTTGTTGTTGCAGTCGGCGCCTTTTGCGCATTTGCTTACTGGAAACAAAATCGTTTGCACCTGTTGATATAGCTGAGTTTTGTGTATATGTTGATGTAGTAGTAGAAGGAACAAAAATGCTGGTTCCATCATGTATAGTATTCTTTTTTTGTGTTTGAGATTTTTTTGACAATTTCACAGGAAGATTCGTGTTGACTGCCAGAGGATCACCAACCATTTTTGTTTGTTCAACTGCCATTGAAATTTTAATACAATAAAAGAAAATAAGTAATTTTTTAACTAATAATCGTTGAATAAAAGAGATAATTCATATTGCAAGGGTCCAAATGACAATAAAATGGATTAATTCCTAACATAGATTCGTAAATAATATATATTTAAAATTTAAAATGCAAAGAACTTTTTGCATTGTTAGACATACCTGATTCGTTTACATTTGAAGAAGAAGAGACGTGTGACAATATGTTTTGTTGTTGCAATCGAAACCTTTTGCGCATCTGCCTACTCGAAACAAAATCGTTTGAAGATGTTGATATGCCTGAGTTTTGTGTATTTGGTGGTGTAGTAGCAGAAGCGATAGGTATGCTGGTTCCATCATGTTCAGCATCCTTATTTTGTATTTTACGTTTTTTTGACAATTTGGCAGCAGCCTTGGTATTGACCTCCAAAAGATCACCAACCATATCTGTTTGATCAGCTGCCGTTAAAATTTTGTTGCAATAAAAGGAAATAAGTAATTTCTCAAACTAATAATGGGTTGAAAAAAAAAAAAAAAACCTACCAGATATGGACGGTACAATTGTAGTTAAATAAGGCATAAAGGAAACAACTATATAAGCTAAATCACCTAAAAGATAAAGAAATACCTGATTTGATATACTCTGATGTTGACAAAAGAGAAGATAGAAAAAGACTTTTTGAAGATGAAAACAAAAATCACAACCCAACAAATATCTCCTTTTGAAAATGGAAAGTGACTTATGGAAAATGAGAATCCTTCAGAAAAATCACGTGTAATATATATTGTTAAATAATTTTTTTTTTTTTTTTGGTTACTGGATACACTAATTCTCTTTTCTCTGACATTTTGAAGCTGATATTTTCTTTAGGATTAAAAAAATAAAATAAATATTTGAAAAAAAATAAAATAAAAAAAATTTAATTTTGGATTTATATTAAATAAATTTATGACACAAAACAGCAGTTATGTTATATCTGAAAACATCATTCATTATTACTAACACAAACAATAACAAACGATTAGTAACGAAAGTCATTGGTTGAACATTCATCATATAATAAGCACAACTGAAACTTTAAACCATTTCGAGCTACTCGGCAATTAAATCGCGCATCCAAAAATATATAGCTAGTATCGTCACTGATACATCAAAGATTACAGTTATGTAGGTTATGCACATTAAAATGTGTCAAAGAAATATTACATATTTGACATTAGATTACTTAGTCTTTAGAGTTCTAAAATTTGTTTTACCTCAAGCCATTGCAAGTCATCTTTTACCAACCCAAAGATTTCTAATATTAATAACTTATATATACTAACATATACTTTATTACATGGCATCTAGCGTTTACAAATATTATAAAATACACATAATACATCGCATATAGCGTTTACAAATATTATACAAAATACAGAGTACATGGCATGTAGCGTTTACAAATATTATACAATACATAGTTTATCGATTTCGTTCACGTGCTAACGAACAACTACCTAGTTACATCCTAAAGAACGATTATTTATTAACCATAAGCATAACCTGAGATCATTAAAAACGATAGGCGTCATCATCATTGAAGTTATTTTCATGTAATAAAAAAAACCTAAGCTTGGAGTCATTTCGAAGAGCCCTCCCTTTGATACGCTCAAATTCGCCATCGTTATCAATACGCTTCAACTTGACTTCATGTTCATCAAAGTACAAAATTGAAGAATAATCAGTTGTTATTTCTTCTGCAATAAGTTCATGTAACCAATCGAGGAAGAAGATCGTCGACTCACAAATTCTGAATGATTTTTTCCTTCCATTTATATACCACCTCCAGCCCGAAGTAACTTTCCCACCATAAAATATATCCATGAAAATATAGGGGTCATCGTCATCATTGTTTGACATTTTATCAGCTACTGTCAGCAAAATTACATTGTTACTGATTCATATTGATATATAGGGACACAATATAAACCTTATATGTTATAATAATATGAAACTTCTCACAAAATTAAAAGAAGCAGATAAATCCTTATATAAATTATAACATATATTTAGGAGTATGAACACTTGATGTGCATATGGTTTTCAATTGAGAAGGGAAAGGAGTGTGTGATCAAGAATAATTTTATTCTGTAGAAAACCCAGATCCAACATATATTAATATACACCTAGTTAAAATCACAGGCTCGATCTTCTCTATATATTAGCCTAGGCTCCATCTTCTCTATTTATTAGTCTAACATCATACTAATAACTATTTGTTGTTCGTCAAGGGCTAAAAATATTGCAATTTTAGGGATCAATTTTAATTAAGGGAAAAATAAGACAACTTAGGCGTATATTCATAAGCAAAATTAAAATTTAAATTAGAAGAACCCTAATTTAAATATATACGAATACATCATGTTATCATAAAATCTAGAACATCAGCGTATAAATCGAAGTTGAAGATAAAGGGAAGGAATTTTTTACCAAAACGAAGTAAGTTATGATCCAATTTGAGCGAATTGATATGCAGAATGGATGAGATGATTGAAGATCTTGCAGCTGGAAATTTATTATTTTTTTATTTTTTTTTAGAACTGTTGGGGAAAAGGAAAAAATTGGGGATAAACGTTGAGGGAGGAGCGGCTTCTAGAGAGTTTTTAGGGTATACGGCAAGCAGTAGGGTATATAGCAACAGTTTGGTAGCAGCGTAGAGATGAACAGGTGAAAAGTGGAGGATGGGTTAACAGTTAAACAGTAGCTAATGGGTTGTTTAGCCAATAAGATTGCAGGGTTTAATACGCAATTTAGTACGTAGTTAAATATAAATAGTAATAAATTATTATTATTATTATTATTATTATTATTATTATTATTATTATTATTTAACGTTAAAACTAAATTTTAGTAATATTTTATATTAATAATAACAATAACAATTTTAAAATAACACGGAGTACAATCTAATTATTATATGCATATAATTATTTACTACATATTCAAAGAACAAAGATATATAACTTTTGATATTACGTTTTTTGCAACTGTAGTTTAATTGACGCAGATATATATGACCACTAAGTATCCGATATAAAAAGGCCCATTTTTTACTAATTGAACAGGGCCCAGAAAATCAATGGGACGGCCCTGTATTTACCATTTATTTATTACGTGTAACTCGTAAATGAGAGTTTGGATATGTCAACTGCAAAGAAATTGTTGTTCAAGAGTAAGTTACAGATATATATCTTAATTACCTCTTAAAGCTCAAGAACACGTCACATTGATATATCTCATTATTGGATGACGTTGAATCACGCGCCATTGAAGACTTGCTCTATGGATTTTAGTATACCTCATCTTTACCAAATAAATCTAGTAGACAAAGGAACATAACATATTAGGTTAGTAACAACATAATGCAAGTGTTGTAAGTTGTAACTCTAGCTAAACTGTTTTTTAGTAACAAGATTAAATAAATGTACATGGTCAATATTTGGCATGTGTCTGTTTTTTTTATCTAATGTTAAACTAAAAATAAATAAATTTGCGATCATACCTGTGATGTTTGGTGGTAAAATGCTATGTGAAACTGTTGGTGGTTACGATGACGGTGATGTTTTGCGACGTAACAATGGCTTTTGTGTGATAGAGGTGACGGAGATACTTGTGAGGTAATAACGATGGTGGTGCTTTGGCGGTGGTAATAAGTACGTGGGTAGTGATGGAGATAAGAATTGGCGGTGGTGATTAGTAGGTGGGTGGTGACGGGAAAAAAATGTAGTTCAAATTATTTAACAGTGGTGTTTGATAGTTGTATTTGGCGACGGTGTGGTAATTAACAATGAGTTTTGAGGTGAAAAACAAAGAGATGAGAGAAATGATTTTATGGCGGAAGATGAAATACAAAAAGTGTTAGTCTATATATGTATCCAACAAGTTGAACGGATCTAGGGTTAGAAAATATTGAAAGAAGGGTTGGGTTGGGTTAGCTGCTGTTGCTGAGATGCGGTAGCAAGGTTGCAAAACAAAAACATTACTGGTCAATAAATGATAACAGCTGTCATGAACAAACGAGTGAAATATCGTGTCAGAAGTTTAATCGGACACAGCTAACAAAAACAATTGATCAAATAAATTAGTCCTACTATTAGACGGTGTTTTTTTATCAGACCATGTGAACCAACATTTCAAGTACAAATAATGTGGGTCCCACTACAGTATAAAACATACACATCAACTCCGTTTCTTGTTTACATACAAAATTGTTGAAAGCTACTGCAACAAGACTTTATAATTTTATTTTACTTTTAAATTTTGATATTAATATTTTAGACACGCACATATAGTATTACATACATACGGAGTACTAAACACAACCATTAACGGCAACCACTAGCTTCGGTAAAACATAAACTTACCGGAGGCCGAGCGTGGCGGAGGAATGGTTGTCGGAATTATAAGAAATAGAGAGATTGGTCGGAATTGTGTCCTAAATTTAGTGAAGTGTATGGTGTTTCATAATTCTTCGTAAATCGGAGTAGATCTAAAAAAAAAGAAGGTTAGCGGTTGATGGTTGCCGGATTTTGAGGCAAAAGAGAAGACATGCGATGGCGGTTGATGATTACCTTGTACCAAAGAGGTTGTACAATGTGCTTAAAGATTGTAAAAAATACCACTAGATCTAAAATCTTTATTCACCGGAGCTCAACAAAGGTGGTCGGAAAAAAACAAAAATAAAATATATATCGCGTACCTTGTTCTTTTTTCAGTCCTCTATCAAAGTCTTTCGCCGGAGTTCATGGTGGATGACGGAGTTCATAGTGGTCGGAAAAACAAAAGACAGAACCAACAGAGTGGATGTCGGTGGATGTCGGTGGTAGTCGGAGGTGATGGTTGAAAGTGGTGGTTCAACTTCAAGATTTTGCAGTTTTAAGTTTGAGGAGGAGAAAGAAGATAGTGGTTCAAGATTTTAAGTTTGGATTTCGAGAGATGGAGATTTTTAGATAGCTTGTTGAGAGAGAGAAATAAAAATTATAAGTAAAAATTGGTGAAATTATTATAGAAATGTCAATATATGTACGGGAAGTAATAAATGTGCATGTCAATTTTTCCACTCTTCAATAGTGAATATTTGTAGTATATATATGTGTCTAAATGTAATCAGTGATGTACACACCAATTCTTATATTGCTATTTCTCTCTGTTATTATTCTTTCATACTACAAACAATATATCAAAGCTTAGGCCAAAGGTAATTATAAACTGTTAACTCTTAGCACGTTATCAGCACGAAGTGTTCCGTATAATCAAGGTTTATCTAAGCAAGCACAAATCACTAATCAAGGTAATAATAAAAAAAAATTCTTTAACGATATCTTGTATTGTTTATTAGTAAGGTAAATATTATTATCATCGTAACTAACATTTATATTTATGTTATATATGGTCGGTTATACCGCCTGATTTATATTTCTGTAATCTAACTATTATTAACTTCACTAACATTTATATTTATGTTATATATGGTCGGTTATACCGCCTGAACTATATTTCTGTAATTTAACTATTATTAACTTCACTAACATTTATATTTATGTTATCTAACATTTATAATTACTTATGCAATTAATCATTATTTATTTATGCATAATATGTTTATTCTCTTAATCTTCGTATTTATACTAAACGTATTTATACTAAATGTATTTTATAGTAATCATATTTATACTAATAAAATTCTTTTATTAAAATTCATTTAATACAACGGCAACATAACGATCGTTAACATTAATTAACGACGTTACAACGGTCATATATACATAACGGTTGTTAACGTCGATTGACGACGTTACAACGACTATATTTTTCAAATATAAATTAAACATCCCCGTTTTCACATTTTCACAAATCAATCTTCATTTTCTCAAATTACTACTCTCAAAATTTTTTAAAAAGATGATTAACTCAAGGATGATTTTTCCTACTGTATTGGTCATAATAGCTATCATCCTTGTTGCTTGTACACAACTAGATGAACCTATATTTTATCCTTCCCTTATGGTTTTATTATTTGTAATCATACCATTATTCCTTTGTTTGTTACTTATGAATCTAAACTAATTCTAATTTCATGTTGTTATTTGTCTATGAAAAAAAAAATTGATTATGATTTATGTTGTTCATCTTTCTGAAAATAGAAAATGACAAACTTATCAAAGCTTGAGTTTGATGCCTTAGACGTATCGGGAACAAACTACACATCATGGGTTATGGACTTAGAAATAAATCTTGGATCATTGGGTATTCTAGAAACTTTAAAAGAAAACAATACTTGTTCCGATCAAGATAAATTAAAATCAATTGCTTTTATTCACAAACATATTGATACCACCTTAAAACATATGTTTCTCACTATCAAAGATCCACATGTTTTATGGGAAAGTATCAAGAGTAGATTCGATAATCAAAAGGAAATATTACTCCCAGCTGCGAGGGAAGAATGGGGAAATCTAAGGTTCCAAGATTTCAAAAAAGTAAGTGAATACAGCTCGGCCATGTTCAAGATCCGTTCAAAGCTTCAATTCTGTGGTCAAGAAATAAGTGATGCTGATATGATGGAGAAAACTTTCTCCACAATGCATTCTGCAAACATAACTGTGCAAGAAAATTTAAGATTGCAGAATTATAAAACTTTTTCCAAACTTCAAACTTATCTCTTAGTTGCAGAAGTTAATAAAGAATTACTGATGAAAAATCAAGAATCTCGTCCTACCGGTGCGCTAGCATTTCCTGAAGCTAATGCTATTAACAATAATAATAATAAAAGAAGAAATGCACATGGACGAGGGCGTGGACAAGGTCGTAGCCATATTGGCCAAAACCATCATCATGAAAATTACCATAACAATAATAAAAAATCATAACTATGTTCAAAATCACCCTTATGGTAATGGTCGTGGTGGTCGTGGTCGTGGACAAAGAAATAATAATCCACAAAATTATAAAATTCAAACACCATACAATCCCACAAATCACAATGTTGAAGAAGGCTCTTCAAAGAATGTTGAAGATTCTTGTTACCGATGTGGTAAAATTGGTCACTGGTCTAAAAACTGCAGAACAAATCAGCATTCTGTTAATCGGTATCAAGAATCCCTAAAGAGAAAAGAAAAAGAAGCAAATCTTGTGGATGACCTTGATACAAAAATCATTGAGCCAACTTGTGACTACTTTAATGAATAAATTTCTAATATCTATATATATAGATATCCTATTATATGTTCCCGTTAAATAAATGGTTATAGATTTTCAATCTACACCATATCTAGTTTACTACATATTTCCTTATTATGTGCTATCGTTTGTAACATGTTTTGAATGTAATATATTGATGAATGATGTATACTGCTGGAGTAAAAAATCAGTCAAATGGTGGAGATATTTGTATTGCAGACAGTGGTGCCACTCACACCATACTCAAATCTAAAAAATATTTCACAGACTTGAAAGCAACGGAATGAACTATACATACTATATCAGGTCTTGTGGACTTAATAAAAGGAATGGGAAAGGCAAAATTCATATTACCAAATGGTACGAATTTTTTGATAAATAATGCCTTATTTTCTCCCATGTCGAAGAGAAATTTGTTAAGTTTCTCTGACATATACCAAAATGGATATGATTATCAGTCAGTGACAACAGAAAATGAAAAATATTTAAGTATCACTGATAAGAATCGTGTAATTGAAAAACTATCAAGACTTCATTCTGGTTTACATTATACACATATAAATGTACCTGAAGTAAATGTGGTAGTTAAAGAAAAATCATGTGATCCTGTAATGATCAGTTTGTGGCATGAGAGATTAGGTCACCCAGGTTCAACAATGATGAAAAGAATAATACAAAATACACATAGACATCCATTGGCGGATCAAAGGATCCCTCATGATGCACTTATCCCATGTACATCATGCTCACTTGGAAAGTTGATAATAAGACCATCACCTCTTAAGGTTGAAAAAGAATCACCAATGTTTCTTGAAAGAATTCAAGGTGATATATGTGGACCAATTCATCCACCATGTGGACCATTTAGATATTTCATGGTTCTAATAGACGCATCTAGTAGATGGTCTCATGTTTGTCTATTATCAAGTCAAAATGTGGCATTTGCAAAATTTCTTGCTCAAATTATTAAATTGAGAGCACATTTTCCTGATTATACTATTAAAAGGGTGAGACTAGATAATGCCGGTGAGTTTACATCTCAAGCATTTAATAATTTTTTCATGTCTATTGGGATTGTTGTTGAACATCCTGTTGCCCATGTGCATACACAAAATGGTTTAGCTGAATCATTAATTAAACGATTGCAGCTAATAGCTAGACCATTGATAATGAGAACAAAACTTCCAGTATCTGTATGGGGCCATGCAATATTGCATGATGCATCATTGATTCGCATTAGACCAAGTGCAAGTCATACATATTCTCCCTTGCAACTTGCTTTTGGCCATCAGCCAAATATTTCCCACCTTAGAACATTTGGTTGTGCAGTTTATGTCCCTATCGCACTGCCACAACGCACTAAAATGGGTCCTCAAAGAAGGATGAGAATATATGTTGGATATGAAACATCTTTAATAATAAGATATATTGAACCCATGACGGATGATGTTTTTACAGCACGTTTTGCTGATTGTCACTTTAATGAAACATTGTTCCCTAGATTAGGGGGAGAAATAAAAAATAAACAAAATGATGTTTCATGGTGTGAACCACAATTAATGTATCTTGATCCTCGCACAAAAGAATGCGAGACTGAAGTTCAAAAAATAATGCATATGCAAGAACTTGCGAATAAATTGCCTGATGCATTTACTGATACAAAAAGAGTGACTAAATCATATATACCAGCAGCAAATGCCCCAGCTCTAATTGAAATTCCAAAAGCTGACAATAAAGTCACTCTGGAGTCTTTGCCACGCCAGAAACGTGGGAGACCAATTGGTTTCAAAGATAAAAATCCTCGAAAAAGAAAATCAGCTGATAATGAGGTAAAAGAAAGTGTTCAAGAAGAACCACAAATCAATACTCCTTCTGCAGAGGAGACTGATGATGTAAATATGGAAATTGCAATCAATTATGCACACTCAAAAATAATATGGAACCGAAATGAAATGAAAAATCTTGATGAGAAATTTTCATATAATGTTGCATATGACATCATGAATGATGATGATGATCCAGAACCAAAATCTGTCATTGAATGTCAAAATAGACATGACTGGGATCAATGGAAAGGAGCAATACGTGCTAAATTTGAATCGCTCAATAAAAGAAAAGTTTTCAGATCTATTGTTCTCACACCTAAAGATGTGAAACCTGTGGGGTATAGATGGATTTTTGTACGAAAAAGAAATGAGAAAAATGAAGTTACAAGATATAAAGCCAGACTTGTAGCTCAAGGTTTTTCTCAAAGACTAGGAATTGATTATGAGGAAACTTATTCTCCTGTTATGGATGCAATTACTTTTAGATATTTAATCAGCTTGACCGTTTCTAAAAATTTAGAAATGCATCTCATGGATGTTGTTACTGCTTATCTATATGGATCACTTGATAGTGATATATATATATGAAGATACCCGAAGGATTTAAGGTATCAGAAGCATCGAATGAAAAACCCAAGGAAATGTATTCGATTAAATTACAAAGATCTTTATATGGGTTGAAACAATCGGGACGTATGTGGTATAACCGATTGAGTGATTACTTGATAAGCAAAGGGTATACAAATAACCTTATTTGCCCTTGTGTTTTCATTAAGAAAACAACATCCGGATATGTGATCATAGCTGTTTATGCCGATGATCTTAACATCATAGGGACAAATAAAGAGATTAATGAAGTCATTCAACTTCTAAAGAAAGAATTTGAAATGAAAGATCTTGGAAAAATCAAGTATTGCCTTGGTTTGCAAATTGAGCATATGCCTAATGGTCTACTTGTACATCAAACCACTTATACCGAAAAGGTTTTAAAACGTTTCAATATGGACAAGGCAAAACCATTAAGTACTCCTATGGTTGTTAGATCACTCAATGTTGACACTGATCCATTTCGTCCCCATGAAGAACATGAAGATGTTCTTGGTTCAGAAGTTCCATATCTTAGTGCAATTGGAGCTCTTATGTATCTTACAAATTGTACAAGAACTGATATTTCTTTTGCAGTTAATTTGTTAGCAAGATTCAGCTCAGCTCCTACCAAAAGATATTGGAATGGGATCAAACACATATTTCGATACATTCGAGGAACTACTGATTTAGGATTATTTTATTCTAATAATTCAAAACAAAATTTAGTTGGTTATGCAGATGCAGGTTATTTATCTGATCCACATAATGCTAAATCTAAAACTGGATATGTATTCCTAAATGGAGGTACCGCAATTTCATGGCGTTCTAAAAAACAAACACTTGTTGCAACATCATCAAATCATGCCGAAGTGATTGCATTACATGAAGCTACTCGAGAATGTGTTTGGTTGAGATCAATGACACAACTCATCATTGATTCTTGTGGGATATATCGCGATAAAAGTCCAACAACTATCTATGAAGATAATGCAGCTTGCATAGCACAGATGAAAGAAGAGTATATTAAAAGTGACCGAACAAAACATATACCTCCTAGATTCTTCTCATATACTCAAAACCTCATTAAGGACAACCAGATTGATATGAGATATGTTCAATCTAGTAACAACTCGGCTGATCTTTTCACCAAAGCACTTCCCACTGCTATTTTCAGAAAATACGTTCACAATATTGGCATGAGGTACGCTCAAAAGATGTAACAACTCAGCAATATCTATTTGAGGGGGAGTCAATTATATGTTGCACTCTTTTTCCCTTAGCTAAAGTTTTTTCCCACTGGGTTTTCTTTAGCAAGGTTTTTAACGAGGCAGTACTAGTTGTTCTCTAATAAAATTTTCATCCAAGGGGGAGTGTTATAGAAATGTCAATATATGTACAGGAAGTAATAAATGTGAATGGCAATTTTTCCACTCTTCAATAGTGAATATTTGTAGTATATATATGTGTCTAAATGTAATCACTGATGTACACACCAATTCTTATATTGCTATTCCTCTATGCTATTATTCTTTCATACTACAAATAATATATCAAAGCTTAGGCCAAAGGTAATTATAAACTGCTAACTCTTAATAGAAATAATTTTTTAGAGGGTTGGTTGAGGTATAAAGGCTGCTTTAAACCCTTTTAGTATGTTTATGGGTTTATTGTATATTCACATATAAATAAATTTTATAAAATATAGAAATTCATTAAGAGGAATCACTTTTTTGGGGGAAGTGGGGAAGTAATTTTTTTTTCGTTTTTTTCGAAAAAAAAATTCAGACATCAAGTTCACATGAAAATATGAACATTTAAAAAAGACACTTTGTGATGAATGTTATTATTTTAGCGGTAAAACGCTCGAAGAAAAAAATGAAAACATTCAATGCATTGAATGTATTGATTCTGAGTTTTTTTAAGGGGTTAGAAATTAGGGTTTAGAAATTAGGGGTTAAAATTAGGGTTTAGCTATTATGGTTTAGAAATTAGGGTTTAGGGTTTAGAAATTAGGGTTTAGATTGAATATTTTAACACGAACGGTTTAGAGTTTATGGTTTAGGGTTTTGGGTTGAAGGTTTACGGAGTAAACCCGAAAACCCTAAACCCTAAACTCTAAATCGGGCTAAATTAAAAAAAAATAAAAACTTCACACAAGATGAAAACAAAACGATGCAAATAAACTCAGCAGCAAAACATTCAATGCATTGAATGTTTTTATTCTTTTCTTCGAGCGTTTTCCCGCCAAAATAATGACATTCATCACAAAGTCTCTTTTTTAAATGTTCATATTTTCATCTAATCTATAATGTTCGTGAACAAAGTTTTTTCAAAAACGAAAAAAAAAAAAAATTTGCTTCCCCTTCCTTCCCTCAAAAAAGTGCTTCCCTCTTCATTATGACCCATAAAATATAATATTTAAATGTATAAAGTACGATTCGATTAATCCCCAATTAATTTCTGAATTGCCGATTGCTCCTTTCAAAGTCACTCCCGATAATCCAGAAGCGAAAGAGAAAATGGAGTTGGTGCAGAAAATACTAATGAAACTCACATTTCCTAGTACATTTGGTCCCTCAAAAATTACATATGTTGCAAAAGGCATGGGTAACATATAACATAGTCAACAGGAACCATGTAATCGATTACCTTTTACAAACTTTTATCACCTTTTTAGTCCAACAATACCCAAATTGCCCTTCAGATACCTGCTCCCCCATGTAACACAATCTCCTGCCCAAATCTCAGAAATTTCAAAGCAACCTGACCTCAAGGTTTAACAAAGATGAGTTACATAAACATTGTGAAGATTCTGATTGTAATGAATATCTACGCAATTTAACTCAGTCAAAGAATAGACGCGAAAACTTTTTGAGAAGGGATCCCACTCGGGTACAACAAATGTAAGGAGGAAGAATAACAAAGATAAACGATTCCAACAGAAAAACGGAAAGACACAAATTAAACGATTTCTAAATGACAAGACCCCGAACACCAGAACCGGTTTAAGTGGTCGTGGCAGCGATATGTACAATGTATGAATCGTCAAGATTTCACTGATAGATCTTGTTCGGCATTTTTTAATGAACCCACAACACAAACCAATTGTAAGGTAGATTTTTCAAACATTGGGGATGTAAGTGAATTCCTATATCAATAGCAATAGTGCCGAAATAGCAAATGTGGTTCGCTTACAAAACACTCTTATAACTATGAAACAAAAAGACCACCCCATTCATTTTTTAATAAAAGGTCTAAACTTAGTCCAAAAAGGATATTTAAACACTCGACAGTGGGACAGATAATAATCCCATTACAACATATACTATAATAGTCGACAGAAGAATTACAATGCGAGTTCCATATACCAAAAGCCATCTCGTTAACTTCATGTCCAATGTATAACCAAAAACTTGGGGATTTTTGTTCTTTCATAGTTTATGCATTGCCAATTCTCACTTAGTTAGACCATTCCAACTAATTTCCTGCCCGCATTCACCACAAATTGTGGTGCAACCCGGTTTCACACCTTGACTTCTTAAGGTTAGCACATGGGACAGATTAGTGCATTTTCGGATCACAAAACGGTTCCTGGAACATACTCGGGGTACCATTGGCGGTTTCTTGGGTATGGTTTCAGGTTTTATGGTTGGTTTCACGTCTGATACACCATTAGCAGCTGGTTTTGGGATGTGTGCAGGTGCAGGTGCGGGTACGGTTGGGTCAACCGGGTTCCTTTGAACTTCTTCCCATTCTAGAGTTCTACGATAAACTTCCCAAGCCATGTCTTGTTCCTCCTTTGATAGTTTTTCATCTTCATTCTCTTGTAAAAGACTCTCATGTTCATGATAATTAGCAATCCATCTGGTAAATTTGAACAAAACTCAACATGTTACACCATTAAGTTATCTAACTTTATATGAGATGAACAAGGACATTTTTTTGCTAGCAGGGAAGGTTTTTGTTTTTAGGTAAAAGAAATTTTGATTAATGGGTTGGGAATTTAACATTGGTTGATGTTTTCAGTTGATTTCAAACACCATTATCTAAAGGTGTTGTGAACCAGACTGACCAAACAAGTTCAGACTTGACCTACATGTTTACCATTTTTGACCCAGACTCGTTAACCAACCCATCAAATTCACAACTTATAACACACCTAAAACATACTTGAGCAAAAAAGACACGTATCATCCTAAATATTGTACAAATATATACAGTAATTTACCTTGGATGATGTTTACTTAGTAGTACTTCCATGAACTTGTCAGATGATACAGTTGCATGAGAAAGAGGATTCTTTTGCTTCGAACAATCTCCAACTTTATTGGAACTTTGAATTGCTGCTGCTGCTGCATTGCTACTCACTTGGTCCATATCAGATGATGAATTTATGTTTTCATCATCTCCAAATGCAAAGAGATGCAACATCTCTTCTTTAGATATTGTTCTATGTACTTGTTGTCTATCAACAACCCTTGCAGAAAGGCTCTCTTTAGTCACCTGTTCATATCACCAACAAAAGTAGGTGATTTATATAAGGCAATTGAGACTTCATACTCTCAATTTTGGGCCAATTGGATCAAGCTTTTGGGTCAATTGGGTTTTGAAAAGAAAAAAAAATGCATGGCAATGTAAACCAAAAACCATAAAAAATCCAATGGGTTTCCCTCCAACCTTTTGGGTCCTATACAAAATATGAAGGAATAGGTCTAGTGGGTATCAATTCCTAAAGCTCAGTAAGTGAATACAGATACGTCTATAGGGTTTTGTGAATGGGTCATAGGGGTCGAGCATAGGTATCATAACGTGAAACAGAAATGAGAAACTAAAACCTGAAACGCGAAGTGTCGAACAAAAATATGACCCATTTCGACCCGTTACCCAACCTGACCCATTTAAAAAACCGATCCATTTGACCCATGACCAATTTCAACCCAAAACCGTTTTGACCTGTTACCCAAACCAACTCAACCTGACCCGTATGCAAGGTATAGGTGATTTACTGTAAATGGTAATATATTCACAAATGTAGGGTTGGTAACATGGATGGGACGGCAAGGGTGAATGTATAGTCAGAACATTTAGGATCAAAATTGGTATATGGCACATGCTTACATAAGTCGGGATGTATTTACCCGAACCAAAACATTGTGGTCCAATTTGTGTACAGGAATATATTAGATACATAAATGTTGATGTAGCCAACTCGTTACATATTCCACACAGAACATATGATTTCTTTACCCGGTTGACCCATTTTGTTAACTGTACATAGATGTGATTACCTGACGTTTATAAATCTTCTCTTCCATTGTGCCATGTGCCATCAGACGGTAAGCAAACACCGGTTTTGTTTGTCCATATCTGCAAATAGAGATGGTAATTAACTATTCTACAAATTAAATATATGCTTATCTAATTAAACAATTACAATTCAGTTCGTTATATATACCTCCACGCACGATATATAGCCTGAAGATCATATGTAGGGTTCCAAGAGCCATCAACAATAACAACACGATTAGCAGCATAAAGGTTAATACCAAGGGACCCAGCTCTGGTTGATATTAAAGTACATTTGACCCTCTTATTTGAAGGGTCGTTAAACTTTTCGACAAGCTTTTGTCTCTCAGACCCCTCTGTTCGTCCATCTAGCCTGTTGTATACAGAAAGTGAGAAATTTAATTTAATTATACAAAGAAAAGAAAAAGAATATTATGCCTTTAGAGCATCTAAAGATACACACCTATACCAGTCTTTTCCTTTTTTCCAACATTTGCGGGCTTTACCGTTTCGGGGTATTTTAGAAATATGGTGTTCAATGAGATCAAGTGTCGGTAGACTTTGGCTAAAAACGAGGGCTTTATCGCCAACATTAGCACACATGGTTAAAATATCAAGTAGCAAAACCATTTTGCCACTATTTTCAGCATCATAACCATTATCCATAACAAGATCGCCCCACCAATTCTGCAAAACATAAAAATGATACTGTCACAGAGCAGAGTTGGCTGTTGGTCAGATTATGAATTATCAAATACAAAATCAATAAGGAGTATATTATAATGGAAAAAGATCAAATATTATGAAAATAAAAACATCTTTGTAATTACTATTGACTCACTACAACAACAATTCATTAAATTAAATCTAAAATGTGTTTCAGGTCAATCCAACGTGTTATAAGATTAACCGATTATTCAACATTTCAACCCCCACTCCTATATTAGTCTAATACTAATAACTACTTTAAAATATTACTTAACCCAGATGGGTAAATTAAAGAACATGCTTACCTCCTTGAAAAAGCCACTGACATTCTTTCTAGACGAATGGACGTTTCTGTTCTTTAATTTATCTGAAAGGGAAACCAACAATCTTTAACTTAATAAAGAAACCATCTTTTTCAAAAACCAATATCGGATAGTGAATTGATTGACCATAACAGTCACATATTAGATTATGATGGAAGATTTACCTCCGTTGCCCACCATATAGTCCAAGTTATCATCACTAGAACTTTCTTCAAGAAATTTCTCAACAACATTTTCATGTTTGTTGAAGTCCTTATCTCTCATTAGTTGCAGTATTCCAGGATGATTCCATATCTACCAAATATTAATGCATGTTATAAGTAGTTCAACCTTAAAATAAGAAAAACATAAAGATCCCAAAGCAAGATAACATTAAAAAAATATAATTAACGCATGGACTAGCGAACATACTCTAGTCCAAATCTTATTGACAATAACAGTAATTTTTACGTCAAAAGGAGCCTACTTTTATATTAATTTAGGACAAAGTTCCCAAAAGAATAATAACTTTTGTTGCTATTACATGTATTCTGCCAAAAGAAAAATAACACCTAGTAAAACTGTAATCAAGTATAAATAAAAAAGTATTAAAGGGTTCTTTAAGTTGTAAAATGCTAGTGGACAGAATCATTCAGGCACAATGTTAGAATCAATTTAAGGCGCAAAAAATAAAAAGGTAAAAGAAAAACACATAATAGCACTTATTGGTAGGGGTGGCAAAAAGGACAGAAAGGGGATAAAAGTAGAATGGTTTCGACTCAGAACAGGTGACACTTTCTGTCCATAAATTTTACAATTATAAATATCAGTTAACTACTTATTTATTCCAAAATGACTAATGAGGTCTACTGATGCATTAAAGGAATACCGTAGGCGACTTTCAACTCATTTCTCCATAGAGATAAAGCATAACCCTAATCGACCCATTCATAAGAAAATGGGTAAAAATTGCAACCTTCACTAATCGGTAACCAAAAAAGTACCTGAGCCAATGCTTGATAACTGGCGAAAAAACTTTTCCTGCTTTTGTCGTTAGAAGCCTTCTCTTGAGTGAGTCCATGTACATCAAGAAATCTTTTGTATAGCACCCTTTGCACGGGAGAAAGCTTAACAGCAATTACAAAAACAGTTTTTGGAGGTAAATCCTTCTTCACAACGTTCATGTCCATTCGTTGAACAAATCCCTTTAATTGTTCATACAGAATGTGAGATCTCTGGTTCATTATTTTCACATCATCTGATGTAGAATTTGTGTGTTGACCGTTCTCAATTGGGTTTTGAAAGCTGCATGACATGGAGAGCATGAGTCAACACAAGAAACAGATACACAATATAACACACCAGAGGTGGCAAATTGGGCGGTCCAGTAACAACTCACAGTCTCAGAATATTATATATCATCTCAGAAATACAAGTTAATTCAATTTCTATATTTTGGGTTATATTAGTTGCTTGACCCATTAATGTTAGTGCATAAAACACCAAATAAGGATAGGAAAGTCTTACCGGTTTCTAAACTCTAGGCTACTTCCAAGAAATCCTTCCCTCACAAAATCGACCATCTGTAGTGAATATAAATTATGATGACAACACATTCAAAGACTTTAAAGTAGAAAAAGAATATAATTGTAAAAAAAAAAAAAATTATAAAAAAGGGAATGAAACAGGTGGCAAGTACTAACACAAAAATACTCCATGAGGTTATTTTGAAGAGGTGACCCGGTTAATGCAATCCGTCGCTGGCATTTGACTTGCATTAAGGCCTGGGTTGTATCAGCCCTAGTGTTTTTAATCATGTGAGCCTCATCACAAACAAGTATATCAGGTCCATCCTGGAAAATTGTTCACAATATGTTTTTACTAATATGTACATACATTATATTTTAATAAAATATGAAATTAATCAGCTCGCTGTTTTGGTATTTACAAACCACTTTTAATGGTTTCTTTACCCCTGAATTTTATAATAAATTAGCTAAAATTACAAAAAATAAAATAATACTATTGTTGAAATAAATTCTTATTGACCAATTAGGCTATTATTACAAATTATGTAGTTTAAAACATAAATAAGATTCTTAGTATCATGCATTATACATAGTACTACGGGTTGTATTCTTTTAGCACTTTTCACGTGCTGTGGTTGTTTCATAATTTCATAAAACTCATGAAGGGCAATAGTGAAACATTCTAATGCACTCTTTCACTAGGATCTTCCATATAAAGAAATAACACACTGACACAAGTCACACAACTGGTGTTATTTGTCACACTATAGTAAAGTTAACCTATCTTGGTAAACATAGATAAATTTTTGACATAACAAAGGACTGGCCAAAGCAAACGATTTGAAGTCTATAATAACTTTTGACAATTTTTTAACAAGTGGTAATAAGTGGGGCATATTTGGAAGTCGAAAATACTACCTGAAGAGTCTTGCAGAACTCCTTAGCAATGTTACGGTCCTTGACATGTTTTCCGAGGGACAAATTACGGAAATTAGTATAGCCAATCAAGAAAACACCACCCTTAGCCTTCCACTTCATAAGCAACTCAAGCCTCCTATCCCTACAAAAATAAAACTAAAAATTATTACACTTTAAATTAAATCAAATACATTAAAAGACTATATAAACATACTAAGGCTAATACAGCAGAAATAACAATTATAAGTTGATTCTACATTGCCTCTCATAATAACATAACATGTATGATAATAAAAAGACTACAGAGAAAATATAAGAATATGATCCGTATTATCAAGAAAACAATAAACGAATAAGGTTATTCTTGTTCAGGCTACCCGGATAGGGGGGAGTAACTTTATTATGATGTAGCCGGCCTAACAGGGTAACCCCGTGGCCACCATAACCATAAGATATGCTTTTAGTAAGGTTGGAACCCGAGACCTCTTGTAAAGAGATATCAGGACCCCAACCAGTAGGCTATCTTCTAATTTAGTATCAAAAAAAGTATATGGAAACAAAACCTTGGGACATCTTCAAGCATGTAAACACGAAGAGGCTTAAATTCGGTAGGTCTCCATTTAGTAAATTCATGTCTCCAGTTGTGCAAAACATTTACAGGTGTTACAATCATTGCAGCTCTTAAACCTAAGTCCACACTTCTCATAGCAGCATACAGAAAAGCTATAACCTGCCAAAAGTGCAAAACTACTAATAATTACACTACTTGTTTCATATCATATTATCATATTATTATTATTAACAAGTATATACTAAGTATATACTAAGTTCAAAACACAGATGTTATAACAGTACCTGGAGTGTTTTACCTAACCCCATGGTATGCGCAAGAATGCAACCAAGTCCCTTGTCCCCTGACCTCACTTTCGTTATTGACTGTATGATATTTTCCCACATGAACCTTATACCTGCAACCTGTAGGAACAATTAAATTTAAGAAACAGATAGCTGTGGTGGTTAATGCAGATTTATAAATTACTTAAAAAAATGATTAAAAAAAAAAGGTTAAAACCTGATGAGATTTCAATTTGGTTGAGATGCTTTGTGGAAGCCTAACAGCCTGTTCATTTTCCTCCCTGACAACATTAACAATATAACCTGTTTGTGCATCACCCAACATGTCAAAAGTAACACCACCATCGGACACAGTTTCCCTATAATTTGCATATTTTGTCTTCATTGATGTCAGTGACTTTAGACGTTCAGCTTCCAGTAACTTAAGTCGCTCTTGACGTTCCTACAGTCAATTATTTAAAAAATGACTCTTTATATTAATACATAACAAGGTAAATTAATACAATGAGGCTGGTTAACAAAGAATAGAAGATACCTTTTCAATAGCAATTTTCTTCTTAGTATCTTCTCCTAATTCAGCATCATCAAGGATTCTGCGAATTTTCTTCTTTCGTCTCCTTTTGCTGACACGTTACAAAAAAGAAATAGAAGATTTTAATCTTACAAAGAAACTACACAGCATTTGCAGTTCAAAAAGAAAATAAAGAAACTACACAGCATTTGCAGTTCAAAAAGAAAATAAAAAAATATACACATCATACTCAAAACGTGATACTGGTTATTTGCAATACAATATGCAAGTAAAAAACACTATGGTAGTTTCAAGGCTCATACAAGATATCAGCATTTATTTGAAAGCATGTACTCTTAAACAAACTATGTACAAATGGGTCCATTTAGGTCATGATTTAACTCTAACAGGCCAAATGTTTGAAGTAAATTACATAAGTCATCCAATACTAAGTTAATGTTTAAGAAGTTCAAAACCACTGGTTTACATTATAACCACAACGTGATAATATAGTTTTGTAATCATATATCAGCACATTGACTAATTGACTATTATTGGAAGCTAAAATAGAACTTTGTTAGCCATTCTGTCATGTACTAGAAAGTAACCCAGATCGACTCGATATGAACCGTTACTCGCCACACCCATTTTGCCACCCTTAATACTTACAAAAGAGTTATATATATAGATGAAAAACTAGTTGGAATACCTTATCGGCACCTTGAAACCATCATCAGAGGCATCTGAATCACTATCTGAACTTGAAGATGATGATTCACTCCTAGATTCAAAAGCTTTTTCTAACTGTAAAGTCAAGGGCCGCAGTTGACTTGGGGAGCAACAACAGCATTGCCAGCCTGGATCCCGTGCTTTTAACAAGCATTCTTCTCCAAGATTCTTTTTTATACAAGAACTGCAGAATAAGTTTTTGCATGATTTACAATTTAATAACTCCCCACTTTTCCCACACCATCCACAGAAACACTCAGCACAATCAGGATCCTGACAACACAAATATAAACTATTGATATGTGCAAATATGAAACACACAAGTTTGTACTTTTGACTAGTCAGGGAACTCTTCTAAAACCATGATAGATGAAACAACATTATGTTACAAGAAAACAAGTTGTGTGATCATGGGTGAAAGAAGATCATATGTACAACAAATGCATACCGTTTCTTTCATTTTATCTTCCAATGAATATTTGCAATTTCTGCAAATGATTACTTTCATGAGCGGATGTGTATAAATATCATTAGCAACTTTATGACAAACTGTGCAATGGAATTCATCATCATCATTCATAGTGTCCCCATTTTCAAACATGCTGACTGGAGAAGCTGCAGATCCATCCACTGCAACATCATGCTCACCATCAGAACTGTCAGAATTTACCGTTCTACCCTTTTTGCTGTCAGATTCTTCAACATTGTCAGATGGCCGTTTGGACCCACAAAGACCGTTACTTTTTTTATTTGACATGTCAGCATCGCTCGATGGCTTGTGATCCATATTTGATGTTTCATACGCAACACCATTGCTGATGTCATGGTCATCAACTTCTTTAATATGCTCCTGATAATATTTCCCAAAAGAAAAAAATGCACGGGGTGAGTTACCAAATTATGATAAAACAGATGAATAGAAATATTGTCAGGAAATATATCCACATTTAATTAAATTGCAATAAACAAATAGATAACATGTGGAAACGAATGACACCTGCTTCCTCAACTTCCTTTTTTGTCTCTTCTGACTCAAACGTAATAGAAGCTTACGGTCAAGATTTACATCATCTTCTTCTTTAACCTGCAAATGACAGCATATTTTTCCAAAACTAATTAGATTTAGAATGAGACTTTAGTGGCTGCTATTTACCTCAAGACAACTATAAATAAATTTTACAAATATATGGGGTCTTATACTTAAATTTAGTGATGTCCTATACATTTTGAATCGATAAACAACATAAATTTGAACTAGCGCCCCTACAGTAACGAATATAATTAAATCTTATAATCCTGATGTACCTTTTTAAAGTTCTTCTTATGATCTTCAGATTGATAAAGATCTCTCTCTGTCACAACAGCGTCAGAAACAAATGGATCATTTGAACTCCCATCAACATCATCAATCTCCTCAACCTAAATGCCACATTAAAAGAGAGCGTTAGAAAGATTTATATTAATCAAGAGTGAACAAATAATGTACGGTTGATGGAAGAAACAAAATCTGAATTATCAGACGAATTGCATGGATGAAAATATGAAATTTGTGATAGTTATAAAAAAGAAACAGATTGAATGAATTGGACGAGTCGGACCAATCTAAAATCGCCAAAAGTGTACATTAAATGCTTAAAACCTCCTACATATTTGATTTTGAAATTGAATTCTTGATATAACCATGCATATTGGCATATTTAGGTGTAGGACAAGTACAACGAGCATGTAATAAGAAAGTATTACCTCATCTGCACCAGGAAAGTTGAGTCCCAGTTCTGCAGCTTGTTGTGGCGTACTAGCCAAGTATACAGAAGCCCATTTTTTACTTCCAAATAATGTATCTTTTGTTGATGATGAAGAACACAATTTGTTGAAAGTGGACCAATCTACATCTTGTTTGGTTTCTTTATCGTTATCATTATCATCATCATCATCACGGGCGAGTTGTTTCCCAAGAAACCCACTTGCACCTTCTTCCAAAAGTTTACCATGATGTCTGTCACAAAAAGCATGCATAAGAAATCTTACAAATAGTTTGAACTGTTGTATATAAATATTAACAGTAATGACCCACACCCGTGTTGACCAGTGACCCAACCGGCCTGCCCCGCCCATTTTACTCTTTACTTAATAACACGAGCTACCTTCTGACAGGCCTGTGAGTTTGCAGGTACTTTTCAGCATCTGCAATGTATTCGGTAGCACCGCCTGTAGCCTGCGACCCAACCCAATGAGTCCTATTTTTCCATGCTTCTGTACGACATCCATTTGGGGCCTGGTTTTCTATCCACTTATAAAGACTCGGGAGTTCAATTCCTGCACCATCAAGTTGCTCCTGCATAAAAAAAAAAAAAAAAAAAAAAAACAAACTAACCAGCTGGTTTTGCCCAAAAAAAACAAGGAAAAAACCAAAACATACACAAAGAGCACCTAAATGTAAAGTAATCTAACTGTAAATTTAACCAGATCATAGCTCCTAATCATTGATATTTAATTATGAAACGAATAAAAAAAGGTTGACACGAGATTAAAGAAACATACCAACAAGTGAGCACTCTCTGTTTCAAGTTCATCAAGCTCGTCCTCCCACTTTTCTCTAAGAGCTAACATTTCATCAGCAACGGCTCTCTCAAGCTAAAAAAAAAAAAAAAAGACTTACAATTATAAAGAGGGACCAAAATTGTAATAATGAGCAAAAATCAAGGGCATAAAACTAACAGCTTCCCCCTCAAGAGACTGGGCTAACTCTTCCCGCACTTCAACTTCCACTTTCGCTAATGACTCATCTTCAAGTGCTTCTTGGGCCTCTGCAGCCTAAGAATTACATTACAATTACAATAAGAATTACAATTAGCCCAAATTGAGATTTATAGTAAATGTCTGAAGATTTCCACATCAAAAAATAGGTAACGATTAAACAGTACCTTGCTCTCAACTGTCAAGAGCTCGGCAATTAGACGTTCGATGTCTTCATCAGTGAGAACTGGCTGCAAAATTAAAAAGAAAAAGAAAACATAGCAACTTCAATTTAAAAATGTCAACACACACATATATCACAATATTAAGTGTTCATGTATATGTTTAAGCATATTTATTTGTGCTGTACATAATCTAAACTGATTTTCTGTGAATTTGAGTAATATAATATCTTGCCTCATGATGCATCTCATCATCCTGACCAGATGTTGAAGGCTGATCATTGTCACTATCATCATTAATAAAAGAATCACTTGATGTACTACCAATATCTTCTTCCTCTTCACATTTATCAGATGCCATCAATTGTACAAAATAAAAAATATTTCTTTACCTAAGAATAGAATATCACAATAAATCATCAGGTCCTAATAACACGCAAAACCAGGTTGAACATTATTGTCCATGATCCATGATTTATGTAAAACTGAATACAGATTAAAGATGTGATATACGTAAAACTTTGCAAAAAGAATTAGTTAGCACATATATGAATATAAAGTATTACAGATTTTGAGCACTAGAAAACACAACTCACAAGATGATGACACAAAAGGCACTTAAATATTATTCACCTACAATTACAAATAGGCTTAACCTAAAACAGTTTATACTAAAATGTTATATACAGAGTAATATAAAAAAAAAAGTTATAAGAGTTTCCCTGTTCGGGTTAACCAGGAGAGCGAGTCCAATACTCTCCACTACAAGATTCGAACTTGAGATCCACTACTATTAATCTCTTATTATCCTTATTATCAGAATCGACATCAATATTGAGATAAAATCAAACAAAACAGTAAATAACGAATAATCAAATTGGTAGGCAGACGCTGAAGAGATTGGTACCAGCTCTCCTTGTTAACTTACTTTCCCAGAGATGCTCGACAACAGCATACGGATTTATCAGACTAAGCACAATTCATGTTATATAGACTTTGTTGACAAATATATATTCCTAATCAAACTAAGATGCCGACTTTTGTAAGACTATACTTACCAAGCACTTTAATTTAGGGTTTAATACCTTACTGTATAATGAATGATATATACGAATATTATTAACATTACACTACATACCATTTACACATAAATCGTATCTTTAGGACACTTAAGAATAATCAGAAAAATCTTCACACGTGAAATGATTTAACCTAAATAACTACAATGTACTCCATCAATCGCAAACACATATTAATCAAATCAAATATGAAGTTAAATAAATATAAGAGTAATGAACATAACACATGTATGTATACCTAAATTGAAGTACTCGATGGTTGGAATTCCATACGTTATTTGTAAGGACAGATGATGTTAATTTGTAAATATCTCTGATCTTGAAGCCAGTTTCTGATTGATTGAAGTTACTTTTGAAAAATTTGTCGATTATACGATTTTACAATTTGGAGGGAGTGTTTTGATTTGAGTAGGGAGGGTTTTTGGTTTGTGTGAGTGAGTTTTTATCTTTTTTATTTATGGAATCGACGAAATCGGTGGTGAGATTTACAGTTGTTTCAAGCAACTACAAAATCGTCCCCCAAAACTATCTTTATTTCCTAATTCCTATTCCTATATTAATATTAATTAATACAGTACTTAAGATAAAAAAAAAATACGGAGTATAAAAAGAGTTAATTATATTAATGGTATTTGTGCTTTACACTATATTAAACAGCTGGTCCCTAACTTTTTAAAACTATAACACAGTAGTCCTTATGGTTTTAAAAAAACTCATCAGTCGTCCAATTCTCAACTTCTGTTAACTTGGCCCGTTAAAAGATGTCATGTGCTGAGCACATGATGGGCATTTACGTCATTTAACGAATCACTAGCTACAATATAAACCACAATATAGTAGGATCAATCAATTATAATTATTACAATTAATTCAAATTTTACGTAAATTATTAAAATTAACTCGGTTTATAATACGAGGCAGTTATACTAATAAAAAATCGCATTATTTATTTTAATATCGAATAGTTTATTAAAATAATGTATTTCAATCATTTAATTTTACAAAATCAATTTTTTTTTCTTGGTTTTTATATAAGTGAGATTTCTCTTATACATGTGCTACTCGTATAGAGGTTTAGATATAGTGTAATAATGAATTTTAATGTAAATATATGGTTAAATTAATGAGTAAACTTTTATAATTTTATAATTTAATGGTTGTAAAATTATCCTATTGAATTAATATTGTTTAATTAAAGTTTTATGTAATATATAGTAGAGATATATTAATATTAGGCATTTTATATGAATTAAATTTTCAACTTCAACTTAACTGGAATCCACAACAAAGGTCTACAATCAATTTCAAAACTACTACCTTTATATTAGCTGGGGTCTATACTGCACCTTTATGTTTTGGGGTGTTATGTTACATTAATTCTCATGAGATAAGTAAAGTGTTATGGATATGTCAGTGTGCCACTTGGGAAGGAGGCAATTGTTCAACAAAGGTAGATTAATTATTATATTTTGTAAACAACTCTATATATGAAGTTACAATAGCGTAAAAGGTCATAAGTATGATGATTGTGAGTAATAATTTGTTGGAGATTGTATCGAAATCTCCAACAATGAAAACTTCAATACACAGAACTGCAGTTAGAGGAGTGTTTACAGAGACTTCACATATCAAGTGTTCTGGAGTTTTCAAATCCTTTTTTACTTCTTACTACTGGATAGTTCATGTACACAGATTTTTGTGACCATCATGACCCACATGTTTGAAGGTTTTAGGGGTTGACTATGCATCTAAAATGAATACTATTAACACACTCAAGTTTATATTGATGAAATTCAATAACGTGTTGTTTCTGTTGATGTGAGTCATGGTAGACTATAAAAATACAATGCTTCCTTTCCTTTGTAATACTTACTCTTTTACTACATCAACTCTTTATAGACTGTATAATCTATATTTATATGTAACTGATTTTAAATAATTTTTGAGTAGCCATGCAAGAGAGGTGTACACCATGCACTTAGTCCCATACAGATAATGTCTCAACATCTTAAGTGCGAAAACCACAGCTCCGAGCTCCAAATTGTGTGTCGTGTAGTTCTGCTCGTGAATCTTCAGTTGTCGTGAGGCGTATGAGATAACTTTCGTGCGTTGCATCGACACACATTCAAATCCTTGTCGCGATGCATCACAATAAATCACAAAATCTTCATTTTCCTCTGTTAGTGATAAGATCGGTGTAGTGGTGAGTTTTTGCTTTAGTAACTGAAATGCAGCTTCTTGCTCTGCTAACCATGCATACTTCTTACCCTTATGTGTTAATGCAGTCAGGGGTCGAGATATCCTAGAGAAATCCTAAATGATTCGTCTGTAATAACCAGCTAGTCCCAGAAATTGTCGGATCTGGGTCGGTGTTTTCGGTGTTTCCCAATTGATGATCGCTTCGATCTCAGTAGGGTCGACTTGGATTCCATTTCTACTTACCACGTGGCCTAGAAATTTCACCTCCTCCAACTAAAAATCACACTTTGAGAATTTGCATAAAGTTCTTCATTTCTTAGCAAGTCTAATACTAATCTGAGGTGTTGCGCATGTTCTTCTTTGTTTTTAGAGTAGATCAGAATATCATCTATAATGACGATGCCAAACTTGGCGAGATAGGGACTACATACCATGTTCATAAGATCCATGAACACAGCAGGTGCATTGGTCAACCCAAATGACATTACTAGAAACTCATAGTGGCCATAACGAGTTCGAAACGCGTTTTTTGGAACATCATCTTCCTTCACCCTCACTTGGTGATAGTCTGATCGTAAATCAATATTTGAGTAAACGCTGGATCCTTGTAGTTGATCAAATAAGTCATCAATCCTTGGAAGAGGATATCGGTTCTTGATTGTCAACTTGTTCAGCTCAGGGTAATCGATACACATGCGAAAGATTCCGTCCTTTTTCTTAACAAACAAAATGGGAGCTCCCTAAGACGAAGAACTCGGTCTAATGAATAATGGTCCAACAATTCTTGTAGTTAGCTCTGCTATTCTTGCATTTCGGTCGGTGCAAGTCTGTAGGGTGCGCGAGCTACCGGTGCAGCCCGCACTAAATCGATATGAAGCTCCACTGATCGTGGTGGGGGTAGTCCAGGAAACTCTTCCGGAAAAACTTCAGGAAATTCATTTACAATCGGTACGTCCTTCGCGCTTTTCTCTTCCGTCTCCAACTTCTTCACATGTGCCAAAATAGCATAACGCCCTTTCATCATGAACTTCTGGGCCTTCAAACAACTAATAAGGTTTAGTTTCGGGCTACAACTCTCTTCGTGAACTATTAATGGTACACCGTTCTCTCGAGGTATACAGAGGATCTTCTCACCACAAACAACTTATGCATTTACCTTAGACAGCCAGTCCATACCGACTATTACATCGAAGCTCCCCAATTTAATGGGTATCAAGTTAATCTTAAAATCCAACCCTGCTAAGTTTATTATACTGCCGCGACAAACTTTATCAACCTTTCAAACTTACCGTTAGCCACCTCAACAAGGTATGTCTCATCTAAGGGAACTAATAACCAATCTAACTTATCGCAAAAATGTCTACACAAATAACACCTATCAGCACCGGTATCAAACAAAACAGAAGCTAATAGTTTATTAACAGTGAACATACCAATGACCAAATCAGGATCCTCTCGTGCATCCTTAGCATTCATGTTAAAGACCCTTCCACGTGCTGGTACACCAATATTCTTCTTGGTAGGGCACTCGTTCCTAAAATGACCCGGTTGGCCGCACTCAAAACAGTTCTTTGGTGCAGTCAGGTTTGATTTTACAGCCAGATTTTTTACTCTGCAATCCTTTTCGATATTCCCCGGCTTCTTACACGTCTCACACACCACATTACAGTACCCGATGTGGTGCTTATAACACATCTTGCATTGGGGAAGATTACCCTTGTAGTTTGGGTTAGCGTTCCTCTCATCAATATTTCCCTTAAAGCCCTCATGCCTCTTAGCTGAATTCTGATAATTACTTTTACCCTTATTTCCATCCCATTTACGCTACCCATCATTTGTTATAGTCCCTTATTGTACTTTCACCGGCGTTCGGCGGACGACCTTATCCATCAAGGACTGCGCCATACGCATTGCTTCCTGAATGGTTATCGGTTTTGAAGAAGTGACATTCTCTTGAATGTTCTCAGAAAGTCGCCATTCATACCGTTCCAACCTCTTATATTCGGGAGTAACCATAGTAGGACACATCAGTGCCAATTCCAAGAACCTCTGATTGTAGCTAGCAATGTCAGTAACCAAGACCTTCCATTCCCAAAATTCTATCTCCATTTTCCGAATCTCATTCCTAGGGCAGTACTCATCTATCATCACCCTCCTGAACTCTTCCCATGGTTTTGCATATGCCTCATCAATCCCTTGATCTTGGGCGAATGTGTTCCACCACGTCAGAGCACCATCCGTCAATGTGCAAGACGCGTACTTAACCTGGTGCGCGTCAGTGCAGTTGCTAACTCGAAACACTGATTCTAACTTCTCGAACCATCTCATTAACCCAATTGGTCCTTCTGCTCCGCTGAAGGATTGTGGTTTGCAGTTCAAAAATTCCTTGTAAGAACACCCATTTTGAACATTTTGGTTAGCCGTAGGAGGTGGTACAAGATTAGCCATAGCCGCGGCCACCCGAGCAGCCACCATTTCTACGATTTGTGCCGCAATAGGAGCTTCTACCGAATTGGTGTTTGGAGGTGTGGTGCCATGGATCTTCAAAACAAAAGTTTTAACTCAGGTTAATATTATTACCTAATAATATGAACATGGTGCCATGGACTAGTAAAAATTAATTTCCAAGTCAATAAAGCAAATAGTAGGCAAACCACGAAAATAGCAACAACAATAACATATGTATTCTATAGCAGTACATACATAAAGCCATGGTAGATAGTAATGTCATGCAATAGAATCACAGAACAGATAAGCGATCGAGTTGTAGACTAGACCCATTAATGTTTCAATCAAAATACTCTTATTGTGATTGTGATTGTGAGGCCCCCTCGTGCGAAGGTTTATGCAATTCGTGGTACGTCTTGAATAAAGACGTGTCTAGAAATTTACTCGATGAAGGTAATTCGAGATCAAGAAAAAAGGGAAATGAGGCCTCCACTTTCGGTAATTATAAGCTTAAGGATCATATTGACGATGTGGATTACGGGGACACAATACAAAACTCGTTTATGGGTTTTCATGATGGAAGAGGGGGCGGTTCTTCGACAAACGGGAAAGGAAATATGTCCGTGGAGGCTTTCGCGACATGCGACAAAATGATGAAACGATTGGCTGGGGAGAATGTTTCGGGTGATGGATCTGCCAATGTGTTATCTTATAAGATAGAGAATCGGTCCGGGAAGAACACTTTAAAAGAGACGGTTAATGGTAAGTTGAAGAGGGCGGGACCTAGAGGTTGATTTCACGTGGTTTGTTTGTTTGTTTGCCATTTCTTTCGCTTAGTTTAGCTTTAGTAATGTATTGTTTCGTATAAGTTTTTTTCGGATTGTTTAGGGGGCTCGTTTATAGATAGTGTTTTTAGATAGTTGCTTTCTAGGTGCGAGCTCTTCCATTTACTCACATTCTTTTGTATTCTCTGTTGAGCGTGTTTACCTTTGGAAAACGACATCGTTTCTATATGAGTTTTCGTTTTTTCACCCAAAAAAAAAAAACACTTACAAATAACCTCATCTATGTCATTATAACTTATATTCTATTTCAGAACATTCATAGATTTATTAGTGTATCGATTACCATTTTTTAATCTCAAAATAAAAGAGATTAAAATACCAAGGAAGGAAAACAATCTGATTAGTACATGTTGCAAAATTTGACAGGATGAGTAAAGGAAAAGCACATGTAAGGCCGAGGCCGAGAATCATCAACCTGAGCGGCCTACTTTAGGATTACTAGGGTCTTCAGTTCCCCCAGATATGCTTTCAGTTCCCCCCAGATATGCTCAACTGACCCCTTATCAGGCCCTTAAGTTTGGAGCCAAAGAAGATCCTACTACATCAGGCCCTTAAGTTTGGAGCCAAAGAAGATCCTACTACAAACTACCCAATCAATAGTTAGTATGGCTGCGGGTGTTGTAATCTCACCCCCGCCCATAAACACGCTGAAAGGGAGTGATTCTTCCAAGAAAACAAAACGGACTGTTCTGCACTCGGGGATCGTATCGCAACGCCTGCAGTTCTCGCAGCGATAGTTTCAACTTATGCGACTGATAAAATAGCTTTAATTTTTTCTGATTAAATAGAGTATTATGAATGAATATGTGGGGATTCCGTATGTGAGGGTTATACATAATTCTCTTTTTTACAAAGCAGTAAGTGACATTTGAAAGTAGGATACGGTGATGATGAATGAGGGAAGGAATGAAAGAAAAAAGGAATTGAGGGTGGCGGTTAATAACTCAATCTGTTTTTAGATTTCTTTAACTGTTTGGATTCTTTTATTATTATGTCTTTTTTCTGTCAATCTGAAAGTGTTGATTTTTTTTTTTTTTTTTAATAAAGAGGATGTCACAAATAGACATATATCATAGAAGATTTGAATAGTTGCTTCTTTAATAAGATAGTCTAGTTATTGGTGTTAACAAACCGATTAAGCTTTTTTGGGTGGTTTCGATTGTACTTTTGAGTACCACATCAAGGCCAATTTATCACATTTAATTTCAACATTTAGTTATCAGTTCATTATTATCACATTTATTTTATACATTTACTTATCAGTTCATATATACGTATAACCATATAAATTAGCTGTAAATGTTGCATGTAATCGAGTACTATATAGCGGCTCAATCTGCAAATTTTATAATCAAGTTTATTTATCAATGCTAAAAGATAAACTGATTGCAAATTACCTGCCCCTTTTATCAGTTTAAAGTAGGAATTTTACCCCAAGTTGTCCATCCATTTTGCTACCCCCTACACAAATCATAAGCATTCCAGACGAAGTAACAAGTACATAAATAAGAGCATTGAACAAATAACAAATATCATAAAAATATCGGAAGCAAGAACTATTAGACCCATTCACAAATCTCAACAATCAATCAGATACCAATATTCATAGCATATTGTTAAATAAACAGATGCAAATAATCAACTACACGTACTAAAAAATGATAATACTCCGTACTAATATGCAAGTGACACAATTTTTAAAAAATATTACAAAGAAGTAACTAAAACACAATGAAATCAAGTTAAAACATTGCATTTGCAAGTTTATCCTTTTATCTTCCATCCAATCTCGAGATGCAGACATCTGAAGGCGAAACCAAAGTCTCCACATATTGTATGCAATTCATCTGTTGAATCGGAAAGCGTTCACTAGTCAAAGCGATATTAAGCGTTTCATAAGAGCCTTTTGAAATATCGTACACAATGAGTTTCTTAAACACGCTCACAATAAGAATTTTTCCATCATCAAAAATATTAAGAGGGTGATAAAAGTCCCATTTGTGATCTAACGTGAATGAATGTGTATTCACCCATGAGCTGCTCTCAATAGAGGAGGGTTCCTTCATCACCCACAACTTGAATATGGATGAATTAGTCACTTTGAGCCAACAAAGGCATCCATTTATCGTACCTAGATTTCCAAAGGTGGTTTTCGAAGTAGTAGAGGGTAGATTAATCTCAGAAAGAACCATATCTTTAACACTACAGACAATCAACCCATGTTGCGATTTAATCCAATACAAATATCCATTTAAAAACGTACCCACAGAATGTCGAAACATAATGTACCTGATGCCGTATTTATCCGAACTCCAAGAGCTCCATGAATTCCTTTTAAAGTCGTAGACCTCAAAACGATGGGAAAATTCTATGAACTTAACAAGTTTTAAGTCACTAGGAGTATCACCGTAGCCAAATCCATATCCATTTCTATACATAATCGGAGTAGGAGGATCCGGAAGTTTCTTGGACTCACCAGTAAAAGGATTGTACAAAATCAAATCTTTTATATAAACTATCAAGACTAACCCGTTGAAGGATCCAATAAGTCTGGCATATGCACGCATAGTATGTAGGTGTTCTAACGGATAACAACGCTTGAATGCAGAATACGTACTATCATCATTAGTCGATACATTACCGTCTATGAAGTCTAAGGTTTCCCTATTAATGTGGAGAATGATGGTTTTACGTGACCTCAACTTCATAAAGTAAGGGTTCATAAGCATACGACGCCAATACCTGGATACGCTCCGAGATCGTATCAATGGTTTTGTTGGAAGCCTAGCAAGTATATTGAGAACAATCTCATCGGGTAAAAAGTCGACAGCGGCCATCAAAAAACAAAACACAAAATAAGTACGTCTTCAATAGGCGAGCACCGGGTGGAAAACAAAAAATCTCTACACAAAATAAAAGAAATTAATCGTTATCATAATTATATTATGTAATATATACTAGTGAAATGACCCGTGGAAACACGGGTTTGTTTAGACAAAACAGTTTAATGATATGTTTTAGGTATTAAGTGAATATAAATGTTAAAGTCATTTAGTTTATTGCCCCGTGAAACCACGAATTTCGACTAAGAAACTTGTCGTTGATTTTACAAACATAAAGTTCGCTCAAAGTTGAATATTTATATTTATATTTTTAATAATAATAATAATAATTAATAATAATAAATGTCTTTTAAATTTTTTTAGAAAAATAAAATTACAATTTAGGAGAGATTAATATTTCCTTTTATAAAAGATTTTGTATTATTTTTTTAATTAAATTTATATATAATTATGACATCATTATAAAGGGTAATTTAGCTTAATGATGATGTCATCATTTTAGAGGTTTATTGGACCGTACATACATACATACATACATGCATACATGCATGCATGCATGCATGCATGCATGCATGCATGCATGCATGCATGCATGCATGCATGCATGCATGCATGGCCGGTCCTATGAATTTTGATGCCCTGAGCGAAAAGATCGAATTAGGCCCTCCAAATTTTAATAACCCATATATATATATACATGGTAAGTTCTTAATATGCAAATATGAAATTAAAATCCTACATAACCCCTTAACTTCATGCTATTAATAATCCATACATATATAAGGTAAGTTCTTAACAAAATAGAAGACCAACTTCATGGCATGTCATCTTTTACTGATATTGCAATTTACTATGGTTCTTTTTATATATAAAAAGATGAATGATATTTTGTTAGATTTACATAGAACCTTAACCATTTGTTGGAATTTTAGTTAAGTTCATAGAACCTTAACTTAAATCCAAATTAGAGCTAGCCCGTTTGCTAAATTATCAGGACTAAATCAATCATAATCATTGTTACCATAACCAACATACAAAAAGAAAAAACTCTGTACACAGATCACCAAGTTTCACCTACCCATTTGTTCATAATCAAGAGCTTAATCCTCAATATAAATAATTGTTACACATCAATAGCTAAAATCATTCAACTTAGCCTAAAAGAAAACTATGGTAAACTCGTTCATCAAATAATCAAAATCACATTAACCCTAATTTGTGCTCCATAATTAGCACCCAAAATCAATAAAGCCCTAACTGAAAAATCACTAATAACAAATAATAAAATAAGAAACACCAATATAGAAAATAAAATAGTAACTTACCACTACTCTTAACTGAATCATATCATTATTAACATAAACATCTGAATTCGCACTTCTAATACTCGATCGAATATTGAATTTTGGAAGCCGACGATGCCGCTGCAATTTCTTTTTTACTCCGTATCTTTTATATGGGGAATCGATCAAAATACATTTTTTTTAAATGTTTCAAATAACATACATTTTTCTAAAAAATTGTCTTTTTACACCATCCAGTAGACGAGAATTCTGTCTACCACCTTTAACTATCGTCGACTACCATTTTTACAAAGTAGTAGACGGTTTTTTCGTCGACTACTCAATACAGGTGATCTCCTATATAGTCGACGAAGTTATAAGGCAGTAGACGTAAGTAGACGGGAATTCTGTCTACCACATTTACGTAAGTAGACGTAAGTAGACGGGAATTCTGTCTACTCAATACAGGTGGTCTACTACATTTAAAAGTTAACATTTAAATGGTTTTTAGGTAGTCTACCAGGGTTACGTCTACTGCCTTGTAACTTCGTCGACTATATAGTAGACCACCTGTATTGAGTAGTCGACGAAAAAACCGTCTACTACTTTGTAAAAATGGTAGTCGACGACAGATAAAGGTGGTAGACAGAATCCCCGTCTACTGAATGGTGTAAAAAGACAATTTTTTTTTTAAAAAAGTGTATTTTGATCAATTTCCCCTTTTATATTTGGATTTGGGCCTTACTAGTAAACTGATATTGTGATATTGTAGGTATATTCTTAAATTTTGGGCCCCTAAAGAGATTGGACCCTGAGCAAAGGATCACCTTGCCCGTCCTTTGGGCCGGGCCTATATATATATATATATATATATATATATATATATATATATATATATATATATATATATATATATAGGATCAAGAGGGAATTAACCAATCGGGGAAAATGTGGGAAGCAAATTTTTTTTCTTCGTTATTTGAGAAATTTTGTTCACGAACATTATAGATTGGATGAAAATATGAACATTTAATAAAGACACTTTGTGATAAATGTTTTTATTTGACGGGAAAACACTCGAAAAAGTAATATATAACAATTATCGTGTTTTTCGAGCGTATGTTGAGGTTTTAGATATTAGGGTTTAGATATTAGGGTTTATAGGATTTAGATATTAGGGTTTAGAAATTTAGGGTTTAGAGTTTAGATTTAGGATTTAGATTGAGTTTTTAACACGAACGGTTTAGAGTTTAGGGTTTAGGGTTTGGTGTTTTGGGTTTATGGAGTAAACCCAAAACACCAAACCCTAAACTCTAAATTGGGCTAAATTTTACTTCACAAAACATGAAAAAAAAAAAAAGTTAACATTCTTCACGAACAATATTATCTTGAATGTTATTTTTGTCGATCGTTTTCCCGCCAAAATAATAACATTCATCACGAAGTATCTTTTTTAAATCTTCATATTTTTATCCAATCTATAATATTCGTGAACAAAGTTTTTTCAAAAACCGAAAAAAAAATTGCTTCCCCTGAAATGTCCCGTTCATATTGATTATAAACGTTCCATATTAATTGATTTCGTTGCGAGGTTTTGACCTCTATATGAGACGTTTTCAAAGACTGCATTCGTTTTTAAAACAAACCATAACCTTTATTTTATCGACAAGGTTAAAAAGTCACCACCTAGATTATCCAAAAATGATAATCTAAAATATCACACGTACACACTACCAATACATATTGGTTTACAATATTAATATGTTACAACAAAGTAAATCTCGAATGCAGTTTTAAACAATATTATACAAGCATGCTGACACCAAATCTTGTCCATATTTTAGCATGCAACAGCGAAAACTCTTAATAATCACCTGAGAATAAACATGCTTTAAACGTCAACAAAAATGTTGGTGAGTTATAGGTTTAACCTATATATTTATCGAATCGTAATAATAGACCACAAGATTTCATATTTCAATATACATCTCATACATAGAGATAAAAATCATTCATATGGTGAACACCTGGTAACCGACCTTAACAAGATGCATATAGAATATCCCCTATCATTCTGGGACTCCCTTCGGACATGATGAATTCGATGTACTAAAGCATTCGGTACTTTGGATGGGGTTTGTTGAACCCAATAGATCTATCTTTAGGATTCGCGTCAATTAGGGTGTCTGTTCCCTAATTCTTAGATTACCAGACTAAAAAGGACCATATTCGGTTTAATAATTCAGACATAGAATGTAGTTTCATTTACTTATGTCTATTTTGTAAAACATTTATAAAACTGCATGTATTCTCATCCCAAAATATTAGATTTTAAAAGTGGGACTATAACTCACTTTCAAAGATTTTTACTTCGTCGGGAAGTAAGTCTTGGCCACTGGTCGATTCACGAACCTATAACAAATATGTACATATATATCAAAGTATGTTCAAAATATATTTACAACATTTTTAATACGTTTTGCTGTTTTAAGTTTATTAAGTCAGCTGTCCTCGTTAGTAACCTACAACTAGTTGTCCACAGTTAGATGTACAGAAAATAAAGCAATATATATTATATCGAATCAATCCACAACCTCGTGTATACAAGCCTCAGGCTAGATCACAACTCAAAGTATATATAGTATTTTGGAATCAACCTCAACCCTGTATAGCTAACTCCAACATTACTGCATATAGAGTGTCTATGGTTGTTCCGAAATATATATATAGATGGGTCGATATGATATGTCAAAACATTGTATTCGTGTCTATGGTATCCCAAGATTACATAATATATTAGAATACATGTATAATACAATATGAGTTATCTAGGATATGATTAATATAGATTTGTTACCAATTTTCACATAGCTACAACAAGAAAAATTATCCAATCTTGTTTTACCCATAACTTCTTCGTTTTAAATCCATTTTGAGTGATTCAAGTTGCTATGGTTTCATATTGAACTTAAGTTTATGAATCTAAACAGAAAAATTATAAGTTTATAGTCGGAAATACAGATTACAAGTCGTTTTTGTAAAGGTAGTCATTTCAGTCGAAAGAACGACGTCTAGATGACCATTTTGGAAAACATACTTCCACCTTGAGTTTAACCATGATTTTTGGATATAGTTTCATGTTCATAATAAAAATCATTTTCCCAGAAGAACAAATTTTAAATCAAAGTTTATCATAGTTTTTAATTAACTAACCCAAAACAGCCCGCGGTGTTACTACGACTGCGTATATCCGGTTTTACGGTGTTTTTCGTGTTTTCAGGTTTTAAATCATTAAGTTAGCATATCATATAGATATAGAACATGTGTTTAGTTGATTTTAAAAGTCAAGTTAGAAGGATTAACTTTTGTTTGCGAACAAGTTTAGAATTAACTAAACTATGTTCTAGTGATTACAAGTTTAAACCTTCGAATAAGATAGTTTTATATGTATGAATCGAATGATGTTATGAACATCATTACTACCTAAGGTTTTGTGGATAAACCTACTGGAAATGAGAAAAATAGATCTAGCTTCAAAGGATCCTTGGATGGCTTGAAAGTTCTTGAAGCAAAATCATGATACGAAAACAAGTTCAAGTAAGATTTCCACTCGAAATAAGATTGTTATAGTTATAGAAATTGAATCAAAGTTTGAATATGAGTATTACCTTGTATTAGAGAGATATCTTACTGTAAATAAGAAAGATTTCTTGAGGTTGGATGATCACTTGAAATGGATTTGCAAGATTGGAAGTAAGCTAGCAAACTTGGAAGTGTTGTTGGTGTGTTCTTAAGTAGTTGTTTTATAACTTGGTTTATGTATAGATTTATGAACTAGATTGAGCTAGATTTTGTTGAAGATGATGAAGAACACTTAGAACAAAGGAAGAACACTTGAGAGAGTTAAGTTTGATGCATAAAAATTGAAAAGTGAATGTGTTTGTGAGTGTGTTAGAAAACGTGAAAGTAGGTTGTCATATAGTCTCCATTAGTTTGTTGTTTTGTTAGATATTTCTTGCTAGATGTTTGTGATGACCCGGAAATTTCTGACCAAATTTAAACTTAATCTTTAACGTTTCTGACACGATAAGCAAAGTCTATGAAGTTGAATCTCAAAATTTTAGAACTGTTTCATGTATTCAATTACATTTGACTGCTCTCGATGATTCATGAACAATTATATGTATGTATATATATATGTACAAGTAAAAATGACTTTCCTACAGTAAAACACTATTTGCTACAGTAAAACACTATTTGCTACAGTAAAACACACTTTGCTACAGTGAAACAGTACTTTGCTACAGTGCTACAGTAAACACTATTTGCTACAGTAAACACTATTTGCTACAGTAAAACACTATTTGCTACAGTAAAACACTATTTGATGCCGACGAACTAGCAAACAAAAACGGATAAGGCGGCCATGCGATCGCATGGCAAAAACACTGAAAACTCACGCGATCGCATGAGGTACTGTAGCATGCCACATACTATAAAAGCTCGATCTGGTCTCCACATACTATTATTATTTATTATATTATTATTATTATTATTATTATTATTATTATTATTATTATTATTATTATTATTATTATTATTAAGATTAATATTATTATTATTAATCTTATTATAATATTATTATTAGTAGTATATATACATAAAATACTACGACGAGGTTATGAGCGTGTCACCTTCAAAATAGGTTTTTGAGCGGGATAGAGCTAAGGAAATTATGGGTTATTGCCAAGGAGGTTATGGGTAATGTTCGAGGGTATATTTGTAAATCAAATCTAGTGTTTATCATCTCTGTTGCGTCTACGTACTTTTTTACAATATTGAATCTCAATATTGATACATAAGCATTCATATCTTATCTTTTATATATTAATTGTGTATCCATGTCTAGTGCTCGAGTATATATGTTTATGCATGCTTGTATGCTAAATTTTGTCGTTAAACAGTTTATGATGAATCACGAATTTAATATATATATTACTGATAAAAGGTATATGATATGTATGTTTTTGGAAAGCTGGCGAAAAATCAATAACTTTTCATTTAGAAATCGCGAAATTTCGATGAACGAATTAAAAGATATGGGCAATTGAATTATGATCAACGTTAATTGAAATTGCTTTTGAATCTGCAATTAAGATTTAAACATCTTGTTTACGAGATTGATAAAATGGATTTTTAAATATTACCAGCCGAGTAAATGAATCCTTATTTAAGGCACGTCTCGTTTTGTTGAACAATTGTCAAAATTGACTGTTTTATCATGTTTTAAAGCCTTATAAAAACTATAGACTAATTTTACAAGAATTGGGAAACTATGTGAAATGTTAAAATGTTTCGATTGCCATGATCATTCAACTATAGTATTAAGTCAGAATGACTTTTTGAAATGACTTTTGATAAACTTTTGTATGTCGATCTCGAGCATTAGGATTGTGATACACTATGACCTGACCTAGCTTGATAGACATTTATTGACCAACATATGTTCTCTAGGTTGAGATATACGGTTATTTGGTAATCCGAGGTCAGTCACATTTTGGTGAACGACTTTATATGCTGCTAAGGTGAGTTTCATATGCTCCATTTTTAATTTCTTTTGCAATCTATATTTTTGGGCTGAGAATACATGCACTTTATTTTAAACGCAATGGATACAAGTACATACTAAATTCTACACTGAGTTTGAACCAAAAATCCCTTAGCTTTGGTAACTAGTAACTGCCAGTTATAAGAACTGGTGGGCGCGAGTAGTAGTATATGGATCCATAGGGCTTGATATCCCCGTCCGAGCTAGAGCACTAGCCTTTTAACGGACGTATGCTATTTGAGAAGCATACACGTTGGTTTGCGTGTATTATTAAGATGATTATACAAAGGGTACAAATTATATATACGTTAAGTTTAGTTACCAGGGTGCTCAATTTTGTAGAATATTTTGATAAACGTTTCTGGATGAAACAACTGAAATCTTGTGATCCACCTTTATGTACAGATTATGCAAAACATTAAAACTATGAACTCACCAACCTTTGTGTTGACACTTGTTAGCATGTTTATTCTCAGGTTCCCTAGAAGTCTTCCGCTATTTGCTTATATGTTAGACAAGCTATGTGCATGGAGTCTTACATGGCATATTTTTCAAGAAAACGTTGCATTCACCAAATCATCACCATGTATCTTATTTTGACTGCATTGTCAACAGAAGTACTATTGTAAACTATTATTTACGGTGATTGTCTATATGTAGAAATCATCAGATGTCGAAAACCTTTGATTTAAATATTCATTTAAGGTGTGCCTTTTCAAAAGAATGCAATGTTTACAAAACGTATCATATAGAGGTCAAATACCTCGCAATGAAATCGATGAATGACGTGTTCGTCCATATGGATTTGGAGCGATCAGCACAATGTTAAATGATGGTTCCCACATGTGTTAGGTGACTCATAAGGGCTGCTAAGAGCTGATCATTGGAGTGTATATACCAATAGTAAATACATTTAGAAGCTGGGTATTGTACAAGTACGAATACGAGTGTATACGAGTAGAATTGTTGATGAAAATGAATGAGGATGTAATTGTAAACATTTTTGCTAAGTAGAAGTACTTTGATAAGTGTTTTGAAGTCTTTCAAAAGTGTATAAATACATATTAAAACACTACATGTATATACATTTTAACTGAGTCGTTAAGTCATCGTTAGTCGTTACATGTAAATGTTGATTTGAAACCTTTAAGTTAACGATCTTGTTAAATGTTGTTAACCCAATATTTATTATATCTAATGAGATGTTAAATTATTATATTATCATGATATTATGATATATTAATATATCTTAATATGATATATATACATTTAAATTTCGTTACAACGATAATCGTTACATATATGCCTCGTTTCGAAATCCTTAAGTTAGTAGTCTTGTTTTTACATATGTAGTTCATTGTTAATATAATTAATGATATGTTTACTTATCATTTATCATGTTTATATATAGTGTAACAATATCTTAAAATGATTCATATGTAATTAGTAAAACGTTGTTATAACGATAATCGTTATATATATCGTTTTTAAGTTTCCTAATTCAATAATCTCATTTTTATGTATATAACTCATTGTTAAAATACTTAATGAGATACTTAGTTATCATAATATCATGTTAACTATATATATATATATATATATATATATATATCCATATATATGTCATCATATAGTTTTTACAAATTTTAACGTTCGTGAATCACCGGTCAACTTGGGTGGTCAATTGTCTATATGAAACCTATTTCAATTAATCAAGTCTTAAAAAGTTTGATTGATTAACATGTTGGAAGCACTTAATCATATAAATATCAATTTCATTTAATATATATAAACATGGAAAAGTTCGGGTCACTACAGTACCTACCCGTTAAATAAATTTCGTCCCGAAATTTTAAGCAGTTGGAGGTGTTGACGTATCTTCTGGAAATAAGTGCGGGTACTTCTTCTTCATCTAATATTCTCATTCCCAGGTGAACTCGGGTCCTCTACGAGCATTCCATCGAACCTTAACAATTGGTATCTTGTTTTGCTTAAGTCTTTTAACCTCACGATCCATTATTTCGACGGGTTCTTCGATGAATTGAAGTTTTTCTTTGATTTGGATTTCGTCTAACGGAATAATGAGATCTTCTTTAGCAAAACATTTCTTCAAATTTGAGATGTGAAAAGTGTTATGTACAGCCGCGAGTTGTTGAGGTAACTCAAGTCGGTAAGCTACTGGTCCGGCACGATTAATAATCTTGAATGGTCCAATATACCTTGGATTTAATTTCCCTCGTTTACCAAATCGAACAACGCCTTTCCAAGGTGCAACTTTAAGCATGACCATCTCTCCAATTTCAAATTCTATATCTTTTCTTTTAATATCAGCGTAGCTCTTTTGTCGACTTTGGGCGGTTTTCAACCGTTGTTAAATTTGGATGATCTTCTCGGTAGTTTCTTGTATTATCTCCGGACCCGTAATCTGTCTATCCCCCACTCCACTCCAACAAATCGGAGACCTGCACTTTCTACCATAAAGTGCTTCAAACGGTGCCATCTCAATGCTTGAATGGTAGCTGTTGTTGTAGGAAAATTCTGCTAACGGTAGATGTCGATCCCAACTGTTTCCGAAATCAATAACACGTGCTCATAGCATGTCTTCAAGAATTTGTATCGTCTTTTCGCTCTGCCCATCAGTTTGTGGATGATAGGCAGTACTCATGTCTAGACGAGTTCCTATTGCTTGCTGTAATGTCTGCCAGAATCTTGAAATAAATCTGTCATCCCTATCAGAGATAATAGAGATTGGTATTCCATGTCTGGAGATGACTTCCTTCAAATACAGTCGTGCAAACTTCTCCATCTTGTTATCTTCTCTTATTGGCAGGAAGTGTGCTGATTTGGTGAGACGATCAACTATTACCCAAATAGTATCAAAATCACTTGCAGTCCTTGGCAATTTAGTGATGAAATCCATGGTAATGTTTTCCCATTTCCATTCCGGAATTTTGGGTTGTTGAAGTAGACCTAATGGTTTCTGATGCTCAGCTTTGACATTAGAACATGTCAAACATTCTCCTACATATTTAGCAACATCGCCTTTCATACCCGGCCACTAAAAATGTTTCTTGAGATCCTTGTACATCTTCCCCGTTCCAGGATGTATTGAGTATCTGGTTTTATGAGGTTCTCTAAGTATCATTTCTCTCATATCTCCAAATTTTGGTACCCAAATTCTTTCAGTCCTATACCGGGTTCCGTCTTCCCGAATACTAAGATGCTTCTCCGATCCTTTGGGTATTTCATCCTTTAAATTTCCTTATTTTAAAACTCCTTATTGCGCCTCCTTTATTTGAGTAGTAAGGTTATTGTGAATCATTATATTCATAGCTTTTACTCGAATGGGTTCTCTGTCCTTTCTGCTCAAGGCGTCGGCTACCACATTTGCCTTCTTCTGGTGGTAACGAATCTCAAAGTCATAATCATTCAACAATTCAATCCACCTGCGCTGCCTCATGTTCAGTTGTTTCTGATTAAATATGTGTTGAAGTGCCTCCAAGTAGTGCCTCCAAGTCTTTAATGCAAAAACAACCGCGCCTAATTCCAAATCATGCGTCATATAATTCTGCTCGTGAGTCTTCAATTGTCTAGACGCATAAGCAATTACTTTCGTTCGTTGCATTAATACACAACCGAGACCTTGCTTTGAGGCGTCACAATATATCACAAAATCATCATTCCCTTCAGGTAATGACAATATAGGTGCCGTAGTTAACTTTTTCTTTAACAATTGAAACGCTTTCTCTTGTTCATCTTTCCATTCAAATTTCTTCCCTTTATGCGTTAATGCAGTCAAGGGTTTTGCTATTCTGGAAAAGTCTTGGATGAACCTTCTGTAGTAACCAGCTAGTGCTAAAAATTGGCGTATATGCTTCGGAGTTTTCGGGGTTTCCCACTTTTCAACGGTTTCAATCTTTGCTGGATCCACCTGAATACCTTCTTTGTTCACTATGTGACCGAGGAATTGAACTTCTTCCAACCAAAATGCACACTTTGAAAATTTAGCGTACAGTTTTTCTTTCCTTAACAACTCTAGCACTTTTCTCAAATGTTCTTCGTGCTCTTGGTCATTCTTTGAGTAAATAAGTATGTCATCGATGAAAACAATGACAAACTTTTCAAGGTATGGTCCACACACTCGGTTCATGAGGTCCATGAACACAACTGGTGCGTTAGTCAACCCAAACGGCATAACCATAAACTCGTAATGACCGTAACGCGTCCTAAAAGCAGTTTTTGGAATATCATCCTCCTTCACCCGCATTTGATGATACCCAGAACGTAAATCAATCTTCGAATAAATCGATGAGCCTTGTAGTTGATCAAATAAGTCGTCAATTCTCAGTAGTGGGTAGCGGTTCTTGATGGTAAGTTTGTTCAACTCTCGGTAGTTGATACACAACCTAAATGTACCATCCTTCTTCTTGACAAACAAAACAGGAGCTCCCCATGGTGATGTGCTTGGTCGAATGAAACCACGCTCTAAAAGTTCTTGTAACTGACTTTGTAATTCTTTCATTTCGCTGGGTGCGAGTCTGTATGGAGCACGAGCTATTGGTGTAGCTCCTGGTACGAGGTCTATTTGAAATTCAATGGATCGATGTGGGGGTAATCCCGGTAATTCTTTCGGAAATACATCGAGAAATTCTTTTGCGACGGAAACATCACTGATGTTCTTTTCTTCAGGTTTAACTTCCTCGGTATGTGCTATAATGAAGTAACAACCTTTTCTTATTAGTTTTTGCGCCTTCATACTACTAATAAGATTTAATTTCGCGTTATTCTTTTCTCCGTACACCATTAAGGGTTTTCCTTTTTCCCGTACAATGCGAATTGCATTTTTGTAACATACGATCTCTGCTCTCACCTTTTTTAACCAGTCTAAGCCAATTATCACATCAAAACTTCCTAACTCTACTGGTATCAAATCAATCTTAAATGTTTCACTAACCAGCTTAATTTCTCGATTCCGATATATATTATCTGCTGTAATTAATTTACCGTTTGCTAATTCGAGTAAAAATTTATTATCCAAAGGCGTCAGTGGACAACTTAATTTAGCACCAAAATCTCTACTCATATAGCTTCTATCGACCCGAATCAAATAAAACATAAGCAGATGTATTGTCAATAAGAAACGTACCCGTAACAAGCTCTGGGTCTTCCTGCGCTTCTGCTGCATTAATATTGAAAACTCTTCCGCGGCCTTGCCCATTAGTATTCCCTTGGTTTGGGCAATTTCTAATAATGTGGCCCGGTTTTCCACATTTATAACAAACTACGTCGGCATTATTTGTTCCGACCTTATTTGTTTCTTTATTTTTGTTGTTCTTTAGTCCGTAAACCTCACATATTGCCGCGCCATGACCACTTCTCTTACACTTGGTGCAAACTGTTGTGCAAAATGCATTCGGATAGTACTCTGCACACCTGAAGCATGGTTGTTTCTGTTGTTTGTTGTTATTGAGGTTGTTGTTGGGATTGTTATTGTTGTTGAAATGATTATTGTAGTTTTTGTTGTTGTTGTTGGGACGTTTGTTGTAGTTATTGTTAGGATTGCGGTTATTATTGCGATTGTTGTTACGGTTGTGGTTGTAATTGTTATTGTTGTTGTACTGGTGACTCTTGTCACCGTTTTCCTCCCACTTCCTCTTGAGTTGTTTCGTGTTGGCTTCTTCGGCCGCCTGTTCTTTAATTCTCCCCTCAATCTGATTTATGAATTTATGAGCCATTCGACTTGCCTTCTGTATGGAAGCGGGCTCGTGTGAACTCACATCTTCTTGAATCCTTACTGGTAACCCTTTTACAAATGCGTCGATCTTCTCTTCTTCATCTTCGAACGCTCTCGGATACAAAAGACACAACTCTGTGAATCGTCGTTCATATGTGGTAATGTCGAATCCTTGTGTTCGTAACTCTCTAAGTTCTACCTTGAGCTTATTGACTTCGTTTCTAGGACGGTACTGCTCGTTCATCAATTGCTTGAATGCCGACCACGGTAGTGCGTAAGCAGCATTTTGTCCTACCTGTTCAAGATAGGTGTTCCACCACGTTAACGCAGTACATGTGAAGGTATGCGTAGCGTACTTAACTTTGTCCTCTTCAGTACACTTACTTATGGCAAACACCGATTCGACCTTCTCGGTCCACCGTTTCAATCCAATTGGTCCTTCGGTTCCATCAAATTCCAAAGGTTTGTAGGCAGTGAATTCTTTGTAGGAGCATCCTACACGATTTTTTGTGGAATTAGTTCCACTGCTAGATCCAGAGTTATTGTTATTTTGCATTGCAGCCTATACTGCGGCTATGTTTGCTGCAAGGAAAACACGAAAGTCTTTCTCGCTCATGTTCAAATTCTGACGAGTCGTCGGTGCCATTTCCTTCAAAAATAGCCCAAAAGAATTGAGTCAATCATATAGAATTTAAGAGTAGTCAATAGTATTACATATCATTATATGAACTTATTTATAAAAGCTTTTTCTTCATATGAGCATTTTATAGTTTTAATTCGGGTAGTACCTACCCGTTAAGTTCATACTTACTAGCTACTATACAACTCAACTACTACGATTCTATATGAAAAACTTATTACAATAATATTTTGCGTTCAAACTTTTATACAATATTTTACAATCATTCAATACCACTTATAATACATATAGGATGAAATATAACACATAACAACTTTACTACACGGTAGCTATAAAGGTAATTCTAATTAATACGCAAGTTGTTTGGCAAAGGCAATAAAGACACGTAATTCATAAGTCCATAAACAAGTCATGCATTCTGGTTTTACTAAAATGACTTCCCATCCTTGGTCTTGTGGAAAATAACCGTTATGACCATTGGCTAGGCAGCATGTTGTAATGTCGTCAAAACGACGAGGGTTTCGTAATGCCCAAAAGCCTCGTAGCAATCTAAAAACCTTGTTTCTTACCCCAACTACTGAGTCCGTCACTTGTGGTAATGTTTCATTTAATAGTTGTAATCCGATGTTCTTTTTCTCACCTTGGTGAGAAGCGAACATCACTAACCCGTAAGCATAACATGCTTCTTTATGTTGCATGTTAGAAGCTCTTTCTAATTCACGAAATCCTATGTTGGGATATGTTGAGTCAAAATAGGTTCCTAACCCGTAGCGAAAAATTGCATTTGGGTTCCCCGCATTTAACGCTTTAAAGAAAACACGGCGTAACTTACGGTATCCCCAATGTGATATACTCCACCTATCAAAGGAAAGCCTTTTATAAACTAATGCATTTCTGGAAAGTCTTTCAAATGTGTGACAAGTTAATTTCGCTATAACTAATTGTGCTGATGAATTCTGACCGACTCTAGACAAGATTTTATCAATCATATCCTCTGGTAGGTCTTCTAAAATATTCGGTTGTTTACCCTTAACGTCCATTTTGTGTTTTTATACTGTAAAAATAGACGAGGGTTAGATTCATAAAAGATAATTAACAAACAATACAAGCAATTTTACATTTATCATAAAAGTACAAGCACACTATATTACATATATTACACAACATGATTACAACTCTTTAATCCGACTCACTCGTTTCTTCTTCTTCGGACTTGGTTCGTTTTGCTAATTTCCTAGGGATATATGATGCTCCCCTAATACGAGCGGTCATTTTCCACAATGGTTTAGAAAAACCTGGTGGTTTAGAGGTTCCCGGGTTATTGTTACATTTGAGGAAATACGGACATTGCCGATACATATAAAGTTCATCGGGGTTGGAATTAGGTTTCTCTATTTTTATACCTTTTTCCTTATTATTTTCTTTTGCTTTATTAAATTGGATCGAGGTAATTTCTATAACATCATCGGAATCCTCATCGGGATCCGATTCATTGGAAAATTGGTAATCTTCCCAATATTTTGCTTCCTTGGCGGAAACACCATTGACCATTTTTGACTTTGGTCCGTTGGTTGAGGATTTTCTTTTATTTAATCGATTTACTGTTGGTATTAATATTTCTTCCTCCGGAACCTCTTCTTCTTCCGGTTCTTCCTCTTCCGGTTCCTCCTCTTCCGGTTCCTCTTCTTCCGGTTCCTCCTCTTCCGGTTCCTCTTCGGGAATTTGTGAATCTTTCCAAAGTATATTCGACTCTTCATTATTATTAGGTGAGTCGATGGGATTTGTACTAGAGGTAGACATCTATCACACAATATCAAACACGTTAAGAGATTAATATATCACATAATATTTACATGTTAATAATATATAGTTTCCAACAAAATAAATGTTAAGCAATCGTTTTTGAAGAAAAACACGGTCGAAATCCAGACTCACTAATGTATCCTAACAAACTCGGTAAGATACACTAATGCAAAAATTCTTGTTCTCTAAGACTAACGCTCGGATACCAACTGAAATGTCCCGTTCATATTGATTATAAACGTTCCATATTAATTGATTTCGTTGCGAGGTTTTGACCTCTATATGAGACGTTTTCAAAGACTGCATTCGTTTTTAAAACAAACCTTAACCTTTATTTTATCGACAAGGTTAAAAAGTCACCACCTAGATTATCCAAAAATGATAATCTAAAATATCACACTTACACACTACCAATACATATTGGTTTACAATATTAATATGTTACAACAAAGTAAATCTCGAATGCAGTTTTAAACAATATTATACAAGCATGCTGACACCAAATCTTGTCCATATTTTAGCATGCAACATCAGAAGCTCTTAATAATCACCTGAGAATAAACATGCTTTAAACGTCAACAAAAATGTTGGTGAGTTATAGGTTTAACCTATATATTTATCGAATCGTAATAATAGACCACAAGATTTCATATTTCAATATACATCTCATACATAGAGATAAAAATCATTCATATGGTGAACACCTGGTAACCGACCTTAACAAGATGCATATAGAATATCCCCTATCATTCCGGGTGTAAGACCCGAATATTTGTAGTGTATATAAGTGTAATGTTCGATACTTGAAACGGGGTTTTGGTTATATATTTAAAAGCAAGAAAGAAGCTAAACTGGAGGTGTCACGCGCCGCGCGGCCTGGTGGCGCGCCGCACCGTCTGTCTGCGACAGATTCTCCTCTTCTTTTAAAATAGATATTTTGAGGGCATTTTGGTAAAATCACCTTGGGGTCCGAATTAAAGGCCTTAGGATCAGTTTGGTGAGCTCATTACTTCATTTCTCAACCACCAAACATCATCCATTCATTCTAGAGAGAGAGGGGGTGGTTAAGTGTGAGAAAGCTTAAATCGGGGAAGAAGAAGCTCATTTCGGGTTAGATCTCGGGAGTTAAAGTTGTTCATCTCCTCCTTAGCTACGTTTTGATTGTTGTGGTAAGCTCTAAACTTGATTACCTTAGTTTAATGTGTTTAAGGGTTAGGGTTTGGGTTAGTATTGCACATAAAACCCATTTGTGAGTAATTTGGGGTTTTTGGGTATGTTTGGGTCATGAAGACCCAATTGGTGACTAACTTAGGGTTTTGAAAGGGGTAAATGGTGTAAATGGGTCTTAAAGACCTAAGTAAATACTAATACACTTATAGTTAATGTTTGTGAGTGTGGTTTGGGTTGTGGGTGACCCAAATGGGTGTGTTGACCTAGAAATGGGTCAAGTGGGTCTTTGATGACCTAGGTTGTCTTGCATGTATGAAAACGAGTTAACTTTGTGGTTAAAAGTGTGTTAATACCTTAATTGGCTAAAGTTAGGGTTTTTGGTGAAGTTAACCCATTATTAGGGTTAAAGGTGCAAAATGGGTCGGGATTGCACTTAGGGTCAAAAGACTCTAGATTGTTAAGTGAGTTGCTTGACCGACTTGAGTTGTGAATTGATTATGTGCTAAAATGTAATAGGTACGTTACATTGACGTTGCAAGTTCGGTTATCTTACACAAAGACTTCGAGGTGAGTGGAATAATTATATGCGTATGTATATAATGTATCTATTTGTTGTAGCGTGAAAGGTGTAGTGTCGAGGTGTTAAGACACCACGTTTCACGTGAAGAGTGTAGCATCGAGGTGTTAAGATGCCACTCGGGTGTAGCATCGAGGTGTTAAGATGCCACCTAGGAGTGTAGTGTCGAGGTGTTAAGACACCACTCCGTAAAAATAATGAGTGATGCATCGAGGTGTTAAGATGCCACTCGGGGTGATGTGCCGAGGTGTTAAGGTGCCACCCTAGGGGTTAGTGGTGCGAGGTGTTAAGTGCCCTAACGGATGTTACGAACACCGATGGCGTTTTCGCGAGCGCCGTTCCCTTGTACTATTGGTTAACCATGGTTATTTGTGTTGTAAGCATATTATATTATTCGAGTTATATTTATATGCGGATGTTATGCTAGCTTGGGGGTATTGGTGAATTATAGCTTGTTATTGCGACGGTAAGCTAATGTTGTTTGCTAGCGCGTTTGCGGTTGTGTAAGTGTATGCAAGTAGGTATAATTATATATGTATTCGTATAATTATTGCATTCACTAAGCTTTGCTTACCCTCTCGTTGTTTACCATTTTATAGGTTCGGTTTTGGACAAAGGTAAGGGCATCGTTTTGGACTAGAGATCCCGCTTGATGCTAGGGGGACGCTTTTGGCTTTAGTAGCTCTTGGAGTTTGACCGATAGTTGGGTAGTTTAATCCCAAACGCCATGCTCATTATGTAGTTTGGAACTTAAACTTTTTGGTGGTCGAAACTCGTAAATTGTATTAAACTCGTAAAACGGCCGTTGTAGGCCCCGCCTGTAAAACATTGATTTTATATTTGAAACAAGTTAGTTTTACATATTTGGATGTATGGTAAAAAGCGTTTCGTCTAAATGTGTCGGGAACTAGTCAATCTTTTTCGCATTTTGAGACTTTCCAGACAGTCCACTTTGGCGCGCCGCGCCCCTATATGGCGCGCCGCGCGGGTATGCTGCACAGGAAAAAAAAAATTTATTTTGTATTTTCGCGTGGTTTGGTCGAGGGTTGGTTTGGGTTGTTACAAGTGGTATCAGAGCATGGTCTAAGGGATTTAGGTGACTTGAGATAGGCGCCTAGACTTAGACTTTTTGTGTGTGCGCTATGCGGGACTTGTAGGACTTTGGGTCGGATCGGGATTGGTTTGTGCATAGGTTTATATAAACTAATCATGCGCTATTCGTTATGTATGTTACGGGCGTAAATCGTGTCGAACAAGCAATGTACGACGATTGTTGGGCAAGATGGGGTAGTGTGGTGTATATGTATATACATACGAGTTATGTCTTTTGTTTCGCCGCTTAACCTACTTCGTTTTATAGAATGAAGACGAGAAACGGACCCGATCATGATAACGGAAGTACAAGTGAGGACGCCGAGTTTTCGGCCAAGGTTGAGGCCGTCTTTAAAAAGTTAAAAGCGGATTTTCTTATGGACGTCCGAAAAGTCTTCCAAGATTCGGTCGATGGGCAAGTGACCGATTTGATAAATGAACGAATGAAGGCCACTATCGAAGAGGCCCTTGATGCTAGAAACATTTATCCTCGTGGTGAAGGAGGTGAAGGAAGGCGGGACTTCCACTACAATAATTTCAAGGACGCTCAACCCCCGATGTTTAATGGGGTACGAGATCCTTTAAAAAGTACATGTTGGATCTCCGACATCGAGGGAGCTTTCCGTACCTCGGAATGTCCTCCCGAGAAGAAGGCGAGGTATGGCTCTAGCATGCTACGAGAAGAGGCTAAGTTATGGTGGGATGATAAAATCAACTTGTATGGTGAGGAACAATGTATGGGCTTGACGTGGGAAGAGTTTAAGAAGGAGTTTTTCAAGGAATACCGAACTTCTTCCGATCTCGATAGAATCCGCGACGAGTTGCACCATTTGCAACAAGGCTCAATGGACTTAGTTACTCTTAAGTCTACATTCTTGGCAAAGACTCGTTTTTGCCCGGAATATGTTGGTGACGATCATAAGCTCATGAAGGATTTCTAGCGTACTTTGAATGATGAGTACAAGGGGAAGATTAGTCGGGGTATGGCTAAGTCTTTTGATGAATTGTTCGAGTTGGCTCGGGGTTTTGAGCCGGAGGTTCCAAGAAAGAGTGATTTCATGTTTTCCAAAAGAAAATTTGAAGGTTTTAGTTACTCTAACGCCTCAAGCAAGAAGAGCAAGAGCAAGAGGGGGGCCGAAAGTGTCAATAGTGCAAAGAAGGGCACTACCGGCGGGTTTTCTTATACGTGCTACAATTGTGGGCAACCGGGTCATATGGCTCGTGAGTGTCCGAAACCACGTTCCGGGAACAAAGTCACTTGTTTTAATTGCGGCAAAGAAGGGCATAAGAAGCCGGAGTGTCCCGACTTGCGAAACGATAATGTGAAACGGTTAGAGAAGGCGGCAGGTACGGCTAGGGGTCGCAACTATTTGATGACCAATGATGAAGCCAAACAATCGCACGAAGTTGTCTCAGGTACTTACATGGTTAATTCTAATCCGGCAAGGATTCTTTTCGATAGCGGTGCAAATTTGTCGTTTGTGTCTCCTAAATTTGTGCCTAAACTTAATAGACTGCTAGCTAAGTTAAGTCGTCCGATAGAAGTCGAAATAGCGGACGGCAAGACGGTGCTAGTGGTTGATGTGTGTGAAAATTGTGATGTTGTTTTTGGTGCTGAAACCTTTAAAATTGATCTTATTCCAATGACCTTGGGCGACTTTGATATTGTCATTGGTATGGATTGGCTCGATTGTTATAGAGCCGATATTGCATGCCATGATAAGTTTATTCGTGTGAAGACCCTAAGTGGGGGAGAGTTAATTATTCATGGTGATAAGCGAAGGAGACCGGTGCCGATATGCACTTTTGCACGGGCACGTCGTTTTGTTGTTACCGGTGGAATGGCTTTCCTTGCTCATGTTGTTGATACTCACAATGAGCCACCACCTATTCGTGAAATTCCGGTTGTTAGTGAATTCGAAGACGTTTTTCCGGACGAATTACCTGGTGTTCCGGCGGAAAGACAAGTTGAGTTTCGTATTGAGTTGGTTCCGGGAGCTACTCCCATTGCTAAAACTCCTTATCGTTTAGCACCAACGGAAATGCAAGAGTTGTTAAATCAAACCCAAGAGTTGCTCGAGAAGGGTTTTATTCGACCGAGTGCTTCGCCATGGGGCGCTCTGGTGTTATTTGTGAAGAAGAAAGATGGTAGTATGCGTATGTGCATTGATTACCGTGAGTTGAATAAAGTGACGATCAAGAATCGTTATCCATTACCTAGGATTGACGATTTATTTGATCAACTTCAAGGTGCAACGTATTTCTCTAAGATCGACCTACGGTCCGGCTATCACCAAATGCGGGTCCGTGAGGAAGACATAGAGAAAACGGCTTTTCGAACGCGTTACGGGCATTATGAGTTTGTAGTTATGCCCTTTGGTCTTACGAATGCACCGGCGGCATTCATGGATCTTATGAACCGAGTGTGCCAACCTATGTTGGACAAGTCGGTAATAGTGTTCATTGACGACATACTAGTCTACTCGAAAAGTATGAATGAACATGAACATCATTTGCGTGAAGTATTGAAGATGCTACGAAGGGAGAAGTTGTATGCAAAGTTCTCCAAATGTGAATTTTGGCTAAGGGAAGTTCAATTCCTTGGTCATATCGTGAATGAAAACGGGATTCAAGTAGATCCGGGGAAGATCGAAACGGTGAAGAGTTGGGGACGACCGACTACGCCTACGGAAATCCGAAGTTTTCTAGGATTGGCCGGTTATTATCGTCGGTTTATCCAAGACTTTTCTAAGATTGCTTCTCCATTGACGAAGTTGACGAGAAAGAATGCTAGGTTTAATTGGGAGAACGAGCAAGAGATTGCTTTTCAATTGTTAAAAGAGAAGTTGTGTCAAGCTCCGGTGTTAGTGTTACCGGAAGGTGTTGAAGACATGGTGGTTTATTGTGATGCTTCCTTAAATGGTCTCGGGTGTGTTCTAATGCAAAGGGGTAAGGTTATCGCTTATGCCTCTCGACAATTAAAGGAACATGAAACGAGGTATCCGACTCATGATCTTGAGTTGGCAGCGGTAGTGCATGCGTTGAAAATTTGGCGCCATTACTTGTATGGTGTCAAGTGTACGATTTATTCGGATCATAAGAGTTTGAAACATCTCTTTAATCAACGAGATTTGAATTATCGCCAACGTAGGTGGATGGATGTGGTGAAAGACTACGATTGTGAAATACTTTATCATCCGGGTAAGGCGAATGTGGTCGCGGATGCGTTGAGTCGAAAGAGTCAACATCCGGCGATAAAAGTGGGGTCGTTACGTTTGATTATTACCAACGATTTTCTTGAAAAGCTTGGTGAGATTCAAATAGAGGCTTATGTTCACAACAAGCATACGGAGCGAATCGTGGGCCAATCGGAGTTTATTACTATGGGTCCGCGTGGGTTGTTGTCCTTTCAAGGAAGGGTGTGGGTGCCTAAGATGGGTGATTACCGACGAGTGCTACTTGATGAAGCACATAAGTCAAAATACTCCATTCATCCGGGCGCGATGAAAATGTACCTTGACTTGAAGAAAGATTATTGGTGGCTGGGCATGAAACGTGATATTGTGAAGTATGTTGAGCAATGTGTCACGTGTTTACAAGTAAAAGCCGAACACCAAAAGCCGTATGGTAAGTTTCAACCATTAGAAATCCCGAAATGGAAATGGGAGCACATTACCATGGATTTCATTACAAAGTTACCTAAAACGGCGAGAACCCAATTCGATTCGATTTGGGTTATAGTTGACCGATTGACAAAAAATGCTTTGTTTCTTCCCATTAAAGAAGCGATATCGTCGGAGACCTTGGCTAAGTTGTTTATCAAGGAAGTGGTCTCGCGACATGGGGTTCCTATATCTATTATTTCGGATCGAGATACCCATTTTACATCTCGGTTTTGGGAAAAGTTTCATGAAGATATGGGTACTCAATTGAAGTTGAGCACGGCGTATCATCCTCAAACGGACGGTCAAACCGAACGTACGAATCAAACTTTGGAAGATATGCTACGAGCGTGCATCATTGACTTCGGTGGTAGTTGGGATGAGCATTTGCCTTTGGTGGAATTCTCGTACAATAATAGTTATCATACTAGTATCGGGATGCCACCTTACGAAATGCTTTATGGGCGTAGGTGTCGAACTCCCGTTTGTTGGGGAGAAGTGGGTCAAAGAGAGAACGGGAGTACCGATTTGGTTTTAGAGACCAATAGCAAGATCGATTTGATTCGGGAACATTTGAAGAAGGCTCAAGATAGGCAAAAGTCGTATGCCGATAGACGTAGGCAATTGATTGAGTTCCAAGAAGGCGATATGGTGATGCTTAAGGTTTCGCCATGGAAGGGTATTATTCAATTTCAAAAATGGGGAAAGTTAGCTCCTCGGTTTATTGGGCCATTCAAGGTTTTAGCTCGTGTTGGTGAAGTTGCATATCGATTGGAATTACCCGAAGAGCTTGCGGGGATCCATAATACATTTCATGTTTCCCACCTCCGTAAGTGTCTTGCGGATGATTCCTCATGGATGCCTTTAGATGAGATCGAGCTAAACAACAAGTTAGAATATGTCGAGGAACCGATTGCTATCCTTGACGAGAAGGTGAAAATGTTGAGAAATAAAGAGGTGAGAACTTTCAAGGTTCAATGGCGACGAAGTAAAGGTTCTGAGTTCACTTGGGAGCCCGAAGAGTTCGTGTTAGTTTATCTTCCCTCGTGTCATGCGGCTTGAATTGCGAGGACGCAATCCGAATAAGTGGGGGAGAGTTGTAAGACCCGAATATTTGTAGTGTATATAAGTGTAATGTTCGATACTTGAAACGGGGTTTTGGTTATATATTTAAAAACAAGAAAGAAGCTGAACTGGAGGTGTCGCGCGCCGCGCGGCCTGGTGGCGCGCCGCGCCATCTGTCTGCGACAGATTCTCCTCTTCTTTTAAAATAGATATTTTGAGGGCATTTTGGTAAAATCACCTTGGGGTCCGAATTAAAGGCCTTAGGATCAGTTTGGTGAGCTCATTACTTCATTTCTCAACCACCAAACATCATCCATTCATTCTAGAGAGAGAGGGGGTGGTTAAGTGTGAGAAAGCTTAAATCGGGGAAGAAGAAGCTCATTTCGGGTTAGAACTCGGGAGTTAAAGTTGTTCATCTCCTCCTTAGCTACGTTTTGATTGTTGTGGTAAGCTCTAAACTTGATTACCTTAGTTTAATGTGTTTAAGGGTTAGGGTTTGGGTTAGTATTGCACATAAAACCCATTTGTGAGTAATTTGGGATTTTTGGGTAAGTTTGGGTCATGAAGACCCAATTGGTGACTAACTTAGGGTTTTGAAAGGGGTAAATGGTGTAAATGGGTCTTAAAGACCTAAGTAAATACTAATACACTTATAGTTAATGTTTGTGAGTGTGATTTGGGTTGTGGGTGACCCAAATGGGTGTGTTGACCTAGAAATGGGTCAAGTGGGTCTTTGATGACCTAGGTTGTCTTGCATGTATGAAAACGAGTTAACTTTGTGGTTAAAAGTGTGTTAATACCTTAATTGGCTAAAGTTAGGGTTTTTGGTGAAGTTAACCCATTATTAGGGTTAAAGGTGCAAAATGGGTCGGGATTGCACTTAGGGTCAAAAGACTCTAGATTGTTAAGTGAGTTGCTTGACCGACTTGAGTTGTGAATTGATTATGTGCTAAAATGTAATAGGTACGTTACATTGACGTTGCAAGTTCGGTTATCTTACACAAAGACTTCGAGGTGAGTGGAATAATTATATGCGTATGTATATAATGTATCTATTTGTTGTAGCGTGAAAGGTGTAGTGTCGAGGTGTTAAGACACCACGTTTCACGTGAAGAGTGTAGCATCGAGGTGTTAAGATGCCACTCGGGTGTAGCATCGAGGTGTTAAGATGCCACCTAGGAGTGTAGTGTCGAGGTGTTAAGACACCACTCCGTAAAAATAATGAGTGATGCATCGAGGTGTTAAGATGCCACTCGGGGTGATGTGCCGAGGTGTTAAGGTGCCACCCTAGGGGTTAGTGGTGCGAGGTGTTAAGTGCCCTAACGGATGTTACGAACACCGATGGCGTTTTCGCGAGCGCCGTTCCATTGTACTATTGGTTAACCATGGTTATTTGTGTTGTAAGCATATTATATTATTCGAGTTATATTTATATGCGGATGTTATGCTAGCTTGGGGGTATTGGTGAATTATAGCTTGTTATTGCGACGGTAAGCTAATGTTGTTTGCTAGCGCGTTTGCGGTTGTGTAAGTGTATGCAAGTAGGTATAATTATATATGTATTCGTATAATTATTGCATTCACTAAGCTTTGCTTACCCTCTCGTTGTTTACCATTTTATAGGTTCGGTTTTGGACAAAGGTAAGGGCATCGTTTTGGACTAGAGATCCCGCTTGATGCTAGGGGGACGCTTTTGGCTTTAGTAGCTCTTGGAGTTTGACCGATAGTTGGGTAGTTTAATCCCAAACGCCATGCTCATTGTGTAGTTTGGAACTTAAACTTTTTGGTGGTCGAAACTCGTAAATTGTATTAAACTCGTAAAACGGCCGTTGTGGGCCCCGCCTGTAAAACATTGATTTTATATTTGAAACAAGTTAGTTTTACATATTTGGATGTATGGTAAAAAGCGTTTCGTCTAAATGTGTCGGGAACTAGTCAATCTTTTTCGCATTTTGAGACTTTCCGGACAGTCCACTTTGGCGGGCCGCGCCCCTATATGGCGCGCCGCGCGGGTATGCTGCAGAGGAATTTTTTTTTTATTTTGTATTTTCGCGTGGTTTGGTCGAGGGTTGTTACACCGGGACTCCCTTTGGACATGATGAATTCGAAGTACTAAAGCATCCGGTACTTTGGATGGGGTTTGTTGAACCCAATAGATCTATCTTTAGGATTCGCTTCAATTAGGGTGTCTGTTCCCTAATTCTTAGATTACCAGACTAAAAAGGGGCATATTCGGTTTAATAATTCAGCCATAGAATGTAGTTTCATTTACTTGTGTCTATTTTGTAAAACATTTATAAAACTGCATGTATTCTCATCCCAAAATATTAGATTTTAAAAGTGGGACTATAACTCACTTTCACATATTTTTACTTCGTCGGGAAGTAAGACTTGGCCACTGGTCGATTCACGAACCTATAACAAATATGTACATATATATCAAAGTATGTTCAAAATATATTTACAACATTTTTAATACGTTTTGCTGTTTTAAGTTTATTAAGTCAGCTGTCCTCGTTAGTAACCTACAACTAGTTGTCCACAGTTAGATGTACAGAAAATAAAGCAATATATATTATCTCGAATCAATCCACGACCTCGTGTATACAAGCCTCAGGCTAGATCACAACTCAAAGTATATATAATATTTTGGAATCAACCTCAACCCTGTATAGCTAACTCCAACATTACTGCATATAGAGTGTCTATGGTTGTTCCGAAATATATATATAGATGGGTTGATATGATATGTCAAAACATTGTATTCGTGTCTATGGTATTCCAAGATTACATAATATATTAGAATACATGTATAATACAATATGAGTTAGCTAGGATATGATTAATATAGATATGTTACCAATTTTCACGTAGCTACAACAAGAAAAATTATCCAATCTTGTTTTACCCATAACTTCTTCGTTTTAAATATGTTTTGAGTGATTCAAGTTACTATGGTTTCATATTGAACTTAAGTTTATGAATCTAAACAGAAAAAGTATAATTTTATAGTCGGAAATACAGATTACAAGTCGTTTTTGTAAAGGTAGTCATTTCAGTCGAAAGAACGACGTCTAGATGACCATTTTGGAAAACATACTTCCACCTTGAGTTTAACCATGATTTTTGGATATAGTTTCATATTCATAATAAAAATCATTTTCTCAGAAGAACAACTTTTAAATCAAAGTTTATCATAGTTTTTAATTAACTAACCCAAAACAGCCCGCGGTGTTACTACGACGGCGTATATCCGATTTTACGGTGTTTTTCGTGTTTTCAGGTTTTAAATCATTAAGTTAGCATATCATATAGATATAGAACATGTGTTTAGTTAATTTTAAAAGTCAAGTTAGAAGGATTAACTTTTGTTTGCGAACAAGTTTAGAATTAACTAAACTATGTTCTAGTGATTACAAGTTTAAACCTTCGAATAAGATAGTTTTATATATATGAATCGAATGATGTTATGAACACCATTACTACCTCAGGTTTTGTGGATAAGTGATCTCTCTCAAGTAGTAATGAACATAGTTTAATGATGAACAACATCCACAAAACCTGAGGTAGTAATGATGTTCATAACATTATTCGATTCATATATATAAAACTACCTTATTCGAAGGTTTAAACTTGAAATCACTAGAACATAGTTTAGTTAATTCTAAACTTGTTCGCAAACAAAATTTAATCCTTCTAACTTGACTTTTAAAATCAACTAAACACATTTTCTATATCTATATGATATGATAACTTAATGATTTAAAACCGGAAAACACGAAAAACACTGTAAAACCGAATATACACCGTTGTAGTAACACCGCGGGCTGTTTTGGGTTAGTTAATTAAAAACTATGATAAATTTTGATTTAAAAGTTGTTCTTCTGGGAAAATGATTTTTCTTATGAACATGAAACTATATCCAAAAATCATGGTTAAACTCAAAGTGGAAGTATGTTTTCCAAAATGGTCATCTAGACGTCGTTCTTTCGACTGAAATGACTACCTTTACAAAAGCGACTTGTAACCAGTAATTCTGACTATAAACATATAATTTTTCTGTATAGATTCATAAAATAGAGTTCAATATGAAACCATAGCAATTTGATTCACTCAAAACGGATTTAAAACGAAGAAGTTATGGGTAAAACAAGATTGGTTATTTTTGCTTGTTGTAGCTACATGAAAATTGGTAACAAATCTATATTAATCATATCCTAGCTAACTTATATTGTATTATACATGTATTCTAATATATTATGTAATCTTGGGATACCATAGACACGTATGCAAATGTTTTGACATATCCTATTGACCCATATATATATATTATTTGGAACAACCATAGACACTCTATATGCGGTAATGTTGGAGTTAGCTATACAGGGTTGAGGTTGATTCTAAAAATTTATATAGTTTGAGTTGTGATCTAGCCTGAGACGTGTATACACTGGGTCGTGGATTGATTCAAGATAATATATATCGATTTATTTCTGTACATCTAATTATGGACTACTAGTTGTAGGTTACTAACAAGGACAGCTGACTTAATAAACTTAAAACAGTAAAATGTATTAAAAATGTTGTAAATATATTTTGAACATACTTTGATATATATGTACACATTTGTTATAGGTTCGTGAATCGACCAGTGGCCAAGTCTTACTTCCCGACGAAGTAAAAATATGTGAAAGTGAGTTATAGTCCCACTTTTAAAATCTAATATTTTGGGATGAGAATACATGCAGTTTTATAAATGTTTTACGAAATAGACACAAGTAAATGAAACTACATTATATGGGTGAATGATCGAAGCCGAATATGCCCCTTTTGCTTAGTAACCTAAGAATTAGTAAACCGATCTACTAATTGACGCGAATCCTAAAGATAGATCTATGGGGCCTAACGAACCCCATCCAAAGTACCGGATGCTTTAGTACTTCGAATTCGATTATATCATTTCCGAAGGATTTTCCGGAATGATAGGGGATATTCTTATATGCATCTTGTTAATGTCGGTTACCAGGTGTTCACCATATGAATGAATTTTATCTCTATGTATGGGATGTATATTGAAATATGAAATCTTGTGGTCTATTATTATGATTTGATAATATATAGGTTAAACCTATAACTCACCAACATTTTTGTTGACGTTTTAAGCATGTTTATTCTCAGGTGATTATTAAGAGCTTCCGCTGTTGCATACTAAAATAAGGACAAGATTTGGAGTCCATGCTCGTATGATATTATGTAAAAACTGCATTCAAGAAACTTATTTTTGATGTAATATATTCTTATTGTAAACCATTATGTAATGGTAGTGTGTAAACGGTATATTTTAGATTATCATTGTTTGATAATCTACGTAATGCTTTTTAAACCTTTATCGATAAAATAAAGGTTATGGTTGTTTTAAAAATGAATGCAGTCTTTGAAAAACGTCTCATATAGAGGTCAAAACCTCGCGACAAAATCAATTAATATGGAACGTTTATAATCAATATGAACGGGACATTTCAGTTGGTATCCGAGCGTTGGTCTTAGAGAACCAGAAAATTGCATTAGTGTGTCTTACCGAGTTTGTTAGGATGCATTAGTGAGTCTGGACTTCGACCGTGTTTTTCTTCAAAAACGATTGCTTAACATTTTTTGTTGGAAACTATATATTATTAACATGTAAATATTATATGATATATTAATCTCTTAACGTGTTTGATATTGTGTGATATATGTCTACCTCTAGTACAAATCCCATTGATTCACCTAATAATAATGAAGAGTCGAATATATTTTGGGAAGATTCACAAATTCCCGAAGAGGAACCGGAAGAGGAGGAACCGGAAGAGGAGGAATCGGAAGAAGAGGAACCAGAAGAGGAGGAATCGGAAGAGGAGGAATCAGAAGAAGAAGAGTTTCCAGAGGAAGAAATATTGATACCCATAGTAAATCGATTAAATAAAAGAAAATCCTCAACCAACGGACCAAAGTTAATAATGGTCAATGGTGTTTCCGCCGAGGAAGCAAAATATTGGGAAGATTACCAATTTTTCGATGATTCGGATCCCGATGAGGATTCCGATGATGCTATAGAAATTACCTCGACCCAATTTAATAAAGCGAAAGAAAATAACAAGTGAAAAGGTATAAAAATAGAGAAACCCGATTCCAACCCCGATGAACTTTATATGTATCGACAACATCCGTATTTCCTAAAATGTAACAATGACCCGGGAACCTCTAAACCACCAGGTTTTTCTAAACCATTATGGAAAACGACGGCTCGTATTTGAGGAACATCATATATTCCTAGAAAATTAGGAAAACGAACCAAGTCCGAAGAAGAAGAAACCAGTGATTCAGATTAGAAGGTTGTAATCATGTTGTGTATTATATTATTATAGTGTGCTTGTACTTTTATGTTCTATGTAAAAATTGCTTGTATTGTTTGTTAATTATCTTTTACGAATCTAATCCTTGTCTATTTTACAGCATAAAAACAAAATGGACATTAAGGGTAGACAACCAAATATTTTAGAAGACCTACCAGAGGATATGATTGAGGAAATCTTGTCTAGAGTCGGTCAGAATTCATCAGCACATTTAGTTATGGTGAAATTAACTTGTCAAACATTTGAAAGACTTTCCAGAAATGCCTTAGTTTATAAAAGGCTTTCCTTTGATAGGTGGGGTATATCATGTGAAGACCCGTCCTAATCCATCCGGACGAAGTCCATATCGATTACAAACGATTCACAACAGTTAATTACATAGCGAGGTACTTGACCTCTATATAATACATTTTACAAACATTGCATTCGTTTTTGAAAAGTCAAACTTTCTTTACAATGAAATTTGACATCATGCATACCATTTCATAATACATCCAACTATAATTTACTTAATAATAATCTTGATGAACTCAACGACTCTAATGCAACGTCTTTCGAAATATGTCATGAATGACTCCAAGTAATATCTCTTAAAGTGAGTAAATGCACAGCGGAAGATTTCTTTCATACCTGAGAATGAACATGCTTTCAAGTGTCAACCAAAAGGTTGGTGAGTTCATTAGTTTAACATAAATAATCATTTCATAATTTTTAATAGACCACAAGATTTCATATTTCCATTTCTCATAAACATACGTCCCATGCATAGAGACAAAAATATCATTCATATGGTTTGAATACCTGGTAACCGACATTCACAATATGCATATAAGAATATCCCCATCATTCCGGGATCCTCCTTCAGACATGATATAAATTTCGAAGTACTAAAGCATCCAGTACTTTGGATGGGGCTTGTTGGGCCCGATAGATCTATCTTTAGGATTCGCGTCAATTAGGGTGTCTGTTCCCTAATTCTTAGATTACCAGACTTAATAAAAAGGGGCATATTCGATTTAATAATCCAGCCATAGAATGTAGTTTTAAGTACTTGTGTCTATTTCGTAAAACAGTTATAAAAGCAGCGCATGTATTCTCAGTCCCAAAAATATATATTGTCAAAACATTTAAAAAGGGAGCAAATGAAACTCACGCATATAAATATTGTAAAACAGTTATTAAAAGAGTGCATGTATTCTCAGTCCCAAAAACATATATTGCAAAAGCATTTAAAAAGGGAATAATGAAACTCACACATATAAATGTTGTAAAACAGTTAATAAAGCATTTGCATGTATTCTCAGCCCAAAAGTGTAATGAGTAAAAAGGGAGCAAATGAAATCACACATATAAATATTGTAAAACAGTTAATAAAGCATTTGCATGTATTCTCAGCCCAAAAATGTAATGAATAAAAAGGGAGCAAATGAACTCACACATATAAATATTGTAAAACAGTTAATAAAGCATTTTCATGTATTCTCAGTCCAACAATGTAATGAATAAAAAGGGAGCAAATGAAACTCACAATCCAATATTTTGTAGTAAAAATATTCATACGTCGAAACTGAACAATGCAGGATTGGCCTCGGATTCACGAACCTATATTATTTGTGTATATATTAAAACACGTACTTATAATTAACAAATATATATATATTAATATTAATGTTATACTTTTTATATTGATAACTTATATTCTTTTTATATAGTTAAATAAGTAAAATTATAAAAAAAAAAAATTTGTTATGTTATATATAAAAATTTTATTTTCATATATATATATATATATATATATATATATATATATATATATATATATATATATATATATATATATATATATATATATATATATATATATATATATATATATATCAATTGTTTTGTTAAAACTAGTAATTATAATAATACTTTAAATAATATTTGTATTGGTAAATTGATAATAATAATAATAATAATAATAATAATAATAATAATAATAATAATAATAATAATAATAATAATAATAATAATAATAATAATGATGATTATGATACTTGTAATTGTGATAATAATAATAATAATAATTATAATTCCAATATTAATTATAATACTAATAATACTAATTATATAAATAATACTAATAATAATCTTATGGTAATAACAATTATAATACTTATAAGTATGGTAATAACAATAATTGTAATACTAACTATAATAATAACAATAATAAATAATGGTGATAAACTACCTCACAAGGAGTAAAAAAAAAAATGTTGCCATCCACGCCCAAGCTCGGGCTCGAACTCGCGACCTCTCGCTACCCAACACCACTCCTTAACCATAGCTCTACCCATTCATTTCTATTATATGCTCTGATTAAAAACTATATAACACGTATTTCTGTTTCCTTCATCTTCTACAAAAGCAAGACCCATTTAACACTTTCATCATCATCATCATCCTTTATTATTTATTATCATCATCATTTCATCTTCTCGTCATTATACCCACCATTATCATCATCATATAGTCACCATCATTATCGACATCTTCAAAGTATCTTATCATCGTTTAACACGATCTTAATGATTGAAATAGAAACTAGCGAATAATCGTAATCAATTAAATGGGTTTTGTGAGTTCAAACGTAGCAGCGAAAATAGAAAAGAAAAATAAAAAATAAAAAAATAAAGCTTCACTTTATCATCACCTTTATTATTATCATCACCTCCATTATCATGAATCATAATCATGCACGATAAAAAAATAATAATATGTCCATTGTATTGTCCGCTTTGGTCGGCCATAAATGAGTCACTTTGTCCCATCAAATAAAAAAAATGCCACTTATTAATACAAGTTGGCTAAATTTTTAAATGGTAAATATATTCTATCCCTTTCCCTTTTGCTATGTTGCTCGACTGTAGAATGAATTTTGACAACAGTAACGGTAGCGAGTTGTAGATTAAGGGTGGTGTGCTCGTTTGAAACAGAAAAAGGAAATAGAAATAACAATTTGTTCGACTGTGCAGTTGGTGGTATTCACGGTGGAAAAAAAGGTTTGTAAGGTGGTGTTTGCTTGATTAAAACGGAAAAAAAAAATATGGTTGTAATAGTGGATGTGAACAACAATAGTAATTTCTATGAAGGTAACTGTTTAGGTGATTTATGGTAACGGTTTTACATCCAAACACTTGCAGGTGGTTTATTTGATCGAATAAGAAACAAGAAGCATGCGAGAGAGGTATAGAGATAGGGAGATAGTGATAGAGAGATGGTTAGTGATTGATCGATGGGAAAGGAACAGACCAACTAGATGGTATTGAGTGATTACAGTAGTAACAACAACCAAGGTGAGTTGTAGGAAAAATGAAAGTGGTTACTTGGTGATGGAAACAAAGAAACAAACAATATATATATATATATATATATATATATATATATATATATATATATATATATATATATATATATATATATATATATATATATATACTTGGCGTAGTAGTAGTCATATGTGGTGTCGTTTTTTTTTTTTTTTTTTTTTTTTGTGGTGGTGCTTGCCGGAGGAGCTAGGGTGGACAAAGGTGATGGCGAGTGATGGCTTTGATGATTCTCGTACAATAAGAAGGAAATGAAGATAAGGGAATGCAGGGATGGTGGTGATGTCTTAGTGTACAAGTGTGCATTTGTATATAAATATATATAATATATGTAGTGGTAAAAGAATGATAAAAGAACACAGTATGCTATTAATAATTTTAGAACTTGGTTCACGGATTCAACATAAATATGTATAATATAATAATAATTATAATATAATATATAAATAAAACGTGTTCTACATAAATCAAGTTTTGTAAATATATGCCGACGGTTTTAATTCGAATAGAACATCGCTGTCCGTTGATAATCAAGGGCGGATAAAAGTCTTCAGAAAAATCCCATATTTTTAAATTAACTATATTTATTTATTTTAATCATTATGGTATAAAATTCGATAATTAACTATTAAATAAAAATTACATTAATTATTCACTCCCAACCCCAAGTAAAATATAAAAAACTTTTAAAATTCAACAAATATTTCCTAAATATATTTTTAATAAGTCTAAAATTTATAGAACTTATTTTTGTATCACCGTTTATTTTAAAATTACATATGTTTGAATTTAACTTGTTTAATATCAATCGGAACATCAAATGAGTATTACAATCATTTAATATTTATTTTTAATATACTTTATTTATATATAAAGATATATTTTAAATAATAATTATTATAATATCCTATTTTTATTTTTATTAATCTTTTTATAACAACATATAATACTTCAAACTATATTTTAAATTATTATTTATATATACATACACACATATCTAATACAATTAATTGTTCGTGAATCGTCGAGAGCAGTCGAAGGTCAATGGTCAAATGATTTCTTGAAAAAAAATAGTTCAAACATTTTAAGATTCAATTAAATAGACTTCGTTTATCGTGTCGAAACCATATAAAGATTAAGTTTAAATTTGGTCGAAAATTCCCGGGTCGTCACAGTACCTACCCGTTAAAGAAATTTCGTCCCGAAATTTGAGTGAGGTGGTCATGGTTAACAATAAAAATGTTTTCATGACAAATATGAGTTGATAAATAAAGTTTTATCATCATTGAGTAATATGGATAAAATGATTCGATTAATCGAAGCGTATGAGTGAAGTTATCACAAAAGATCGAGATGAAGAAATGGAGATTTTCTATAACTTTTGACGTAGTCGCGATTGAATTCCGGAATTCAAGGGATTTAAAGAAAATCTTCGAAATCTGAGAGATTTGATTCTTCGGCGAATAAAGAGATTAAGATATCTATAATTAAATACGGTGATATGCCTCGATTACTCTGTCTGATATTATAAATTAAACTCCTTCGTTCCATTATTCTCACCATTCCTATACTTTCTTTCTTAGTTCATACATCCAAAAGATTGTGCAAATGCTTAGTCCAGTTCTAATCCCTAATATTTTCCTAATTATTTCTGTCATCCTTCTTTTCAATCTTTCACCAGAAAAATCTGTTTACTTTTAATATAACCTTGGGGTGATACTATTTTTAATTATGTCGTGTCTTTATATTGCTATTCCTATTAATATCCATGGTTTGTAACCTCCGCGTTGTTATTGGGTTTTATATTTTTCCCTTATATTTCGATGTCTCTGCTACTGTCTTCTATAATCATTGTCATCCACAGTTAATGCTTTCTCCTATATGTTGTGATTTATACCCAAATTCCTATTTCGGAGTTTTTGTCCTTTCGTTTCTTCTTCTTGTGATTAAGCACCACTTGTAATGGTCCAGAATTCACAGATATGAATTTCGGAATGAACATTGTTAATGTTCTAAGAAGGAAATCGTAATGGCACGATCTTGATTTGGTAAGTTACCAGAACTTCAGAAAAGATAGAACTATCAATAAGATATATTCTTATTATGTTTAGAGATTGGGTAGAATGTAAGAGTCGTGTAAATGGCACATGATGATGGTATGTTCTGTGAATCATCACGTTCCATTAGAAACTCAGCATAAATTACTGTAATATAATCACGTTGATCAAGTGTCATTATATTATACTAACTCATGCATCAGTTCCCAACATTACTGCAATAACATTCATATTTTAAGCTCGAAAGTTTACAGAATATAGAAACTAACAGTTTCTATATGATGTAATACTGATAGCACGAAGAGATTAATGATTTCAGATAAGAATAGTTATAAAAATATCTCTAGAAATATGGAGGATATTTATAATGAAAGATACGATAATATCTCGGAATCTCTAAGATCAGCGGATGATCGAAACTATTGTCTGCAAGGGTTTAGAGTAAGGAGCAAGATATTCACTAAAGACTTTAGCAGACATTGAATCATTTGGATTCTTTAAAGTTAAACTTATTCTTTGTGATTTGTCCACGGCTTTCTTCATAGTTTCGCATAATCTGCTTTTCGGTACTAAATTTTCTATTGAATGTTTCCAATATAATGATACACCGAAAGCACGAAGAGATATATAATTTCGAACGAGAATATTTATGAAAATATCCTCAGAAATATCGAAGATATTGATGATGATATTTTGGAATTTCTAAGTTCGATGGTTGATGGAGAAAGATTTTCCGCAAGATTTTAACATGACTTCGGAGCAAGATATTTTCTAAAGATTTCATCGGATCCAGAATTACCTGGATTCTTTGAATATAGGGTTTGGTCCTTGTATTTGTCCTTGGTCTCCTTCATGGGTAGCTTAATCTGTTTTTCAATACTCAATTTTTCTATCGAGCGTTCCTAACACTCCTTTCTTTATCATCAAACTTTTGGTCGTTTAGACCATCTACCATTTTTCTATTTCCTCTGCATTTAATGCTATGATATCTGAATCATCGGTTATTAATCCGAGGTGGTTTCAGGAAAATTGTGTTTTAGATGATTAAACGCTGATGGTAATATGGTGGAATATGAAAGGTTCCCTGGTAACAATAAAAGAGCACGCGTATAGATCAACGTTATAATAAGGTTGTTTCGTACGAAAGTCGAAGTTGACTTGTTGGAGCTGTGACAAAATTGGCTAATTTTGAAAAGGGAATTGCAAGGTTATTTTTGCTAATAAATGCCAAAGGATCTGACGCGGCTACGTGTTGAACTTTTACTCAATTGCCGAGAGTTTCTCAGGTGCATAACTATATGCATAAATCTTTCCTTCCGTAGATGAAGTGCGGTTGATTCATCCTATCGGTTGAGGTGTTTTCAAGAATCATGAAAGGTTTGAACGCAAATTAGAATCGTCAAGATACAAATGAAGTTTAAGATGAAATCAAGTGGCAAACTTGAAGAATTGTTTAGTTTCATTTGTTATAATCAATATTTTAATTCATTTTTAATTGTCCAATCTTATTAGTCCACAGTCGATAGTCCACAGTTGACAGTCCAATAATTCATATATAATTTAATATATAATATTCGAATTAATTAATACGTGTCGTGACTCGTATACGTCTCAGACTCGATCACAACTCAAACTATATATATTATTGTAGAATCAACCTCAAACCTGTATAGAGAACTCGATCATTACTGCATATAGAGTGTCTATGGTGATTCCAAATAATATATATAGATGCGTCGATATGATATGTCAAAACCTTGTATACGTGTCCCGATATTTAAAGTGCGTAAAATAAATAACAGAAATTAAATGACAATAAATTAAATGCGTAAAGTAAATAACAAAAATTAAATGACGATAAATAAAATTACGAGAATATAAATTGCGATAAATAAATTGCGATAATTAAATTGCGATAAATAAATTGCGATAAATAAAAAGTAATACGGAATTAACAGTTAGCTAGGAACAGTTAGCTAGGATTTTGTTAGCATGAATTCTTAACAAAATTTCTCAAAGTTAATTTGTTTGTTTCTAACAAATTTTATTTTGTCCAATGTTTTCTTCATTATGCCACTTGTTGAATTCTGATAAATCAAAATTCAAATATGAAATTGGATGAATATGGTTATTCTGTGGTGAATGGATTTGTATATCGGTGGACGTAAGTAGGATAGTAAATGACGGTTGAATCAGCTTCGAAGAATGTACATTGTAACTTATTAATGTGAAATCTGAATATTCCTCGGGTATTACCTACCCGTTAAAATATTTTCACCATTAACAGTTTGTACAATAAAAATTTTAATTACAATCTTTATGAAAAAAAAAACATATATACATATATATTTTCTTCAGACGTAATTATGGATTTAATGAGTCAATGTGATATTAAACTCATCAGATTTACGGCTAGAACTAGTGTACATAATCTCTAAAACATTAGAGAATACATAATCGCCATTTCGAACGAAGATAAATGATGTAGAACATCATGTAGAACGATGATTATACTCGAGGTATAGAATGAGATGTTGAGGCATGGATTGTTGATGGTACTGGTACTGTTACTGATGGTACTGTTGGTGCCAGTGATGTTGCTGAAGCTGGTAAATTTTGCACCATATTCTCCAAATTTATTTCTCGAGCGCGAAGTTCGTTGACTTCTTTTATTATTCCGGGATGTTTGTCGGTTGGAACGAGCAGATGAATAAGGTTTAGGATTTGAGATATTATATAATCATGGCGAGATATTCGGGAAATAAGGGTGAAATTGGTGTTTCGGACTGGTTCGCCGGTAAGTGCTTCAGGTTCTTCGCCAAAAGGTGAATTCGGTTGGTGGAAAGATCGCCTTCTTTGTATCTCCATTTATTTAGTCGACTACGAACTCACCAGATGAATTGGGGATTACTGATTGATTGGCTCATTCTGATGACGCTGCTTCCGGAGTTTAGGTGAACATCCATGTCGGAATAGCTGTCGGAATAGCTGTCGGTATAAGAAATAGATTATGGGATGTAGATTAGTACCCTGAGGGACTCGAATGGTTGAGGGATTCATCTCGTACGATCCGATGAAGTATTTTCGATAAGAAATAGATTATGGGATGTAGATTAGTACCCTGCAATACATAATTTACATATGCATATATAATGCTAAAATCCCATAAGTTACGGAGGAATCTACGGAATATGTAAGGCAAAGTTTACAGTAACAGATACGCAAAGATATGAATTAGCAGATACGCTAAGATATGCATTTTTGTGTATACACTAATCATGCAATCCAGGCAGTAAGATATGTCTAGATTAAGAATGATAAGCAAGTAATTTCCTAAGGATGATAAGTGGATGATTTTCGACACGAAATGATAAGCAAAACTTTTGACATGCAGACCAGGTTCAAGCCCAGACTTATTAATATCACCTAACAACTACTAGGTCGAAGTCCAGACTCACTAATGCATCCTAACGACTTATCAGTTAGACACACTAATGCAGACCCGGTTCGCTAAGACCACCGCTCTGATACCAACTGTGAAGACCCGTCCTAATCCATCCGGACGAAGTCCATATCGATTACAAACGATTCACAACAGTTGATTACATAGCGAGGTACTTGACCTCTATATGATACATTTTACAAACATTGCATTCGTTTTTGAAAAGTCAAACTTTCTTTACAACGAAATTTGACATCATGCATACCATTTCATAATACATCCAACTATAATTGACTTAATAATAATCTTGATGAACTCAACGACTCGAATGCAACGTTTTTCGAAATATGTCATGAATGACTCCAAGTAATATCTTTAAAGTGAGTAAATGCACAGCGGAAGATTTCTTTCATACCTGAGAATAAACATGCTTTCAAGTGTCAACCAAAAGGTTGGTGAGTTCATTAGTTTAACATAAATAATCATTTCATAATTTTTAATAGACCACAAGATTTCATATTTCCATTTCTCATAAACATACGTCCCATGCATAGAGACAAAAATATCATTCATATGTTTTGAATACCTGGTAACCGACATTCACAATATGCATATAAGAATATCCCCATCATTCCGGGATCCTCCTTCAGACATGATATAAATTTCGAAGTACTAAAGCATCCAGTACTTTAGATGGGGCTTGTTGGGCCCGATAGATCTATCTTTAGGATTCGCGTCAATTAGGGTGTCTGTTCCCTAATTCTTAGATTACCAGACTTAATAAAAAGGGGCATATTCGATTTAATAATCCAGCCATAGAATGTAGTTTTAAGTACTTGTGTCTATTTCGTAAAACAGTTATAAAAGCAGCGCATGTATTCTCAGTCCCAAAAATATATATTGTCAAAACATTTAAAAAGGGAGCAAATGAAACTCACGCATATAAATATTGTAAAACAGTTATTAAAAGAGTGCATGTATTCTCAGTCCCAAAAACATATATTGCAAAAGCATTTAAAAAGGGAATAATGAAACTCACACATATAAATGTTGTAAAACAGTTAATAAAGCATTTGCATGTATTCTCAGCCCAAAAGTGTAATGAGTAAAAAGGGAGCAAATGAACTCACACATATAAATATTGTAAAACAGTTAATAAAGCATTTGCATGTATTCTCAGCCCAAAAATGTAATGAATAAAAAGGGAGCAAATGAACTCACACATATAAATATTGTAAAACAGTTAATAAAGCATTTTCATATATTCTCAGCCCAACAATGTAATGAATAAAAAGGGAGCAAATGAAACTCACAATCCAATATTTTGTAGTAAAAATATTCATACGTCAAAACTGAACAATGCAGGATTGGCCTCGGATTCACGAACCTATATTATTTGTATATATATATTAAAACACGTACTTATAATTAACAAATATATATATATATATATATATATATATATATATATATATATATATATATATATATATATATATATATATATATATTAATATTAATGTTATACTTTTTATATTGATAACTTATATTCTTTTTATATAGTTAAATAAGTAAAATTATAAAAAAAAATTGTTATGTTATATATAAAAATTTTATTTTCATATATATATCTATATATCAATTTTTTTGTTAAAACTAGTAATTATAATAATACTTTAAATAATATTTGTATTGTTAAATTGATAATAATAATAATAATAACAATAATAATAATAATAATAATAATGATTATGATACTTGTAATTGTGATAATAATAATAATAATAATAATAATAATTATAATTCCAATATTAATTATAATACTAATGATACTAATTATATAAATAATACTTATAATAATCTTATGGTAATATCAATTATAATACTTATAAGTATGGTAATAACAATAATTGTAATACTAACTATAATAATAACAATAATAAATAATGGTGATAAACTCCCTCACAAGGAGTAAAAAAAAATAAATGTTGCCATCCACGCCCAAGCTCGGGCTCGAACTCGCGACCTCTCGCTACCCAACACCACTCCTTAACCATAGCTCTACCCATTCATTTCTATTATATGCTCTGATTAAAAACTATATAACACGTATTTCTGTTTCCTTCATCTTCTACAAAAGCAAGACCCATTTAACACTTTCATCATCATCATCATCATCATCCTTTATTATTTATTATCATCATCATTTCATCTTCTCGTCATTATACCCACCATTATCATCATCATATAGTCACCATCATTATCGACATCTTCAAAGTATCTCATCATCATTTAACACGATCTTAATGATTGAAATAGAAACTAGCGAATAATCGTAATCAATTAAATGGGTTTTGTGAGTTCAAACGTAGCAGCGAAAATAGAAAAGAAAAATAAAAAAATAAAAAAATTAAGCTTCACTTTATCATCACCTTTATTATTATCATCACCTCCATTATCATGAATCATAATCATGCACGGTAAAAAAATAATAATATGTCCATTGTATTGCCCCCTTTGGTCGACCATAAATGAGTCACTTTGTCCCATCAAATAAAAAAAAATGCCACTTATTAATACAAGTTGGCTAAATTTTTAAATGGTAAATATATTCTATCCCTTTCCCTTTTGCTATGTTGCTCGACCGTAGAATGAATTTTGACAATAGTAACGGTAGCGAGTTGTAGATTAAGGGTGGTGTGCTCGTTTGAAACAGAAAAAGGAAATAGAAATAACAATTTGTTCGACTGTGCAGTTGGTGGTATTCACGGTGGAAAAAAAAGGTTTGTAAGGTGGTGTTTGCTTGATTAAAACGGGGAAAAAAATATGGTTGTAATAGTGGATGTGAACAACAATAGTAATTTCTATGAAGGTAACTGTTTAGGTGATTTATGGTAACGGTTTTACATCCAAACACTTGCAGATGGTTTATTTGATCGAATAAGAAACAAGAAGCATGCGAGAGAGGTATAGAGATAGGGAGATAGTGATAGAGAGATGGTTAGTGATTGATCGATGGGAAAGGAACAGACCAACTAGATGGTATTGAGTGATTACAGTAGTAACAACAACCAAGGTGAGTTGTAGGAAAAATGAAAGTGGTTACTTGGTGATGGAAACAAAGAAACAAACAAAATATATATATATATATATATATATATATATATATATATATATATATATATATATATATATATATATACATACTTGGCGTAGTAGTAGTCATACGTGGTGTCGGTTTTTTTTTTTTTTTTTTTGTGGTGGTGCTTGCCGGAGGAGCTAGGGTGGACAAAGGTGATGGCGAGTGATGGCTTTGATGATTCTCGTACAATAAGAAGGAAATGAAGATAAGGGAATGCAGGGATGGTGGTGATGTCTTAGTGTACAAGTGTGCATTTGTATATAAATATATATAATATATGTAGTGGTAAAAGAATGATAAAAGAACACAGTATGCTATCAATAATTTTAGAACTTGGTTCACGGATTCAACATAAATATGTATAATATAATAATAATTATAATATAATATATAAATAAAATGTGTTCTACATAAATCAAGTTTTGTAAATATATGCCGACGTTTTTAATTCGAATAGAACATCGCTGTCCGTTGATAATCAAGGGCGGATAAAAGTCTTCAGAAAAATCCCATATTTTTAAATTAACTATATTTATTTATTTTAGTCATTATGGTATAAAATTCGATAATTAACTATTAAATAAAAATTACATTAATTATTCACTCCCAACCCCAAGTAAAATATAAAAAACTTTTAAAATTCAACAAATATTTCCTAAATATATTTTTAATAAGTCTAAAATTTATAGAACTTATTTTTGTATCACCGTTTATTTTAAAATTACATATGTTTGAATTTAACTTGTTTAATATCAATCGGAACATCAAATGAGTATTACAATTATTTAATATTTATTTTTAATATACTTTATTTATATATAAAGATATATTTTAAATAATAATTATTATAATATCCTATTTTTATTTTTATTAATCTTTTTATAACAACATATAATACTTCAAACTATATTTTAAATTATTATTTATATATACATACACACATATCTAATACAATTAATTGTTCGTGAATCGTCGAGAGCAGTCGAAGGTCAATGGTCAAATGATTTCTTGAAAAAAATAGTTCAAACATTTTAAGATTCAATTAAATAGACTTCGTTTATCGTGTCGAAACCATATAAAAATTAAGTTTAAATTTGGTCGAAAATTCCCGGGTCGTCACATATCACATTGGGGAGACCGTAAGTTAAGCCGTGTTTTCTTTAAAGCGTTAAATGCGGGGAACCCAAATGCAATTTTACGCTACGGGTTAAAAACCTGTTTTGACTCAACATATCCCAACATAGGATTTCGTGAATTAGAAAGAGCTTCTAACATGCAACATAAAGAAGCATTTAATGCTTACGGGTTAGTGATGTTCGCTTCTTACTAAAGTGAGAAAAAGAACATTGGATTGCAACTTTTAAATAAAACCTTCCCACAAGTGACGGATTCCGTAGTTGTGGTGAGAAACAAGGTTTTTAGATTATTACGGGGCTGTTGGACATTAAAAAACCCTCGTCCTTTTGACGACCTTACAACATGCTGCCTAGCCAATGGTCATAACGGTTATTTTCCACAAGACCAAGGATGGGAAGTCGTCTTAGTAAAACCAGAATCATGACTTGTTTCTGGACTTATGAATTACGTGTCTTTATTTCCTTTGCTGAACAACTTGCGTATTAACTAGATTTATCTTCAAAACTGTCATGTATCATAGTGTACTATATTTCATGTTATATGTAATATAGTGAAGTTGTAAGTTTGAAGAATATTTGTATGTGACATATTATTATAATCAGTTTTTCATATGGAATTGTAGTAGTTGAATTGTATATTAGCTACTAAGTATGAACTTAACGGGTAGGTAGTTGATGTGGAAGCTAAGGGGTATAAAATACTATTAAATTTTAGCAGAAAATACTATTAAATACGATACAATTTTACACAAGATATTTATTTATTTATAGAATGGATATACTTAAACCTTGCTACAACACTTATAGGCAGTGTACCTAATCGTACAGTAGTGTAGTTTTTAGTAAGTCCGGTTCGTTCCACAGGGAAATCTTTAAACAAAGCTCAACGCTATATTAGTTTACTTTTATAAAAATACAAATATATATATAAGTAATATTATTATTATAAAGGGGGGTTTTTACCGTTTAATGACCGGTTTGTCGATTTTAAGACTTTAGTCGCAGTTAAAACCTAATGTAAAATATAAAATAAATACAAGACTTAAATTAAAGCTTAAAGTAAATAACGATAATGAAATTACGAATAATAAAAATGCGATAAAATTAAATTGCGATAATAAAAAAGTATGATAATTAAAAGTGCGATTAAATGAAATAACAATAAATAAAAGTGCGATAATTAGAAGTGCAATTAAATAATAAATAAAGGAAATTAAATATGAAATAAAAGAATTATGCTTATTTAAACTTCCGTAATCATGATGTTTGACGTGTTGATTTTAGTTTTATGCCCATGGGTTAATTGTCCTTTGTCCTGGATTATTCAATATGTCCATCTGGTTTTTGTCCATAACAGTCCATCAGTCATAAATATAAATTGCAAGTGTCCTTGTCAAATTATTATTATACCCGAAGATAAATATTCCAAGTAATTGGGGATTCGAATTGTAACAAGGTTTTAATACTTTGTTTAATGAATACACCAGGTTATCGACTGCGTGTAAACCAAGGTTTTACTACTTTGTTAACAATTACACCAATTACCCTTGAATGTAATTTCACCCCTGTTTCAATTATTCTAGTGGCTATTAATCCATTCCCGTGTCCGGTTAAATGAACGATTATTCGTACAAATAAATACCCCGCCCATCGTGTCCGATCGAGTGTTTATGGTAATTTATAGGGACGCCCAATTGTAAATCTTTATATTAACATTAACAAACTTTCATTTAGTTAAACAAATATAAAGCCCATTAATAGCCCATAGTCTAGTTTCCACAAGTGTCGTTCTTTTGTCCAAACCCCAATTATGGTACAAAGCCCAATTACCCAATTTTAGTAATTAGCCCAACATCATGATTACTTCGTTTTAAATAAGCATAATAATAACTTAGCTACGAGACATTAATATAAAAAGGTTGAACATAACTTACAATGATTAAAAATAGCGTAGCGTTACACGGACAGAATTTCGACTTACACCCTTACAACATTCGCTAACATACCCTTATTATTAGAATTATAATTAAAATTAAAATATAAATTATAAATATATATATTACTTCGTATGAATGAGAAGAAAAAATGATGATGATTTTGATCAGAATTCGGGTTGATTTATAGCCAGACTTGATTTTTGGGGCTCCGCGACTCGCGGCCAAATACCCTTAAAACTCCGCGAGTCGCGGAGAGGTATTTACAGTTTACACCCTTGGAGTTTCCTGCTGCCGACGGTTTTAAATATATATATATAATATATATATATATAATTAATATAATTAATTATATATTATATTATATTTATACATATAGTTAACTTGTAATTTTTAGTCCGTTGCGTCGAGCGTTAAGAATTGACTCTGGTCCCGGTTCCGGATTTTCGAACGTCCTCGCGTACAATTTAATATCTTGTACTTTGCGTTTTGAATCTTGTACTCTTGTGATTTTGAGACGTTTCTTATCAATAATTGGAACCTTTTTGATTGTCTTTTGTTCTTTTGAGCTTTTTGGTCGTTTGCGTCTTCAAATCGTCGAATCTGTCTTTTGTCTTCACCTTTTATTATTTAAACGAATATCACTTGTAAATAGAACAATTGCAACTAAAAGCTTGTCTTTCTTGAGGAATAATGCTATGAAATATATGTTCGTTTTTAGCATTATCAAATATTCCCACACTTGAGCGTTGCTTGTCCTCAAGCAATATCGTCTTGAAATACTAGAATCACTTCTTTATTCTTCACACTTTGTACATCAGTGATTTCTATACGGCGGTATAAACAATGGTAGTAACGATATGGTTTACAGTCCCACATGACTATAAAAATTTAGATCCATTAAGGAAATTGGATCTTTATGAAAACATTTGATCTTTTGAAAATTAAATCTAGTTTTTACCCTAGATAAGTTTTCCGGAATAACCCTTTACCGGTGTTTGCAAAATATTTTTGTGGGTTTGGTGGGTTACAGATTTGAAAATTTTAGCTCAAAACTTGCGGTTTTGTGTCACCCACTTGCTAACCTTGTATTAGGAAAGCAACACGTCCAGTTTACTTGTTCCGTATATTACCTTTCGGCAAACTACCGTCCGGTTGTAAAGGAAAGCGTTGAACAAGCAACTGTTAAGGCAATGTCCCGTGACATGCTTTTGATTATGGTCTATAACGTGTCGGACGCAATTACTATCCTTGGTAGGAGCAATAGTAAAGCTCACCCTTATAATTTGTCGGTCTGGCACAAGGTCCTGTCTTTGACCATGCTATGCAACCACCGTTCTTACGGTTGACACCCGATTTAGTTCAGGTGACCTAATGAATTCCAGGTGAATTCCTAGGATTTTACGTTCAATGGTAATGAACGCATTGAAAATAGGGTTTTCAGAAAACAAATCGGTTTGTATTTTTGATCAAAATATTTTCTCGTTTAAGCTCGAGTTTAGATATCATTGAATTCCATGAGTTTGTAATTCTCAATCTTTAAGGTCAATCTCTAGGATTGAGTAATATCAGTCTTAAAAGCTGATTTTTAATCTTTAAGGAGATTATCCTTTCTGGGGATCTGATTCACTAGTCTTATCCAGCTAATTTGCACGGTGCCTCCCCATTGTACGAGATAAATCCTTCTCATGGTTAGGATAAATCTGACCACTTGGCGACCCTGTTTAATGCTGAGGTCCGTGGATTTCCTGCTGATTTTAGTGATGACTTTTCTAGATTTTTCGTCAACCTACAGCTGGTCTGAACGACAACTTCATGACCTAAATCAAGAAGCGCGTGTCTTTTTCGGAAGACTTTACTTCCTTTTAATGATGGAATTGATTCATCGTGTAGATCCATCTCTTCTTTTCTTTCATCGGGTAAAACAGTTTAGTTTAGTTCAAAGCAAAAGTATTTTCAGTTATTTGTTACAAATATATGTGACATATGTTTAAAATAACTTGGTAAATTTTCCCACACTTGGCTTTTTATTTTTCTTTTTATTGTCCTCTATTCCATTTTAAATGAATTTTAACATTTTAGTTTGTTTCTCAATTTATGTCCTTTCCGAGGTAACAATAATTTCGGTGTTAAAACCTAGTTTTATCGTTCATAAATATGTATAAACATGATTTGAATTCATTTAATTGAAAAATTTTACTAGAATTGGGTAGTCAGTATATAAGACTAGTGCTGTTCTTTTTTATCAGAGAGCACTAGATTCTAATACAACTACTGCTTTACTAGTATTTTAATGGTAACCAAGTGTTTAATAAAAATTTTTAAAATCCGAAAGAATTTAACCCCTTCCCACACTTAAGATCTTGCAATGCCCTCATTTGCAAGAAATCAGTAACAATTTAAATTATTGAGGGTGATTTGTGTGAAAATGATTAAATTTTTACCAAAGTTTCCAAATATATTGGCGTTTGTTTGCTGAATGATAAATGGTGCACGTCATTTGTTCATTCCGTCTTGTTGTTATTTCACATATATTTTGCATCATTGTCGTCAAAATTACTTGCTTTTGCTGAACTTAATGCCAGTCTTTGAAAATGCGTTGTTTTACCCTGTTATGTACATAAGATAAATTGCAAACATATATACATATTTTTGAAGTTTGGTATATTACCCCACATTCAAAAATTATTAAAATCTAAGAATAAAAGTTAGATAATTATAAAAATGATTACAATATTAACAAAAGTATTAAATGTATCAATAATTACAAATTACAAAATAATAAAAAATAATAAATAAACTAAGGATGATATTGGTACCAATAGGGGTTCCACGCATAACCATAAGTGCTATAGAATGCTTCGGCAGGGTCATACGTAGGATATGGTGGCTGCATCTCTATCGACCAAGGAGGGAAGACGGGTTTCGGAGTAGGAATATAGTTTCTACCTATATGTTGGCAATGCGCTATGATCTGGTTCTGATGAACTTGCCAATCTTCAAATGCTCTCTGTCTAGCATTTTCGTATTCCTGAGAAGCTATAAACCTATGCATTTCTTGCATCTCATTCCCCCCTCCTACATTACCTTGTTCCTGGTTTCTCTCTACCTGTGGATGTCTACCATTGTATCGTACTGCGGCGTTATTTCGCCGCTTCAACACTTTCGCACCATGGTATACATTTAAACCTATAGTGTCGCGGGGTTCCGGCTCTTCTACTAATAATCCCCCCCGACTTATATCCACACCGAGATATTCACCAATCAAAGTAATAAAAATACCACCTCCTATTATGCTATGTGGACGCATCCCTCGAACCATAGCTGATAAATAATAACCCACACAATATGGTATACTTACAGCGCTGTGTGGGTCTCGAATACACATATGGTAAAACAAATCTTGTTCATTTACCTTTTCTTTGTTTTTACCCCTTTGTGTAATCGAATTAGCTAAAAACCTATGTATTACTCTTAATTCGGCTCTATCTATATCCAAATAAGAGTAGTTTCCCCCTTTGAAACGGTGGTGGCTTGTCATTTGACTCCACACACCGTGTGTATCAAAATTCTCATCTATTTTCCTACCGTTTAGTATCAATCCTCTACAATCGGCAGACGCTAATTCCTCAGGCGTATATATACGTAAAGCCTGAGCCATGTCCAGTAAAGACATGTGTCGCATCGAACCGCCTAACAAAAATCTAATAAAAGAACGATCGGTTAAACTAGCTACCCGATCATTCAACTCTATACTACATAACAACTCTTCACACCATACTTTATATACAGGTCTGCGTATGGTGAATAAACATATCCAGTCATTAAAATAAGAATTACCATACCTCTGTACCAGTAATTCCCTAATTGGCCCGGCCAATTCTACAGCTTCCAAGGGTCCCCATTCTATGACCCTTGGTACCTCAACAACCTTGGAATGAAGAGTATGCAAACCCCGTTGATATTTTGGATAATCTATCCAAAGTCTGTCAAATCTCAGGTTCGGGTGCAACTGTTCCAAGTGCATATCTGAAAAGGTCATGACTGGATGAGGTACATCCTGCTTGTAGTAGTTATCTACCTCCTGTTGTTCCAAGTTCTCAGCAGGAGCATGACGGGCTTGGGATGAAGATTCACCCCTTTCATTCTGCAAAACACATCAAACACAAATTTTGTGCATCCAAATATGCATTAGTGTCAGCAAAATCATCAATCAAAATAATCACAATGACATTATCAATTTATATCAAACTTAAGCTCATTTTCACATTTTTATCAAATCTACACTTTTTCAAATAAGCATATACGAAAATTTTCGCCAAGTTTATAAACATTCAACTTAAATAACATGTCAAAATAATCATTACTAGCAAATAAACAAGTCTCAAATGGCATTATTTTTCAAAAATCAAGTTCATGAATTTTGGACTTGAAAAAGTCCACTTTAATTCTCAAAATCATGTTTAGGCTCAAAGTTTGGATCATTTAACTACCTAGACATGTTACACTACTTAATTTAGCAACAATTCATGACAAAAATCGGCCATAACCTGTTTATATCAAAAAGCCCCAAATTGCTCAAGAACACAAACCCTAGATTATTCAAAATTTGAAGTTTAAGGCTTCTAATCATGTTAAACAGCATCAATCTAGGTTATACAAGCATAATACATAAACAATTTAAGTCTAATTACACTAAAAAGCATCAAAATCAAATTGGGAAAAAATAGCTCAAGAACGCTAAAATTCGAATTAAATGGTGTTTAGGTGTAGAAATTTACCGTTTTTCTTGAGTAGTTCTTAGATATCATCCTTCTCAACATGATTTTAGCAAAAAATTTGGTGATTAACGGTTAAAAATTGAGATTTTTGGGGTGTTTTTGGGTGTATTTTCGGGTTCTTTTTCGCAGTTTGTTCGGGTTGTTTTTGTGTGTGGGAGTATACTGATCGAGCAGCTCTTTTATATTTTTTTTTCTGGGTTTTGGACCCTCCGCGAGTCGCGGAGGTTTTCACTTAAAACTCCGCGAGTCGCGGAGTTATTTTTTTTTTTTTTTTTTTTTTTTTTTTTTATAATCTTTTACTTATAAAACAATTAAGAAATTAATTTTAAAATTTTGTTTCCCTTGTTATTTAGGACGAGGTCGTTTCGGATCGATGTCCTAGTCCGTCCCTCGATAAAATTTTAAAATTTGTCTTTTTGTAGCGATTGTTTTAAAAGCTAAGTTTTTTTGGGTTTTTTAATGTTTTTGGCATACTTTAAATCAATAAGATTAAAAATAATGATAATAAAAGTTCTCGTCCCTCCCTCGGGTAAAGCAATTTCAGTTCAAAGACCTAGTCTTCAACTTACGACGAATTTTAAAAATCATATTCTTAACTTAATGAGATAAAGTAAATTTTTGTTTTTAAATTCACACAACATAAATATAAAATTCAAAATTAATAATAAAAAAAAAATCATACCAAACTTAAAATTTGAAATGCATAAAATTAAAAATTCATATTTTTAAAAAAAATTCACACCAAACTTAATTAAAAATTCATATTATAAATTCACACCAAACTTATATTAATTTTTCAAATATTTACAATTTTAAAAATATTGTTTTTACAAAGTTTACAATATTAATTTAAGATTTAAATATTATGGTAAAAATAAAATTAAAAATCTTTTTGTCTTTTTATCCCACTTTAATCAATCAAATATTATCAAAAATATGCGCCCCTCTTTTCGGTAAAGTAATTTCGGTTCCAAGACCTAATTTAACTCATGACGAATTTTTTGAAATATTTTGGTTTGATTGTTTAAAGATATTTATACCTTAAGAATAAACGTTAAATTTCGCAGTGATGTAATAAATTTTTGAACAATATTAATAATTTCGGTCGCCAAACCTAATTTTATTTAATACCAATTTAATACTTTTTAGCGAACAAATTAGCGTTTATTATCAAAAGGTTAAAAATAAAAATAAAAATAAAAACTATACAGACATACCTGTGAAATAGATTTCTTAGTTATATGATCTATTATATTCATAAGATAGTCGGTTTAATTGGTTTTCCATGGCTGCATAGGCGTAACCTCGAGCATTCATTGTCTTTTCTTCTAAACATATGAACGGTCCGTCTCTGCATAAAGTAACAAATTCGGTATTTGAATAGGTTTGATTATTTGAACATTTACCTCCATGTGACCATTTTCCGCATTTGTGACATTTTTCTAGGTGTCGTGCTCTTCTTTTTGCTGCGGATTTTGATTTTCCTTTACCAAATTGTAACTTATTATCTTCGCATCTGGATCCTTTTCTAACTCCGTCCATTCTTTCTCTGATTACTGATACTATTTCACTCGGTAGTATGTCATTATTACGTTTAGTGATCAAAGCGTGTAGCATTAGACCATGGTTTAGTTCACAGGCAGTCTTCATTTCGTAAAAACCTAAAAAAAATAAAAATTCAGAATGGGGGGGAGAAGACTAGTTCTTTAGGGTCTGCTAGGGAAAGACCATACGTGTTCCATTTTCGAGAACTACACGAAAACAGACAATCTAACTCTAACAGAAATACATATTATCCTTTAAAGACTTGATTCTCCCCACACTTAGTTAGCTGTGGTATCGAAATTGTGATTAACTTCGTTGTCGACTTCCATCGGACCCTGTATGTAATGTTTAACTCTGTGACCATTAACTTTAAATTCAATCCCATTTGAATTTATTAATTCTATCGTTCCGTATGGGAAAACTCTTTTGACTATGAATGGTCCAGACCATCTTGATTTCAATTTTCCAGGAAATAGCTTGAATCGTGAATTGAAAAGAAGAACTCTGTCTCCTTCTTTGAATTCTTTTGAACTTCTGATTCTTTTATCATGCCATTTCTTCGTTCTTTCTTTATAGATTAACGAATTTTCGTATGCTTCATGTCTTAATTCTTCTAATTCGTTTAGTTGACTTAATCGTAGACGTCCGGCTTCATGTAAATCAAGATTACATGTCTTCAAAGCCCAAAATGCTTTGTGTTCAATTTCTACTGGAAGATGACATGCTTTTCCATAAACAAGTCTAAAAGGTGTGGTTCCAATTGGAGTTTTGTAGGCTGTTCTAAAAGCCCAGAGTGCATCCTCCAATTTAATGGACCATTCCTTCGGATTTGATCCTACGGTTTTCTCTAGAATACGTTTTAAAGCTCGGTTGGTATTTTCAACTTGTCCACTTGTTTGTGGATGATATGCGGTGGAGATTTTATGAGTTACTCCATATCTTTTAAGAACTTTCTCAAGTTGATTATTACAGAAATGAGTACCCCGATCACTTATTAAAGCTTTCGGTGTTCCAAACCTTGCAAAAAGACGTTTTAAAAAGTTTACTACAACTCGTGCATCGTTAGTTGGGAGAGCTTGTGCTTCCGCCCATTTAGATACATAATCAATGGCTACGAGTATATATAAATTATTATGAGATTTTGGAAATGGACCCATAAAGTCAATACCCCAAATGTCAAATACTTCACATACTTGGATGACATTTTGTGGCATTTCATCACGTTGACTTATTTTTCCGGCCCTTTGACATGCATCACAGGATTTGCAAAGAAGGTGTGCGTCTTTGTAAATTGTAGGCCAATAGAATCCAGCTTCATAAACTTTTCTTGCTGTTAGTTGAGGCCCATAATGCCCTCCTGTTGGTCCTGTGTGACAATGGTTTAAAATTTTACTAGCTTCATCTCCAAATACACATCGGCGTATTATTCCATCGGGACAACTTTTAAACAGATGTGGATCTTCCCAGAAATAGTGTTTTATATCACTGAAGAATTTCTTTCGTCTTTGGTACGATAATCCTTTTTCAAGGAATCCACAAACTAAGTAGTTTGCATAGTCTGCAAACCATGGGATTTCTTTATAATCTATCTTCAATAGATATTCATCAGGAAAGTTGTCTTGTATGGCTGATTCATTCAGAACTTCTAATTCGGGATTTTCAAGACGAGAAAGATGATCAGCGGCGAGATTTTCTGCTCCCTTTTTATCTCGGATTTCAATATCAAACTCTTGTAAGAGTAAGATCCAACGGATTAATCTTGGTTTAGCATCTTGTTTTGAAAATAGGTATTTAAGAGCAGAATGGTCGGTATAGACCACCGTTTTTGCTAGAACGAGATATGATCGAAATTTGTCAAAAGCAAAGACAATAGCAAGGAGTTCTTTTTCAGTAGTTGTATAGTTCGTTTGTGCTCCTTGTAATGTCTTACTAGCATAATATATAGGTTGAAATCGTTTTTCAATCCTTTGTCCTAAAACGGCTCCCATTGCAAAATCACTTGCATCGCACATTAGTTCAAATGGTAGATTCCAATTTGGTGTTATCATGATCGGTGCATTAGTGAGTTTTTCTTTAAGAATATTAAAAGATTTGATACATTCATCTGAAAAGATGAATGGCGCATCCTTTTCTAGGAGTTTATTCATAGGAGTGGCAATTTTAGAAAAATCTTTTATAAAACGTCGGTAAAAACCGGCATGCCCTAGAAAACTCCTAACTCCTCTAACATTGGTGGGATGTGGAAGTTTAGCAATTACATCTACTTTAGCTCTATCCACTTCAATTCCTTCTTTTGAAATTTTATGTCCAAGAACGATGCCTTCTTTAACCATAAAATGGCATTTCTCCCAATTAAGTACTAGATTTGATTTTTCGCATCTAATTAGCATTCGTTCCAGATTAACTAGACATGATTTAAATGTATCACCGAAGACTGAAAAGTCATCCATGAATACTTCCATGCATTCTTCTATCATGTCATGAAAAATCGCCATCATACACCTTTGAAAGGTTGCAGGGGCGTTACAAAGTCCAAATGGCATGCGTTTGTAAGCAAAAGTACCATAAGGGCACGTGAATGTGGTTTTCTCTTGATCTTCGGGTGCTATTGGAATTTGAAAATATCCGGAAAATCCATCTAGAAAACAATAGTAACTATTTCCGGCTAATCTTTCCAACATTTGATCTATGAAAGGTAAGGGAAAGTGATCTTTTCTGGTGGCGTCATTTAATTTTCTATAATCAATACATACACGCCATCCTGTTACAGTCCTAGTAGGAATAAGCTCATTTTTCTCATTTGTAATGACAGTCATGCCACCCTTCTTAGGCACGCATTGAACTGGGCTTACCCATGGACTATCAGAAATTGGATATATCAAACCTGCATCTAGCAGTTTAATAATCTCTTTCTTAACTACATCTTGCATATTAGGATTTAGTCTTCGTTGGCGTTGCACATACGTTTTATGACCTTCTTCCATAAGGATTTTATGTGTGCAATACGAAGGACTTATTCCTTTAATATCATGAATCTTCCATGCAATGGCTGGTTTATGAGCTTTCAACACAGAAATGAGTTGTGATTTCTCATTTTCAGTAAGAGAAGACGATATTATTACAGGTAATTCAGATTCACCATGTAAATAAGCGTATTCCAAATGGTTTGGAAGTGGCTTTAACTCTAATTTCGGAGGTTCTTCTATCGATGATTTATATCGATATCTGTCTTCTTCTTTTAGCATTTGAATTTCTTCTGTTGTTGGTTCATATCCATTAGCTATAAGTGTAGCTAACATTTCAGCTTCATCAATTGGTTCATTACCTTCTCCTAAAGAACATTCTCCTGTTCCTTGTAATTCTGGAAATTCTTCTAATAATTCTGCATGTGCATCTATAGTTTGAATATAATAACATGTATCATCTGCAGATTGTGGTTGTTGCATTGCTCTATCAACTGAAAAGGTAACACTCTCATCCTCTATACTTAGGGTCAGTTTCTTACCGAACACGTCTATCATTGCTTTAGCCGTGTTTAAGAATGGTCTTCCTAATATGAGAGGAACTTGAGAATCTTCTTCCATGTCCAAAACAACAAAATCTACTGGAAATACTAAAGTACCAACTTTAACTAGCATGTTCTCCATTATCCCTCTAGGATATTTTATTGATCTATCGGCTAGTTGTATGCTTATTCTGGTTGGTTTCAATTCTCCAAGGTCTAGTTTAGCGTATAGTGAATACGGCATTAGATTTATACTAGCACCTAAATCTGCTAATGCTTCTATTGAACTAAGACTACCCAGAAAACATGGAATTGTGAAACTTCCTGGATCAGATAGTTTTTCTGGTATCTTATTCAACAGCACTGCTGAACAATTAGCATTCATAGTAACAGCCGAGAGTTCTTCCATTTTCTTTCTATTCGTGATTAGATCTTTCAAGAATTTAGCATACCTAGGCATTCCTGAAATCACATCAATGAAAGGAAGATTTACATTTATCTGTTTAAACATATCCAAGAATTTGGATTGCTCGGCTTCAAGTTTTTCTTTCTTCATTTTACTCGGATAAGGAAGTGGTGGTTGATATGGTTTAACATAAGGTTTATCCTTAACTGTGTTATCTTTATTAACCTTTTCAACTACCGGTTCTTTTTCCTTATCCTGATCAGGTTGTGGTTCTTGTGTAGTAGGAATAGTTTCATCAGAAGTTACAGGTATTTCAGGTGTTTTAAGTGTTGTACCACTTCTTGTGGTAATAGCTTTAGCTGTTTCATTCCGGGGGTTAGCGTTTGTATCACTAGGTAAACTTCCCGGTTTTCTTTCACCTATTAACCTTGCTAGGTTACTTACTTCTTGTTCCAGATTTTGAATAGAAGCTTGTTGATTTCTAAATGCTTGAGCATTTTGTTCATTGGTTTGTTTTTGAGATGTGAAAAACTGCGTTTGAGTTTCAACTAGCTTTGTCATCATATCTTCTAAATTCGGCTTTTTATCATCGGTTTGTTGTGGTGGTTTGTTATGAAAATTCGGTCTTTGCTGATTGTAAGTATTATTGGATAATTGTGGATTGCTAGGACCTTGTTGGTTGTTGTATGGAATATTTCGGTTATAATTCTGGTTTTGATTGTAAATCGGTCTTGGCGGTTGATAATTATTCTGATAATTATTTCCAGGCCTTTGGTTTATGTATGAAATATTCTCTCTTTGTTCCATTGTTAATTCAATACTGAGACAATCTTTTGTCAAATGTGGTCCTCCACACTGCTCACAACTAATTCGTATTGAGTGAATATCCTTAGTCATCTTTTCCATTCGTCTCTCCACAGCATCTATCTTTGCGGAAATGGAATCTAAGTCATGGCTAGAATCGGCTCTAGCTGCTTTAGATGATCTAATGATATCTTTTTCTTGGTGCCACTCATGTGAGTGGGAAGCAGTATTATCAATAATTTTGTAAGCATCAGTTTCGGTTTTCTTCATAATCGAACCACCAGCTGCTATATCTATGTCTTTCCTTGTAGTGATGTCGCATCCTTGGTAGAATATTTGTACTATTTGGCAGGTGTCTAAACCATGTTGCGGACATCCTCTTAACAACTTTCCATATCTTGTCCACGCCTCATATAGAGTTTCATTTGGTTTCTGTGTGAACGTAACAATTTCTGCTTGAAGTCTTACGGCTTTAGATGCAGGAAAAAATTGTTTAAGAAATTTGTCAACTAAAACATCCCATGTATCAATCGCCCCTTCAGGTAACGATTCCAACCAATCTTTGGCTTCTCCCTTTAAAGTCCAGGGAAATAACATGAGATATATCTGTTCATCCTCCACTTCTCGTATTTTAAATAGTGTGCAGATCCTATTGAAGGTACGTAGATGTTCATTTGGATCTTCCTTTGGCGCACCACTAAATTGGCATTGATTAGTCACCATGTGTAGAATTTGTCCTTTGATTTCATAATCTGGCGCATTAATGTCTGGATGAGTAATTGCGTGACCTTGGCCAGTGCGTTTAGCTCTCATTCGGTCTTCCATACTTAAAGGTTCCAGATTCTCCATAATTGAATTTGTTGAATCGGTATCACTAGATGATTCTGATTTAATAGTTCGTTCCTCAACAATCTCTGTTTGAATGATTGGTGGTTCCGGAGGAAAGTTTAATGGTTCAGGATCTACGAACCGTTCCTGAATATTTTCTGGATTCTCAATTGTGAGGTTGGGTTCAAAAAATGGATTATCGGAAATTTGAACTGAAGTACTTGGTCGACTGGATGACGATTCTAAAGAAAAATCAACGGCGGTTATATTTGTTAAACGATGTCTTGATCGAGTTACAGGTGGTGAACGTACAAAAGGTGATGAACGTCTTGCTCGGTGCATTCACTGAATATCCTATTAGTTTTTTAAAAGGAAAGAAAAATTATAATAAGTTATCCAATCAATAGACTTTTCTGATTTTGCCCACGTTTCGAATAGCCAAAAGATGCAGCAGAGGGGCAGGATTCGTTTGGTCTCAATATAATTGAGGACTGTTTGGCTCCAATAACCCGGTCCACGTACAAATCCAACTATTACTACGAACCAGAAAATTTTGATGTCTATTAATTTAACCACTTAAAATAAATTTTCGTAATTTTAAGAAATTTAGATAAGAAGTAAAAAAAAATTCTAAGTCCTAAAAACTAGAATAGCGAGAAATAAGAGAGAAAAAGAGTTCGTCGCAAAAGGTCGAAAAAGAAAAATGGTTAAAAAATAAAAGGTGACGGAAAAATAAAAGAAACTTAAAAATACTTAAAAATACTTAACTAACCTAACCTTATTACTACAACTAACTTAAAATTATAATCACAAATTGAAATTACTAATTGGAATGATAATTGATACATAGTAAAAGGTCTAAAAATATTAAAGCTTACAAGGAAAAACTAAATTCCAAATGGAAATAACTTAAAAAGAAACTAAAACTTAAAAAGGCGTCGCAAAATTCTAAAGCACCTAAATCTTAGTCTAAAGAAAAAGCACTTAAGGAATTCTACGGCAAAGCCTAAAAATCTAGGAGTAAAAATAACTATAGCAAAAACTAATTTTAAAATTAAATATGAGCTAAAAAATACAAAAGTTACGCTACAACGATTAAAAAGGTACAAAATATAAAAATATACAAAAAGTTGTAAAAAGTACAATTTTTATAAAAATATTATTTTTATATTATTTATTTAATAAAACTACTAATTTTACAATTTAATAAAACTAATTAAACTAAAATATAAAAAGTAAAAAGTAAAATAAAACTAATAATAATAATAATAATATTTAGGTTTTAATAATAATAATAATTAAAAATAACCCGTGATTAGGGTTTTTGTCCGTGTGTCAGAAGGCCTCCGCGAGTTGCGGTGATAAATGAGGAAAACCCCGCGAGTCGCGGGGTTCAGGAATTCAGTTGACAGCTTTTGTTTTTACGCGTTTTTCTTTAATTTTTTTTTTTTTATTTTGTTTTCTGTTTTTTAAATAATTAAAAGATATTAAAATTAAAACTTATATTTTTATAAACTAAAATAAAAATAAAGAAACTTATAAAACTTAAATATTTAACAAAATCCTAAAAATACTAATATTTTTGTTTTTCTTTTTATATTTTTCGAATTTTTAAAACGTAATTTTACAAAAATGACTTTTAATAAAAGTAGATAAAATTTTTTTTTTTTTTTTTTATATTTTATATTAGCGTTGCGCTTCCGGCTTTTAAGATAGAATTTCCCCGGCAGCGGCGCCAAAAATACTTGATGTGGAAGCTAAGGGGTATAAAATACTATTAAATTTTAGCAGAAAATACTATTAAATACGATACAATTTTACACAAGATATTTATTTATTTATAGAATGGATATACTTAAACCTTGCTACAACACTTATAGGCAGTGTACCTAATCGTACAGTAGTGTAGTTTTTAGTAAGTCCGGTTCGTTCCACAGGGAAATCTTTAAACAAAGCTCAACGCTATATTAGTTTACTTTTATAAAAATACAAATATATATATAAGTAATATTATTATTATAAAGGGGGGTTTTTACCGTTTAATGACCGGTTTGTCGATTTTAAGACTTTAGTCGCAGTTAAAACCTAATGTAAAATATAAAATAAATACAAGACTTAAATTAAAGCTTAAAGTAAATAACGATAATGAAATTACGAATAATAAAAATGCGATAAAATTAAATTGCGATAATAAAAAAGTACGATAATTAAAAGTGCGATTAAATGAAATAACAATAAATAAAAGTGCGATAATTAGAAGTGCAATTAAATAATAAATAAAGGAAATTAAATATGAAATAAAAGAATTATGCTTATTTAAACTTCCGTAATCATGATGTTTGACGTGTTGATTTTAGTTTTATGCCCATGGGTTAATTGTCCTTTGTCCTGGATTATTCAATATGTCCATCTGGTTTTTGTCCATAACAGTCCATCAGTCATAAATATAAATTGCAAGTGTCCTTGTCAAATTATTATTATACCCGAAGATAAATATTCCAACTAATTGGGGATTCGAATTGTAACAAGGTTTTAATACTTTGTTTAATGAATACACCAGGTTATCGACTGCGTGTAAACCAAGGTTTTACTACTTTGTTAACAATTACACCAATTACCCTTGAATGTAATTTCACCCCTGTTTCAATTATTCTAGTGGCTATTAATCCATTCCCGTGTCCGGTTAAATGAACGATTATTCGTACAAATAAATACCCCGCCCATCGTGTCCGATCGAGTGTTTATGGTAATTTATAGGGACGCCCAATTGTAAATCTTTATATTAACATTAACAAACTTTCATTTAGTTAAACAAATATAAAGCCCATTAATAGCCCATAGTCTAGTTTCCACAAGTGTCGTTCTTTTGTCCAAACCCCAATTATGGTACAAAGCCCAATTACCCAATTTTAGTAATTAGCCCAACATCATGATTACTTCGTTTTAAATAAGCATAATAATAACTTAGCTACGAGACATTAATATAAAAAGGTTGAACATAACTTACAATGATTAAAAATAGCGTAGCGTTACACGGACAGAATTTCGACTTACACCCTTACAACATTCGCTAACATACCCTTATTATTAGAATTATAATTAAAATTAAAATATAAATTATAAATATATATATTACTTCGTATGAATGAGAAGAAAAAATGATGATGATTTTGATCAGAATTCGGGTTGATTTATAGCCAGACTTGATTTTTGGGGCTCCGCGACTCGCGGCCAAATACCCTTAAAACTCCGCGAGTCGCGGAGAGGTATTTACAGTTTACACCCTTGGAGTTTCCTGCTGCCGACGGTTTTAAATATATATATATAATATATATATATAATTAATATAATTAATTATATATTATATTATATTTATACATATAGTTAACTTGTAATTTTTAGTCCGTTGCGTCGAGCGTTAAGAATTGACTCTGGTCCCGGTTCCGGATTTTCGAACGTCCTCGCGTACAATTTAATATCTTGTACTTTGCGTTTTGAATCTTGTACTCTTGTGATTTTGAGACGTTTCTTATCAATAATTGGAACCTTTTTGATTGTCTTTTGTTCTTTTGAGCTTTTTGGTCGTTTGCGTCTTCAAATCGTCGAATCTGTCTTTTGTCTTCACCTTTTATTATTTAAACGAATATCACTTGTAAATAGAACAATTGCAACTAAAAGCTTGTCTTTCTTGAGGAATAATGCTATGAAATATATGTTCGTTTTTAGCATTATCAGTAGTACCGAATTTAAACTTATAAAATGCTAATATGAAGAAAAAGCTTTTATAAATGAGTTCATATTATGCTACGAAATACTATTGACTACTCTTAATATTCTGTATGATTAACTCGATTCAGTTGGCTATTTTGAAGGAAATGGCACCGACTACTCGACACACCATGAATATGAGCGAAGAGGAATTTCGTACCTTTCTTGCTGCAAACATAGCCGCAGTACAGGCTGCGCTACATACCAACAATAACTCTGAATCTAGCAATGCAGCTAACGGCGCAAGAAATCGTGTAGGATGCTCCTACAAATAATTCACTGCCTGCAAACCTTTGGAATTTGATGGAACCGAAGGACCAATTGGATTGAAACGGTGGACCGAGAAAGTCGAATCGGTGTTTGCAATAGGTAAGTGTACTGAAGAGGACAAAGTTAAGTACGCTACGCATACCTTCACAGGTACTGCGTTAACGTGGTGGAACACCTATCTTGAACAGGTAGGACAAAATGCTGCTTACGCACTACCGTGGTCGGCATTCAAGCAATTGATGAACGAGCAGTACCGTCCTAGAAACGAAGTCAATAAACTCAAGGCAGAACTTAGAGAGTTACGAACACAAGGGTTCGACGTTACCACATATGAACGATGATTCACAGAGTTGTGCCTATTATGTCCGGGAGCATTCGAAGATGAAGAAGAGAAGATCGACGCGTTTGTAAAATGGTTACCAGTAAGGATTCAAGAAGATGTGAGTTCACACGAGCCCGCTTCTATACAGAAGGCAAGTCGAATGGCTCATAAACTCATAAATCAGATTGAGGGAAGAATTAAAGAGCAGGCAGCTGAAGAAGCCAACACGAAACTACTCAAGAGGAAGTGGGAGGAAAACGGTGACAAGAGTCACCAGTACAACAACAACAACAATTACAACCACAATCGCAACAACTATCCCAACAACCGCAACAATAATCGCAACAATAACCGCAATCCTAACAATAACTACAACAAACATCCCAACAACAATAACAACAACAACAACAACCGTTTCAACAACAATAACAATCCCAACAACAACCTCAATAACAACAACGGCAACAAAAACCAAAAACAGCCATGTCATAGGTGTGAAGAAAATCATCAGGGGTTTTGCACGACATTTTGCAACAGGTGTAAAAGAAATGGTCATAGCGCGACAAAGTGTGAGGTCTACGGACCAAAGTTTAACAGAACTAAAGGAACAAATAATGCCGGAACAAGTAATGCCGAAACAAATAGTATCGGAGCAAGTAATACCAACACTGTTTGTTATAAATGTGGAAAACCGGGCCACATTATTAGAAATTTCCCGAATCAGGGGAATACTAATGGGCAGGGCCGTGGAAGAGTTTTCAATATTAATGCGGCAGAAGCACAGGAAGACCCGGAGCTTGTTACTGGTACGTTTTTTATTGACGATAAATCTGCTTATGTTTTATTTGATTCGGGTGCGGATAGAAGCTATATGAGTAGAGAATTTTGTGCTAAATTAAGTTGCCCATTGACGCCTTTGGATAGTAAATTTTTACTCGAATTAGCAAACGGTAAATTAATTTCAGCAGATAATATATGTCGGGAGAGAGAAATTAAACTGGGGGATGAAACGTTTAAAATTGATTTAATACCATTCGAGTTAGGGAGTTTTGACGTAATAATTGGCATGGACTGGTTGAAAAAGGTGAGAGCAGAGGTCGTTTGTTACAAAAATGCGATTCGCATTATGCGTGAAAAAGGAAAACCTTTAATGGTGTACGGAGAAAAGAACAACGCGAAATTAAATCTTATTAGTAGTTTGAAGGCACAAAAACTAATAAGAAAAGGTTGTTACGTCATTCTAGCACACATCGAGGAAGTTAAACCTGAAGAAAAGAACATCAGTGATGTTCCCATCGCAAACGAATTTCTCGATGTATTTCCGAAGGAATTACCGGGATTACCCCCACATCGATCCGTTGAATTTTAAATAGACCTTGTACCAGGAGCTGCACCAATAGCTCGTGCTCTATACAGACTCGCACCCAGTGAAATGAAAGAATTACAAAGTCAGTTACAGGAACTTTTAGAGCGTGGTTTCATTCGACCAAGCACATCACCATGGGGAGCTCCTGTTTTGTTTGTCAAGAAGAAAGATGGTACATTCAGGTTGTGTATCGACTACCGAGAGTTGAACAAACTTACCATCAAGAACCGCTACCCACTACCGAGAATCGACGACTTATTTGATCAACTACAAGGCTCGTCTGTTTATTCGAAGATCGATTTACGTTCTGGATATCATCAAATGCGGGTGAAGGAGGATGATATTCCAAAGACTGCTTTTAGGACGCGTTACGGTCATTACGAGTTTATGGTTATGCCGTTTGGATTGACTAACGCACCAGCTGTGTTCATGGACCTCATGAACCGAGTGTGTGGGCCATATCTTGACAAGTTTGTCATTGTTTTCATCGATGACATACTTATTTACTCGAAGAATGATCAAGAGCACGAAGAACATTTGAAAAAAGTGCTAGAGTTGCTGAGAAAAGAAAAACTGTACGGTAAGTTTTCAAAGTGTGCATTATGGTTGGAAGAAGTTCAATTCCTCGGTCATATAGTGAACAAAGAAGGTATTCAGGTGGATCCAGCAAAGATTGAAACCGTTGAAAAGTGGGAAACCCCGAAAACTCCGAAACACATACGCCAGTTTTTAGGACTAGCTGATTACTACAAAAGGTTCATCCAAGACTTTTCCAGAATAGCAAAACCCTTGACTGCATTACTGCATAAAGGGAAGAAATTTGAATGGAAAGATGAACAAGAGAAAGCGTTTCAATTGTTAAAGAAAAAGTTAACTACAGCACCTATATTGTCATTGCCTGAAGGAAATGATGATTTTGTGATATATTGTGACGCCTCAAAGCAAGGTCTCGGTTGTGTATTAATGCAACGAATGAAAGTAATTGCTTATGCATCTAGACAATTGAAGATTCACGAACAGAATTATACGACGCGTGATTTGGAATTAGGCGCGGTTGTTTTTGCATTAAAGACTTGGAGGCACTACTTATATGGGGTCAAAAGTATTATATATACCGACCACAAAAGTCTTCAACACATATTTAATCAGAAACAACTGAATATGAGGCAGCGTAGGTGGATTGAATTGTTGAATGATTACGACTTTGAGATTCGTTACCACCCGGGGAAGGCAAATGTGGTAGCCGACGCCTTGATCAGAAAGGACAGAGAATCCATTCGAGTAAAAGCTATGAATATAATGATTCACACTAACCTTACTACTCAAATAAAGGAGGCGCAACAAGGAGTTTTAAAAGAGGGAAATTTAAAGGATGAAATACCCAAAGGATCGGAGAAGCATCTTAGTATTCGGGAAGATGGAACCCGATATAGGGCTGAAAGAATTTGGGTACCAAAATTTGGAGATATAAGAGAAATGGTACTTAGAGAAGCTCATAAAACCAGATACTCAATACATCCTGGAACGGGGAAGATGTACAAAGATCTCAAGAAACATTTTTGGTGGCCAGGTATGAAAGCCGATGTTGCTAAATACGTAGGGGAATGTTTGACGTGTTCTAAGGTCAAAGCGGAGCATCAGAAACCATCAGGTCTACTTCAACAACCTGAAATTTTGGAATGGAAATAGGAAAACATTACCATAGATTTCATCACTAAATTGCCAAGGACTGCAAGTGGTTTTGATACTATTTGGGTAATAGTTGATCGTCTCACCAACTCAGCACACTTCCTGCCAATAAGAGAAGATGACAAAATGGAGAAGTTAGCACGACTGTATTTGAAGGAAGTCGTCTCCAGACATGGAATGCCAATCTCTATTATCTCTGATAGGGATGGCAGATTTATTTCAAGATTCTGGCAGACATTACAGCAAGCATTAGGAACTCGTCTAGACATGAGTACTGCCTATCATCCACAAACTGATGGGCAGAGTAAAAGGATGATACAAACGCTTGAAGACATGCTACGAGCATGTGTTATTGATTTCGGAAACAGTTGGGATCGACATCTACCGTTAGCAGAATTTTCCTACAACAACAGCTACCATTCAAGCATTGAGATGGCTCCGTTTGAAGCACTTTATGGTAGAAAGTGCAGGTCTCCAATTTGTTGGAGTGAAGTGGGGGATAGACAGATTACGGGTCCAGAAATAATACTAGAAACTACCGAGAAGATCATCCAAATTCAACAACGGTTGAAAACCGTCCAAAGTCGACAAAAGAGCTACGCCGACATTAAAAGAAAAGATATATAATTTGAAATTGGAGAGATGATCATGCTTAAGGTTACACCTTGGAAAGGCATTGTTCGATTTGGTAAACGAGGGAAATTAAATCCAAGGTATATTGGACCATTCAAGATTATTGATCGTGTCGGACCAGTAGCTTACCGACTTGAGTTACCTCAACAACTCGCGGCTGTACATAACACTTTCCACGTATCGAATTTGAAGAAATATTTTGCTAAAGAAGATCTCACTATTCTGTTAGACGAAATCCAAATCAACGAAAAATTTCAATTCATCGAAGAACCCGTCGAAATAATGGACCGTGAGGTTAAAAGACTTAAACAAAACAAGATACCAATTGTTAAGGTTCAATGGAATGCTCGTAGAGGACCCGAGTTCACCTGAGAATGATAAGATCAGATGAAGAAGAAATACCCGCACTTATTTCCAGAAGATACGTCAACACCTCCAACTGCTTAAAATTTCGGGACGAAATTTATTTAACGGGTAGGTACTGTAGTGACCCGAACTTTTCCATGTTTATATATATTAAATGAAATTGATATTTACATGATTAAGTGTTTTCAACATGTTAAGCAATCAAACTTGTTAAGACTTGATTAATTGAAATAAGTTTCATATAAAAAATTGACCGGTGATTCACGAACGTTAAAACTTGTAAAAACTATATGATAACATATATATGATTATATATATAGTTAACATGATATTATGATAAGTAAGTATCTCATTAGGTATTTTAACAATGAGTTATATACATAAAATTGTGTTTATTGAATTAAGAAACTCGAAACGATATATATAACGATTATCGTTATAACAACGTCTTACTAATTACATATGAATCATATTAAGATATTGTTACACTATGTTTAATCATGATAAATGATAAGTAAACATGTCATTATGTATATTAACAATGAAATACATATGTAAAAACAAGACTACTAACTTAAGGATTTCGAAACGAGACATATATGTAACGATTATCGTTGTAACGACATTTAATATATATATATATATATATATATATATATATATATATATATATATATATATATATATATATATATATCATATTAAGATATATTAATATATCATAATATCATGATAATATAATAATTTAACATCTCATTAGATATAATAAACATTGGGTTAACAACATTTAACAAGATCGTTAACTTAAAGGTTTCAAATCAACATTTACATGTAACGACTAACGATGACTTAACAACTCAGTTAAAATGTATATACATGTAGTGTTTTAATATGTATTCATACACTTTTGAAAGACTTCAAGACATTTATCAAAATACTTCTACTTAACAAAAATGCTTACAATTACATCCTCGTTCAGTTTCATCAACAATTCTACTCGTATGCACCCGTATTCGTACTCGTACAATACATAGCTTTTAGATGTATGTACTATTGGTATATACACTCCAATGATCAGCTCTTAGCAGCCCATGTGAGTCACCTAACACATGTGGGAACCATCATTTGGCAACTAGCATGAAATATCTCATAAAATTACAAAAATATGAGTAATCATTCATGTCTTATTTACATGAAAACAAAATTACACATCCTTTATATCTAATCCATATACCAATGACCAAAAACACCTACAAACACTTTCATTCTTCAATTTTCTTCATCTAAGTGATCTCTCTCAAGTTCTATCTTCAAGTTCTAAGTGTTCTTCATAAATTCTATAAGTTCTAGTTTCATAAAATCAAGAATACTTCCAAGTTTGCTAGCTTACTTCCAATCTTGTAAAGTGATCATCCAACTTCAAGAAATCTTTCTTATTAACAGTAAGATATCTTTCTAATACAAGGTAATACTCATATTCAAACTTTGATTCAATTTCTATAACTATAACAATCTTATTTCGAGTGGAAATCTTACTTGAACTTGTTTTCGTGTCATGATTCTGCTTCAAGAACTTTCAATCCATCCAAGGATCCTTTGAAGCTAGATCTATTTTTCTCATTTCCAGTAGGTTTATCCACAAAACCTGAGGTAGTAATGATGTTCATAATATCATTCGATTCATATATATAAAACTACCTTATTCGAAGGTTTAAACTTGAAATCACTAGAACATAGTTTAGTTAATTCTAAACTTGTTTCGCAAACAAAAGTTAATCCTTCTAACTTGACTTTTAAAATCAACTAAACACATGTTCTATATCTATATGATATGCTAACTTAATGATTTAAAACCAGAAAACACGAAAAATACCGTAAAACCGAATATACGCCGTTGTAGTAACACCGCGGGCTGTTTTGGGTTAGTTAATTAAAAACTATGATAAATTTTGATTTAAAAGTTGATCTTCTGGGAAAATGATTTTTCTTATGAACATGAAACTATATCCAAAAATCATGGTTAAACTCAAAGTGGAAGTATGTTTTCCAAAATGGTCATCTAGACGTCGTTCTTTCGACTGAAATGACTACCTTTACAAAAACGACTTGTAACCTGTAATTCCGACTATAAACTTATAATTTTTCTGTATAGATTCATAAACTTAAGTTCAATATGAAACCATAGCAATTGGATTCACTCAAAACGGATTTAAAACGAAGAAGTTATGGGTAAAACAAGATTGGTTATTTTTGCTTGTTGTAGCTACGTGAAAATTGGTAACAAATCTATATTAATCATATCCTAGCTAACTTATATTGTATTATACATGTATTCTAATATATTATGTAATCTTGGGATACCATAGACACGTATGCAAATGTTTTGACATATCATATCGACCCATCTATATATATTATTTGGAACAACCGTAGACACTCTATATGCAGTAATGTTGGAGTTAGCTATACAGGGTTGAGGTTGATTCCAAAAAATATATATAGTTTGAGTTGTGATCTAGCCTGAGACGTGTATACACTGGGTCGTGGATTGATTCAAGATAATATATATCGATTTATTTCTGTACATCTAATTATGGACAACTAGTTGTAGGTTACTAACAAGGACAGCTGACTTAATAAACTTAAAACAGTAAAACGTATTAAAAATGTTGTAAATATATTTTGAACATACTTTGATATATATGTACATATTTGTTATAGGTTCGTGAATCGACCAGTGGCCAAGTCTTACTTCCCGACGAAGTAAAAATCTGTGAAAGTGAGTTATAGTCCCACTTTTAAAATCTAATATTTTGGGATGAGAATACATGCAGTTTTATAAATGTTTTACAAAATAGACACAAGTAAATGAAACTACATTATATGGGTGAATGATCGAAGCCGAATATGCCCCTTTTGCTTGGTAACCTAAGAATTAGTAAACCGATCTACTAATTGACGCGAATCCTAAAGATAGATCTATGGGGCCTAACGAACCCCATCCAAAGTACCGGATGCTTTAGTACTTCGAATTCGATTATATCATGTCCGAAGGATTTCCCGAAATGATAGGGGATATTCTTATATGCATCTTGTTAATGTCGGTTACCAGGTGTTCACCATATGAATGAATTTTATCTCTATGTATGGGATGTATATTGAAATATGAAATCTTGTGGTCTATTATTATGATTTGATAATATATAGGTTAAACCTATAACTCACCAACATTTTTGTTGACGTTTTAAGCATGTTTATTCTCAGGTGATTATTAAGAGCTTCCGCTGTTGCATACTAAAATAAGGACAAGATTTGAAGTCCATGCCTGTATGATATTATGTAAAAACTGCATTCAAGAAACTTATTTTTGATGTAATATATTCTTATTGTAAACCATTATGTAATGGTCGTGTGTAAATGGTATATTTTAGATTATCATTATTTGATAATCTACGTAATGCTTTTTAAACCTTTATCGATAAAATAAAGGTTATGGTTGTTTTAAAAATGAATGCAGTCTTTGAAAAACGTCTCATATAGAGGTCAAAACCTCGCGACGAAATCAATTAATATGGAACGTTTATAATCAATATGAACGGGACATTTCAGTTATGAACATCATTACTACCTCAGGTTTTGTGGATAAACCTACTGAAAATGAGAAAAATAGATCTAGTTTCAAAGGATCCTTGGATGGCTTGAAAGTTCTTGAAGCAAAATCATGACACGAAAACAAGTTCAAGTAAGATTTTTTCACTCGAAATAAGATTGTTATAGTTATAGAAATTGAATCAAAGTTTGAATATGAGTACTACCTTGTATTAGAGAGATATATTACTATAAATAAGAAAGATTTCTTGAGGTTGGATGATCACTTGAAATGGATTTGCAAGATTGAAAGTAAGTTAGCAAACTTGGAAGTGTTGTTGGTGTGTTCTTGAGTAGTTGTTTTATAACTTGGTTTATGTATGGATTTATGAACTAGATTGAGCTAGATTTTGTTGAAGATGATGAAAAACACTTAGAACAAAGGAAGAACACTTGAGAGAGTTAAGTTTGATGTATAAAAATTGAAAAGTGAATGTGTTTGTGAGTGTGTTAGAAAACGTGAAAGTAGGTTGTCATATAGTCTCCATTAGTTTGTTGTTTTGTTAGATATTTCTTGCTAGATGTTAAATGATGGTTCTCACATGTGTTAGGTGACTCACAAGGGCTGCTAAGAGCTGTTCATTGGAGTGTATATACCAATAGTACATACATCTAAAAGCTATGTATTGTACGAGTACGAATACGGGTGCATACGAGTAGAATTGTTGATGAAACTGAACGAGGATGTAATTGTAAGCATTTTTGTTATGTAGAAGTATTTTGATAAATGTCTTGAAGTCTTTCAAAAGGGTATGAATACATATTAAAACACTACATGTATATACATTTTAACTGAGTCGTTAAGTCATCGTTAGTCGTTACATGTAAATGTTGATTTGAAACCTTTAAATTAACGATCTTGTTAAATGTTGTTAACCCAATGTTTATTATATCTAATGAGATGTTAAATTATTATATTATCATGATATTTTGATATATTAATATATCTTAATATGATATATATACATTTAAATTTCGTTACAACGATAATCGTTACATATATGCCTCGTTTCGAAATCCTTAAGTTAGTAGTCTTGTTTTTACATATGTAGTTCATTGTTAATATACTTAATAATATGTTTACTTATCATTTATCATGTTTATATATAGTGTAACAATATCTTAAAATGATTCATATGTAATTAGTAAAACGTTGTTATAACGATAATCGTTATATATATCGTTTTTAAGTTTCCTAATTCAATAGTCTTATTTTTATGTATATAACTCATTGTTAAAATACTTAATGAGATACTTACTTATCATAATATCATGTTAACTATATATATATATATATATATATATATATATATATATATATATATATATATATATATATATATATATATATATATATATATATATATAAATCCATATATATGTCATTATATAGTTTTTACAAGTTTTAACGTTCGTGAATCACCGGTCAACTTGGGTGGTCAATTGTCTATATGAAACCTATTTCAATTAATCAAGTCTTAACAAGTTTGATTGCTTAACATGTTGGAAGCATTTAATCATGTAAATATCAATTTCATTTAATATATATAAACATGGAAAAGTTCGGGTCACTACATCTCCCCGCTTCCCCCCGATTAGTTACTTCTTCATTGATCCTGCCCCTATATATATATATATATATATATATATATATATATATATATATATGAGAGAAAAAAATCAGTAATAAAAAAGTACACAATAAAGTAATATAAGTGAAACAGCTCACTTTATCAGAATGCGATCCAACAATTTTACCTCAAAAATACATAATCGTGTACCTTAAAATTCTACACATTCAAAAATCTACACCTTTTTCTAATTTACTATTAATCTGAGTTGCAAAAACTTTAAAAACATTTGGGTTAGCTTATAAGCCTTGTGAGAATCACAATTTCCGCAAAAAAGTATCCATTAAACATTTGGTAAAAAACATTAAACAAAACAATATATTTTATATTTAAACAGCAAATTTCAAAACATTTGGTACAAAACATTTGGTAGAATACATTTACGTGAATGGTGTGGATTTTGGTCCGGTGAAAGTTAGAAATCATTATCTATATGAATCGATGAATCGATGATAAATATCACGATTTGATAGATTTGGAATTTGTAGTGAATTGATGGATCGATGCGTATATGAATCGATGACGAATATCATTATCGATTATCGATTGTGAATAATTTGTAATTAGTGACTAATTAGATAAATGACTTCAATGACAATAATACCCTTCATCCATGTAACCATGATGAAGTGCAGAACATAAGAACAAGGTGTACCGGAGGTCGGGGAGCTGAGATGAGCGGCAGGATGAGTGCTTATCTACTTATCCCTAAACCTACTGCTTAACGCTTGATCTTTTCCATATATATATATATATATATATATATATATATATATATATATATATATATATATATATATATATATATATATATATATATATATATATATATATATATATATATATATATATATATATATATATAGGGGCAGGATCAATGGGGAAGTAACCAATCGGGGGAAGCAAAATTTTTATTTTTTTCGTTTTTTTTTGATTTTTTTTTTCCGGCATCAAGATCACACGAAAATATGAACATTTAGAAGAGATACTTCGTGATGAATGTTATTATTTAGGCGGGAAAACGATAGACAAAAATAACATTCAAGATAATATTGTTCGTGAAGAATATGAACGTTTTTTTTTTCTTCATGTTTTGTGAAGTAAAATTTAGTCCGATTTAGAGTTTAGGGTTTAGGGTTTGGTGTTTTGGGCTTATTCCATAAGCCCAAAACCCCAAACCCCAAACCCTAAACCCTAAACCCTAAACTCTAAACCGTTCGTGTTAAAAACTCAATCTAAATCCTAAATCTAAACCCTAAATCTAAACCCTAAACCCTAAATTTCTAAACCCTAATATCTAAACCCTATACCCTAAATTTCTAAACCCTAATATCTAAACCCTATAAACCCTAATATCTAAACCCTAATATCTAAACCCTAATATCTAAACCCTAATATCTAAACCCTAATATCTAAACCCTAATATAGATGAGATGAAAATATGAACATTTAGTAGAGACACTTTGTGATAAATGTTTTCATTTTGGCGGGAAAACGCTCAAAGAAGTAATATATAACAATTATCGTGTTTTTCGAGCGTATTTTGAGGTTTTTGCTATTGGGGTTTAGATATTAGGGTTTAGATATTAAGGTTTAGATATTAGGGTTTAGATATTAGGGTTTATAGGGTTTAGATATTAGGGTTTAGAAATTTAGGGTTTAGGGTTTAGATTTAGGATTTAGATTGAGTTTTTAACACGAACGGTTTAGAGTTTAAGGTTTAGGGTTTAGGGTTTGGTGTTTTGAGTTTATGAAATAAACCCAAAACACCAAACCCTAAACCCTAAAAAAAATTTTGCTTCCCCCCACTTCCCCCGATTATATATATATATATATATATATATATATATATATATATATATATATATATATATATATATATATAAAGAGTTAATTTTAATTATATTAATGGTATTTGTGCTTTACACTATATTAAACAGCTAGTCCCTAACCTTTTAAAACTATAACATTAGTCCTTTTGGTTTAAAAAAAACTCATCAGTTATCAAATTCTCAACTTCTGTTAACTTGGCCCGTTAAAAGATGTCATGTGATGAGCAAATGATGGGCATTTTAAGTCATTTACATTTAACGAATCACTAGCTACAATATAAACCACAATATAGTAGGATTAATTATAATTATTACAATAAATTCAAATTTTAAATAAATTATTAAAATTAACTCGGTTTATAATACGAGGCAGTTATACTAATAAAAAATCGCATTATTTATTTTAATATCGAATAGTTTATTAAAATAATGTATTTGAATCATTTAATTTTACATAATCAAATTTTTTTCTTGGTTTTTACTTAAGTGACATTTCTCTTATACATGTGCTACTCGTATTAAAGAATGTATTTCGGCCTAATGATGAAAAACTGGAGAGGTTTAGATATAGTGTAATTATGAATTTGAATGTAAATAGATGGTAGAATTAATGAGTAAACTTTTATGATTTTCTAATTAAATGGTTGTAAATTTATTTTAGTGAAATAATATTGTTTAATTAAGGTTTTATGTAATATAGAGTAGAGATATTGCTCTAATCGAGTCAGCAATAAACGTCGATTTATTTGCGTTTTTACTGTCGCTTAGAGCCTAATTTGAATTCTAGACATGATTTAAACATATGGAAATTTGATTATACCATTTTCAAGGCGTCTCATTTTTTAATTTTTAGGTCGGAGGTCCTTTTGAAAGCAATTTTTTTTTTTTTTTAGAACATTGAGAGGAATGATTACTCTTGGGAGTATTTCACTTCGGATGGACAAATGACTTGTCTTTATTCTATGATAGGGGAATGTCAAGGGCATTTTTGTCAATCTGGATAACGACAATTTCGTTAATTAACATTTTATGTGCCTAGGTGTAAAACATTGATCGACTTAGTATTAAAAATGACACAAAAATTAAAAAGGAAAAAACATTGAGGACCCATTTTGTGCCTGTCATATTTTTTTACTTTTTTCTTCTATTTTTAAAAAGGATTTTTCAAAGCATATATGTTTAAAATATTAAAACATGCAACGTTTACATTACTTTAGTAATAACTACCTCTATTACCTTCTAATAATCATCTTCCTAACTTCAATGTACCACAAACTATACTTGCATTATTTAGCCCAACTTCTTCCTTAGCCTACCTAATACTCTAATAGCCGGTTACGAAAATTTACAAGCCCAGATCCCTCAGTTAGAAACCTTAGCCTTGAAATGAGTCTTTCAACCAACCAACGATTCCTTCCAAGCAGGGGCGATTTTAAGTGGGGACAAGGGGGCGTTATCCCCAGTCGATTTTGAAATTTTAGTGTAAAATTTTTGGATTTCTCGACTTTGACCCGTTGCTTCAAAACCTTCAAATTTTACTAAAAATTTACAAATTTTGCCCCAAAACTTTCAAATTTTATCCACAAACCTTCAAATTTTACATAAAACCTTTATTTTTTGTTTCCAAACCTCCATATCATGCCCAAAAAATTTCTACAGTTTTTAAAAAAAAAATTCTGCCCACTGAAAAAAAATTGTTCCGCCAGGCACACTCGTTTTTCATTTACACCGGTAACCCTAAATCGTTCACAGATCGAAATCGAGACAAGTGACGGGTACGTTCTTTTAATTCTTCTAAACAAACAAAAATCGATTTACCAAACCACAAAGTTTTCTGTTTCTATACGAATTTTTGAAAAAGAGTTTTCGATTCTATCTTTTCGGTCCTTGATATACCATTTAAAATTTCAATTTATTGATTGAAGGATGTTTTATTTATTATTTTTGCATGAACAAATTCCAGAAAAAAATGTCGGATGGAGCAAAGGATAAAAGAATAGCAGCGGTTGATGATGATTCAAAGAAACCAACCAATAATAAAATCCCTAAAAAAGGTGCATCGTTTTTATTTAGTATTGTTATTGTTATTGTTATCATCATCATCATCATCATCATCATCATTATTATTATTATTATTATTATTATTATTATTATTATAATAATAATAAACTTAAAAGTATTAAAACTTACAAAAAATTAGTGGGGAGCCTAGAGACAATCTGGGCCCCCACACTTCTAGCAATAGCAAAACCTATCCTAGTAAAAATATGAGCAGCAGCACCGGCACCAATATCTTGCGCCATCGAACTCTTCTGAACCCGCTTTAGCAAAGAAACAGCATCCTTTTCTAATTCCCCAAGGGAAGAAAATGAGAAAGGAATGAAACCATAACCAATCGTCTGACAGCTAGATTCGTACTTGACCCGCTTCCGACGAGCCGCATCAACCACAGCACGTCCAGGGACAAAGTCAGAAAGCCCAGACTGTGTCAAAGGAGAAGACCCTGTCAAGTCAACACAAACATCGCGACCACAATCCCAGGAATAAAGTAACACATCTGCAGGTCTGAGGGCCCTGTCGTTCCCTCCAGACAACCCAATGTCAACCTCCTTTCTCGCTGAAATCCCAGATCGATAACAAACATCAACAAGGGAATCCCGAACAACATTATGTCGATGCTTAATACCCACCATACCAGCACAAGACACCGCGTGATCCCCGAAAATATCCCCAGTAAAAACCCTTGAACAGGCAGAGCATGCCGTCGAGATAGAGAACAATGGAACACCCAACCGGTAGCACAACACACATCGGTAAGTCTTTGCGTTCATCGTCTGACCCAACCCCAAAATAGGGACTGCCCTTAGCCAAGCAGAGGTGTGATCACCCTGCTGCGATTTCCATAAGGCCGATTGTCGGGGAGATAACGAAAAAGTGGATTCTGCAGAAGCGGTAACCTTTGTGAAATAAACATCTGCCAATTTCTTCATGAGTATTGGGGCAGCGACCTCACTCGGATTACCTAAAATATCAAACCCAACTGTTTTATTAAACAGACCCAATGCATCTTCAAAAGCACGACCAAGACCAACAATACTCGCATGACGAAGTAGCTTGGTCTGCAATCCAGCAGACTGTAATCGAGAAGCCAGAAAAGCATAATGACGAACATCTCCCGCAGAATAAACACCAAGCCCTCCAAATGCAAATGGCAAGGTGGCAAGCCGCCACTGCCAATCACCAAACCCAGGCCCTGAAGCAGTAACAATACGCTCCAAGGAAGATCGAAGGGCTCCATCGAAAGCGCGTTGAGCCGCCTCAAATATACTAGGAGGACAAGTACGCAAGGAAAAGTAGAGTTTAGAAACTCCCGTACGTGCCCTAAGCAACAACAACTCACACTGAGGATCATCAAGCTTAGCAACCTTATCCATAAGCGCAATGGACTTGGTCACCCTTTGCATCACCAGTTCACTACTAAAACCAGGATCGGAACTTGCGGGGGCCCCAAGCAACTTAACACCATTTAAAGGCCGAGCAATATTAGGAGGAAAGACACCTACTTGCCTGCTGCGAGGGTCCTCCGTAGGCCAGAAAATTTCTGTTTTTTCAACGTTGAGATGCAGCCCAAAACGAGGCCCATCCTCCATAATCAAATGCAAAACCTTCCCCACCACCAAAGTGTCCCCAATAATAGTACCATCATCCAAATACCACGCCTGAAGACAAACCTCAAAATTATCTCTGATTTTAGAAACCAAGGGTTGTAGGACCAAAGCAAAAAGCAGCGGACCAAGGGGATCACCCTGTTGCACCCCCTGAGAAGACCATAATGTGTGGTTCCCATAATACAATCTGGCTGGATTAGAGTAGCAAAATTCAACCCACCGAGAAAGGCTCGGACAAAGGCGGCGAACTTCACGTAACATGACCGTACGATCAACTAGATTGAAGGCATTTTGAAAATCAACTAATAACATAGAGAGGCCAACATCAGAGCCACGATCCTCAATCAGCCGATTCACAGCATGAAGAATAGCCTCACCACCTGAAGAAACACCAACACCAAACTGAAGACCATCGAAGTAACTTCCCAAAGACTGGCCAACCATAGCAGCGCCAACCTTCGAAACAAGACGTCGCCAAACAGTACCCACAGCTATAGGACGAAGACCACCGCCGGGCTTGACAAGCGGTGTGAGGGGAGCACTAGCAATATACTCCCCTAATTCCATAGGGCACCTTCCAGCTAGAAAGAGATTAACGACTCCGGTAATAGAGCCAACCAACTCATCCGAGACTGCCACAGCAGCACCACTCAAGCAATCCATAAGGTGTTGTGCACGTAACCCATCCCTACCACATGAAGTGCCCCGAGGAAAACTTTTAATCTGGCCCAAAACAACAGCAGAAGTCGTAACGAGGTGAAGGTGATCAACCGTCATATCAGGCAAGGATGGAGCGATAGAAGAAGGGTGCTTAGACAGCAAGTCCGCCAGTGTGACGTCATTATAAGGAGCAACGCCTGATGAAGAAAGAACACGAGCTGCAGCGGTGTAATGGCCATCACAAATCTTCCTACGACACTGCTTAATATTACGCTCTTCCAAATCAAGGACCTCATCATCAACCACTGACAACATAGGAGAATCCTCTGCCAAATACTCCCTCACAAGCTGTAAACTCCCACCCGCTGTCCCCCAAGAGCAAATAGCACGGGAAATATTCTCTTCCTGATGCCGACGCTTTATCGAAGACCTAGACTCACGACTACTCCGTGGCCGAAAGGTTTTAAGGGTACAAAGGGGTAACACCAACAAAGAGACCCAACTAGAAATGTCATCAGGCTTAAAGATCACCTTATCAAGAGCACCTTTCAAAACCCGAGAAAACCCCAAACGACACTTGGGAGGGATAGACTTAACCGTGCGAAACCCCTTAGAGAACAACTGATCCAGGAGAGCCACGTCAAAACCATCGTTATGATCACGCACCGAACCATCCTCAATACAAAGTCGAGCAGGAGAAGAGGGAGCTAGTGGCTTGGAAAAATTATGAAGCACAAAACGAACAACACCATTTCCCTCATCGGGGGGCGGCACATCCGGGCCCCTACCATGACGGCACTTAGCACGTACCGTGTGTGTTTTGTAGCAAACACCACATAACCAAATCCCCATACGCCTAAAAGTAACATCAGCCTCAGTATAAACACCCAAATTAGAAGTAAGAGAATGTCGAGTGATATCCCGCGCATCGATACCACAATGACGATCACTAAGATGCTTGATAAGAGAACTTCTAACAAGCCCATTTCCACTCCCATTTTGACAGCCACTAAGACCCACAAAGGGACAATGAAACTTCACTGTGGCATGCGACATAACTGCACACAACCTTCAGTTGTAGTGCATAGCTAAAATGACAGAGACAAAATCCCCATACACCAATAAAATTATAACCATGAAGCCAAGAAAAAACTCATAGGGGACTTTTAACAAACACCTTGTGGGCACAAATTCAATTGAGTAATGATACAACTCAATCTTCTCCCAAAATCTTCCTGGTAGCTGCTACAACTCTCAATCCATTCACCAAATAAATGAAGCAAATAAGCAAACAAACAAATTGAAGGGAATGAATCGTTACCAAACTATCCTTCTGTATAGTAATTATTGTCCTCATTCAGTGTCATTTGAGTTGGGACATCAAAAGTTGTTTGAGCTTGAAATTATTGTTTCTTATTATTATTATTATTATTATTATTAAGAAAGTAATCTGAAGAATAACTCAATCATTATCGACAAAAATTGTCAATATTAACTAATAAAAAGCACTATTAGGTTCATGCACCTCACGTGAGATGATTATACAAGAATAAATCAATATATTGGTGGTATAAGAAGAAAGATCAAATGGGTGTAAGACTTGAAACAGTTTGAAAGTATTTAATGCATGCGAACACCTATATTGCTTTATGAAGAAAAGATCCTGTTAATAGTATAATACTAACATTTAGTTTGATTTTTTTATGTTTGTATTGAAGATGCTAATTTCACATAATGCATACATTTTGAGCACACAACGTTTCAAAGGAACCCGGAAAAGTACGCCTGTTTCCGTTTGAAGATAAAATAACCCGTTACTTGACTACTCATTGGCCTCTTGTTTTATTTTGCTCTGTAGTTGAAATTAAACCACATTTATATCAGAAAATAAAATAGTATAAGAAAATGTGAATAATCATTAGACATGTATCTATTCTCAGTATTTGTGACTGACTTAATTGCGTCTATTTCAACTTGTAATGTTTTTGCATCAAAAGTGTTGACCTGTTTCTTCCTTTTGAAGGTCTTGAATCTGAACGCAAAAGATTTTTTTAAAACTCTCAAGTTAATAACAAGAAACTCATTAGAGGTAGCAAAAAATGTGGGTTGGGTAACGGGTGCGTATTGGATGGCCTCAAAAACCTGCCGTCCAGAATGTTGTAAATTTTATTTAGATAATTAGTGTGGCCAAGTGTGTACTTCTATTCAAGGTGGCAAGATAGGCGGATTGAACAAAAACAGACATATAATTATTATTATTATCATCAGTTATCTCTTATTGTTCTTCTTCTTCAGTTAATTAATTAATCTCAATTGATTGAAGGAGGTCCACTCGGAAGCAATCTCTTTATTCGTCGAATAGAGAGAGGGGTGACTTTCTCTACTTTCTGGGCAGAAAAAGGACTTGTTTTTATTCTCGGATAGGGGAATGATTGTCTACATCTCACCTCCCCCATACACCACTCATTGTGGTATTGGGTTTTGTTGTTGTTGTTGTTGTAATCGATTGAAGGAGGTTTAAGAATTTATTACTATTTCTATCATTTATCAGTTGATGATTTATTGTTGCAGAAAACATGTTGGATAAACGATCGACTATGTCAAATACAACGAGTACGAGTGAGAGTGAAAGTGAGAGTGATAGTGAGAAGGGGAAGGTGGTACTTGTTTGTTCGGACGGGGTGGTTGTTGACGCCAAGCCCTTTGAAACGGAGTCTAGAGTTGTCAAATCCTATTACAAGAACGGATATAGTAATTCCTTTAAAGTCGAGAGCAATAATGACACCATTGATACGGTTCGCAAGTTCTGTGAGAGACGTGCGGAAATCCAGAATAATCCTAATGCTAATGATCTTGAGGAGTTGTCTGTTTTCGAATCAAATTTTCGCCGAAACATTCACAAGGAAGATACTATTCCTCTTATTATTGTATGCCTTTTTTCCTTTTTTTTTTTTTTTTAATTCGTGCCTGCCTGCTTGTTAAAAATTTTGTTGTTTGATTTGTTATAACGTTCGGAATCAGTCATAATAATCACATCAGATTATTATTAAAAGAAGCTTGTTTCAAATCTTTAACTTTAAAACCTAGGGAGTGAAAATAATCAATTTACTAATTTGGTGTTAATAGATAAACGCACACTTTAGCCTTTTTCTTTTCTACTGTATTCTTGTTTACTTATCAGTTTTTTTTTTTTTTTGTTCAAAATTAATTCAGGCTGCTTTCAGTTTGGACATTAAAAGCCTCGTCGACGTGATGCAGGCCGATGTTGATGACGTTTTCACAGGCATGACTGCTGATCAGGTTTGCAACATCTTATCTGTGAATCTGAAAGAGGATGATGAATCTAAATATCAAATGATGGTACACTTTCTCTATAGCCTAGGTGGGATCCTAAATGCCTCAAGATTTACCATGTTTCTGATTCCGATGAATGAAGACCTTCTTTGATAACAATGGGGTTTTCACTTGTATGATCCTATTAATAGATAGAAGTAGGTACGGGCTTATTGTTGTTGTTGTTGCCGTCGTCTTTGACCTAGGTATGATGACGATGGATGGTAACACTAGTTGCCCTTTTGATCTTGTTAACCATCACAAACTTTTCTATGTTGTGTTTTAGTCTTTTCTATGTTGTCACTATTACCTTAATGTAACAATTAGCTTGTTACAACATGTTCCTTTCTTTTTTTCTTTTTTAATCTAAAACTAGTTGAAATACCCGTACAACTATGGGTTAGTTGAATGAAAGAAACGAGACTTTTGATTGTTGTCCAACTACAAAATATCATGGCAAACTGAGAATTTGATTGTGTGATATTAGATTATCAAGTATTTTAATTAAATGGGTAGGTATGATACTTAGTATTTAAGTTGGGCTTTTATGATATTATCTAGTTTGAGTCGGTAAATATGTGAATTTAAAGCTTAAAGTAAAACAGGTCACATGATTTATGATTTATTTATATTATATTACAAAAAAGAATATTTATTTTACAAGAAATAATAAAAAAAAATAACTAACCTTTAGAGTTGAAAGTACATCTTATAATAAAATTACTACTCGGAGAAGAAAAAACTATAATCTTATTATTGTTATCATTTATAATGTTAGAAATCGGGTATAAATTGATTGCCGAATTACTTCTTGAATCGTGTAATCACTGTCTCTATAAAGTATTTTGACCCTACGATTGCCTTGGTTGCACGAAATCTTTACAGGGATAAGACAAGAACGCAATAAGTGTTTTTGGCAATGAAATCACTGATCAGATTGTTAGAGAATATGTGTGCATTTTCTGTTTGTTGATGAATGCAGAGAATGAACAAAAACGTCCACATAAAACCGTTATAAAAACAGTTGGGAAATGAAAGGGCGCAACCCCCTTGACCCCCGCATTTTGCGCGACAGTTAGTAGCCAACTCTTACGGGTGTGTACTCCACACTCTCCGAACCCGTTGTTAAGTATATGTAGCTAACACCTGCATTCAAGTAAATCGCAACTAACTAAAATGCACGTTGCATGACACTAAAATCACCAACATATAATACTCCATATTTTTTTTTGAACAGCGATTGGGATCACCCGAGGGGGACTTTAACCACCCGTTGCGATCATCTCCCGTTTCGACTATGCCGATGCAGCGATAAACCCCGCCCTCATCGCTGCCCGGGAGTATGAATGATAAGTTTACTAAAAGACCCTTAATGATAAGTTTACAAAAAATTCCTAAAGATCTTTGTTAAAAATTTTCAGGGCACATTTTGAGAAAAAACCATGATTTCATGGTGGAACAAGTAAAATGGAATGTGGAATTATCATCGAGTCTTTCAGTTCAACCAACCAACGATTCCTTCCAGGCACAATCGTTTTTCATTTACACCGTAACCCTAATTAATCGTTCACAGATCGAAATCGAGACAAAGTGACAGGTACGTTCTTTCAATTCTTCTAAACAAACAAAAATCGATTCACCAAACCCCATAAAGTTTTCTGTTTCTATACGAATTTTTGAAAAGAGTTTTCGATTCTATCTTTTCGGTCCTTCCTTGATATACCATTTAAAATTTCAGTTTATTGATTGAATTGAAGGATGTTTTATTTATTTATTTATTATTTTTGTATGAACAAATTCCAGAAAAAAATGTCGGATGGAGCAAAGGATAAAAGAATAGCAGAGATTGATGATGATTCAAAGAAACCAACCAATAATAAAATCCATAAAAAAGGTGCATCGTTTTTATTTAGTATTGTTATTGTTATCATTATTATATTATTATTAAGAAAGTAATCTGAAGAATAACTCAATCATAACGACAAAAATTGTCATTAGTTAATAAAAAGCACAATTAGGTTCATGCACCTCACTTGAGATGATTATACAAGAATAAATCAATATATTATATTGGTTTTTTACTTGATGGAATAATAAGAAAGATTAAATGGGTGTAAGACTCAAAACAGTTTGAAAGTATAAAAAGTACGCCTGCCTACGTTTGAAGATAAAATAATCCGTTACTTGACCGCTCTCATTGACCTCTTGTTTTATCTTGCTCTGTGGTTACTTAAAACCACATTAATATCAGAAAATAATTTAATATAAGAAAATATGAATAATCATTAGACATGCATCTATCTATTCTCAGTATTTTTGACTGACTTAATTGCGTCTATTCATCTTGTAATGTTTTTTCAGCTTCATCACTGTTTTGTTTTTGCAACAAAGGTGTTGACTCGTTTGTTCCTTTTTAAGCTCTTGAATCTGAAACACAAAGGATTTTAAAACTCTTAAGTTGATAATAAGAAACTCATTACAGGTAGTAAAACATGTGGGTTGGGTAACGGGTGCTTATTAGATAATTAGTGTGGCCAAGTGTGTACCTCTATTCGAGGTGGTACAATATGCGGATTGGACAAAAACAAACATAATTTTTAAATTCAATCATTAGGTGGCTTTATACATTAATGTACATTTTGACTGATTTTCTAATCATTAGATCTGTTCAAGTATAAATCCAAATTTTTCAAGTGAAAGATCCAGTAATGGTTTTTAACTAGCTAGACGAAGTTCATTAGATTGCACTTTTAAGCAGGCATGTAAATCTGGATTTCGAACTTGTGCAATAGTATTCCAAAGGAAGGGAATCCTGAATTGTATATTTTCTTTATAGTAGTCAACAAATTGCAATACAAACACATATTTTATTTAAAGAAAATACTTTATATAGTTTTAATACAGATTATTTTCGAAGAAATCAAACTGTCGCATATTATAATTGACATGCTAAACCTTTAAATACAAAACATTTAACTACAGAGAAGAGGTTGAACCAAATATCATGACCAAACCTTTATATACAATTCGCCAGCTTTGATTGTATTATCTTCTAAATTTAAGTTTTTTCTAGGACCCATAATCATACACTCTCCATGTCCCTGTTGTAGATATAGTAGATGCAATTAAAAGGTCAGTTAGTATGATATAGTATGTCCGTATGGGTGTGCTATAGGAATTCATACTTGTGAAAATATAATTTGAACATCTTTAGTTTCTTGATGCCAAGTTCGGTTTCGACTATTTCATGTTTTTTTCAATTAATTAATTAATTAAATTAATCCCAATTGATTGAAGAAGGTTTAAGAATTTATTACTTTTTTTATTAGTTAACAAGTTGATATACTGTTGTTGCAGATAAACAAATGGCAGCCACTGATGCTAAATCATATACAGTAATACTGAATGAGGAAGTATATAAAACACGTACGTACTTGCATACTTATTTTTCTCTTTTTTTTATTCAATTAATAAATTAATTCCATGTATTAAATATTTTTCTATCAATAACAACTTGATTGATTTATTGATTGTAGCCAAAGTAACCTTAAATTGGAATCCTGAGATATTAAAAGTGAAATATGATGACTATAATAAACTTGAAGTGGAAGAAAAGTGAGTTTACTGTACTCTTTTGGTACTTTTTTTATGGTTAATATTTTAATCACATTACATATTACATATATAAACTTTGCCTTGCCTAGTTGTGTTATCCTCTTTACTAATATATATATTGTAGACGACTATGGCTACATGCACATTTCATTTTAAGAAGATTGTGAGTTTTCTTTCTTTCTTTATATCAGTTTTTTTATTTTATGTTTCCAATTATATAATTTCTACTCTTTTCTTATATATTCCCGATTATACTTACTTTTTTGATTATCGATGGCGATTTCATTGCAGTGCCTCTGTATTGGATGTTGATGCTAAATGTCCAGCTGATGAATCTGATTTGGACGGTCTTTTTTCGTGAAGTTGACGATGGGGCCAAGATGCATGTCTATTGGACTAGAAGTAGTAAAACGAGTTGGTTCTTGTACTTATTATCGTGATGATTAAGTGTCATGGATGTGTTTATTTATTATTATTTTTTCTCTTATACTAACAATCCACGAATAAGAATTAGAACGAATATGATAAAAAATATCACATTTTCCAACTTTTCTTTTTAATTTATGAGGTAACCCCTATGAATGTGCACATTGGATTCTTTATCCTCGGGTAATCAAGCCCTCCGAACGCGAAATCTAGTATCGGATGAATTGCACATTACGCGCACCCTCTGGTCACACTCTATTTCCAACATTCCCATTTATTTTTCTCCATAAAAAAATAATAGTGCTTGCGTGATTTTATTGTCTATTTTGTATTTTAGTCTTTATTTTATTTTGTATAAACTTTCTTACATTTACAAAAAGTATCGTTTTCCATGAATTCGTGAATTTTTTACACAATATGGATTTTTTTATTTATAAATATGGAAAGGATTAATTATATTTATATATGATTTGACTATATTATAACGAATAATTTTACTTTTTTTTTCAAAGGAATTTTTTTATAAAGAATTTAGTTCAACAAAAAAACAAAACATAAATTTTCTGGGAAAAACAGAAAACATAATCAAACGAAATAACTAGAACAATAGAAAGATTGCTTTGACGTCAAACGAAGAAAAAAAAGTTGATTTCATGAAGGTAGGAGGTTATAGAGTACTCGGTCTTTGGTACTCAGATCATTTCACCCATAATTATTATTACAGGAATTACAAAAACAACATTATTTCATTACAAGTTTTGAACGACAACTGTGAATCAACAAATGAAAAATGCATATAGCCCAAAATAGAAATCAACAACTTTATTAAAAAAAATTAATAAAGCAATAACGATATTATCAACTACTACTATACTTCGACCCATTACTCTTTTATCTCTAGTACTATAAGAAAACCGTACAATAACTTGAAAATAGGATATGGAAAAGGATCAGCTTACTCAACCAATACTATACTACTAAGACCACAGTTATCGCAGCGTTTCTAGACCAAACCACCGTGACATGTCGTTACAAACGCCCCACAAACGCCAGGAATGGGGCTTTTGTGGGCGGTTCTCTGGCGGCGTTGGTGTTGAAGAAACGCGGTGGAGAGGGGCTTTTGCTAATGATGTGGGGGCTTTTGATTGGTTAGGTGATAATTTAGTTGAATAATATGTTGCTTTTGATTATTTAAAGTAAATAAAATGACGGTGGAGAGAAAATGAAAATGAAGATGAAGACCTGCAAAAAATAGTTCACACCTGCAACTTGATAAATTCCAAGAAAGAAGATGATATATTTTTATTTGGATTCTTTTACAAAAATATCATTTAACCCCCTAAAGAATATGATAGTTTACAAAATAATATACGGTAAGTTATTGTGTTTATAATTTACTCCCTCAAATAGTAATTGGTAATTTACAAAATACGTAAAACAATAAATTTATTCTATTCTATTTAATTTGTTAAATTTATGTCATGTTTTATCTAAATAAAACCAAAAAAAAAAAAAAGTAAAACAATTAATATTGTGCTCATATTTGGAACCTCCCGCCAAACTTTCGCTCGATGCAAAACTAGTGTTTTTTTTAATAATGTAATTTTTTTATGTTTTTTTAAGCGTGTAATGTAATGTTTTTTTTTGCGTGTATTTTTTTTATTGTAATGTTTTTTTTTTAATAATTAATGTACTTTTGTCTAATTTATTTTATATTTTGTATTAAACAAAATAAAAACTAATTTAAAAACAATTAAAAAAAAAAGAGAAAATGCCACGTCACAGTCTTACCATGACAAAAGTCCCCCATTACAACTCCCTTCAAAATGTCATGGTCCAGTCACAGTTTTTCCTCAAAAAGTGCACCTCAACCACTTCACGTCACAATCACCAATATCTGTGGTCTAACAAAACAAACATAACCCAAAAAAGAAAATTAACAACCTACCTTTGTACATATCAAAGAAAATTAACCTAGTGATTTACATACAACTTGGTACAGTCTCCAAAAAAATGGTGTTGTCAAAGACTGAATGGTCCCTATGAAGACCAAAAGGTCTATTCTTTTTTATGGGTACCACACACAACAAAATGGTAACAAAAACAAGTATCTCTAAAACACAACACGGATAACATATTAAGAGTTGAGCAGAAAGGGAACAGAAACAGAATGCATATTTATATTTATATTTATATATTATCTAAAAGACAAAACATTATTTCACTATTCATCAATAGTAACCAGAGGTATTTTCGTCATTTCACCTTTTTTCCAACGATAAAAGAAGCAACTTTCGTAAAAGAACCAACCTTTCAATGTTACCAAAAGATGTCGAAAAAAATTCTTTTTTATAAAAAAATCAACTACCTTTTTTCCCCTCAACGATAAAAGAGGCAACTTTCATAAAAGGAACAACCCTTCAATGCTACCAAAAGATGTCGAAAAACAATCTTTTTTACAAAATAGAGCAACTAACTTTAAAAAAAAAAAACACTAAAAGAAGCAACTTTCGCCAAAAGGAACAACCCTTCAATGTTAGATGTCGAAAAAAAATTCTTTTTTACAAAAAAGATCAAGAATTTTTTTTTTTAACTCGCATTCAAAATGGAGCCCCCGGCGCGAAGCGAGGGCTCCACAACTAGTTATTATCAAATACTAAATTACTAAGACGGGATGCAAAAAAGGCACAACATAACCCCTAGAATAGTTACCAGAACCATGAACGTCTCAACAGAACATGTTGGGTAGAGACACAACAGCAACCACAGAAAAGAAATGCACAACGTCCGTTATACCATTTTTCACTTGAGTACAAATTGACGACACAAAACATAAGTAAGTAACACGATAACCACAACAACATGAAGACGATAACCAGGACATGACCAATACATAGGCAATTGATGGACTCTGGACCTTGTCAAACATGTCTTAGTCCTCACTGGAACAACAGTAGATAAATGGAAATTTATAACATGATGACCGCACCCTAAAACAAATACTTAGCCTTGCACAAAGACTAGAGAACCAAAAAAGCCCAAAAAAAACAACATAAGAACAACTCTATGTATCGATATAGTAAGTTTAAGTACTCCATCCGTCCCAAAATTAAGTCCCGCTTTGACTTTTAAAGTGTTTCTTGTACAACTTTGACTTTATATATACATTTTTGTTATATAACATTTTGATGAAAGTTAACCCAATGAAAACACATTTTAACACCGAATTCATTCGTATAATTTTCATCAAATTTTATATAGCAAAAATAAAAATATTTATAATCAATATTAAACAGAAACACTTTAAAAAGTCAAACGAGACACTTAGTTTGAGATAGAGAGTATTTTTTTAAAAACATAAAAGAAAACCTTACCTACCATCCAATTGAGAGTGGCTGGTGTGATGATCTCGCAAAAAATTTAAAGCTTTCACTTAGTCTAGGTTCTAAAATCTCCATTTTTCAACCAAAATCAACAAAATTCGTCACAATAATCCGCTATAATCATGTCTTTTCTCAGATGGGGAAGCAGAAAGGTAAAGATTTCACCCCTAAAACTCTTTAAATTCGAATTTTAGTGTTCTTGAGCGTTGATGAAACCTTCCATAGTACTGCTAAACCATTGTTTTATGTAAGAGACAGCTAGTTTATATACATTAAAGAAAATAATCACCCCGTTTTGTGAATGTTTATTGTAAAATTTATGTGGTCCTAACATTTCTTAAAAAAAAAAAAATAGAAATGATTGAGTGACTATTATCGGAATAACAAAAATTCGAGTTTTATATGTAAAACAAAAACTAACCACGCAGGCTTGCGTGAGTGGTTACCGAGTTGGCCAATGAAGCACACCATTCGGGTTTAACTCGGAGGGCTTGATTGCCCGAGGTTTTACCTTATGTGGGTGAGCCAATGTGCTCGATCATAGGAAAGCGTTCTCGCTTACCGAAAAAACTACTTATTTACAAAGAAATATTTACTAAAATTTATCGGACGAACTAAAATTTTACAAAAAAGTATTCGCATATATTTAAGTCAATTCCACCAATCACATTATTTTCTCTATTCTCTCTCTTGTTTCTATTCATTCATCTCATTGATACAACACACATTATAAGATGTTTATACGGAGTAAAAAAAATAAAAAAATTAATCCTGATTTCTGAATGACGGTTATTTTAGGAACAAACATCCCTTAAATATAATGTCGAAAAAGTTCATGTATTTAATTAGTATAAAAAGTAACCAATGCTTTTTGGGTCAAAATCATACGTAGTATTTATCGGTCAGACGGCGGTTTATTGGTTGAGGGTGATTCGCTTCACTCTTCGCCAATAGGTCTCTGGAATAACATAATTGCTAGTGGTGTTGCTATGAACGAGTTACAGGTACCCTTCACGCACTCATTTATCAAGACAATTGGGGATGGTGACTCTACATCTTTCTGGCAAGAACACTGGATCGGATCAGACAAGCTATGCAAGCTGTTTCCGCGGCTTTACAGATTGGAGCTGAATCAATTCGCAACAGTAAAAGACCGTTGCAGCAGAATCAACAATGAGCTGATCGTAAACTGGAATTGGTCCCGAAATCCTTCTGGAAGGACCTGTGACGAACTGCATAACCTAACCAATCTTCTGATCGCGTTCGAGTGTAACAGCAACAATTCGGATTCCTGGAAATGGGCATTTTCTTCGAATGGAACCTTTACAGTTAAACAACTCTCGTGCCTACTAGACGAACATTTACTTGGTCAGTATTCTTCGAATCAAAAAACTTTTCGTAATAACCTTGTTCCAAAAAAGATTGAAATTTTTATTTGGAGAGCTCTCAAAGGAAGATTACCCGTCAAAGTTGAACTTGATAAAAGGGGCATCGATCTTCATTCGGTGAGATGCCCACTTTGTGATGATAATTTAGAATCGGTCGAACATGCGCTTATTTCTTGTAAATGTGTGGAAGATATTTGGTCCCGAGTTTATAAATGGTGGAATGCCGGATCCTTTGTACCTTCAAACGTTATGAACGTCTTAGGAGATGACAAACCATCTACATCTACTAAATTTGGCGGAAATTTGTGGCAAGCTACTAGATGGATAAGTGCGTATCTTATTTGGAAAAATCGAAACAATTTGGTCTTTAATGGCAAAAAATGGACCGCTCCGATGGCTCTAAATGAGATACAAACTAAATCCTTCGAATGGCTTTCTACAAGATCGAAAAGGAAATGCTCGGATTGGCTAATGTGGATCTCGAATCCAAGTCATTACCTACAAGTTTCGTGATTGTAACATCTGTTAGCTCGTGTTTTATGTACTTTGTGCCTAGTGTTTTTTTTTTTTTTTTGTATATATTGAAGTTGCATACTTGCAACTACTTAGTACCATTAGTATTATTTTCGTGTGTTCCTTGGAGGCCCAGACATGTTGGGATCCCTATTCGCGTTGTATTCACTCATTCGTGTTTAATAAGATTGTTGCTTTTCAAAAAAAAAATTAATTAGTATAACTCATCCAAATAGTAAGACGGGGTACATAAAACCTTTTTATGGGGAAAAAAGCTTTGTAAAAAAAGGGAAACTTTCATCACAGATGAAAGGGACCAAACGATTACAAAATAAGAAAGACAAGGAAAAAAAAGAAACAACTAGAAAAACCAACCATAAAACAAACGAAACCTAGCAATAAAACAAACATGTCAGAAATGAAATAAGCAACCAGAATCCATCCAAAAACAAAAGGGCGAGAGAAAAAACTAAACCCTACTTTTCCATACTCGCCATAAACTCGGTAAATACTCCCATAAACTTAGGTAAACCTTCTCATATCAATCAAATTGATAATATGATTAATGCGCCAGAGGTTCATTGCTAGTTGCTACTTAATGAGTCAGAAAACATCTTCAATAACTTGTACCAATTAACCCTAATCATAAACACTAAATTCTTTCCAAGGTGTACTGTGGCCATATATGTGGTTTGCACATAATGGAGTATTGTAACTTGGATCATTTGCACTTGAAATCCAAGGTGTTATATGCATGCCCCAAATTATTTATCTCATGTGCCACGTGATACAAAAACTGAAAACTAGTGAATTGTTGCTGCAATACATCTCCCAATACTGGTTGTTATAAACAAAGCATACCCTATTCAAATATCAAAAGATCCATCACTGAAAGGGCACATAAATAACACATATCAGTAATAATGATAGATTTTCCATTTTCCATCATTATCATATCAATAGAAAAATAGCAGTATGGTCCTACTGAAGGTTTCTTCCCACAAGATTTAACATATTTACCAATCAAAAATTTGAATTGAATATTACTGTATCATTTATCAAGAAGAAACAAAACTCAAAACTTTGAATCATGATAATAGATCTTCCCAGCTTATGAAACCATTTTCATCTCCGCAACATAAACTCTCAGCCTGCAAGAACGAATGACATGCCATGTCAATACCAGCATAAAAAAAAGTCAAACATACAAGTCATCAAGATCGCAAAAAGATTCATACCCACACGAGGATATTAATATTTGGGCAGAAAAATCCTGTCTTGAGATGATCATGCACAAGATGATGAAAACATATGGCACATAATAAAATCAGCCATGAGAAGTATCTTCATTCTATTATATGTAAAGATGCCTCCTTTTTGTACTATAACTGCAAATGCAACGGTTGTTTTTTTAGAACAATGATGAAAGAATGTACTTTGGACCAACTAGATACTGTAAGACTTGAACTTGAACCAATGACAATGCCTGTATCAGCATCAAGAAGGCAAAGCAAGTCACCAACCGAGTCTCCAATGTGGATTGTTGAATTCTTTTTGTCATTTTAGTCTTTGGGTTTCTGAATGTCGGTGAAAGATTGAAGCTTGCAATGGGAGATTCAACTTTTTTGATGAATTCTGAGGTGGATAGAGTGTTTTTGAACTCAAACTCATTTGCATGTAAGTGCATTGTGGGTATGCCCCCTGTTCATTTGATAAAGCATATCACAAAAAGAGACATTATTGATAAATGAGTATAATACAAAATGGGATATCATAACAGGCGAATATAATATTTAGCAAAATGAGTAGGTATGGGTTTGAGTTATAATGAGCAATATTTACCACATGTATTCAAGTGATTCACAACAAAAGAATCTAATGATCCAAATAATATTGAGTAATAACTCATCAAACCATTTCATTTGGCTTTTTCTGTCAAATATATTCATACTTTAAATATTATATTATGATTATGATTATGATTAAGACTAAAAGGCATGTACAAAAAAGCGGTACATTGATTCAATCACTCTGATGTTTGCGTTTCTCTCAAATACTGATAGTTGTTACACTGCATGTTTCAGTCCTTAATAATTGAAGTCCTCGACTGCAATAGATTATAAGTCACAACTTTATATCCATTTATTTTTAACTTTACATAAAAATAGAGTTACATATATTTACACGAATTATACAGTTCATTAACAATCTATTCTCATAATATAACAATAAAATAATAATTCAAAAGGTATATGCATTAGCGTTACAGTTTAGGCAACTTTCAAGCTGTTTGACGCTTTTTCCTTTTTAGATCTTCTCCTTTAGTTTACCAGTTTGGCCTGTTTTAGGGAAAACAGAACCCCGATCAACCAGTCAAAGGTAAATCGGCCAGGTCGGAGGCGCAAGTCGCGGACTAGTCGAATGTGACCAACTTTGACCGATTCTGACCGAATATATCTGACTTTGACAGACTACATTGGACTATTGATAAGTTTGACCAAATAAATCGGCCAAGTAGGAAACAAGTCGATGACCATTCGAATGTTTACCAACTTTGACTTCGGCTGTATCTGACAAACTTTGACCAATTTGACCAAATAAATCCGAGTTTGACAAACTACATTGGACTTTTGACAACTTTGACCGGATAAATCGGCCAAGTCGGAGACTGGGGACTACTCAGACTACTTCAAAATCCCGAATAGTCAGATATTAGTCGGCCTAGTGAGTGACATTTACAACCATGGTAAATGGATCTTAAGTTTATCTATTTTGTGGTCAGATAATCAATCTGATTCGAGCTGCTATAAATCTTATTAACAAAATGTAAAGTAAAAAATTGCTTAAGAATGTCAAAACAACCGATTACAATTATAAACATACATTTCTCACAAGCCAACATACTTGCTCTAGTTTCAAGGTTTAATGATATAATTTTTGCATTGTATCGAGCTCTTCACCTGTCAAAGAAACGCTTAATATGTCTAATAAATCCTCAGTTTGAAGCATTGCTCCTAAGTTCTAAAAAACAAAATATAAATGTGTGTAAAAATAGAAAATGTCGTATAGCAGGGTGAATTGCATACACTAGTAGAGGTATTGCACGAGTTTTGTTTCTTTACATGTAACACTTAATTAATATGTTAGAAGTATAACTGAAACTTAAATCAAACATCTTAGTAGGCTGTAAACATTTTTATATACCATAGGAAACTTGTATAACCATTTACTTCATAGCTATTTAATGTTCTGAGTTTCTTCTAGATTAACTCATTAGCATTATGTAAAAGTTCTAACTAGAATAAGTGTACTTTCACATAGACAGATACAAATTAGCTCATATAATATCAACTTAATAGTGAAGGTGTTAATTCGGGTTGTGTTTTATCTTAAACGGGTCATATTAGAAGAACATCGGCAAGATAGGGTAATTTATCAAATGGGTTGAAAGACATAAGTTTTTTTTAGCTACGCATACAACTTCCTAACTATATAAATTACCGACTCATAATGTTATAGTAATTACTAATTTGTACCAAAAATAATGTTTTAGCAATCATAATTAGCAGTTGGCACATAACAAATCGCTTATAGACAAATGATGTAACTAGCTTCTTTTACATGTAGGTCACCATTCAGTCTCCTTGTAGACAATAATATGGCGGTATGCCGGTATATCACTTCACTTCTAGTGTTTGAAAGAATCCTATTTAAGAGAAATGGACTCATTTCGACCCAACCAGCAGAAGAAGCAGCAGCGGCGGCGGCAGGCAGGAAGCAGCAGCGGCAGGCAGGAAGCAGCGGCAGGCAGGCGGTGCCGGCTGCCGCCCGCCCACCGCCCGCCCGCCGCCGCCGCCGCCACAACCACCACCACCACCACAACAACAACAATAACTAGTACTTTCAAGTTACAAGTCTGTAGGTAATGGTACTCTCTAGTTCACATTATCATTTTTCTATTTCATCATCTTTCGATTAGGGTTTCATCATCCTTCAATTGCATACAAGATTTCACTTCAAGATTCAATAAACAAATCGCCATCCACAACCACCAAACAAAATTAGTGTTGCATCATGGATCAAAATCAATCCTGGGTAAATGAAATTCAAATAATATACTTTGAATTAACAAATGGCCTTGTGTGATTAATAGATTCAACGATCTATTTAATCGAGTCAACAGCAAGCGTCAATTTATTGGCGACTTGACTGCCACTTAGAACCTAAAGTGAACTTCAAACACGTTTAAATTTGGTTATACCATTTTCATGGCGTCTCATACTTTTTTTTTTCAACCTACTTATTGGCCGGAGGTCCGTTCGGAAGCAATCTCTCTATCCATAGAACATTGAGAGGGACTTTCTCTACTCTTCGGTGTTTCACTTTGGGTGGAGAAATGACGTCTTTTTATTCTAGGATAGGGGAAGGATTGTCTACATCTTACCTCCCCATACGGCCATGCCCCACATATGCGGGATTGGGTTTTGTTGTAATGTAGAAAGATACATGGAATTAATAGCAGAGGTTCGAAAAATGTGTCGTTATCCGGAGAGGGCAACTCTTCGTAAAGGGAGCAAAGTTCACATTAACTATTTTTGAAATGGTGTTAGGCAACTATTATAATGTACGCTAACAACTTCTATTTAATTGGGTTACTTAAAGATATTGTAGTGTACGAAGCCCGTAGAGAGGGCGACCCTTTATCGCTAGATGGTTCAACAACATTAAACTACACTGTAGAACACGGCAGTTTGTCCCGAATGAACCTCTCTGCGAATAGTTTCTTTAATGTTGTTAAAAACCTCGATAACCGAGTAAAGAATCGAAAATACTTCAAAGCTATAATCGTTTACGTAGCAGTATCGATGCGATTTCACTGGATTACATACATCGGTGTGACTTATTTAGCAATGTATACAAATCTTGTAATTGTCCCCAATGGATGATTGATCTAATTAAAAAATGGATAAAGTACTTAAAACGAGCGCACAAATATTTAAGGGATAATTCCTTCGTGGATCTGAGTACATAAGCATATCGTAGAGACGTAGACGACGTGCCGATCGGGAATTGTAAATGTTAAATCTAACATCCTCCCGGTCGGCATGTCGTCTCCGATTGCCTTCTGTACTCAGGTCCACATACGGATTATCCATCAAATAATTGTACGCTCGCTTATAGTACTTTAACCAAATTTTAATCAAATCAATAATCCATAGGGAACACTTAGAAGATTTGTATATGTTGCTAATAAGTCACAAATACTATGTAATCCAATGAAATCGAATGGATTCTACTACGTAAACGATTATAGCTTTAACGTATTTCCGACTCTTTACTCGTTTATCGAGGTTTTTTAATGCATTAAAGAAAGTATTCGCAGAGAGGTTCATTTGGAACAAACAATCACGTTCTACTGTGTACTTTAAAGTTATTGAACAATTTAGCAATACAGGGTCGCCCTCTATACGGACTTGGTACAATACAATTGCTTTAAAGAAGCCAATTAAATAGAAGTTGTCGGAGCGCATTATGGTGGTGATATGCCTAACACCATTTTGTAAAAAGTTTATTTACATTTTGTCTCCTCCACAGAGAGTTGCCCTCCGTGGAGAACGACGTATGTTTTAGACCTCCGCTATTAAACTCTTGTACCTTTTAACATAACCGTTACCAATTGTAAATTCACAAATTATGACTTGAAATTAATTTACCATCGTTGATTTTGATCCATAGTACAACACTTAATTCTTTATTTCTTAAATCTTGAAATTGATATAGCTAAATTAGCGCGTGAAATCTTGTATACAATCCAAAAACCATGAATCCCTAATCGAAAGATAATGAAACTCTAACCAAAAGATGAATACACTCTAACCAGGAGCGTCAACAGAGACTACTGAAGTTTATTTACGAAATTAAGTACTCTAAAAAAACCTTATTGTTAAAGTTTTATTTTTAAAATAAATTATACTTATGGTCCATGTGGTTTACACTAAATTATAGTGTTCGTTCTTATCTTTTAATAATTATACTAAATACTAATCATCACTGACTACATATGAATTGCACAACGGTGAATACAATGTTGCCAATTCAATACAATGTTGGCAATTGGCAGTGAATGGTTGATTCAGGTTATCAATCATCAATACAAACATATAAGTAACATAATAATGAAAACATTGAAAAATTATGAGAAAAAATAACATTTAGCCCAGAAGGGTAAAATTAAGAACTTGCTTACCTCCTCGAAAAAGCCACTACATTCTTTCTAGATGAATGAACGTTTGTGTAACTTGATTTATCTGAAAGGGAAACCAACAAAATATATAACCTAATAAAGAGAGCATCGCATTTTATTCCAAAAAATCAATCTCGGGTAGTTAAGTGATTTACCAAAAGAGTCAAATGTTAGAATGGAAGATTTACCTCTGTTGCACATCGGCCATTGTAAAGTTATCGTCACTAGAACTTACTTCACGAACTTTCTCAACAACATTTTCATGTTTGTTGAAGCGTTTGTCTTTCATTAATTGCAATATTGCAGGATGATTCCATATCTACCAAGTATTAACACATGTTATAAGTGATTCATCCATAACAAAAGAAAAACAATAAAGATTCTAAAGCAAATAACATTAACATCTATAAATAAAGATAATTGCAAAAAGCATGGACTAGCAACATACTATAGTCCAAATCTTATCAACGGCCACATTAATTTAATTAATTATTTATAATAAAATGATTGAGGAGGTCATTCATAAGCAAAAATGGGTCAAAATTGCCACTTCCACTTATTACCTGAGCCGATGCTTGATAACTCTGTCTAGATATAAGGATAGGAAAGTCTTAGCAGTCAAACATTTCACAGTTGTCAACCAACGAAAAATACTAGGTCGCCAGATAATCACTTTAACACGTCATTGGGTTATCAAAAACCCAATTCAGAAATTCAAAAATAGGATCATTTGAAAAATACCCAAATTCCACATATTCTCGGAATTGTTTTGTTGAATAATATGAGAAAAGGGTTCGGTGGCTGGAAACTATACGCCTGGAAGATGACTGTAAACAATGACATCAATGATGTTTCGGAAGTCGCTAACAGGAACCAATTTCACCCGAATCAGCTTTCCCCTTAGTTCCGTCAACAATCACAGAGGACGATGAGAAACGGGTTATGAGTATTAGGGTTTGTTAATATACAAAAATAGATGGATATTAGTGATTTTCAGAGATGTGATCTTGATCTTAAATTTGATTTAGGAACGAAATATACGATTGACATGAATAGATGATATAAACTTGGTTTGATAACTATTTTATTAATATTAATATTATTTTTATTTTTATTTTTATGAATAGATGACATAAATTTGGTAACTTGACTTGAGGTGATTCCAAGGGTTAAACGGTCTAAACCCGACAGATTAGTGAAGCTGATACAAAATTACCAAAAAAACAGAGAGTAAAACTTGCTGACTTTAAGAATAAAAACAGCAAATAAGATAGGAGAATCCATCACAAGATTAAAGACAAGAGAAACACGTCAAACACTAAGGGGTCGTTTGGTTCAAGAATTTTAATTCCCAGTATTTGAAATTCTGGGATTTGAAATCCTATCTTCTGTTTGGTTCGAGGATTTGAAATCTTCGAACCCGAAACGCGAACCCGAAATGAAACCCAAAACGCGAACCCGAACCCTAAACGCGAACCCTAAACGCAATCTCGAAACTCGAACCCGAATCGCATATATGAAATTTGAACCCGAAACGCGAACCCGAAACTCGAACGTGTAACGCGAACCCGAAACGTGGGCCCGAAATGCGAACCTGAATCACGAACCCGAAACGCGAACCCGAATCTCGAACCCGAAACGGGAACCCGAAAAGTGAACCCGAAACGCGAACCCGAAACGTGAACGCGAAACGTAAAGTAAACGTAAAATTTTAGAACATGGAATTTCAAATCCCTCATGTATACAAAGGATTTACAAATCCTTCATCCATGGGATTTCATGGAATTTGAAATGCAAATCTCTCCAACCAAATCCTTCAACCAAACATGAGATTTCATGGGATTTGAAATGCAAATCTCTCTAAATCTCACGAACCAAACACCCCTTAAGATATATAAGACCGAGAATGAAGATTTAGAGTGAATAGAGCTTGACTCTATTAGTACTCATCAAAAACTAGTTTTACTTTCCATTAGCTTTATTTTATATTTTTATTTATAGATGAGCAAGTTCTATACTATTATTCCCTTGATAAAATAAAACAAAAGCTCAAAATTATTTGTTGGAAATATCAAGAAGTTGTAACATGTTAAAATAATCTTCAAACTAATTGTACAACAAATAAGGAATCAAATCTGTTGGGACCACTTGAGACCACTTTTGATGTCCCCATTTTCACAGCATACTAGCTTTATTTGCTATGTTGTCTTTATCTTCCTTCATACTTGATTGGTTGGCTTCAAAGCTTCATTTTTAGCTAAAACTAAAAGAGCATAATTAAAACTACTAGAATCACACATATATGTATATGTTGTATATCATAACATAAAGTATAGGATTTACTTATTGAAAGCAAGTAAAATAGTAATGGTAATGGCCTAAGTCATTGATTTAAATAATGTGCACCCTTGGTTAAACTTTGGATCACCAAACAACATCTCACAATGAGAAATAGCATGTATAACAATCACCAAATCGGGTTCTGATATAACCATATCATAACTTTTATATTATTATTAGGATTCTTGTAATGTTAACACTTATACTTGACATCATTTAAGTAAAATATGATTGTACATATGGTGGTTAATTTCTAGAAAGTGATTAACTTTAAGGTGTGTACAAGTCATTTTTTTGCATGTTCTAATCTTTTAAAGACAAATGTCACTAGAATAATTCTTATTCTTATTATTTATTATTAGAAAATTTCTAAAAATAGCTTTAAGGGTTATCATATGTAACGACCTTGGATTTTCCAACGTTTGTTTATTAATAATTGTTTATTATTAATGCTTATGACTAAACGAATGTATGTTATTACATTTACATATTGCCATGATTGCCCGTACTTGACTTTAATTGCCCGAAACGTCTTTGTGACACACGAAACTTTTACGAATAATATTTTTAGATATTATTTGCATTCATGATTAAGTTTTATTAATCATTTTAATTAACTATGTTATTAATTAGTTACTTGGGCTTTAATTGGTTTAATTTGTGAATTAATGGAACTTGGGCTTGTTTAATGTTAATGGACTCATGAATATAAACTTATAAGCCCACCCTACTTCTTAGTTGGACTAGTTAGCCCATGTCTTACACTTGTAAGTATCAATTAGATGGAAACTAGTTAGTTTTATGCACTTGGAATCTAGTTAACCCATAATCCCCATGCACATACACCAAATAACCAACTTTTGTGACTTTAACATGCAAGAGACTAGTGTGTTTTTGCCTCCCCTTTCTCCCTTGCCAAACCGTCGGTTTGGAGTCCCCACAAGAGGGTTTTTGTTTCATTTTTTTCATTACCTACTTACTCTTGTTTCTCTCATTCTCACACACACTTCAAACTTACCATTTCTCTCAAACTTTCTCTTTCACTTTTCTCTCTAAATCTTGTAAGTAACAAGCTCTTTTCTCTCTTCTTTCTTGGCCAAAAACCGAAACATATACACCTAGAATCATCATCATCACTTGTTGTTGTTGTTGTTGTTAATTACTTGTTGTTTACTTACTTGTAGTTATTACTTACATGTTGTTATGAATCAAACTCTTTAGTTTGTTCATCATTTATCTTGTAGTAACAAGAACATACAAGAACTAAGTTTCTAGTTATGTTCTACATTTATTGTATCAAAAGATTGTAAGTTCATAGTTGTTAAACTCATACTTGTAAGTCATGTTAGTAAACTTTAAAGTTTACTCTCTTAAAGATCAAACTTTGGTTTGAATCTTTAAAGTATGAACAACAATGAACTAGTTACTTACTTATTTAGTTTATTACTTCATTTCTTGTACATTTAAATTCATGTTTGTTGTTAAATGGTCAAGTATTACAAGTTAGTCTTGATCTCATATCTCTTGGAACTAAAAGTTAACTTAAAAGTTCAAGAACATGTAAGTAAGTTTTCTTTAAATATAACTTTGTATACTTATGCTTGATCTAGACTTTTGAGTCTTGGATCTTCAAGATCAAACTAAGAACTATGTTCTACAACTTATGATCTTGATTAGTTAGCTTACTTTCAAATTTATAGTTCAATACTACTTTTATATTTCATGTATGTGTTAAAACTAAGACTTTGATGTAACCTTGGTTCATCAAAACACTTGCAACACTTAAGTGAGTTGTGCTTCATGTCTTAGACTTACACAAGGGTTATGATGGTCAAACCTTGGTAAAGATGATGTAAACACATCAATGAGTTGTACACTTGAAGCTATAGGCATCAAGGATGAGAACCATGATAAACATCAAGTACCAAACCCACCGGAACCCACTATTTTTCTGTTTCCTGTCCTCTGCTTACTTTTTTGCTGTTTCTGTAACATACCAGTACACCTGGGCTACTGTAACCTTGATTTTCAGTTAGCTCAGTTCGTGTAGATAACTTTTTATTTAAGACTCATCTTCATCCGTGTAATGTCCGCAACTAATCCATCCGGACGTAGTCTTCAACAGTTGGTCCCATTGCGATGATCGACTCCAAGTAAGGTCCTTAATATGAGCTATTGCACAGCGGAAGACTTAATTCATACCTGAGAATAACATGCTTTAAAATGTCAACATAAAGTTGGTGAGATATATAGGTTTGATGCTAGCAACGTATTAACTATGGACCACAAGATTTCATGTATAAACATTTTAATAAAAATATTCTAAGTGGTTGAGCACTTGGTAACCATACTTAACATTTAATCACGTCGCATATTCCCTTTATTATGAAATCTTACTACACCGTACCAAGTGTAGTTATGAAACGAAGTACTGTGCAACCGTTGAATACTGGTCGTCCAGTCCGGTTGGGGTTGTCAGGCCCGATAGATCTATCAACAGGATTCGCGTTTACAATACCGCTGTAAATATTAGTTACCAAGCTACAGGGAAGTATGCCAGTGGTACAACTCAACGTAGAATATATTTTTCAGTTACTTGTGTCCATAATGTAAAACATAAAATACATGTATTCTCATCCCGAAATATTTAGAGTTTAAAAGTGGGACTATATACTCACCATACTGTATTTTGTAGTAAAAATACATATAACATCAATTAACATGTGCAAGGTTGGTCTTCGATTCACGAACCTATATCATTTATGTATATATATTAACACATATAGTTGTAATTGAACAAATTTACGTATTATTCTTAGTATCATAATTATTATATTTAATACTTTATAGGTTGCATTAATAATTTAGTTACGTATTTTTACTTTATTTACTTTAAATAACTAATTATTATTTATTATGAAATTACTAACATAGTTATGTCATATGTATAAAATAGATTTTGATATAATTAATATTTATTTGTTATTATATTAATAATAATGATTCTAATAGTTTTTTTTTTATAATGATAAAAATAATAATAATAGAAATATTAATTTTTTTTTAAAAAAAAAAAAAAGATAATCTTAATAAAAATGATAAAATTAGTTGTTAGTAATGATAATGTTAATAATGATAGTTTTTAATAATAATAATAATAATAATAATACTTACATTAATAATTAAATTGATCAAAATTAATAATAATAATAATAATAATGATATTAATAATAATAATAATAGCAATTAAAGACTACCTTAGAAGCTTAAAAAAAAATTTGTCCCAGTCAGACTCGAACCCGAGACACTTCCTTAAACCATCACACACCTCGACCAGTTGGGCTACGCCCATTTTATGATATAATTCCCATGTTAAAACATATAACCCTGCTATTTCTGTTTTCCCCTCCATCTTCTTCTTCAACCGAAATCGTAAACATTTTCATCATCACATCATTATCATCTATATCATTTATTATTTCACCCTAAATATCATCGTGATTTTAATTAAACGATGTATTATAAATTTAAACGTAGTTGTACCAATTATTTGGAATTAACATCGTGTACATAAACCGTTACTAGCTAGTCCAATAGATTTCATCAAGCCCAACTAGTAAAACTGGATCCCTCCTCATCAGTAAGATAGTTAGCCCACTAACTATCATAAAACACTCGGCCCACTTTACATATCTCATTCTTGGCCAAACGATTTGAAACAGGAAACGTATTTAGCTGTATCGATCCCTTGATTCTTCTATACTTTATTATTTTTAAAATTTCAATCACAACTAGTGGACAATCATTAACAAGTGGGGTTTCTTTTTAAAAAAAAATGTCGGCCATTTATGTTTGTTCTAGACATTAAATAATCCCAACTTGGTTGTTAATATAACTTGATTAAAGGGCAAAGTGTGTCTCGGTAGTAAACAAAAGGAAGTGACGGTTGGTAGGGTGATGGGGGTCCTCGTACAGTGACAAACCGATAGCAGTAGCTTGTTCGATGGTTTATGGTGGGTTTAATATGGTGGATCATGGTGAGGATTTATGGTGGTTTATGAGTGGCTGGACCGTATGACAGAAAAACACACAGCAGCGGTGGAAGAATTTATGTAACGATGGTGGTGGTGCATATGGTGGTTTACGTTCGTGACGCACAACAGGTTGTAGAAGTAAGAGAGAGAGGAATGGTGATCGATCTATAGTTAGAAACAGAAAATAGTAACATGAGGTTGGTGAGGGTTGATGATATAAATGAAAGATGATGAAGCTAGGGTGTCGATGGGTTGTCATGGAGGAGAAGATGAGATTGAAGGGTGGTACGGTTATGGTGATGTCAATAGTTTTAGTGGTGGTCTCCGGTGATAGGTAGATGGCGGTGATGATGGCTTTATGATGGCCGGTGGTGGTGGATATAAGTGGAGAAGAAATATAAACTGAAAATTAAGATGGTAATTGGTGGAGCTTGTTCCGGCGATGGTGAGGTGGTGACCGAAGTTCATGGTATTTGTTGTGGGGATGTAAGGTGATTTGAATGATGAGGGTGGTTGATGGTAGTGGCGGGTGTGGTTCAAACGGGTTGATGATCATCGGTGGGTTCACGAGTTAAATAACAAAAATAGAAGACGGTGATTCAAGGTGGTTCTTGATGAAGGAGGTGGTTGTCGACAAGGTGATTGCCATGGTGACCGGTGATGATTGTCTTGAATGCGATCGAGAGAATTAAGAGAAAAGAAGAGGGAGATGGGTTTGCTCTCATAATTTCACAAGCATACATATATAACATAAAGATATAGATGTTTAGTTATAGATATATAATAATATATGATATAATAATAGATATAGTAATTAGTAAAGAAACAAAAAAAACAGTGTATCAAATAATCAAATATCAATAATAGAACGTGGTGTGTTTACATAATTAAAAGTGATGATAGAAGTCAAAGAAGAGATAAGGTGTTCGATTTTTGTGTGTCCGTATGCATAAATAATTGAGAAGAAGTAAAGCCAATAATGACAGTAATAATTTAATATCATTCATTAATTAAAACGTGTGACATGTTTAGCCGTCGTCATTCACGGACTAAATTTCGCTCTCCGATGTTAAACAGTGGCGGATAAAAGTTCACAGAAAAAAAAATCCCAAATTTTTAGATTAAATATAATTAATTATTTCACATATTTAAATCTAATGTTTAAATTATATTTCATACATTCCAATTATTATATATACTTATATCTATATATATAAATATACACACATATCTATATACACGTAAATGTTCGTGAATCGCCAAGCATAGTCGAAGGGTATCTACTTATCCGAAATATAGATTTCAAACTTTCTAGACTCAACATTACAGATTTTGCTTATCGTGTCGGAAACATATAAAGATTAAGGTTTAAATTTGATCGGAAATTTCAGGGTCGTTACAGTACCCACCCGTTAAAGAAATTTCGTCCCCGAAATTTAGTAGAGGTTGTCATAAGTAACAATAGAAATGTTTTCATGGCGAATATGAAGTAATAACGGAGTTTTATCATTATTGATAGATATAGATGAAACATTTCGATCATGTGAAGCGTACGAGCGAAGCTATTACAAAAGAATGAAATGAGTGTATCTGGAATTGTTTTAACCGATGACGTGATTAGGATTGATTTCCAGAATTTAAGGGATTTAAAGAAAATCTTATGTAACAAGATTTGGCTCTTTAGGGATCAGAATCTTCTTTGATTTAATGTAGCAATCTGTTTTGATTTTATCTGTCGGATATTTCACTATAAATCTACCTCCTCCGTTTCCTTATTCTCCACACCTTATATTCTTTCTTCCTCTACTCATTCCTTAATATGCTTCACCCAATCCTGATTCTTATTATACTTCTAACTTTCATATCTTTCATTCTTCTCTTTCATCTGTCGCCAGAAAAATCTATTCACTATTATGATTTCCTTGGAATTATAATGTTTTTAATTCTCCCGTGTCTTTATGTTGCAATACGTATTGATATACACGGTTTGTAAATTTCTGGGTGGTTGTTGGGTTTTATATCTTTTCTTATATTTCGATGTTCCTACTTCTGTCTTCTATAATCATTGTCATTCACAGTTAATGATTTCTCCTATTTGCTGTGATCTATACCCCAAATTTTTATTTCTAAGCTTCATTCTTTCGTTTCCTCTTCTTACGGTTAAGCGTCTCTTCTAATGGTCCGGAATTCGTAGGTATGAGATTTGGAATGAACATAGCTAATGTTCTCAAAAAGGAATGGTAACGGCACGATTTTGATTTGTCAAATTACCAGAAAAATAGAACTTATCAAGATGATATGTTCTTAATACGTTTCGGAAATTGATAGAATGTAAGAGCCGTGTAACATGACACATGATGATGGTACTGTGAATCATCACATTCCATTAGAAACTTAACATGATTTACTGTAATATAATGAAGTTGATCAAGTTTCATTATATTATACTAATTCATGTATCAATTCCCAACATTACTTCAAAACATTCACATTTTAATTTCGAATGTTTCAGAATTTAGAAACTAACACAGTTTCTTTTATATCGCAGATATAATGGAGAGATACATGATCGCAGATAGGAATATTTGTGAAAATATCTCCAGAAATATGGAGATTATGTATAACGGAAGATATGAAGATATCTTATAATATCTAAGATAAGATGATGATGAAGAATATCATCTTGAAAGGTTTAGAATAAGGAGTGGGGTTCTTACTAATAGTTTCAGCAGGTACTGAATCATTTGGATTCTTTGAAAGCAGATTCAGTCCTTGAGATTTATCTACATCCTTCTTCATACTTTGCTCAATCCGTTTTTCAGTTCCAACCTTCTTCTTTTTCTGAGCTTTACTAACACACTGTACCTCATCATCAAACTTTTGACTGTTATAGTCGTTTACAGTTTTTGCTGCTTCATCAGCATTTCAAGAACTACTTCATAGTTCAGGGTGTTTTTCAGAAACTTCACATTCGGAATATGAAATTCTTAGGGATAGATGTTATAAGTATAACTAGAGAGGTTCTGCGAATTTTCAAAATACTGATTGCGGGTTCCACCAAAGAGATAACGAGCTGTTGGTACATTTGTTGATGATGTTTATGAAATATAAATGGTTCTCCGGTAGCGACGGTGAATAGACAAGGTATAAATATCGAGGTTATAGTAGGAGTAGTCTTACTGAGAAGTCGAAGTGGAGCTGTGACAAAATTAGCTTCTTGAAAAGGAATTGTAGGGTTGTCTTTGCTAATGAATGATAAAGAATTCGACGCGGATAGGTTTTAACTATAACTTTGGTTTCGAAAGTTTTTCAGGTGCATAACTATATGCATAAATCTTTCTTCCATAGATGAGGTGCAGTTGGTTCAACTTCTCGATCGAGGTGTGTTCAAGAATCATGATAGGTTTGAACGCGAATTGTAATTGTCGAAGTACAAATGAGGTTTAGGATAAAATCAAGTGGCAAACTTGAAGAATTATTTAGTTTCATATGTTATAATCAATATTTTAATTCATTTACTTGTCCAAAGTTAGCAGTCTAATAGTCCGATTGTCCAATGGTCCAATAGTTCAACAGTTCAATATATTCATAAATAATTTAATATACATAATTAATTAATACGTATCGTGACCCGTGTACCGGTCTCGGTGTCGATCACAACTCAAAGTATATATATATTTTGGAATCAACTCCGACCCTGTATAGCCAACTCCCACCTTCACATATAGAGTGTCTATGGTTGTTTCGAAATATATATATAGATGGGTCGATATGATAAGTCGAAACCTTGCATACGTGTCCCGTTATTTAAAGTGCGTAAAAGTAAATAACAGAAATTAAATGACGATAAATAAAATTGCGAGAATGTAAATTGCGATAAATTATATGTTAATCAGTTAGCTGGGAACAGTTAGCCGGAACAGTTAGCGTGAAATCCTATCACAATTCCAATTAATTAATTCGTTTGTTTCTAACACTTTTTATTTTTGTCCAATGTTTTCTTCGTTATGCCACTTGTTGGATTCTGATAGGTCAAAATCCAAATATGAAATTTGAATAGAAATGGTTATTCTGTGGTGAACGGATACGTATATCGGTAGTTGTAAGTAGGATAGTAAATGATCGTTGAATCAGATTCGAAGAATGTACAGTGTAACTTATTAATGTGATTTCTAAATATTCCTCGGGTACTACCCACCCGTTAAAATATTTTCATCATTAACAGTTTGTACGAAAGAATTTTTAATTACAATCTTTATGAAAATATACTTGCATATATATTTTCATCGGATATAATTATAGATTTAATGAGTCAAGAAGATATTATACTCATTTGATTTATTGTTGGCACTTGATTACATGATCTCTAAACATTAGAGATTACATAATTGCCATGTCGAACGAAAGTAAATGAGGTAGAACAATACGTAGAACGAAATTAATCGATGTAGAATGATATGTAGAACTAAGATCATACTCGAAATACAGGTGGTAATATTGAGGCGTGTGATGTTGATATTCGAGGTACAGATTGTGATGTTGATAGTTACGGCGCGGTTATGGTTTAAGGATGATAAGGGTATTGTCGACATCGATGATGGTGGTACTGATTATGCTGCTGGTGCTGCTGCTGGTGTTCGTAACCTTCGCACCAGGTTCTCCAAAGTCGTCACACGAGCGTGTAGTTCATTAACTTCTTCTAGTACTACGGAATGATTGACGGTTGAAGCGAGTGAATGATTAAGATTCGAATATAGAATAATATATATCCGTGACGGGATTCTCGGAAGGAGAGGAGAGAAAATGGTTTTCCCCGAACAGGTTCGCCGATAAGCACTTCAGGTTGAAAAGGGCAATTTGGTGGATGGAAGAGATCTTCGACGTGAAATGATTTTTGGATATCGGATGATATTCTAGCTATTTAGAATATCTACATATATATTACTAAAGATTTTGTAGACTACAGAAGAATTTGCGGCATATATCAGGCAAATCTACAGATACGCCAAGATAGAAATTATCAGATACGCTAAGATATGAATTTCGTCTATACACTATCGATGCACTAAATGCAGTAAGACGTGTCTAGACTTATGAATGATAAGCAGACAACTTCCTAAGGATGATAAGCAGATGATTTCCGACTAGTTATGATAAGCAAAACTTTTTGACATGCAAACACGGTCAAAGTCCAGACTCACTAATGTATCCTAACAACCACCAGTTAGACACACTAATGGGAGACCTGGTTCACTAAGACCAACGCTCTGATACCAACTGTAATGTCCGCAACTAATCCATCCGGACGTAGTCTTCAACAGTTGGTCCCATTGCGATGATCGACTCCAAGTAAGGTCCTTAATATGAGCTATTGCACAGCGGAAGACTTAATTCATACCTGAGAATAACATGCTTTAAAATGTCAACATAAAGTTGGTGAGATATATAGGTTTGATGCTAGCAACGTATTAACTATGGACCACAAGATTTCATGTATAAACATTTTAATAAAAATATTCTAAGTGGTTGAGCACTTGGTAACCATACTTAACATTTAATCACGTCGCATATTCCCTTTATTATGAAATCTTACTACACCGTACCAAGTGTAGTTATGAAACGAAGTACTGTGCAACCGTTGAATACTGGTCGTCCAGTCCGGTTGGGGTTGTCAGGCCCGATAGATCTATCAACAGGATTCGTGTTTACAATACCGCTGTAAATATTAGTTACCAAGCTACAGGGAAGTATGCCAGTGGTACAACTCAACGTAGAATATATTTTTCAGTTACTTGTGTCCATAATGTAAAACATAAAATACATGTATTCTCATCCCGAAATATTTAGAGTTTAAAAGTGGGACTATATACTCACCATACTGTATTTTGTAGTAAAAATACATATAACATCAATTAACATGTGCAAGGTTGGTCTTCGATTCACGAACCTATATCATTTATGTATATATATTAACACATATAGTTGTAATTGAACAAATTTACGTATTATTCTTAGTATCATAATTATTATATTTAATACTTTATAGGTTGCATTAATAATTTAGTTACGTATTTTTACTTTATTTACTTTAAATAACTAATTATTATTTATTATGAAATTACTAACATAGTTATGTCATATGTATAAAATAGATTTTGATATAATTAATATTTATTTGTTATTATATTAATAATAATGATTCTAATAGTTTTTTTTTTATAATGATAAAATGATAGTTTTGATAAAAACTAATAAAAATAATAATAATAAAAATATTAATTTTAAAAAAAAAAAAAAAAGATAATCTTAATAAAAATGATAAAATTAGTTGTTAGTAATGATAATGTTAATAACGATAGTTTTTAATAATAATAATAATAATAATAATACTTACATTAATAATTAAATTGATCAAAATTAATAATAATAATAATAATAATGATATTAATAATAATAATAGCAACTAAAGACTACCTTAGAAGCTTAAAAAAAAAAATTTGTCCCAGTCAGACTCGAACCCGAGACACTTCCTTAAACCATCACACACCTCGACCAGTTGGGCTACGCCCATTTTATGATATAATTCCCATGTTAAAACATATAACCCTGCTATTTCTGTTTTCCCCTCCATCTTCTTCTTCAACCGAAATCGTAAACATTTTCATCATCACATCATTATCATCTATATCATTTATTATTTCACCCTAAATATCATCGTGATTTTAATTAAACGATGTATTATAAATTGAAACGTAGTTGTACCAATTATTTGGAATTAACATCGTGTACATAAACCGTTACTAGCTAGTCCAATAGATTTCATCAAGCCCAACTAGTAAAACTGGATCCCTCCTCATCAGTAAGATAGTTAGCCCACTAACTATCATAAAACACTCGGCCCACTTTACATATCTCATTCTTGGCCAAACGATTTGAAACAGGAAACGTATTTAGCTGTATCGATCCCTTGATTCTTCTATACTTTATTATTTTTAAAATTTCAATCACAACTAGTGGACAATCATTAACAAGTGGGGTTTCTTTTTAAAAAAAAATGTCGGCCATTTATGTTTGTTCTAGACATTAAATAATCCCAACTTGGTTGTTAATATAACTTGATTAAAGGGCAAAGTGTGTCTCGGTAGTAAACAAAAGGAAGTGACGGTTGGTAGGGTGATGGGGGCCCTCGTACAGTGACAAACCGATAGCAGTAGCTTGTTCGATGGTTTATGGTGGGTTTAATATGGTGGATCATGGTGAGGATTTATGGTGGTTTATGAGTGGCTGGACCGTATGACAGAAAAACACACAGCAGCGGTGGAAGAATTTATGTAACGATGGTGGTGGTGCATATGGTGGTTTACGTTCGTGACGCACAACAGGTTGTAGAAGTAAGAGAGAGAGGAATGGTGATCGATCTATAGTTAGAAACAGAAAATAGTAACATGAGGTTGGTGAGGGTTGATGATATAAATGAAAGATGATGAAGCTAGGGTGTCGATGGGTTGTCATGGAGGAGAAGATGAGATTGAAGGGTGGTACGGTTATGGTGATGTCAATAGTTTTAGTGGTGGTCTCCGGTGATAGGTAGATGGCGGTGATGATGGCTTTATGATGGCCGGTGGTGGTGGATATAAGTGGAGAAGAAATATAAACTGAAAATTAAGATGGTAATTGGTGGAGCTTGTTCCGGCGATGGTGAGGTGGTGACCGAAGTTCATGGTATTTGTTGTGGGGATGTAAGGTGATTTGAATGATGAGGGTGGTTGATGGTAGTGGCGGGTGTGGTTCAAACGGGTTGATGATCATCGGTGGGTTCACGAGTTAAATAACAAAAATAGAAGACGGTGATTCAAGGTGGTTCTTGATGAAGGAGGTGGTTGTCGACAAGGTGATTGCCATGGTGACCGGTGATGATTGTCTTGAATGTGATCGAGAGAATTAAGAGAAAAGAAGAGGGAGATGGGTTTGCTCTCATAATTTCACAAGCATACATATATAACATAAAGATATAGATGTTTAGTTATAGATATATAATAATATATGATATAATAATAGATATAGTAATTAGTAAAGAAACAAAAAAAACAGTGTATCAAATAATCAAATATCAATAATAGAACGTGGTGTGTTTACATAATTAAAAGTGATGATAGAAGTCAAAGAAGAGATAAGGTGTTCGATTTTTGTGTGTCCGTATGCATAAATAATTGAGAAGAAGTAAAGCCAATAATGACAGTAATAATTTAATATCATTCATTAATTAAAACGTGTGACATGTTTAGCCGTCGTCATTCACGGACTAAATTTCGCTCTCCGATGTTAAACAGTGGCGGATAAAAGTTCACAGAAAAAAAAATCCCAAATTTTTAGATTAAATATAATTAATTATTTCACATATTTAAATCTAATGTTTAAATTATATTTCATACATTCCAATTATTATATATACTTATATCTATATATATAAATATACACACATATCTATATACACGTAAATGTTCGTGAATCGCCAAGCATAGTCGAAGGGTATCTACTTATCCGAAATATAGATTTCAAACTTTCTAGACTCAACATTACAGATTTTGCTTATCGTGTCGGAAACATATAAAGATTAAGGTTTAAATTTGATCGGAAATTTCAGGGTCGTTACAATCCGAGTTACGGTTTAGGATTTATGGCCCTCCGATCGTCACTATGTCCTTTTAACGTTGTGCAGAAATTTCTGACCTACTCGCACTTAAACCGTCACCACGGTTAAACGAAGACGAGTTTGCTTCTGTAAATTTTACCACACTTAAAGGACTCATAGAGGGAGCCATGACCACTGGTCTCACCTTATTTCAGTAAGGGTAGAGGCCGTGGTGACTGACTGAAGTCAGCCTTTGTTTTAAACTACTTTCATAAACGAAACTTACTTTACGCCTTTTGTTTGATGATGAATGATGATGACCCTTAAGACCTTATTTACATACTTTTAAACCTATTCGGACGATTTAATGACTTAGTACTATTTGACTTAGGTTGAGGACCCGTTTGGACAACCTTCATTACTTGCTTACTTTCCGAGTCATACTTTACCGCTACTTTATCATTGTGAGTTATAGCATTACCTTTTTACTTTAACTATTTTGGGAACTGAGAATACAGGCGCATTTTACGTTTTACATACTAGGCATGAGTATTTAAACTTTATATATGTGTGGGTTATACAACGGCATAAACATTCCCTTTAGCTCGGTAACGTTTAGTCATTGGTTTTTGAACCGGTGAACGCGAATCTTAGATATGGATCCATAGGGTTTGACATCCCCACTCGGGCTAGTCGCGCTAGCATTTAACGAGTGTTTAATACTTCGTAGACATACGCACTTGCCAAGTGTACTTTCAGGGGGTATAAACGTTAAGTTAGTTACCAAGTGCCCACGGTTAACATATACTTTATCATACTGTTTTGAAACGCTCTTTGTAGCACTGAAATCTCGTGGCCTACCTTACATACTGTTATACTTAAACTATAGCTCACCAACCTTTGTGTTGATGTTTTTAAGCATGTTTTTCTCAGGTGCTTAAGGTTATATGCTTCCGCTGTCGTGCTAGTCTTGCCGTAGACACCCGCTGCTCTAGTGTTATCACCGCATGAACTGTTTATCTTGCATTCAAACTTTAATACATTTGAAACTATGTTTTGTAACGACCTAAGGGTCACATACATTTATTCATGCTTGCTATTCGTAGAAGCATACTGTTGGTGTAAAACAATTGACGTCGGTTATGACGTCATCTTTTTTATCGTGAATGCAACTTCTTTTATTACAGCATATAGTACTTAACCTTGTAATGATCCTGTTGTTGATGATTCGTACACGATGGTTTTGTACGGGGCATCACATTTGGTATCAGAGCATTGGTTGTAGGGAATTAGGTTGCATTAGTGAGTCTAAGACCGACCCGAGTAGGATTCACTAATAGGACTAATCTACAACTTGCTAGTTTACGTGTTTCTGCTGAACTTACTGCATGCTGCTGCTTACTATTACTGCTACATGCTGTATGCTACTACATGATTTCACTACTGTATGATATTACTTGCTTTCGATTGCATGCTACTTCTGTACGATTCGTTATTATTGCCATGCTACTTATTGTTATACATGATTTAAACTGTTGGCCTAATACGTGCTTGTTATGACTTACTGACATGGAAAATTTATTTTTCCTTGTTCAGATGTCGGATACTCCACCTGCTATCGTTTTGGGCAGTCCAGACTCGTCAGCCACCCCACCTGCTGCTGCTGCCGACACACCGATCCCGATACGCACCAGTGACCCCGGCGCTTCGTATTCCGGAGCTAGTAGTAGTGCGCCGGCACCAGTGGTGTAGCAACCCCAAGCAAAACCGTTATTGACGGCGTCGTTAACTTAGGTCCCGTTGCGTGGTCGTAGTCCCTATATGAGACTCGTTTGACCAAAATTATGTCGCGTTCATTTGAAAGGTACAAGACTTGCAAGTTTAGTTTACAAAACCGTTCGACAACAAGCCTAAGTTTACAAAAGTCATAAAGTATAAATGAAATAATTTGCGACATAATATAAGTTGAAAAACACAGTTGCTATAAATAGCGTAAGTATGTAAACAAAAGTTTGAATCCAAAAGTGCTATCCCTAGCGTATGCATGCATGGTTGACTCTAAGCAAGAAATCAGAGTGTATGCATGTATGCTTGACCCCAAGCAAGTATGAATGTACGCGGAAGCATGTATCAAATAGCCATGTATGAACCTGAGAAACATATAGAAAACTGTCAACGAAAAACGTTGGTGAGATCATAAATGTATTTGTAAAAGTATATTTTGAACCACAATCGTTTGTATAGATGATTATCCAAATCGTATTTATTCCGAAGAATGTAGTTTGTATTGCGAGCACCCAATTACCAAAGCTTAACTGAATCTTCCCTCTGAATTTTGAATATAGTGTTAGAACATACACTATGCACGTTGAAATTATATTTCATCCACTAACGGTAGCGAACCGTCTGAATGAGGGTTCGTTAAACCCGTATGGCCACACAACATAATCACTCGCTTACACTTACACCCTGCAAGTGGAACTAATGATAATTGGATTGAGGACTTTTGTTCTAACTCGTCTGTATCTTTGCTCTTGTATTCGCATTTGTATTCAAAGTATAAAAGTATGAAAAGTATATATACATGTGGAATGTATATAAGTATGTAATGTATATGTTTCTCAGCCCACGATTTAAAAGAATAAAAGTTGTTGAAAAGGTGGGACTATGATCTCACCTCGAGTGCACGAGTATAAAGGTACTTCACAAAGTAAACGTGTGCATGAAAGTTGCTTAGTCTTGACCTAAACAAGTAAATTGTATCAATTAACCGGTTACGACACATGGTTGGGTGAAATGTGTTCAATTAGTCCTATGGCTCGTTACGACTCGAATAGTATAGCATGTGAATCACGTTGTCAAGTTTCATGCAAGAATCAAGTATAAAAACATGTTAGAACGATTGTAATAAAGTTTGAGTTGACATTTCAAAACCTTACCATTAGAAAGGAAATCTTATTACGTTTCCAACGATATTTGATTCATCGAAAACGGAGTTACGGTCAAAAAGTTATGGCCAAAACAAGTTTGCTGAAGTTCGGATGAAACAGGCAATTGTCGCGGCGCGACAAATTGCTCCGCGGCGCGACAAATGCCTATGTTGAAGGTCAGAAAGCCTGAAAAACATGTTCTAAAATCACCCTTTGGGCCACGGCGCGACAAAAAGCTCCGCGGCGCGACAAATAACGTGGTCTGGTGCCTGGTCAGTTTCAAAAGTTCAAGTCTTGATCCAAAATTCAATTTAGCACAAAACGCAAACCGTAAACACTTAGAATACGCATCTTATATCATTGGAAAGCTCTTTTGACAAGGAATACAATTAACTACCTTTCACAAGCAAAAACATCAATTACAATAACCGAAAACTCGTCAATTGATCAAGAAGGGTTTATTTTCAAAGTTTCAAGTTCGTAAAACGTATTTTATGATTCGGGAATCCATTTTACACATACGATATGCCGTTTCGAAGGTAATTAAGCATACATTACAACTAATCACTAACAATTAACATTCCATGGCATTCAAGCATCAGAAGTTCATGTCAAGAACTATCAAACCCTAGTCAAACATCACAAAATCAATATTCATGTTTTTGAAGTTTTCTTAATCAACCTACGCATCAAAACGAAGCTAGTGATACTAGTAACACAATTAAAACATGCACTTTAACAATCTAACAACATTAACTCATCCAAAATCAAGGATTAAGCTAACCCGTTTCAAGTTCATGCTAGTTACTCCAAAAACAACAAATCGAGCAAACCAAACATATATTCATGCTAGACACGAGCCATAGACACTAACTAACACCATTTCAAATCAAAAACACGAATTTAGAGAAATCTAGAGTTTTAGAAATGTTACCCAAAATGGATGAAATTGGTACCAAATCGAAGAGGATGATGAGAGGATCACGAATATGTAATTTGTTTTGAAGTTTGCTTCCCGATCCGAATTTAGATGATGAATTATGTTTGTGTTCTTGAGAGAAAAAAAAAAAGAAAGAAAGAGAGAGAGATGGAGGGATTGAATGGTGGAGAAAATGGGTTGACTAGTTGACCTAGTCAACTAGTTTGCCCATTTGGCAACTCCGGTCCCTCGAGTTTCAAAGCGGGTGCGGGATTTAACCGATCGAATATTTTTAAAACGCTCGAGTAAACGGGTGATGTCAAAATTAAATAGCGGGAATATAATGAACGTTACTCACGGAAACTATTAATTTAAATACGAAAGATTATGTTTTAAAAAAAAAAAAGACGGTGTTAAAATTAAATTTAACGGAAAAATGCGGGATGTTACATTATCCACACCTCAAAAGAAATTTCGTCCCGAAATTTAGTTGGAAGTAGTAGTTGTTGAATCTTCCTCGAGATTTTGTGTTGCCAATTCTACGAATGAGGGAGAAGTACGTTCTAGGGTATTTCAACGAATTTTGACTGTCGGGATCATATGTTGTTTTAAGGTTTGGCTTCCATGATTCATGGTTTCAATCGGTCCTCCTAGGAAGTGAGGTTTATCGTCGATAGTGAGTTCATCAAAGGAGATAACAAGTTCTCGTTTCGCAAAACACGTCTTTGAGTTGATACATCGAATGTAGGATAAACGGAGACTCAAAATGGGTCGGAAAATCTAAACGGCTAGCAACGGGTCCAAAACTCCCCAAGATTTCAAAAGGATTAAAATATCACGAATTTTGTTTTCTATGTTTCCCGAAACGGATTACACCTCCTCAAGGTGCGACTTTTAACGTGACGCGGTTTCCCACGTGGAATTTGAAATGTTTACGTCTAACATCGGCGTAGCTCTTGGTGATTACGAGTCGCGTAGGGTTTTACCCGAATATGAATAAATTTTCTCGGTTGCTCATGAATAACCTCGGCCCCGGTGAATTGATCATCGTTTACTTGGTTTGACAAAGGAGAATGACGTTTCCGGGCACATGTGGTTTCAAAAGGTGTGACGTTAAAACTCGAATGAAAATCATTGTAGTACGAGGATTCGGTTAAGGAAAATACTTTTCTCAAGTAAGTTTGAAGTTGGTAATACAAACTTGTATTATGGTTTCCAAGGTTTAAATCGCATGTTTGTTCGGTCCGTCGGGTTGTGGATGGTACGCGGTACTCATGTCTAAACGCGGTCCCGAGGCTTTTTGTAAGTCTAGAAATGAAACGAGGATCTCGATCCGAAACGAGGTACATTTCCTTAAGGCATATCGAACAAGTTTTCTAGGAATGGAAAACGTTAGCTAGGAAAAGTTTCTCAAGAAAATTCGCGTCGCGGAAGATTCATCGGTTTCCAAAAACGTTCGTCGGAACTATTCACCCTCGAGGTGAATACTAGTATAACGTGGAGAGTCTCTCTCCATTGGGAATTTAGAATAAGGACCTCCTGAACCGGAAGTACGAGGGTGATGCAAAAGAAGTTTCCGCCTCGATGTGAGCATAACGAGTAAATTGTAGTTAGTCAACAAGACTGCGCGAGGACGAGCTAGTATACCCGTGTGACATACGGTTGAAGTCGAATGGAATCGGTAATTCATTCGGAAGCATAAGTATAGTTCGACAAAAGTCGAAGGGGTGTCCCCGGTATGGTTGTTATCAATATTCTCGGAGTTTTCGGATGTCCAAACATGAAAAGATGAAGTCATGTACATGGCACATGGTGGTGTTTAGGTTGATCGAGTCTAACCACCATCACGTGTCACTAGAACTTTGGTATGTCTTACCGTAATATAACCACGTTGATCGAGTGTCGTTATATTACGCTAACTCATACCTCCATCCCCACATCACTCTATAGATTCAAGTTCGTGTCATCGCGAAAATCTAAAATGAACAAAATGTAACGACGTCTCAAACGTGACTCGTATTAAATCGAAAGAATTAGTGCAACTATAAAGAAGCGTTCCCCGAGGGAAGTGTATAAATGATTGTTCACGTCAATGTGTTTCGAGTCAGACAATAAGGTATTCAGGTATGAAAAGAGTAACGAGTCATGATAACGAGTAGCACGCAACCGTAGTGGTAAATGTTGATGACGATACTCACCTAGAGTAGTGATGGTAGTAACACCAAAAGTAGATAGTAAGAAACACCAGTGGGAAACCGATAGTAAGTTGAAACGGTGGCAAATAACAATCCGGGAGACAGAGTTCCCGAACAAGTGTGACTAATGAAGTCGTCGTCATCCATACGTGTATGAATCATGAATTTACGTGTGTTACCAAAAAGTGGCGGAATACGAGTTCGTATGATGAAGGTTGGGTACCATTAAAAAGTTTGCCTAAGAATGATTCAAGTATAATGCACAAGTAGTCAAGTAAGTGCTATCTATAGCAATGTATGTCAGAATGCAAATGCTAACTATCCGGTTGTAGTCTAGACTCACTAATGCGTCCTAACGACTCTGTTAGACACACTAATGCACGTCCTAGTTCCCTATAACCAACGCTCTGATACCATCTGTAGCAACCCCAAGCAAAACCGTTATTGACGGCGTCGTTAACTTAGGTCCCGTTGCGTGGTCGTAGTCCCTATATGAGACTCGTTTGACCAAAATTATGTCGCGTTCATTTGAAAGGTACAAGACTTGCAAGTTTAGTTTACAAAACCGTTCGACAACAAGCCTAAGTTTACAAAAGTCATAAAGTATAAATGAAATAATTTGCGACATAATATAAGTTGAAAAACACAGTTGCTATAAATAGCGTAAGTATGTAAACAAAAGTTTGAATCCAAAAGTGCTATCCCTAGCGTATGCATGCATGGTTGACTCTAAGCAAGAAATCAGAGTGTATGCATGTATGCTTGACCCCAAGCAAGTATGAATGTACGCGGAAGCATGTATCAAATAGCCATGTATGAACCTGAGAAACATATAGAAAACTGTCAACGAAAAACGTTGGTGAGATCATAAATGTATTTGTAAAAGTATATTTTGAACCACAATCGTTTGTATAGATGATTATCCAAATCGTATTTATTCCGAAGAATGTAGTTTGTATTGCGAGCACCCAATTACCAAAGCTTAACTGAATCTTCCCTCTGAATTTTGAATATAGTGTTAGAACATACACTATGCACGTTGAAATTATATTTCATCCACTAACGGTAGCGAACCGTCTGAATGAGGGTTCGTTAAACCCGTATGGCCACACAACATAATCACTCGCTTACACTTACACCCTGCAAGTGGAACTAATGATAATTGGATTGAGGACTTTTGTTCTAACTCGTCTGTATCTTTGCTCTTGTATTCGCATTTGTATTCAAAGTATAAAAGTATGAAAAGTATATATACATGTGGAATGTATATAAGTATGTAATGTATATGTTTCTCAGCCCACGATTTAAAAGAATAAAAGTTGTTGAAAAGGTGGGACTATGATCTCACCTCGAGTGCACGAGTATAAAGGTACTTCACAAAGTAAACGTGTGCATGAAAGTTGCTTAGTCTTGACCTAAACAAGTAAATTGTATCAATTAACCGGTTACGACACATGGTTGGGTGAAATGTGTTCAATTAGTCCTATGGCTCGTTACGACTCGAATAGTATAGCATGTGAATCACGTTGTCAAGTTTCATGCAAGAATCAAGTATAAAAACATGTTAGAACGATTGTAATAAAGTTTGAGTTGACATTTCAAAACCTTACCATTAGAAAGGAAATCTTATTACGTTTCCAACGATATTTGATTCATCGAAAACGGAGTTACGGTCAAAAAGTTATGGCCAAAACAAGTTTGCTGAAGTTCGGATGAAACAGGCAATTGTCGCGGCGCGACAAATTGCTCCGCGGCGCGACAAATGCCTATGTTGAAGGTCAGAAAGCCTGAAAAACATGTTCTAAAATCACCCTTTGGGCCACGGCGCGACAAAAAGCTCCGCGGCGCGACAAATAACGTGGTCTGGTGCCTGGTCAGTTTCAAAAGTTCAAGTCTTGATCCAAAATTCAATTTAGCACAAAACGCAAACCGTAAACACTTAGAATACGCATCTTATATCATTGGAAAGCTCTTTTGACAAGGAATACAATTAACTACCTTTCACAAGCAAAAACATCAATTACAATAACCGAAAACTCGTCAATTGATCAAGAAGGGTTTATTTTCAAAGTTTCAAGTTCGTAAAACGTATTTTATGATTCGGGAATCCATTTTACACATACGATATGCCGTTTCGAAGGTAATTAAGCATACATTACAACTAATCACTAACAATTAACATTCCATGGCATTCAAGCATCAGAAGTTCATGTCAAGAACTATCAAACCCTAGTCAAACATCACAAAATCAATATTCATGTTTTTGAAGTTTTCTTAATCAACCTACGCATCAAAACGAAGCTAGTGATACTAGTAACACAATTAAAACATGCACTTTAACAATCTAACAACATTAACTCATCCAAAATCAAGGATTAAGCTAACCCGTTTCAAGTTCATGCTAGTTACTCCAAAAACAACAAATCGAGCAAACCAAACATATATTCATGCTAGACACGAGCCATAGACACTAACTAACACCATTTCAAATCAAAAACACGAATTTAGAGAAATCTAGAGTTTTAGAAATGTTACCCAAAATGGATGAAATTGGTACCAAATCGAAGAGGATGATGAGAGGATCACGAATATGTAATTTGTTTTGAAGTTTGCTTCCCGATCCGAATTTAGATGATGAATTATGTTTGTGTTCTTGAGAGAAAAAAAAAAAGAAAGAAAGAGAGAGAGATGGAGGGATTGAATGGTGGAGAAAATGGGTTGACTAGTTGACCTAGTCAACTAGTTTGCCCATTTGGCAACTCCGGTCCCTCGAGTTTCAAAGCGGGTGCGGGATTTAACCGATCGAATATTTTTAAAACGCTCGAGTAAACGGGTGATGTCAAAATTAAATAGCGGGAATATAATGAACGTTACTCACGGAAACTATTAATTTAAATACGAAAGATTATGTTTTAAAAAAAAAAAAGACGGTGTTAAAATTAAATTTAACGGAAAAACGCGGGATGTTACAAGTGGCTACTATTGACGGATACGTGGACCCTACGGAGATTCCAGCTCCTTCTGCTCCTGGACCCTCGGAGCCACATCCCCGCATCGGTGGTGTTGTGATTCCCGCAGAGTTCGGGGAAGGGCCATTCCGTAACCATATGCGCATGCCGTGCCGACGCGCTCCTAATGGACGTTTAGTACCGATTCCGCCAGGCAGATACAGACAGATGATGGCCGCCCACGGACGGCCAGTTCAGCCACCCGTACAGCCATCACATGATTCGGACGACCCGTCATCCACTGATGCTTCATCCGACGACACCTCCTCAGACGACTCCAGTGATGATGAGGACCCTGCTGATGCGCCTATTCAGCCACCCTCCACCCCGCCGAAGAAGCGGTATCGCTTCGACGGTACCATCATTCCGGGGATCAACGGGGGACGAGCCTTCACTGACGCATTTGGTCGGCGTTGTAGGGTTACTGCTCGTAAGCGGCTTGTGCCGTACCCTGCTGACCCACAAGTGCGTAAGGCACCCCGTTACGTACTGACTATTTCTGGAGCCGGAACATCTGCACCCCGTTATGTAATGTCTGCACCACCCGCACCACCGGCACCCCCGGCACCCCCAGCACCACCTGCCCCACCATCTCCCACTGTCGAGGAATCGACAAGGGAAGTGGAGACCCTCTGAGCTCGAGTTGCTGAGCTAGAGGACCAGATGGCCCATGTTATGGACATCCTTCACCCACCTTCACCGTAGGGCTTTTGTATTTAGATTTCATTATGTAATCTAGTTGTAGTTTTATGTTTCACTTATGTATTGTACGGACTTATTCAGATGTATGAAACTTATTATTATTAATGGAACTTTGCGTTATTTAATTCTTGCACGATGTTCTACTTACATTACTGTACGATGATTCTGTGGTATTTGTACCTAGATGCGTTATTTAATAACATGTGATGTTTTGACTCCATGTTGGTTACTATATACTGTATTATTACTATTTGAATGCTGGATTTTGACTTGAGTCAAAAATTTTGTTTAGAACACCATGGTTAACGGTCGATCCACACCTACTGCTGCTCAAATTGAAGAGATGATCCAAGAACGTGTAGCCGCAGCCATTGTGGAAATGCAACCCCAAGCTCCACCGCCACCACCACCGATTATTCAACCCGTTCGAAATGGGTGTACTTACAAGGAATTCTATAGCTGTAAACCACATAACTTCAGTGGCACTGAGGGACCGGTTGGTCTCACTAGATGGTTCGAAAAGATAGAATCAGTATTCCGAGTTAGCAACTGTTCGGAGGAAAGTAAAACCAAATTTGCTTCTTGCACGCTATCTGACGGCGCGCTCATGTGGTGGAACACAATGGCACAGGCACAAGGCATTGATGAGGCGTATGCTACGCCATGGGAAGAATTTAAGTGTGCCATGATTGAGGAGTATTGTCCGAGAACCGAAATCCAAAAGATGGAAATGGAATTCATGCAGTTAAAGGCCGTTGGGAACGACCTTGATGGTTACAACAGGAGATTTTTGGAACTAGCCCTGATGTGTCCGAAAATGGTCATCCCAGAATTCAAGCGAATGGAGAGATACTTCTGGGGACTCCCTAAGAGCATTAAGGGAAACATCACCTCATCCAAACCACCAAATGTTCCCGAAGCGATGCGCATGGCGCATACTTTAATGAATCAAATAACCATCGATGAACCGGAGAAAACTAAGTCTGAAGCGGGTACTAGTGAGAAGCGCAAATGGGATAACCACAACAACAACAACAACAACAACAGGGAAAGAAACTATGAACAGAACCCGGCGAAATGACATGAGGGTTTCAGAGGAAACAACAACGGTGGAAACCCCAACCCCAACAACAACACCAACTCCAACCCGAACTACAAGGGAACCTTACCACAATGCAAGCGGTGCTACAAACACCACACTGGGTATTGCAATGTTGTCTGCGAGAAGTGCCAACAGTCTGGGCATGTTGGCAAGGACTGCAAGGTCACCACTTTGAATGGGAAGCCAAACACCAACGGGCTGAAGAAATGTTATGAATGCGGGCAGACGGGCCATTTCAGAAATACGTGTCCAAACAAAAGAAAAGATGGCGGACCACCCCGCGCTAGAGCTTTCAATGTTAATGCAAGGGACGCACTTGAAAACCCCAACTTGGTGACAGGTATATTTAAAATTAACAATCTTTTAGCTTCTGTCTTGTTTGATACTGGTGCGGATAGAAGTTATGTATGTAGACATTTTTGCGATAAGATTAATTGGTCGTTAGTCCCGTTAAAAGAGAGTATGCTTATCGAGGTCACCAATGGAAAACTTGAGAAAGTTGACCATATTAGTCGAGGGGCTATTATCAACATAGCCGGTGCAGATTTCGAAATCGATTTGATACCCATCAAACTGGGAAGTTTTGACGTGATAGTCGGTATGGATTGGTTGAGCAAGATAAAGGCTGATATTATTAGTGGAGATAAATCTCTTCGTATATCACAAGGAGACGGTGAGCCACTGGTTATCTACGGAGAGAGATGTACCTCGAAGTTGAACCTCATTAGTTGCGTGAAAGCGCAAAAGATTATGAAGAAGGGACGTCTTGCTGTCCTAGCGCATGTGAAAATGGTAGAAATCGAGGTGAAGAATGTGAACGACGTTCGAATTGTGAACGAATTTTCCGATGTCTTCCCTGAAGAATTGCCGGGATTGCCGCCGCAGAGAGCAGTAGAGTTTCAAATTGACTTAGTGCCAGGAGCTGCACCTGTAGCTCGCGCACCTTATAGACTCGCACCTTCCGAGATGCAAGAATTACAAAGCCAACTACAAGAACTACTTGATCGAGGATTTATCCAACCAAGCTTCTCGCCTTGGGGCGCACCTGTGTTGTTTGTGAAGAAGAAGGATGGATCATTCCGTATGTGTATAGACTACCGTGAACTCAACAAATTGACTATCAAGAATCGGTATCCTCTTTCACGAATTGATGATCTTTTTGATCAACTACAAGGATCGAGCGTTTACTCAAAGATCGATTTACGATCCGTTTATCACCAGTTGAGGGTGAAGGAAAGTGACGTGATGAAAACTGCATTCAGGACTCGTTATGGTCATTATGAGTTTCTCGTGATGCCATTCGGGTTGACAAATGCACCTGCCGTGTTCATGGATCTCATGAATCGTGTCTGCAAGCCGTACTTGGATAAGTTTGTTATCGTCTTCATAGATGATATCCTTGTCTACTCTAAGAGTGAAAAAGAGCATGAGCAACACCTCCGACTAGTACTTGAACTCTTGAGACAAGAGCAACTTTACGCCAAATTCTCCAAGTGTGAATTTTGGTTGAAGGAAGATCAATTTCTGGGTCATGTTGTGAGCGACCAGGGTATCAAAGTTGATCCCGCTAAGATTGAAGCTATCAACAAGTGGGAAACCCCCACTACTCCGACGCATATTCGCCAATTCCTAGGTCTGGCCTGTTATTACCGAAGGTTTATTGAAGGTTTCTCTCTGATTGCGCGTCCTTTGACCGCGCTGACTCACAAGGGCAAAAAGTTCATTCGGGAACCCGCACATGAATCAGCATTTCAAACTTTGAAGAAGAAGTTAACCAAAGCGCCTATCCTATCACTTCCTGAGGGCAGTGACGACTTTGTTGTTTATTGTGATGCATCGAAGAGTGGTTTTGGTTGTGTACTGATGCAACGATCAAAGGTTATTGCCTATGCCTCCCGTCAACAGAAGATTCACGAACGGAACTACACTACACACGATCTCGAACTTGGAGCTGTTGTCTTTGCGCTCAAATTGTGGAGACACTATTTGTATGGAACTAAGAGCACTATTTTCACCGATCACAAGAGTCTCCAGCACATCTTTGATCAGAATCAATTGAATATGAGACAGCGTCGATGGATCGAGACGCTCAACGACTACGATTGTGAACTGCGTTATCATCCTGGCAAGGTCAATGTTGTAGCTGACGCTTTAAGCCGAAAGGAGAGGACGGCACCTCTTCGTGTTAGGGTTCTGAACATGACCATCCATTCGAACCTCAACAGTCAGATCAGAGTAGCCCAAGATGAGGCTCTCAAGGAGGAGAATATATCTCACGAACATTTGAACATACTTGTCTCTCGATTCGAGGTTAGGGAGTCTGGACTCCGATGTTATGCCGAAAGAATTTGGGTACCTCTTTATGGAGATCTACGGAACCTTATACTTGATGAAGCACACAAATCGAGATATTCGATTCATCCTGGAGCGGGCAAAATGTACCACGACCTTAAAGAACAGTATTGGTGGCCGAATCTTAAGAAAGACGTTGCAACCTATGTTGGTAAATGTTTAACCTGCTCGAAAGTTAAAGCCGAGCATCAGAGACCTTCTGGTTTACTCCAACAATCGAAAATCCCACAATGGAAGTGGGAAAGGATCATAATGGATTTCATCACCAAGCTACCAAAGACGGTGGGCGGATACGATACTATTTGGGTTATTGTTGACCGTCTTACCAAATCTGCACACTTTCTAGCGATGAAAGAAACGGATACAATGGAGAGACTTGCTCAATTATACATCAAAGAGGTTGTATCTCGTCATGGTGTACCGTTATCGATCATCTCAGATCGCGATCCCCGTTTTGCTTCTAGATTCTGGCGTTCTTTGCAAGAAGCCATGGGAACTCATCTTGATATGAGTACTGCTTATCACCCTCAGACTGACGGGCAAAGTGAACGAACGATTCAGACGTTGGAAGACATGTTGCGTGCATGTGTCATTGATTTTGGAAAGGCCTGGGAAAGACATTTGCCATTAGCCGAATTCTCGTACAACAACAGTTATCACTCTAGCATTAATGCTGCAACTTTTGAAGCGTTGTATGGTCGCAAGTGCCGATCTCCTATTTGTTGGGCCGAAGTAGGCGAAAAGCAAATCACCGGACCCGAGGTAGTCCACGAAACCACGGAGAAGATTGCTCAGATTCAAGCTAGACTTAAGACCGCCCGTGATCGCCAAAAGAGTTATGCTGACCGTAAACGTAAAGACTTTGAATTCAACGTTGGTGATCGTGTAATGTTGAAGGTGGCACCTTGGAAAGGTGTGATTCGCTTTGGAAAACGTGGAAAGTTAAACCCACGATACATTGGTCCTTTTGAAATCTTGGAACGTGTTGGACCCGTTGCTTACCGTTTGGATCTACCAGCACAATTGAGCTCAGTTCATCCTACCTTCCATGTGTCAAACTTGAAGAAGTGTCTTGCTGCACCTGAACTTATCATACCACTTGAGGAACTTACAATTGATGACAAAGTCCACTTCGTGGAAGAGCCTGTTGAAATTATGGATCGTGAGATCAAAACTTTGAAACGCAACAAGATTCCGATCGTCCGAGTATGATGGAATGCCAAACGAGGACCTGAGTTTACTTGGGAGCGAGAGGATCAAATGATGCAGAAGTATCCTCACCTTTTCCCGACTCCTCCATCTACCTCAGCTTAAAATTTCGGGACGAAATTTTCTTTAACAGGTGGGTAATGTAACGACCTTGGATTTTCCAACGTTTATTTATTAATAATTGTTTATTATTAATGCTTATGATTAAACGAATGTATGTTATTACATTTACATGTTGCCATGATTGCCCGTACTTGACTTTAATTGCCCGAAACGTCTTTGTGACACACGAAACTTTCACGAATAATATTTTTAGATATTATTTGCATTCATGATTAAGTTTTATTAATCATTTTAATTAACTATGGTTATTAATTAGTTACTTGGGCTTTAATTGGTTTAACTTGTGAATTAAATGAACTTGGGCTTGTTTAATGTTAATGGACTCATGAATATAAACTTATAAGCCCACCCTACTTATTAGTTGGACTAGTTAGCCCATGTCTTACACTTGTAAGTATCAATTAGATGGAAACTAGTTAGTTTTATGCACTTGGAATCTAGTTAACCCATAATCCCCATGCACATACACCAAATAACGAACTTTTGTGACTTTAACATGCAAGAGACTAGTGTGTTTTTGCCTCCCCTTTATCCCTTGACAAACCGTCGGTTTGGAGTCCCCACAAGAGGGTTTTTGTTTCATTTTTTTCATTACCTACTTACTCTTGTTTCTCTCATTCTCACATACACTTCAAACTTACCATTTCTCTCAAACTTTCTCTTTCACTTTTCTCTCTAAATCTTGCAAGTAACAAGCTCTTTTCTCTCTTCTTTCTTGGCCAAAAACCGAAACATATACACCTAGAATCATCATCATCACTTGTTGTTGTTGTTGTTGTTAATTACTTGTTGTTTACTTACTTGTAGTTATTACTTACATGTTGTTATGAATCAAACTCTTTAGTTTATTCATCATTTATCTTGTAGTAACAAGAACATACAAGAACTAACTTTCTAGTTATGTTCTACATTTATTGTATCAAAATATTGTAAGTTCATAGTTGTTAAACGCATACTTGTAAGTCATGTTAGTAAACTTTAAAGTTTACTCTCTTAAAGATCAAACTTTGGTTTGAATCTTTAAAGTATGAACAACAATAAACTAGTTACTTACTTATTTAGTTTATTACTTCATTTCTTGTACATTTAAATTCATGTTTGTTGTTAAATGGTCAAGTATTACAAGTTAGTTTTGATCTCATATCTCTTGGAACTAAAAGTTAACTTAAAAGTTCAAGAACATGTAAGTAAGTTTTCTTTAAATATAACTTTGTATACTTATGCTTGATCTAGACTTTTGAGTCTTGGATCTTCAAGATCAAACTAAGAACTATGTTCTACAACTTATGATCTTGATTAGTTAGCTTACTTTCAAATTTATAGTTCAATACTACTTTTATATTTCATGTATGTGTTAAAACTAAGACTTTGATGTAACCTTGGTTCATCAAAACACTTGCAACACTTAAGTGAGTTGTGCTTCATGTCTTAGACTTACACAAGGGTTATGATGGTCAAACCTTGGTAAAGATGATGTAAACACATCAATGAGTTGTACACTTGAAGCTATAGACATCAAGGATGAGAACCATGATAAACATCAAGCACCAAACCCACCGGAACCCACTATTTTTCTGTTTCCTGTCCTCTGCTTACTGTTTTGCTGTTTCTGTAACATACCAGTACACCTGGGCTACTGTAACCTTGATTTTCAGTTAGCTCAGTTCGTGTAGATAACTTTTTATTTAAGACTCATCTTCATCCGAGTTACGGTTTAGGATTTATGGCCCTCCGATCGTCACTATGTCCTTTTAACGTTGTGCAGAAATTTCTGACCTACTCGCACTTAAACCGTCACCACGGTTAAACGAAGACGAGTTTGCTTCTGTAAATTTTACCACACTTAAAGGACTCATAGAGGGAGCCATGACCACTGGTCTCACCTTATTTCAGTAAGGGTAGAGGCCGTGGTGACTGACTGAAGTCAGCCTTTGTTTTAAACTACTTTCATAAACGAAACTTACTTTACGCCTTTTGTTTGATGATGAATGATGATGACCCTTAAGACCTTATTTACATACTTTTAAACCTATTCGGACGATTTAATGACTTATTACTATTTGACTTAGGTTGAGGACCCGTTTGGACAACCTTCATTACTTGCTTACTTTCCGAGTCATACTTTACCGCTACTTTATCATTGTGAGTTATAGCATTACCTTTTTACTTTAACTATTTTGGGAACTGAGAATACAGGCGCATTTTACGTTTTACATACTAGGCACGAGTACTTAAACTTTATATATGTGTGGGTTATACAACGGCATAAACATTCCCTTTAGCTCGGTAACGTTTAGTCATTGGTTTTTGAACCGGTGAACGCGAATCTTAGATATGGATCCATAGGGTTTGACATCCCCACTCGGGTAGTCGCGCTAGCATTTAACGAGTGTTTAATACTTCGTAGACATACGCACTTGCCAAGTGTACTTTCAGGGGTATAAACGTTAAGTTAGTTACCAAGTGCCCACGGTTAACATATACTTTATCATACTGTTTTGAAACGCTCTTTGTAGCACTGAAATCTCGTGGCCTACCTTACATACTATTATACTTAAACTATAGCTCACCAACCTTTGTGTTGACGTTTTTAAGCATGTTTTTCTCATGTGCTTAAGGTTATATGCTTCCGCTGTCGTGCTAGTCTTGCCGTAGACACCCGCTGCTCTAGTGTTATCACCGCATGAACTGTTTATCTTGCATTCAAACTTTAATACATTTGAAACTATGTTTTGTAACGACCTAAGGGTCACATACATTTATTCATGCTTGCTATTCGTAGAAGCATACTGTTGGTGTAAAACAATTGACGTCGGTTATGACGTCATCTTTTTATCGTGAATGCAACTTCTTTTATTACAGCATATAGTACTTAACCTTGTAATGATCCTGTTGTTATGATTCGTACACGATGATTTTGTACGGGACATCACATCATAAAGTTTGAAGACATCCATTGAAAAGTTATACCATTCTAATAATCACTTTACTAACTTACAAATAGCCAATTTATCAACTTTTTTGTACAAGTTATTGTGCAAAAAAATATATTCTTAAAGATATCCCTTAAGGCTCTAATTAAAAAACTCTTTATTATTATTATTATTATTATTATTATTATTATTATTATTATTATTATTATTATTATTATTATTATTATTATTATTATTATTATTATTATTATTATTATTATTATTAATGTAGATTGTAATTGTGATAACCTTATTAAATACTATATCTATCTCATTATAAGTGTCTAATTACTTTTCACACACAATTTTAGAAAATATCATTAACTTCATTCTCCACCAGTTAAAAATGTTCAAAATAACTTCTTCCGATTAGTTGGAAAACAAAGTTGATATCCCTTAGGGCTATAATTAGAAAACTCTTTTTTTTAGATGTAGATTGTAATTGTGATACCCTTATTAAATATTATATCTCATTATAAGTGTTCAATTACTTTTCACACACAATTTTAGAAAATACCATTAACTTCATTCTCCACAATTAGAAATTTTCAAAATAACATTTTCTGATTAGTTGGAAAACAAAGTAGACACTTAAAATAAGAAATTACAAAATAATAATGTGAACATGTGTAATGAAACGGATGAAGTATTATTTTTTATCACTCCTCTAAGGCCACTTCCTATCGTAACTAAACTATTCATCCTCTTAACCTTCCACATCAGCGCCACATCAACACCAATATCCTATAACTAACTCATAACTAAACACTCTCTATCATAACTAAAACAATACTCCTCTTAATATACAATGTACAAGCAATAAAGCATCAAGTCCAACAATAAAAACCCACTGGGACCCACAATTACTATAAATGTCCCTCTTTCTTCCGTTAAATTCATGGTGAAATCCTATAACTAAAACCTATAATGAATTGGTGCCTATGGCACCAAACGGGTTATGAATGCCACATAGGCTTATAACGACGGGTAACGTATCATAGGGTGTGGTCTAAGGCCACTCCCTATAGTGACTAACACTATTCATCCTCTTAACTGCCACGTCAGCACCCAAATTCTATAAGGCCACTCCCTATCGTGACTAATACTATTCATCCTCTTAACTGCCACATCAGCACCACATCAACACTTATATCCTATAATTAACCCATAAAATTATATAACTAAACACTCCCTATAATAATTACCAATAACTAACAATGTACAAAAAATATAGCATAAAGTATAAACAATTTATAGCATTGAAGGTCCCACATGCATATAACACTCTCGCCAAATCCATGGTGAATACGGGTAACTAACGCGGATAACTAAACGGTGCATATGGTTAGTTACGGGTAATGACAGGTAACTAGCGGGTAACTAGCGGATAATTAACTATAGGGAGTGGTCTAACTAACATATAAAATCCTATAACTAAACACTGCCTATAATGGCTAAAATATTTTCCTCTTAACTGCCACATAATTAATTGATTTTTTATATATTTATTTTAACTAATACAAAAATAATTATTTTTTAAAAACAACACTTATTAATAAATACAAAGTGTTGTTTTGTACAATATAGATTAATTATAGATAAATACTTGTACAATATTCATATAAATAAAGTTGTACATTATGAATTAAAACATGTACATATAGTGTTTGGAGTATTTGTTGTACAAAGTAATATGTTGGACCCACAAATGCTAAGAGGATGAGAAGAGGAGTCGCTAAATTCACGGTGAATAACCTATAATGAATACATATAATGATTCCATGCCTATAGTACCATGCATATAACTAATGCCACATAAGCTATGGTGACGGGTAATGAATGATAATGATCCACGAGTGGTCTAAGGTCACTCCCTATCGTAACTAAACTATTTATCCTTTTAACCTTCCACATCAGCGCCACATCAACACCAATATTCTATAACTAACTCATGACCAAACACTCCCTATAATGGCTAAAACAATACTCATCTTAATATACAATGTACAAGCAATAAAGCATCAAGTCCAAACAATAAAAAGTCATTGAGACTCACAATTGCTATAACTAACATATATACTTCCATTAAATCCATGGTGAGTGCGGGTAACTAAGGCGGATAACTAATTCGTGCCTATGGTTCATTACGAGTAATGAGGGATAATTAACGGGTAATGAGCGGGTAATTGACTATAGGGAGTGGTCTAAATAACACACATGAATAACAATGAGAAGTTTTCCATCATTAATTAATTACCATATCAATAGAAAAATAGCAATATGGTGCAATTTAAGGAAGGTTTCCTCCCACAAGATTCTTAACATATTTACCAACCAAATATTTGAATGGATTCTGCATATTATCAACAAGAAACAAAACTCAAAAATCACTTTGAATCATGATAATAGATCATCGTCCCAGCTTATCAAACTATGTATTCATCCCAGCAACAACAGAAACTCTCTCTCAGCCTGCAACAACAAATCCCATATCAAGTCAACACCAACATATAGAAAAGTCAAACATAAAGTCATCAAGATCGCGAAAAGATTCATACCCACATAAGGATATTCGTATACGGGCTAGAAAAACCCTGTCTTGAGATGAACATATACGAGGAGGTTATGAAAATATATGGCCCCATAATAAAATCAGCCATGAATGAGAAGATCTTTTTTCTACTATATGTAAAGATGCCTCCTCTTTGTACTATAACTACAAACGCACAACAGTTATTTTCAAAAACCAATGATGAACGAATGTATTTCGGCCCAACTAGATACTGTATACAAAACGCCTGATAGCCTATTCCAGCTTAATTCACTTCCTTCAACAAGCTCTTTTTGTTTCTTGATTAAAGCGGGAAACAATGGAACAAACGAAACTCCAAAATGGCTGCCAATTCTTCGAAGGCTAGAACTTGAACCAATTACAATGCCAATATCAGCTTCGAGAAGGCAAAGCAAGTCACCAACCGAGTCTCCAATGTAAACTGTTAGATTCTGTTTGTTACTTTCGTCACTGTTTTTCAAAATGTTGGTAAAAGATTTAAGCTTGTCAATGGGAGATTCGACTTTTTTGATGATTTCTCCAGTGGATAGAGAGTTTTCGTACTCAAACTCATTTGCATGTACGTGCATTGTGTGTATGCCCCCTGTTCATATGATAAAAAGAGCCATTATTGATAAATTGATAAAAGAGTATAATACAAGATGGGATATCATAACAGGAGTATATTATATTTAGCAAAATGAGCAGGTATGGGTACATGTTGAAATGAGCAATATTTACCACATGTCATAATTATGTAGGATTGACCCACTGACACTTCTTAAACAAAGATTTCTCAGTTTATAAAAAAAATATATACATACAGCTATACTTACAAACTATATTATCCTAAAAATGATATCTGATCTGTTTGGACAGATTGATCAGTTAGATGCATTATAACTCAAATTAGCACAATATCCAAGTAAATGGATTGTAAATGACAAACAAATTCAAGAATTTAACCAGTGTAGTTTATGTACTACTAGTTATGTAACACGCAAATATAAAATGTTCAAACAGTTTACAACTCTGAACATTGAATTAAAGACAACGAGCCAAGGATAAACGTCGATCAATCATATTGTTCTCCCTTTAAATATCACAATATTATTCATGATCATGTTATTTAAAACAACAACATCTAATGATCCATATTAAATTGAGTAATACATCATCAAACCATTTCACTTGGCTCTTTTTGTCAAAAATGCTCATTATTTAGTATTCTTTTTTACACAATTTTGCAAAGAAATAGTTTGCTTAAAACAAAACGACATGCAAAAGGAAGCAGTATGGTTAATCAGCCATTCATATTGAATGTCACAACACAGTATATCATTTTATAAGTCATAACGAATGTACCTGATGAGAAAGCAGACCTAATAAGATCAGCACACCAACAATAAGACAGCACATGAACATTCACATTTAGATTCTCATTGTTGGTGATTTTTTGAAAGAAACCGATGCAACCATCGTGAAGAACAAGACGTTCACCAGCACGTTTTATATCTTCAAGATTCAAACCCTTTAGTACATTCGATTCAATCACTCTCATGTTTGCCTTTCTCTCAAATCCTGACAGCTGTTCCAGTGCACTTTTCAGTCCTTCATAATTGAACTCCTCAACTGCAACATTCATCAAACAGATTTTAATTCACAGCTTTATGTCAATTTGTTTTTAGCTTAACATAGAAACAGACTTAAATATACTTGCATGGACTGTACAGTTCAATAATAATCTATTTATTTGAATAAGATAATTCGGTAAATCAATAATTCAAAGGGTATTATGCATTAACATTACAGTTTGGGCAACTTTCAAGCTGTTTGACGCATTTGACTTTTTCCCTTTTTAGATCTTTGACTTTAGTTTACCGGTTTGGCTTGTTTTAGCTTAAACAGAACCCCAATCAACAACCGATTACAATAGAAAATGTACCTTTCTCAGTAGCCAACATACTTTCTGTGCACTGTTCGTACTCTTCAGTGTACTGTTTTGATAGCACCTCCCATGTGTTTCTCAAGTCAACCGAGGACAACCTAGCAATTTGATCAAGACTTTCAGGTTGACTTTGATCAGATTTTGGTGCGGTAACTATCGCAATCTCCGCCAAAATGGCAGAAGAATCCACCACAGTGCAGGTCAAGTCAAAATCAGAGAATATCATCAAACGGTGTTCAGTAGGAATATGTTGCTTTATTAATGGAAGAACTGTCTGTTGGTCAATAGGCTGGGCTGAAAAGAATTCCATTTCTAGTTTCAAGGCTTGAAGATACAGTTTTTGCATAGTATCGAGCTCTTCACCCGTCAAAGAAACGCTTAATTTGTCGAGCAAATCCTCAGTCTGAACCATTGCTGCCTATATTTCACAAATATGAAAATTAAAATATGTGTGTGTGTAAAAATTGAAGATATCTGAGTCGTGAGTAAAAGAATTGGTCATTTTCGATAAGAATTGGCAGTTTTTTTTTCTTTTTTAGATGTCACACTTAATTGTTACAGTATGTTATAGGTGTTATTGATATTTAAGTAAAGCATCTTAGTAGGATGTAAACATTTGATTATACCATATGGAACTTGTAAAATCATTTACTTCTTAGTTATTTTTTATATTCTAATTTTCTTCTAGGTTAACTCATTTAGCTATATATAAAAGTTGTAACTGTAATAGGCGAACAATTTTTTATACAAGAATAAGTGAAGTTTCACATAAATAGATACATTTTATCCAAGTATTCATGAATGTGACAATTTGGGTTGTGTTTTATCTAAAACTGGTCCAATAAAAAGAAAATTGGCAAAGTGGGGGAATATGTCAAATGGGTTGAAATCATAATTAGCAGTTTAGCACATAACATAATGGCCTTTGGCCTAATGATGTAAGTAGTTCCTTACTAAATGTAGGTCACCGTTCAGTCTCCTTGTGAATATTAATATAGTGGTATATCACTTTTACAGTCTAAAATCATCATAACTAACAAAAAAAGACCCAAACCCGCTGTATCCTACAATCCAACCCGCCCATCTTGACACCTCAAACAAAAGCCAAACTAGAAAAGAAAACTTCTAACCTGATAAGCTTCAGAGGAGTACTTGTCGATCCATTTCTTGTATGGGTGCTCATCATTTCCGTTAGCATCCATAAGCAATTTAAGTTCATTACCAAGAAAAACATAGAGCCTCATCGAAGGCGCCATTGCACCAAGTGTGTACGCAGCAACCTTTGTTTTCTCAAAAGGTGTCGCAAGGTCTCCAGGACCTTTTACGCCTTCAATTTTCCCAGATGCAGTTGCTAACAAAAAATTAGTGTACTTTGTGGTTGCAGGGTTTGGTGTTGTTTCGTTTGACAAGTCAAGACCCCAGTTCTGTGTTACATGTTGCATCAACATATGTTTGTTTGATAGATAGGTGTATGTAGACTTACATTTGTTTCATTAAAAAAAAAATAATAATAATAAAAAAAAACCTCTATGCACATGCCATATAACAAAAAATGATTCCTATTCCTACATACATAATAATGTAATGTTATCCAAATGAAAGTCCTAAATTGTGGTAACCAAACGTCCCTACATTACCGTTAGTCTCTTAAAAGTTTAAGAAAGAGTTATTCTGCTGTTGGTATATGCTATGGGTATAATTGTGCTACAAAAGTTGGTTTTGACATTCTTCTAGATTTTATAGTGGACCCTTTTTTTTGAGAATAGATTGATAAATTCTCTTACTACTTCTTTATTAACCTAGTCATAATATTCTTCAACTAATATATTGACTAAGGTCATCCAACCATGATAGGTCAAAAAAGGAGCATAAAAATTGAACATTACAACATCCATCAAACTATTAAACGGGTGAAATAAATTTTCAAACATTGTACTCGCTCTGTTGTTGCATATATTTACTACGCTCTGATTTTTTCGAAACAAATTGACAAAAATGATGGTTAACAAGTAAGTGATGATGAACTCCAGGTGAGCTTTGAAACATTACAATCTACAGGTTGATTTGCAATGGTGAAAAATACACTGGCTAGTTCAAGCCTGATCATGCCTTATGCCGTTCGGTTAATAACGATTACACAGTTTACAGAAACTAGAGACCAGTAAGTGTTTGAAACATAATACAGTAACAGCTACTCACAGATCAGATAAAAAATGATGCCCATTTCTAACTTCAGTTATTATTTCATCCAAATGTTTCTTAAATAAAAAGGTTGGGTAAAACCCTACTTCACATTTAGAGTTTTTTCTATTTCACATACTCTCATAATCATATAAAGAACACAACTTTAGTCAAATTCAGTCAATGAAACTAAATAACTAATTGGCAAAGATAATGTCAATCACATCATCTTTATATGATTGTGATTGCCATGAGATAATGTTAGCCACAGACAAAATTTGATTAGACATTTTCCCCTATAATCAAATTAAAATCTATCCAAACAATTATTACATAAAAAGAACCCAAATAAGAACTTACTTGAACAAAAGAATCATGATGTTTGAGTTCTTTAAGAACCCTTTTTCTCAGTTCAATAATAGAAACTTTAGCATCATCATCATCTGCACAATCCTCGGCTAATTCATATCTAAAACAATTAACAAAACAATAAAACCCACAGATCAAAATACAAAATCTCAATCAAACACAATCCAAGAATCAAGATATAACAGTTTACTTACGCTTGAGCAAAGCATTTGTAGAAGTAAACATCTTGAGCAATAAAATGACTAAATGTATCAATTTTAAGATTCCCAGAAGCCAACGAAACAACAAAAGGTGTATAAAGCGTCAAAACTGATTCTTTACTAAATTTATCCCAAAAACGCTTTGCAGTTCCTTCTTCATTTGGCTTTGAAGTTGTCGCCATTGATGATAAAAATCTTGAAACTTTGTAATTGGGTTTTCGAATTTGATTAAAGAAAGCAGATCGAATGGTTTTGATTGATACAATAAAGGTAGGTTTGTTAAAAAAGAGCATCAAAAAAATTAAGTTAAAAAGGGGAATTATAAAAAGAATCAAATCTGGGGTGAATGGGTACAAATAGATGAATACACATACACATATAGATACATGTGTAATTGTATGTATAGGTTGAATATGAAGAAGTTGTGCGCCAGGGTTTTGGTTTTGGGTGGAGAAATTGGGAAAAAATGGAAAGTGCGTCGTAAAGTGAAAGTTTGAAGTTATGGATTTGGACTTGGGCTTTGACTCAATATAGGGCTGCTGTAGTGTGATACATGGTTGGTTAATGAACCTGATGGGTCAAGGAATGGGACCCATACCCGATCCACGATTCCGTATATGCGGAATTTTTTTGGTTGTGAAATGTGAAATCCGGTTAGGATAGGTTTATTCTTAAACTCGTATTCTCTCGACTTGCACTTGAAGCTCGCGAGTTTACCAATATATTCGGAGTAATTAATAAAAATTAATAATTTTAATGAAAAGATTTTTTTAATGACTCTAAAAATTGTGGTTAACACATTTAAAAGTGTTTTACATCTTAATAACTATTACTTTAAATATGATACTTAAACGCTATGTTGGACTTTTAGCGTGTTAACATGTCGTTAAAAAATCCAAAATCCAAATTAGTAACTATTTTTATCAAAATATTCATATATATTAATATTAATGTTAATATTAAACGAGTGATATTTAGTCGCACGTTAATGTGGAGATTGATTTCACATCGTACATTTATAATTAAATTCCAAACTGACGTTCTATAAAAAACATCGTACATTTATAATTAAATTTAATATCTAATATTGATAAAAATCTTTTATTATATTAAAAGTTAAAAGATACATGCACACTCACCTAATATTTATAAAAAATTTAAAATAAAATCATTTTAAACATGAAAATAAAAAGTTTAAAAGCTTTTATTATTTGAAAGGGGAAGAAATATAAAATGTCAAAAAGAAAAATAATAGTAGAGTGCTTACTGTTCATGCGCCATTCAGTTTTAAAAGAAAGATTAATATTCATTCTAGTTCTATAGTTCACTATTACATTTTAGGATATCATAAATTAATTATAAGGTTTCATAAATGAATAAGAATAATGTGATAAATTTCTTTTGTGCCCATATTTTATATATGTAAGACAACAAATAAGTAAAAAGTAAATGTAAGACTGGAAAATTAACAAAAAAAAAATACATGTAAAAGTCACTTTTTATTAAATTGTTGTTTTTTATTTGAAGACAATAATTTTAAGATGAAAGGAATATATCTTATCTATATCTATAAATATATATCTATATCTATATATATTAATGATTTAAAATGTATTTATCAAACATATTTAAAACTATAAATCTCATTACAGACACTGAAGTAAATGATTGACTTTCACATTTAATAACATCAAACATCATAATCTAAATCGATAGTTGACATTCAAAGTTAAAAACTTATATAAAAATCAATATTTATATAATTAGTTGAAATTCACATAGTTATAAACATCATATAATATGTTGGGCACTGCTTATTTCTTTGCCCCGCACTATATCTCCAAACTCGAGCATGTTTCATGTTAACCTAATGGGAGCTGATACGTACACCACTTACTTTTTGCCATACACCACCAAAATTTAATTTTGGACCATTTTACCCTTTCTCATAATTAATTTAGGGAAAAGGGCCTTGAGTTAGAAAGGGTAAAATAGTCAAAGATGGTAGTTTGGTGGTGTATGGCAAAAAACAATTGGTGTACGGATCAACTCCCTAACCTAATCTCAAATGTAGATTCTGTAATTTTGATGTAATATTTCGGGATGTACATACACACCCATACTACACATTGTATAGTTAAATTTTATCATCAATAATATTTGATCTTGCTTTTCAAGAAAAAAATAGTTAATGTTTAATCTTTTAACAAAATTTGACATAATATTTATGTTATAAGTTTACTTTTTATATATACAAATGGTAAAGATTATAGGATTGCATACTTAAACAATGAACACACTGAAAATTGCCCTTTAATTAGCAAAACTTAATCATTAACTCTCAAGGTTCCATTTAAATAGCAAAATTTCCCATTAAGTGACCATAAATACAACTTAGGGGGTCATGGTTCATAATACAAGTTGTGTTAGGATTATTGGACCCACAAGACGAGTGATTTATGCCAATCACTCATACACAAACGATAAACGAAGTAGCTAAAGCAAGAACGATAAATAAATGCATAAAAACAACATGGGATTTAACCTGGTTATATTCCAACTCCAAAACGCGAAGAAGAGTTTACTCTAGGGGCGCAAATCAAAAATTATTTACTATATTTTTGTGCACATGGATTACAGGTTACATATGGGTCTATTTATAGTGTACAATGAATTAGAATTAGAACATGACAATGAGTTCTAGAATGTTCCAGGTCATATTAAATCTCACATTTGGTTACATACATGTCACCATTGGTGACATGCTTTCCATCAGCAAACCAGACTCTCGATCAAGAATGTCACGTTTCAAAACATCACCTCACACTTGGTGATAATATGTCACAAATGGTGAAATTTTGTTGTTCCCACATTCTTTCTTGTTCAAGTTTACATAATTTAACAATCTCTCACTTGGAGACTTTGAACAAACCTCATACTAATCTTCAACAGAAAAATTCATCACACCTATCAGCTATCTTTGTACAACTCACAATAACTTTAGATTAACTAATTAACAACTCCTTTTGATACCACAAGATAAACCACCCAAATTACGCCGCACTTCAGTCGTTAACCTACGAGCAAGTGAAGTCTTTCGACACCAAAAATGTCGTTGAGCGATAATTCAATCTCATAGTTACTAGGGTGGGACTTCTCGGTTTCTTTCGCCACCATCTTCTTAAAGTTGAAGATTATCTTCTTACACTAGAAGACCAATTGAAGTGAACGAGACTTCAATCATAGTGTTCTTTCATTGAGACAACAACGCCTCACACATCGATATAGACATGTCCAATCCTGAACCCACATGTCAACGATCACTCGTACATAATATCTCCATCTATCTATGAATTATTTTACCAACAATAAGAGAACCCTAATAGACGCCTTTGTAGATCATTCGTTAAGGTACCTTAGTGAGAACGCAATCACCACCTTTAAATGTACCACCTTTTTCCACTTTTCGCTTTCTCGCTGGTACACTAACCTCCTAATATCTATGAACTTCACAAACCCCATCTTTCTAATGACCCGTCCTAATCCATCTGGACGAATACATTACATTTGGTTACATCGTGAGGTACTTGACCTCTATATGATACATTTTACAAACATTGCATTCGTTTTTGAAAAGTCAATCTTTCATTACATCGAAAGTTGACGGCATGCATACCATTTCATAATATATCCAACTATAATTGACTTAATAATAATCTTGATGAACTCAACGACTTGAATGCAACGTCATTTGAAATATGTCATGAATGACTCCAAGTAATATCTCTAATATGAGCAAATGCACAGCGAAAGATTTCTTTCATACCTGAGAATAAACATGCTTTCAAGTGTCAACCAAAAGGTTGCTGAGTTCATTAGTTTATCATAATCATTCATTTACATCATTTTAATAGACCACAAGATTTTCATTTCCATTTCTCATAAACATAATCTCATATCAGGCATTTCGCAAGGCATAGAGATAAAAATCATTCATATGGTGAACGCTTGATAACCGAACTAACAGGATGCATATAGAATATCCCCATCATTTCGGGACTCTCATCGGACATGATAATCGAAGTACTAAAGCATTCGTAACCCGAATGGGACATGTCAAGGTCCATAGATCTATCTTTAGGATTCGCGTCAATTAGGGGCCAATTTCCTAATTCTTAGGTTACCAAGCTAAAAAGGGGCATATTCGATTTCGATAATCCAATCATAGAATGTGGTTTCGATTACTTGTGTCTATTTCGTAAAACATTTATAAAAGCAGCGCATGTATTCTCAGTCCCAAAAATATATATTGCATAAGTATTTAAAAAGGGAGCAAATGAAACTCACAATACTGTATTTTGTAGTAAAAATACATATGACGACATTGAACAATGCAGGGTTGGCCTCAGATTCACGAACCTATATCATTTGTATATATATTGAAACATATACTTGTAATTTAATAAATCTATATATTATTATTAGTGATGTAATTTAATAGTTTAAGAGTTTTATTATTTATTTATATATTTGTAATTATAATCTAAAAATATATATCTTATTTACATACAAATTTCTTATGTTATATCTGTTTATTTTGTGTATATATCTAAAATAATTAATATCTTTACATTTAGTTATATTACTATATCTATATATTTTTAATTAGTATTAGGTTAGAATTCAATGGTTTATTATATGTAAGTATTTATATATTAAAAAAATGTTAATATGTTTAAAATATACTTATAACCTTAATAATATTCTTAAAACTTTTATTTTTCATAAACGTAATTATTTTTTAATAATAATATTATAGGTGATACTGATAATAATAATGATGATAGTTTTAATAATAAATCTCATAATAGTGATAATATCAGTAGTTTTTAATAATTTAAATAATTTAATAATAATGATAATGAAACTTACACTTTTTGATAATAATACTAACATAATGGTTTTAATCATAATGGTACTACTAATATCAACCTTAAAGATAATACTAATAATGGTAACAATACTGAATAATAATAACTATAAAAATAATATTGTTACGGGTAATGATAGTTATGATATTGTCTTTAGTGATTACATAATAATATTACTCATAATAATATAGATAATAATACTTATAAATGTAACTATGATAATAATAATAATAATTACAATAATAATAATCATAATGATAATAATAATAATAATAATAATAATAATAATAATAATAATAATAATAATAATAATAATAATAATAATAATAATAATAATCCTATTATTCATAACATTCAATAATAATAATACTAACAATAACAATAATTATAATACTTAATAATAATAATGATATTAATAATAATGAATTTTAAAAAAAATGAAACTACCTTTAAAACTAGCTCGCAAAAATAATTGCCCAGAACGGGACTCGAACCCGCGACCTCTCGTTCAGACCAAACATCCCTTAACCCTTTTGCTGCTTCGATTTTTCTGATTAATAATATACCCAATTTATATTTAACTCATTTTGTTTCAGTTTCCATTCCTTCTCCTTCTTCAATTTTTCACGTCGACCAGAACCAACTCTAAATTCAGATTAACGTTCGTTTTAACTTTAAAACTTAATTCTAACATTATGAAATTGTAATTTGACAATCTCAGTTAAAAGGAAGTAATGAAATAGCTGTACAGTTTTGATAACTTAGAAAATAAGAACGTAAATCATGATTTTAATTTCTAGTTTGTTTTAGCTTATAATTATAACGTGAAATATGTTTTTAATCGTTCCTATAAACTTATGAAATTCTCAATTGAATTTGAAAAATAACAGATAATACTAATTTTATCGAAAAAACTTCTGTTTGACTTTTAAAATAAATACTTTGACTCCAAAATTCGAAATTAATAGAAAGAATTAGGAGTTGAAAACTTACAGATAGTTTAATTAGATCATTCCTAACAATTTTGCATTACTAGATTTTGAAAATTCATTCTCAATTGATCTATTGATAAAAAGTTACGCGTACAGGGAACCGGGTTTGTTTTCTTGAATCTGTTTCATTTTTCTTCTTCTTTAATTCGACTAGTAGCAGGATTTTATAAAGTGCAAGTGAATGATTGTAATAGAAATCAAAGGACGATCGATTTGGTTTTTAATGGGCAGCTATGGTTGACAGCATCTTCGACAAGGGAGAACAAACAAAAAAATAAAGTGATAAAGATGTTAAGCAGATTTCGTATCAGTTATCTGTTTTTATAATTATATTAATAAAATTAATAAATATATTAGTAGTAATAATACTTTTAATATTACTAAGAATAATAAAAATACTAATAATAATAATTATTATATTAATAATGATAATAAATAATAATGATAAGTATAATAATAATGATTATAATGATGTCTAAAATTATAATTTTTCTACTAATTATAATATTAATGATACTAATACTGATAACAATAATATTAGTAATATTAATATAACAAATTAAATATATCAAATTTCATATCTATATATTATATTTTATGATAATATTAATAACAATAATGAAAGTAATAATAATAAAAGTAATATAACGACTATATTTTTAACTTGTAATTGCATTTAATATAATATACATACAATATTATATTATATGATAACATTTATTTAATATTTATATATTACAACTAATTATAAAGTATATATTTATATATATATATATATATATATATATATATATATATATATATATATATATTCATTTTAATTACACTTATTTATTTTTGTATATTATTTTTACATAGTTAATTCTAATGATTTAATTGTAGTTTATTATCTCAATTTATTATACATACTATTATTTATATTTACATATATATATACATACATACATATTAGTTTACAACAATTGTTCGTGAATCGTCGGTAATGGTCAAATGTCACATGATATATGAAACAGTTCAAACTTTTGAGACTCAACATTACAGACTTTGCTTATCGTGTCGAAATCATATAAAAATTAAGTTTAAATTTGGTCAGAAATTTTCGGGTCGTCACAGTGCCTACCATTTAAAGAATTTTCGTCCCGAAATTTGAGTGAGGTCGTCATGGATAACAATAAAAATGTTTTCATGATGAATATGAGTCGATAAATAGAGTTTTATCATTATTGACTAATATAGATAAAACAATTCAATTATGTGAAGCGTACGAGTGAAGCTGTCACAAAATATTGAGATAAAGATTTAACTTTTGACGTAGTCACGGTGGATTTCCGGAATTTAAGGAATTTACAAGAAAATCTTTGGAAATCTATAAGATCTGATTCTTCGGCGAATAAGGAAATCAGGATCTCTCTAATTAAATGCGGAGATCTACCTTGATTACTCTGTCTGGTACTTCCACTATAAATTAAACTCTTCCGTTCCATTATTCTCACCATTCCTATACTTTCTTTCTTAGTTCATACATCCAAAAGATTATGAAAATGTTTAATCCAGTTCTAATCCTTGATATTTTCTCAATTATCATTTCTGTCATCCTTCTTTTCAATCTTCCACCAGAAAAATCTGTTTACTTCTACTATTGCCTTGGGGTGATAATATTCTTAATTATACCGTGTCTTTATATTGCTATTCGTATTAATATCCACGGTTTGTAACTTCCGTGTTGTTATTGGGCTTTATATTTTCTCTTATATTTGGAGCTCTTTGCCTTTTTATTATCCTCCCGACCTCTAGTAAAGCGAGTAACGGTCCAAAATTCGTAAGTATGGAATTTTGGATAAACATCATGTTCTAAATAAGAAAGAATGTATTAGCACGATTTGATTTGTTAAATTACCAGAATCATTGAGAATAGAACTATCAAGAATATACTTTCTTGATATGTTCAGAACAACAACAACAACAATACCCAATCCCACAGATGTAGGGTATGGGGGAGGTGGAGTGTAGACAATCATTCCTCGAACCCTAGGTTAGAAGGAAGTCACTACTCCACCCGCGGGTATAGAACCCGCGACTAGATAAGATCGTCCTTCCCTTTACTCGAGAGCCAAGAGATTGCTTCCTAAAGGACCTCCGGCCAGGAATGCTCATCAAAATAAGATAGTGTGGGCATACGTACCTGTAAGAGTTATGTGCGTCTAGGAAGATGCAACCATACAAAGTAGCCATAAAACCAAACACATATAGCAGAAATGCACAACAGTATGACAGACAGCATGAATGACATAATGCGCAGTAATATGTAGTTTCAAGTAGGTATACAAACAAACAAAAAACACAGTCACACACCACACACACACACACACACACACACAACCACACGCCCACCTACACCCACCCACCCACACACACAGAGTCACATAAGCATGTATGTGTATATGCTCCCACACACACATAAGCATGAATAAATACCTATACCTAAACACGTATACATATAGAAACTTTCATAGGAGTATATACCTAGATACCGATACAGACAAACATATATACACTTAGATACATGTACCTAGATACATACATACATATACATATACAAACATATACACGGGACCCTATATATCACCTAGATAAAAACACATAGATACAGAGGCATATACACGTATACACATAAACATAAGTACAAAAACTCATACGTAGGTACATATACAGACTAATGAATGGACCGTAAATACGACGTGGAAATATAAAAACAATAATACAAAATACAGATATACACAGACAAAATCAGATACCATGTAGAGGGATATGTATATATATAATATGTAGTGTAGCTATATAAAATACAGTAATATTTATATATATGGTTGTAAAATAAATATTGATGTTTCGCGAGGTGTATATAAAATACTATTAAATTTTACAAGGAAATACTATTAAATACGATACAATTTTACACAAGATATTTATTTATTTATAGAATGGATATACTTAAACCTTGCTACAACACTTATAGGCAGTGTACCTAATCGTACAGTAGTGTAGTTTTTAGTAAGTCCGGTTCGTTCCACAGGGAAAATCTTTAAACAAAGCTTAACGCTATATTAGTTTACTTTTATAAAAATACAAATATATATACAAGTAATATTATTATTATAAAGGGGGTTTTTACCGTTTAATGACCGGTTTGTCGATTTTAAAACTTTAATCGCAGTTAAAACCAAATGTAAAATATTAAAAATAAATACAAGACTTAAATTAAAGCGTAAAGTAAATAACGATAATGAAATTGCGAATAATAAAAGTGCGATAAAATAAAAATGCGATAATTAGAAGTGCAATTAAATATAAAATAAAGGAAATTAAATATGAAATAAAAGAATTATGCTTATTTAAACTTCCGTAATCATGATATTTGACGTGTTGATTTTAGTTTTATGCCCATGGGTTAATTGTCCTTTGTCCTGGATTATTTAATATGTCCGTCTGGTTTTTGTCCATAACAGTCCATCAGTCATAAATATAAAGTGCGAGTGTCCTCGTCAAATTATCCTTATACCCGAAGTTAAATATTCCAACTAATTGGGGACTTAAAGTGTAACAAGATTTTAATACTTTGTTTAATAATTACACCAGGATGTCGACTGAGTGTAACCCAAGGTTTTAATATTTTGTTATCAATTATACCAAGTGTCCTTGTACATAATTTCACCCCTGTTTTAATTATTCTAGTGGCTATTAATCCATTCCCGTGTCCGGTTAAATGAACGATTATTCGTACATATAAATACCCTGCCCATCGTGTCCGATCGAGTGTAAATGGTTATTTATAAGGACGCCCAATTGTAAATCTTTATATTGACATTAACAAACTATCATTTAGTTAAACAAATATAAAGCCCATTAATAGCCCATAGTCTAATTTCCACAAGTGTCGTTCTTTTATCCAAACCCCAATTATGGTACAAAGCCCAATTACCCAATTTTAGTAATTAGTCCAACATCATGATTACTTCAGATTAAATAAGAATAATAATAACTTAGCTACGAGACATTAATGTAAAAAGGTTGAACATAACTTACAATGATTAAAAATAGCGTAGCGTTACACGGACAGAATTTCGACTTACACCCTTACAACATTTGCTAACATACCCTTATTATTAGAATTATAATTAAAATTAAAATTAAAATATAAATTATAAATATAAATATTACGTATGAATGGAGAAGAGAAAGATAGATGGATTTTGTGGTGCACCAAAGCTCGATTTTTATAGGCATGTGGGCTGGAACTGGGGCTCATGCGATCGCATGGATTTATGCCTTCCAGGCCATGCGATCGCATGGCCAGCTGGGGAGGCTCACATTTGGTTGTTTTCTTCTGCCGACGGTTTTATAAATAAATATAATATATTAAATAATTATAAGAATTATTTAAATATTATATTATATTTATGTGCATAGTTGACTTGTAATTTTTAGTCCGTTGCGTCGAGCGTTGAGAGTTGACTCTGGTCCCGGTTCCGGATTTTCGAACGTCCTTGCGTACAATTTAATATCTTGTACTTTTTGTTTTGAATCTTGTACTCTTGTAATTTTGAGACGTTTCTTATCAATAATTGGAACCTCATTGATTGTATTTTGTACTTTTGAGCTTTTTGGTCGTTTGAGTCTTCAATTCGTCGAATCTGTCTTTTGTCTTCACCTTTTATTGTTTAAGCGAATATCACTTGTAAATAGAACAATTGCAACTAAAAGCTTGTCTTTCTTGAGGAATAATGCTATGAATTATATGTTCGTTTTTAGCATTATCAAATATTCCCACACTTGAGCGTTGCTTGTCCTCAAGCAATATAGTCTTGAAATACAAGAATCACTTCTTTATTCTTCACACTTTGTACATCAGTGACTTCTATACGGCGGTATAAACAATGGTAGTAACGATGTGGTTTACAGTCCCATATGACTATATAAAAATTTAGATCCATTAAGGAAATTGGATCTTTATGAAACATTTGATCTTTTGAAAATTAAATCTAGTTTTTACCCTAGATAAGTTTTCCGGAATAACCCTTCACCGGTGTTTGCAAAATATTTTTGTGGGCTTGGTGGGTTTCAGATTTGAAAATTTTAGCTCAAAACTTGCGGTTTTGTGTCACCCACTTGCTAACCTTGTATTAGGAAAGCAACACGTCCAGTTTACTTGTCCCGTATATTACCTTTCGATAAACTACCGTCCGGTTGTAAAGGAAAGCATTGAACAAGCAACTGTTAAGGCAATGTCCCCTGACATGCTTTTAATTATGGTCTATAACGTGTCAGACGCAATTACTATCCTTGGTAGGAGCAATAGTAAAGCTCACCCTTATGATTTTTCGGTCTGGCACAAGGTCCTGTCTTTGACCATGCTATGCAACCACCGTTCTCACGGTTGACATCCGATTTAGTTCAGGTGACCTAATGAATTCCAGGTGAATTCCTAGGATTTTACGTTCAATGGTAATGAACACATTGAAAATAGAGTTTTCAGAAAACAAATCGGTTTATAATTTGATCAAAATATTTACTCGTTCAAGCTCGAGTTTAGATATCATTGAATTCCATGAGTTTAAATTCTCAATCTTTAAGGTCAATCTCTAGGATTGAGTAATATCAGGCTTAAAATTTGATTTTTGATCTTTTAAGGAGATTTTCCTTTCTGGGGATCTGATTCATTAGTCTTATCCAGCTAATTTGCACGGTGCCCCCCCCATTTTACGAGATAAATCCTTCTCATGGTTAGGATAAATCTGACCACTTGGCGACCCTGTTTAATGCTGAGGTCCGTGGATTTCCTGCTGATTTTAGTGATGACTTTTCTAGGTTTTTCGTCAACCTACAGCTGGTCTGGACGACAACTTCCTGACCTAAATCAAGAAGCGCGTTTCTTTTTCGGAAGACTTTACTTCCTTTTAATGATGGAATTGATTCATCGTGTAGATCCATCTCTTCTTTTCTTTCATCGGGTAAAATAGTTTAGTTTAGTCCAAAGCAAAAGTATTTTCAGTTATTTGTACAAAAATATGTGACATATGTTTTGAATAACTTGAAGAATTTTCCCACACTTGGCTTTTATTTTCCTTTTTATTGTTCTCTATTCCATTTTAAATGAATTTTAACATTTTGGTTTGTTTCTCAATTTATGTCCTTTCCGAGGTAACAATAATTTCGGTGTTAACACCTAATTTTATCGTTCATAAATATGTATAAACATGATTTTGAGTTCATTTAATTGAAAATTTTGAAAATTTTTACTAGAATTGGGTAGTCAGTATATAAGACTAGGGCTGTTCTTTATTATCAGAGAGCACTAGATTCTAATACAACTACTGCTTTACTAGTATTTTTAATGGTAACCAAGTGTATAAAGATAAAAATTTTAAAAATCCGAAAGAATTTAACCCCTTCCCACACTTAAGATCTTGCAATGCCCTCATTTGCAAGAAATCAGTACAATTTAAATTATTGAGGGTGATTAGCGTAGAAATGATTAAATTTTACCAAAGTTTCCAAACATATTGGCGTTAATTTCCTGAATGATAAATGGTGCATATAATTTGTTCATTTCGTCTGTTTTTACATCACATTTATTTGTCATCTTGTCGTCAAAATTAGTAGCTTTTGCTGAACTTAATGCCAGTCTTTGAAAATGCGCTGTTTTACCATGTTTTGTACAATCGACAATATACATACATACAAATATAATCATGCATGGCAATTTGAAATGGGACTTAATATCCCACTTTCAAATTCTAAATATGAAATATTAGTACACAATAATAATAAAAATAATAAAAATTACACAAATATATCCAATAACATAAGTTTAAACATGAAAAAGTCAAAAGATAAAAACATAAAAATCATAAAAATAACCAAATGGAACTAAATCAGTCTGGATAGGGGTTCCAGTTCATCTCATCGGGTGGGTTCCATTGTTGGTTATAGGTGTTCTGATAGGCTTGGTTATAGTCATAACGGTTAAAGTGTGGTCGGATATCGGGGCTATGTGGCGGAAAATGAGCAGGTCGAGTAGGTACATAGTTATTTGGTATCTGATATGATAGCTGGCTCATGATTTGGTGCTGATGAACTAACCAGCTATCGTGTTGGCATCGCCTATAATCCTCGTATACTCGCTCGGAGTTCCACTGCTCATACATACTATGTCTGGCCGCGTTCGTCATTGCTTCCTCATCTATACGAACGTGGACGTCAAGAATAGCATCTCGAAAGACATCCCTAATGTCTTCCGCCTCCTCCATTTCCTCGTCTGAGCCTCTCTCTACCTGAGGATGAGATCCCTCATAGGGTACTGCCTGGTTACGTCTACTTTTCAATACCTTAGCACCCACATAAACTTTCAATCCTAAGGGCTCAACCTGTTCTCTACAAATCTGTAATGGACCCCCTTGGTTCCTATCAACACCTAAATACTCTCCAATGAGAGTAACAAAAATACCTCCTCCTATTATACTCCCGTCTTGCATTCCCTCTACCATTTTAGATAAATAAAAAGCAACACAGTAAGGGATATTGACAAAGCTTCTAGGATCCCGAATACACTTTAGGTAGAATAAATCATATAAGGTAATTTTTTCTTTATTATGACCTCTTTGTGTAATCGAGTTAGCCAAAAATCTATGAATAATACGAAGCTCGGCTCTGTCAATATGTGTATAGGAGTGTCCTCCTGCTCGTGTAAAAACATCAAAATGTGACATACGCCTCCAAATGGCGTCAGCGTCAAAGTTACTATCTACCCGTTCACCATAATGAATCAAGTTTGTACAATCGGGTAATAGCAACTCACCAGGAGTATATATCTGTAAGGCCCTGGCCATGTCCAGCATGGACATTCTGTACATCCTACCGCCAAGGATAAACCTAAGAAATCTTCTATCATCTATTCTAACTATATTTGTATCAAGTGATACAGTACTCATCAACTCAACACACCATTCCTTATATACAGGTCTACGAATGGTGAAAAGACGTTCCCAATCTGTAAAAGAAGAACTGCCATACCTTTGAACTAAAAGCTGTCTAACACGGTCAGCTAGATGGACCGTTTCCAAAGGGGCCCAATCGATTAACCTTGGCACCTCTACATTTTTTGTTACCAATTTGAATTTGTTCCTTTGATATGTCTCGTAATCTCTCCATCTTCTATCAAATCTCAGATTAGGATGTAGAGTGTGCTCAGGAATCGTTGGGAATTCTACTGGCGGCCTCATTGGAAATACTATGAATTCATCAACAAACTGTACCGGATCATAATAAGGTATGTGCTGATCAGGCTATTGTTGTTGTTCCTGTTGTGGTTCTTGTTCGTGTTGCATTTCTGGTTCTGGTTCTGGTGCTGGTGCTGGTCGTCTAGATGATGATGCTCCTGAACCTCCAGTATCGACTTTCTGCAAAACACATTAAACACAAAATTTGTGCATCCAAATATGCATTAGTGTTAGCAAAATAACAACTTAAAACAATCACTATAACATGTTAAATCAAAATTAAACTTATACACATTTTCACAATTTTTCACAATTCTACACTTTTCAAATAAGCACATATGAAAATGTTTACAAAATTCATAAGCATTTAACTCAAATAACATGTCAAAATATTCATTACTAATAATTAAACAAGTCTCAAATGGCAAATATATCAAATTAATCAAGTTCATGAATTTTAGACTTAAAAAGTCCACTTTAATCTCCAAAAATCATGTTTAGGATCATTGTTTGGATCATTTAACTATCTAAACATGTTACACTACTCAATTTAGCAATAATTCATGACAAAAATCGGCCATAACCTGTTTATATCAAAAAGCCCCAAATTGCTCAAGAACACAAACCCTAGATTTCTAAAAATTTTGAAGTTTTTGGCTTCAAATCATGTTAAATAGCATCAATCTAGGTTATACATGCATAAAATACTAACAATTTAACACTAATTACACTAGAAATTAACAAAATTGCATTAGGTAAAAAAATTGGTAATTATCACAAAAACTAGGAATTTATAGAGTTTAGGGGTGTAATTTTTACCAATTTGCTGAAGAATGAGAATCTAGGCATGATTAGAGCAAGAATTTTGATGAATTACGGTGGAAAAATGGCAAAAATTGGTGAATTTTTGGGTGAGTTTCGTGAATGTATGTGTGTGTTTGTGTTGAGGCAGAACCGAGCTGCTGTATGTATCAGGCCTGCATTTGGTCCCCATGCGATCGCATGGGGTGCCGGCTACAGTGATTTCAGTTTTTTTTTTTTTTTTTTTTTTATAAAACCTTATACTTTATAAAACTTATAATTAATTAAATTTTAAAAATTTTGTTTTCCTTTAGGAGCGAGAGCGTTTCGGATCGTTGTCCTAGTCTGTCCCTCGACAAAATTTTAAAATTTGTCAAATCAAAGCGCGGTTTTTAAAAGTAAAGATTTTTGGGTTTTTTTAATGTTTTTGGCTTACTTTAATTCAATAAGATTAAAAATAATGATAATAAAAGTTCTCGTCCCTCCCTCGGGTAAAGCAATTTCGGTTCAAAGACCTAGTCTTCAATTTATGAAGAATTTTTAAAATTCATATTTTTAACTTAATGAGATAAATTAATTTTTTTTTAAATTCACACCAAACTTAAAATAAAAATACATAAAATTCAAAATTAATATTAAAAATTCACACCAAACTTAAAATTTGAAATGCATAAAATTAAAAATTCTTATTTTAAAAATTAAAAATTCACACCAAACTTAATTTAAAAATTCATATTATAAAATCACACCAAACTTATATTATATTTTTCAAATATTTACAATTTTAAATATATTGATTTTACAAAGTTTACAATATTAATTTAAGATTTATATATTAATTTTAAAAACATGGTAAAAATAAAATTAAAAATCTTTTTGGCTTTTTATCCCACTTTAATCAATCAAATATTATCAAAAATATACGCCCATCTTTTCGGTAAAGTAATTTCGGTTCCAAAACCTAATTTAACTCATGACGAATTTTTGAAATATTTTGTGTTGATTGATTAAAGATATTTATACCTTAAGAATAAACGTTAAATTTCGCAGTGATGTAATAAATTTTTGAATGATATCAATAATTTCGGTCGCCAAACCTAATTTTATTTAATACCAATTTAATACTTTATAGCGAACAAATTAGCGTTTATTATCAAAAGGTTTAAAAATAAAAATAAATAAAAAATAAAAACTGTACAGACTTACCTGTGAGATAGTATTCTTAGTTATATGATCTATCCCATTCATAAGATAGTCGGTTTAATTGGTTTTCCATAGCTACATAGGCGTAACCTCGAGCATTCAGTGTTTTTTCTTCTAAACATATGAACGGTCCGTCTCTGCATAAAGTAACAAATTCGGTATTCGAATAGGTTTGATTATTTGAACATTTACCTCCATGTGACCATTTTCCGCATTTGTGACATCTTTTAAGGTGTCGTGCTCTTCTTTTCGCTGCGGATTTTGATTTTCCTTTACCAAATTTTAACTTATTATCTTCGCATCTGGATTCTTTTCTTACTCCGTCCAATCTTTCTCTGATTACTGATACTATTTCACTCAGTAGTGTGTCATTATTACGTTTAGTGATCAAAGCGTGTAGCATTAGACCATGGTTTAGTTCACAGGCAGTCTTCATTTCGTAAAAACCTAAAAAAAATAAAAATTCAGAATGGGGGGAGAAGACTAGTTCTTTAGGGTCTGCTAGGGAAAGACCATTCGGGTTCCATTTTCGAGAACTACACGAAAACAGAAAATCTAACTCTAACAGAAATACGTATTATCCTTTAAAGACTTGATTCTCCCCACACTTAGTTAGCTGTGGTATCGAAATTGTGATTAACTTCATTGTCAACTTCCATCGGACCATGTATGTAATGTTTAACTCTGTGACCATTAACTTTAAATTCAATCCCATTTGAATTTATTAATTCTATCGTTCCGTATGGAAAAACTCTTTTGACTATGAATGGTCCAGACCATCTTGATTTCAATTTTCCAGGAAATAGCTTGAATCGTGAATTGAAAAGAAGAACTCTGTCTCCTTCTTTAAATTCTTTTGAACTTCTGATTCTTTTATCATGCCATTTCTTCGTTCTTTCTTTATAGATTAACGAATTTTCGTATGCTTCATGTCTTAATTCTTCTAATTCGTTTAGTTGACTTAATCGTAGACGTCCGGCTTCATGTAAATCAAGATTACATGTCTTCAAAGCCCAAAATGCTTTGTGTTCAATTTCTACTGGAAGATGACATGCTTTTCCATAAAAAAGTCTAAAAGGTTTGGTTCCAATTGGAGTTTTGTAGGCTGTTCTAAAAGCCCAGAGTGCATCCTCCAATTTAATGGACCATTCCTTCGGATTTAATCCTACGGTTTTCTCTAGAATACGTTTTAAAGCTCGGTTTGTATTTTCAACTTGTCCACTTGTTTGTGGATGATATGCGGTGGAGATTTTATGAGTTACTCCATATCTTTTAAGAACTTTCTCAAGTTGATTATTACAGAAATGAGTTCCCCGATCACTTATTAAAGCTTTCGGTGTTCCAAACCTTGCAAAAAGATGTTTTAAAAAGTTGACTACAACTCGTGCATCGTTAGTTGGGAGAGCTTGTGCTTCCGCCCATTTAGATACATAATCAATGGCTACAAGTATATATAGATTATTATGAGATTTTGGGAATGGACCCATAAAGTCAATACCCCAAATGTCAAATACTTCACATACTTGGATGACATTTTGTGGCATTTCATCACGTTGACTTATTTTTCCGGCCCTTTGACAAGCATCACAGGATTTGCAAAGAAGGTGTGCGTCTTTGTAAATTGTAGGCCAATAGAATCCAGCATCATAAACTTTTCTTGCTGTTAGTTGAGGCCCATAATGCCCTCCTGTTGGTCCTGTGTGACAATGGTTTAATATTTTACTAGCTTCATCTCCAAATACACATCGGCGTATTATTCCATCGGGACAACTTTTAAACAGATGTGGATCTTCCCAAAAATAGTGTTTTATATCACTGAAGAATTTCTTTCGTTTTTGGTACGATAATCCTTTTTCAAGGAATCCACAAACTAAGTAGTTTGCATAGTCTGCAAACCATGGGATTTCATTATAATCTATCTTCAATAGATATTCATCAGGAAAGTTGTCTTGTATGGCCGATTCATTTAGAACTTCTAACTCAGGATTTTCAAGACGAGAAAGATGATCAGCGGTGAGATTTTCTGCTCTTCTTTTATCTCGGATTTCAATATCAAACTCTTGTAAGAGTAAGATCCAACGGATTAATCTTGGTTTAGCATCTTGTTTTGAAAATAGGTATCTAAGAGCAGAATGGTCGGTATAGACCACCGTTTTTGCTAGAATGAGATATGATCGAAATTTGTCAAAAGCAAAGACAATAGCAGGGAGTTCTTTTTCAGTAGTTGTATAGTTCGTTTGTGCTCCTTGTAACGTCTTACTAGCATAATATATAGGTTGAAATCGTTTTTCAATCCTTTGTCCTAAAACGGCTCCCATTGCAAAATCACTTGCATCGCACATTAGTTCAAATGGTAGATTCCAATTTGGTGTTATCATGTTCGGCGCATTAGTGAGTTTCTCTTTAATAATATTAAAAGATTTGATACATTCATCTGAAAAGATGAATGGAGCATCCTTTTCTAGGAGTTTATTCATAGGAGTGGCAATTTTAGAAAAATCTTTTATGAAACGTCGGTAAAAACCGGCATGCCCTAGAAAACTCCTAACTCCTCTAACATTGGTGGGATGTGGAAGTTTAGTAATTACATCTACTTTAGCTCTATCCACTTCAATTCCTTCTTTTGAAATTTTATGTCCAAGAACGATGCCCTCTTTAACCATGAAATGGCATTTCTCCCAATTAAGAACTAGATTTGATTGTTCGCATCTAATAAGCATTCGTTCCAGATTAGCTAGACATGATTCAAATGTATCACCGAAGACTGAAAAGTCATCCATGAAAACTTCCATGCATTCTTCTATCATGTCGTGAAAAATCGCCATCATACACCTTTGAAAGGTTGCAGGGGCGTTGCAAAGTCCAAATGGCATGCGTTTGTAAGCAAAAGTACCATAAGGGCACGTGAATGTGGTTTTTTCTTGATCTTTGGGTGCTATTGGAATTTGAAAATATCCGGAAAATCCATCTAGAAAACAATAGTAACTATTTCCGGCTAATCTTTCTAACATTTGATCTATGAAAGGTAAGGGAAAGTGATCTTTTCTGGTGGCGTCATTTAATTTTCTATAATCAATACACACACGCCATCCTGTTACAGTCCTAGTAGGAATAAGCTCATTTTTCTCATTTGTAATGACAGTCATGCCACCCTTCTTAGGCACGCATTGAACTGGGCTTACCCATGGACTATCAGAAATTGGATATATCAAACCTGCATCTAGCAGTTTAATAATTTCTTTCTTAACTACATCTTGCATATTAGGATTTAGTCTTCATTGGCGTTGCACATGCGTTTTATGACCTTCTTCTATAAGGATTTTATGTGTGCAATACGAAGGACTTATTCCTTTAATATCATGAATCTTCCATGCAATGGCTGGTTTATGAGCTTTCAACACAGAAATGAGTTGTGATTTCTCATTTTCAGTAAGAGAAGACGATATTATTACAGGTAATTCAGATTCATCATGTAAATAAGCGTATTCCAAATGGTTTGGAAGTGGCTTTAACTCTAATTTCGGTGGTTCTTCTATCGATGATTTATATCGATATCTGTCTTCTTCTTTTAGCATTTGAATTTCTTCTGTTGTTGGTTCATATCCGTTAGCTATTAGTGTAGCTAACATTTCAGCTTCATCAATTGGTTCATTACCTTCTCCTAAAGAACATTCTCCTGTTCCTTGTAATTCTGGAAATTCTTCTAATAATTCTGCATGTGCATCTATAGTTTGAATATAATAACATGTATCATCTGCAGATTGTGGTTGTTGCATTGCTCTATCAACTGAAAAGGTAACACTCTCATCCTCTATACTTAGGGTCAGTTTCTTACCAAACACGTCTATCATTGCTTTAGCCGTGTTTAAGAATGGTCTTCCTAATATGAGAGGAACTTGAGAATCTTCTTCCATGTCCAAAACAACAAAATCTACTGGAAATACTAAAGTACCAACTTTAACTAGCATGTTCTCCATTATCCCTCTAGGATATTTTATTGATCTATCGGCTAGTTGTATGCTTATTCTTGTTGGTTTCAATTCTCCAAGGTCTAGTTTAGCGTATAGTGAATATGGCATTAGATTTATACTAGCACCTAAGTCTGCCAATGCTTCTATTAAACTAAGACTACCCAGAAAACATGGAATTGCGAAACTTCCTGGATCAGATAGTTTTTCTGGTATCTTATTCAACGGCACTGCTGAACAATTAGCATTCATAGTAACAGCCGAGAGTTCTTCCATTTTCTTTCTATTTGAGATTAGATCTTTCAAGAATTTAGCATATCTAGGCATTCCTGAAATCACATCAATGAAAGGAAGATTTACATTTATCTGTTTAAACATATCCAAGAATTTGGATTGCTCGGCTTCAAGTTTCTCTTTCTTCATTTTACTCGGGTAAGGAAGTGGTGGTTGGTATGGTTTAACATAAGGTTTATCCTTAGCTGTGTTATCTTCATTAACCTTTTCAACTACCGGTTCTTTTTCCTTATCTTGATCAGGTTGTGGTTCTTGTGGAGTAAGAATAGCTTCATTAGAATTTACAGGTATTTCAGGTGGTTTAAGTGTTGTACCACTTCTTGTGGTAATGGCTTTAGCTGTTTCATTCCGGGGGTTAGCATTTGTATCACTAGGTAGACTTCCCGGTTTTCTTTCACCTATTAACCTTGCTAGGTTACTTACTTCTTGTTCCAGATTTTGAATAGAAGCTTGTTGATTTCTAAATGTTTGAGCATTTTGTTCATTAGTTTGTTTCTGAGATGTGAAAAACTGTGTTTAAGTTTCAACTAGCTTTGTCATTATATCTTCTAAATTCGGCTTTTTATCATCGGTTTGTTGTGGTGGTTTGTTTTGAAAATTAGGTCTTTGCTGATTGTAATTATTATTGGATACTTGTTGATTGCTAGGACCTTGTTGGTTGTTGTATGGAATATTTCGGTTATAATTCTGGTTTTGATTGTAAATTGGTCTTGGCGGTTGATAATTATTCTGAAAATTATTTCCAGGCCTTTGGTTTATGTATGAAATATTCTCTCTTTGTTCCATTATTAGTTCAATATTGAGACAATCTTTTGTCAAATGTGGTCCTCCACACTGCTCACAACTAATTCGTATTGAGTGAATATCCTTAGTCATCTTTTCCATTCGTCTCTCGACAGCATCTATCTTTGCGGAAATGGAATCTAAGTCATGGCTAGAATCGGCTCTAGCTGCTTTAGATGATCTAATGATATCTTTTTCTTGATGCCACTCGTGTGAGTGGGAAGCAGTGTTATCAATAATTTTGTAAGCATCAGTTTCGGTTTTCTTCATAATAGAACCACCAGCTGCTATATCTATGTCTTTCCTTGTAGTGATGTCGCATCCTTGGTAGAATATTTGTACTATTTGACAGGTATCTAAACCATGTTGCGGACATCCTCTTAATAACTTTCCAAATCTTGTCCACGCCTCATATAGAGTTTCACTCGGTTTCTGTGTGAACGTAACAATTTATCCTTGAAGTCTTACGGCTTTAGATGCAGGAAAGAATTGTTTAAGAAATTTTTCAACTAAAACATCCCATGTATCAATCGCCCCTTCAGGTAACGATTCCAACCAATCTTTGACTTCTCCCTTTAAAGTCCAGGGAAATAACATGAGATATATCTGTTCATCCTCCACTTCTCTTATTTTAAATAGAGTGCAGATCCTATTAAAGGTACGTAGATGTTCATTTGGATCTTCCTTCGGCGCACCACTAAATTGGCATTGATTAGTCACCATGTGTAGAATTTGTCCTTTGATTTCATAATCTGGCGCATTAATGTCTGGATGAGTAATTGCGTGACCTTGGCCAGTGCATTTAGCTCTCATTCGGTCTTCCATACTTAAAGGTTCCAGATTCTCCATAATTGAATTTGTTGAATCGGAATCACTAGAGGATTCTGATTTAATGGTTCGTTCCTCAACAATCTCTGTTTGAATGATTGGTGGTTCCGGAGGAAAATTTAATGGTTCAGGATCTACGAATCGTTCCTGAATATTCTCCGGATTCTCAATTGTGAGGTCGGGTTCAAAAAATAGATTATCGGAAATTTGAACTAGAGTACTTGGTCGACTGGATGACGATTCTAAAGAAAAATCAACGGCAGTAATATTTGCTAAATGTCTTGATCTAGTTACAGGTGGTGAACGTACAAAAGGTGGTGAACGTCTTGCTCGGTGCATTCACTGAATATCCTATTAGTTTTTAAAAGGAAAGAAAAATTATAATAAGTTATCCAATCAATAGACTTTTCTGATTTTGCCCACGTTTCGAATAGCCAAAAGATGCAGCAGAGGGGCAGGATTCGTTTGGTCTCAATATAATTGAGGACTGTTTGGCTCCAATAACCCGGTCCACGTACAAATCCAACTATTACTACGAACCAGAAAATTTTGATGTCTATCAATTTAACCACTTAAAATAAATTTTCGTAATTTTAAGAAATTTAGATAAGAAGTAGAATAAAAATCTATGTCCTAAAACTAGAATAGCGAGAAATAAGAAAGAAAAAGAGCGCGTCGGAAAAAGGTCGAAAAAGAAAAATGGTTGAAAAATAAAAGGTGATGGAAAAATAAAAGAAACTTATAACACTTAAAAACACTTGACTAACCTAACCTTATTACTACAACTAACTTAAAATTATAATCGCAAATTGAGATTACTAATTGGAATGATAATTGATACATAGGTAAAAGTCGTCTAAAAATATTAAAGCTTACAAGTAAAACTATATCCCAAATGGAAATAACTTAAAAAGAAACTAAAACTTAAAAAGGCGTCGCAAAATTCTAAAGTACCTAAATCTTAGTCTAAAGAAAAAGCACTTAAGGGATTTTACGGCAAGGCCTAAAAATCTAGAAATAAAAATAACTATGGCAAAAACTATGAATTAAAAATAAATACGAGCGAAAAATACAAATATTACGCTAATACGATTAAAAAGGGACAAAATATAAAAATATACAAAAAGTTGTAAAAATTACAATTTTTATAAAAATATTATTATTATATTATTTATTTTATAAAACTATTAATTTTACAATTTAATTAAACTAATTAAACTAAATAATATAAATAATAAATAAAACTAAATTAATATATTAATTAACTAATAAACCCTAATTAGGGTTTTAATAATAATAATAATTAAAATATACTCCGTAATTAATGCAGTTGTAGTCTGGCGTGTTAGATGGGCTCATGCGATCGCATGAGTCCTAAACAATCCGGCCATGCGATCGCATGGGCTAGGGTTTCGGGCCACAGAGTGGGCTGCTACAGTACCGGACTCGAGTTTTAATAATTTTTTTTTCTGTTTTTGCTATAAAATATAAAATATATTTATTAATTAAATAAAACTTATATTTTTACAAACTAAAAAAAAAATAGAAATAAAGAAACTTTATAAAACTTAAATATTTACCAAACTCTAAAAAAAATATTTATATTTTTGTTTTTCTTTTAATATTTTTGAATATTTAAAACGTGTTTTTACAAAAGCGTACTAAAAATAAAAATCTTTTTTTTTCTATATATATTAGCGTTGCACTTCCGGCTTTTAAGCTAGATTGATTCCCCGGCAGCAGCGCCAAAAATAACTTGATGTTTCGCGAGGTGTATATAAAATACTATTAAATTTTACAAGGAAATACTATTAAATACGATATAATTTTACACAAGATATTTATTTATTTATAGAATGGATATACTTAAACCTTGCTACAACACTTATAGGCAGTGTACCTAATCGTACAGTAGTGTAGTTTTTAGTAAGTCCGGTTCGTTCCACAGGGAAAATCTTTAAACAAAGTTTAACGCTATATTAGTTTACTTTTATAAAAATACAAATATATATACAAGTAATATTATTATTATAAAGGGGGGTTTTTACCGTTTAATGACCGGTTTGTCGATTTTAAAACTTTAATCGCAGTTAAAACTAAATGTAAAATATTAAAAATAAATACAAGACTTAAATTAAAGCGTAAAGTAAATAACGATAATGAAATTGCGAATAATAAAAGTGCGATAAAATAAAAATGCGATAATTAGAAGTGCAATTAAATATAAAATAAAGGAAATTAAATATGAAATAAAAGAATTATGCTTATTTAAACTTCCGTAATCATGATGTTTGACGTGTTGATTTTAGTTTTATGCCCATGGGTTAATTGTCCTTTGTCCTGGATTATTTAATATGTCCGTCTGGTTTTTGTCCATAACAGTCCATCAGTCATAAATATAAAGTGCGAGTGTCCTCGTCAAATTATCCTTATACCCGAAGTTAAATATTCCAACTAATTGGGGACTTAAAGTGTAACAAGATTTTAATACTTTGTTTAATAATTACACCAGGATGTCGACTGAGTGTAACCCAAGGTTTTAATATTTTGTTATCAATTATACCAAGTGTCCTTGTACATAATTTCACCCCTGTTTTAATTATTCTAGTGGCTATTAATCCATTCCCGTGTCCAGTTAAATGAACGATTATTCGTACATATAAATACCCTGCCCATCGTGTCCGATCGAGTGTAAATGGTTATTTATAGGGACGCCCAATTGTAAATCTTTATATTGACATTAACAAACTATCATTTAGTTAAACAAATATAAAGCCCATTAATAGCCCATAGTCTAATTTCCACAAGTGTCGTTCTTTTATCCAAACCCCAATTATGGTACAAAGCCCAATTACCCAATTTTAGTAATTAGCCCAACATCATGATTACTTCGGATTAAATAAGCATAATAATAACTTAGCTACGAGACATTAATGTAAAAAGGTTGAACATAACTTACAATGATTAAAAATAGCGTAGCGTTACACGGACAGAATTTTGACTTACACCCTTACAACATTCGCTAACATACCCTTATTATTAGAATTATAATTAAAATTAAAATTAAAATATAAATTATAAATATAAATATTACGTATGAATGGAGAAGAGAAAGATAGATGGATTTTGTGGTGCACCAAAGCTCGATTTTTATAGGCATGTGGGCTGGAACTGGGGCTCATGCGATCGCATGGATTTATGCCTTCCAGGCCATACGATCGCATGGCCAGCTGGGGAGGCTCACATTTGGTTGTTTTCTTCTGCCGACGATTTTATAAATAAATATAATATATTAAATAATTATAAGAATTATTTAAATATTATATTATATTTATGTGCATAGTTGACTTGTAATTTTTAGTCCGTTGCGTCGAGCGTTGAGAGTTGACTCTGGTCCCGGTTCCGGATTTTCGAACGTCCTTGCGTACAATTTAATATCTTGTACTTTTTGTTTTGAATCTTGTACTCTTGTAATTTTGAGACGTTTCTTATCAATAATTGGAACCTCATTGATTGTATTTTGTACTTTTGAGCTTTTTGGTCGTTTGCGTCTTCAATTCGTCGAATCTGTCTTTTGTCTTCACCTTTTATTATTTAAGCGAATATCACTTGTAAATAGAATAATTGCAACTAAAAGCTTGTCTTTCTTGAGGAATAATGCTATGAATTATATGTTCGTTTTTAGCATAATCAAATATATACTACACTTTTAAAATAAAAAAAAGTGAAAAATAAAAATAAAAATAAAAATTCTAGGGCCTATATCGAGTCTTACTCAAATACACTAATTCTACTCCTCCACAGGTTCCTATCAGAAGTCATGTCCTCCGTCAGTAGAAGCTCTTTCATGTCAAGCTTCAATCTATCCTCCAACCTACGTCTGGGTCTACCTCTTCTCCTTACACCCCCAATAGCGAGGGTCTAGACTCTCCTAACCGGGGCTAAAAGTGGGCGCCTCATAACATGCCCAAACCATCTAAGTCATCCTTCCCTCAGCTTGTTGGTTATGTTCCCAACTTTCAAGTTCTCCCTAAACACTCCATTTGGTATCATATCTAGCATGGTCTTACCACACGTCCACCTAAGCATCCTCATTTCTGCCACCTCCATCCTCCTCTCTTGAGCTTTCGTCATTGGCCAACACTCTGATCCGTACAATATGGCTGGTCTAATTGCCACCTTGTAGAAAGTTAAGCAGAATGAAAGAGTTATGTAACATGGCACATGATGACGTTATGATCTGTGAATCATCACGTTCCATTAGAAACTTAGCATTACTTACTGTAATATAATCACGTTGAACAAGTGTCATTATATTATACTAACTCATGCTTCAGTTCCCAACACTGCTTCAGAATTCATTCATTGTTTATACTTAGATTTTACAGAAATTTTCAATATAATGTATTGCAGATAGCACGAAGAGGTATATAATTTCGGATGAGAATATTTATGAAAATATCTTCAGAAGTATCGAAGATATTTATGATGATATTTTAGAATTTCTATGTTCGAAAGTTGATAAGGAAAAATTTTCCGCAAGATTTTAACATGACTTCAGAGCAGGATATTCTCTAAAGATTTCATCGGATCCAGAATTACCTGGATTCTTTGAATTTAGGGTTTGGTCCTTGTATTTGTCCTTGGTCTCCTTCATGGTTAGCTCAATCTGTTTTTCAGTACCAAATTTTCTATCGAGCGTTCCCAACATTCCATTCTTTATTATCAAACTTTTGGCCGTTTAGACCATCTACGATTTTGCTGTTTCCTCTGCATTTAATGCTACCATATTGATAATGCTAAAAACAAACATATATTTCATAGCATTATCCTTCAAGGAAGACAATCTTTTAGTTGCAGTTGTTCTATTTACAAGTTATATTCGTTTAAATAATAAAAGGTGAAGACAAAAGACAGGATCGACGAATTGAAGACGTAAATGACCAAAACGCTAAAAAGTACAAAGTATAATCCAAGAGGTTCAATTTATTGATGAGAAACGTCTCAAAATTACAAGAGTATAAGCCGCGAAACGCAAAGTACAAGATATTAAATCATACGAAAGAACGTTCGAAAATTCGGAACCGGGACATGAACCAACTATCAACGCGCGACGCAACGGACCTAAAATTACAAGTCAACTATGCACAAGAATATAATATAATATATATATAATTATATAAAATTATATATATTATATTATATATTATAATAAAACTCGAGCAGCCCACATTTTTGTTGCATGGTGACCAGGAAATGATGGCCATGCGATCGCATAGCCAGGAAGTAGAAAAACCATGCAATTGCATGGCACCCAGCAACTTGCCACATCTATAAATTGAAGCGTTTTTTGGACGAATTTTACACACCTTTTATCTATCTCTCACTCTCTTCAATATATATTTATATTTATATTTTAATTTTAATTTTAATTTTAAGTTAATAATAATAAGGTTAAGTTAGCGAATATTTTAAGTTTGTAAGTCGAAATTCTGTCCGTGTAACACTACGCGATTAATACTCATTGTAAGTTATGTTCAACCTTTTTAAATTAATGTCTCGTAGCTAAGTTATTATTATGCTTATTTAAATCGAAGTAGTCGTGATCTTGGGCTAAATATTAAAGACGGGGTTATTGGGTTTTGTACCATAATTGGGGTTTGGACAAAAGACCGACACTTGTGGAAATTAGACTATGGGCTATTAATGGGCTTTATATTAACTAAATGATACCTCGTTAATTTAATATAAAGGTTACAATTTGACGTATCTATATATAACCACATACGCTTAATCGGGTACGGTGGGCGGGATATTTATAAATACAAATTATTGTTCATTTGACTGGACACGGGGATGGATTAATAGTTAATGGACTCATTAAAATAGGAGTGGATTACATTCAAGGGTAATTGGTGTAATTGTTAACAAAGTATTAAAACCTTGGACTAAACGCAGTCGATAACCTGGTGTATTCATTAAACAAAGTATTAAGACCTTATTACAGTTCGAATCCCCAATTAGTTGGAATATTTGACTTCGGGTATAAGGATAATTTGACGAAGACTCTCGGACTTTATAATTATGACTGATGGACTATTATGGACAAAACCATATGGACATATCGAATAATCCAGGACAAAGGACAATTAACCCATGGTAATAAATTAAAATCAACACGCCAAACATCATGATTACGGAAGTTTAAATAAGCATAATTCCTTTATTTTATATCTCATCGCACTTTTATTTACTGTCATTTTATTTATTGCAATTTTATTTATCGTCATTTTATTTATTGCACTTTTTTTTATCGTTATTTACTTTACGCTTTAAATTAAGTTATATTTATTTTTAATATTTTACATTAGGTTTTAATTGTGACTTAAGACATAAAATCGACAAACCGGTCATTAAACGGTAAAACCTCCTTTTTATAATAATAATACTACTTATATATATATATATATATATATATATATATATATATATATATATATATATATATATATATATATTATAAATATAGTTTAAAATAAAATATAGCGTTAAACTTGGCTAGCTCCCTGCAGAACGAACCGGACTTACTAAAAACTACACTACTCTACGATTAGGTACACTGCCTATAGTGTTGTAGCAAGGTTTAGGTATATCCACTCTATAAATAAATAAATAACTTGTGTAAAATTGTATCGTATTTAATAGTATTTCGCAATAAAAATATAACTATTTTGTATACACCTCGCATAACATCAAGTATTTTTGGCGCCGCTGCCGGGGATCTCAACAACGCCGAAGCGAAACGCTATAAAAAAGATTTTTATTAAGTCTTAATTTACTTTTGTAAAAATACGTTTTAAATATTAAAAATACAAAAATATAAAAAGAAAATAATAATATATATTTATTTACGTGCCCTTAAAAAAATATCTTTTATAAAAAGTATAAAAGTATATTTTTTTATTTAGTTCTTAAAAATATAATTTATATAATTATTTTGTAAAATTAAAAATCAAAATATAATTTTAAAACAGAAAAAAATATAATAGAAAGTATTCGGGCCACAATACTGTAGCAGCCCAAGAACTGATCTGGAATCCAGGCCCATGCGATCGCATGAGCTGGGCACCTTAAATTCATGCGGTCGTATGAGGGCTTCTGACATCTCTGATCCTTAAACTGGTACGGATTAAGGTTAGTTTTAATAATAATTATTATTAATTAATTAGTTAATTAGGGTTTATATATAATAATAATTAGTTTTAGTTTTATTTAATTTATATTTTTAAGTTTTAATTAGTTTTATTAATTTATAAAATTAATACTTTTATAAAATAATTGTATAAAAATAATATTTTTATACAAATTGTATTTTTTTATATAACTTTAGTTTTATTTTTAAATTTTGTATCTTTTTAATTGTTTATTCGTAATTTGTATTTTTGTCGTTCGTAATTAGTTTTAAGACTAGTATTTTGCCGTAGTTATTTTTATTTCTAGATTTTTAGGCTTTGCCGTAAAATCCCTTAAGTGCTTTTTCTTTAGATTAAGATTTAGGCGCTTTAGAATTCTACGATTTCACTTATCGCTTTAGTATTTAATAGATTTTAGTGCCTAATTAAGTTATTGCCGTTTTGGATATAGAATTCCTTTAAGCTTTAATACCTTTAGACGTAAGTTTTAATTTTCAATTTTTAGACTTTTAAGTTTCGACGCGCTATTTTCTTATTATTTTTCAACCTTTTATTTTTCGACATTTTTCGACGCACTCTTTTTCTTTCTTATTTCTCGACGCTCTAGTTTTTAGGACATAGAATTTTCTTTATTCTCTTTAAATTTCGACGAAAAATTATTTTAAGCGGTTAAATTGATAGACATCCTAAATTTTATGGTTCGCAGTAATAGTTAGATTTGTTAGTGGCGAGTTGTGGGCTTCCGATTTAAAGGGTCCTGGCTACCTGCTGCATTTATTGGCTATTCGAAACGTGGGCAAAATCAGAAAAGTCTATTAATTTGATAACTTATATAATTTTTATCTTTTATAACAAATAGGACATTCAGTGAATGCACTGAGCAAAACGTTCACCACCTTTCATACGTTCACCACCTGTAACTCGATCAAGACATCTAGCCAACATTATCGCCGTTGATTTTTCTTAAGAATCGTCATCTAGTCAACCAAGTCCTCCAATTCAAATTTCCGATAATCCATTTTTTGAACCCGACCTCACAATTGAGAATCCGGAGGATATTCAGGGACAATTCAGAGATCATGAACCACTAATCATTCCTCCTGAACCACAAATTACTCATCCAGAGATTGTCGAGGAAGAAACCATTAAGTCAGAATCCTCTAGTGATTCAGATTCAACAAATTCAATCATGGAAAATCTGGAACCGCTAAATATGGAAGACCGAATGAGGGCTAAACGCACTGGCCAAGGTCACGCAATTACTCAACCAGACATTAATGCACCAGATTATGAAAGCAAAGGACAAATCCTACACATGGTAACTAATCAATGCCGATTGAGTGGTGCGCCGAAGGAAGATCCAAACGAACATCTTCGAACTTTTAATAGGATTTGTACTCTATTTAAAATCAGAGAAGTTGAGGATGAACAAATTTATCTCATGTTATTTCCCTGGACTTTAAAGGGAGAAGCCAAAGATTGGTTAGAATCGTTACCTGAAGGGGTGATTGATACATGTGATGTCTTAGTTGAAAAATTTCTTAAACAATTCTTTCCGGCATCTAAAGCCGTGAGACTCCAAGGAGAAATTGTTACGTTCACGCAAAAGCCAAATGAAACACTATATGAGGCTTGGACAAGATTTGGAAAGTTGTTGAGAGGATGTCCGCAACGTGGTTTAGACACTTATCAAATAGTACAAATATTCTACTAAGGATGTGATATTACTACACGAAAAGACATCGACATAGCAGCTGGTGGTTCCATTATGAAGAAAACTGCAACTGAAGCTTACAAAATTATTGATAACACTGCTTCCCACTCACATGAGTGGCACCAAGAAAAAGATATTGTTAGATCATCTAAAGCGGCTAGAGCCGATTCTAGCCATGACTTTGATTTCATTTCTACAAAGATAGATGCTTTCGAAAGACGAATGGAAAAGATGACTAAAGATATTCACGCAATACGAATTAGTTGTGAGCAGTGTGGAGGACCACATTTGACAAAAGATTGTCTCAGTATTGAACAAACAATGGAACAACGAGAGAATGTTTCATACATGAACCAAAGGCCTGGAAATAATTATCAGAATAATTATCAACCGCCAAGACCAAACTACAATCAAAATCAGAATTATAACCGAAATGTTCCATACAACAACCAACAAGGTTCTAGCAATCAATAAGTATCTAACAATACTTACAATCAGCAAAGACCTATTTTTCCAAATAAACCACCACAAACCGATGATAAAAAGCCAAATTTAGAAGATATGATGTCGAAGCTAGTTGAATCTCAAACGCAATTTTTCACATCTCAGAAACAAACCAATGAACAAAATGCTTAAGCATTTAAAAATCAACAAGCTTCAATCCAAAATCTGGAACAAGAAGTGAGCAACCTAGCAAGGTTGGTAGGTGAAAGAAAACCGGGAAGTCTACCTAGCGATACAAATGCTAACCCCCGAAATAAAACAGCTAAAGCCATTACCACAAGAAGTGGTATTACACTTAAACCACCTGAAATACCTGTAATTTCTGATGACTTTATTCCTACTACACAGGTACCACAGCCTGAGCAAGAAAAGAAAAAAGAACCGGTAGTTGAAAAGGTTAATGAAGATAACACAGTTAATGCTAAACCTTATGTTAAACCATACCAACCACCACTTCCTTACCCGAGTAAAATGAGAAAAGAAAGACTTGAAGCCGAGCAATCCAAATTCTTGGATATGTTTAAATAAATAAATGTAAATCTTCCTTTCATTGATGTGATTTCAGGAATGCCAAGATATGCTAAATTTCTTAAAGATCTAATCACAAATAGAAAGAAAATGGAAGAACTTTCGAATGTTACTATGAATGCTAATTGTTCTGCAGTGCTGTTGAATAAACTACCAGAAAAATTATCAGATCCAGGAAGTTTCACAATTTCATGTTTTCTGGGTAGTCTTAGTTCAATAGAAGCATTGGTAGACTTAGGTGCTAGTATAAATTTAATGCCGTATTCATTATACGCTAAACTAGACCTTGGAGAATTGAAAACAACACGAATAAGTATACAACTAGTGATCATATACATAGCATTGTATATGTATACTTTGTTTGCTACAGGCCAAAAGCAGAATTGCGCGGACTTTAAAGTCAAGATATGCAATATTCGCTGAAAATAAGAATAGCAGCTATATATCCGCACAAATAAAGGATTGCGGTTATGTATTCGCTGAAATGCCAAACTGCAGTTTGATCCGCTGACTTTCCGCGGAGAGCCGGGCATCTCGCAGACCGCGGATATCACGGATACTATAAATAGGGAGCTTGGCCTCTCATTTATGGGTTGTTGATTCTCTGCCATTTGCCTAAGCCTTTGTAGATTTCACTTGTGACTTTGCCCAAGGACTTCTTACATTGAGTTAAGGTAAATCATAGTAATCGATAACGAAGACCGGGTCGGGGTGGTTGATCACTTGATAGTTAAAGTGAAAAACGATCATCGGGGCCCAAAACAAACAACAACACCCCAATCCTCCTCATTGCACTCGATCCTAGATCCAATTCCGTGAGGAAGATGGATCTAGGCTCGATCAATTGGCGCCATCCGTGGGACTCGAACCCATGACCACGTGTAAGCATATACACATACAGATTGTTTTGCAAAAGTACGCATTTATTATGTGCACAATAATATATGTTGGAAATTGCAAAGGACAAGTTTGTGTTATGAATATTGACAATGAAAGCGCTATAAAAATAGAAGTACTTGCAAAAATATGAAAAAGCGAAATTTTATTAATAAAATCGCAGAAGCAGCTGCGTGCTGATTATACAAAGTGAGTATTAATCATGGGTTAAGTCAAGCTTGATGATGTCATCTGCAGTGGCATCTTCTTGCTCGCTTATCGCGGTTATCTTGAGGAGGGGAATTTTGGCTATGCCCTGTTGAGCGACCGCATATGCTGACTTCGCATCTTCCAGTGAGCAAAGGCGATCAGCTAATGCAGCTGGTAGTGGGTCTGGCAGTGGGCAGCGAATAGCAATCTCGTCCATAAATTCAACCCTCTCGCGTAGCCTTAATGCGGAGGCAAATGTTGAAAAATTTACAGAAACAGGCTTGGAATTAAGGATCTTTCTAGCCAGTTCAGGGAGATGTTGGCGGACCTTGGTGAACTCAAGTTCCGCAGAGGCTTTAGCAGCAAGAGCGTTGTCTCGCCCTGTCGTTAGCTTCGTCACATTCTCTGACAGTGTTTTAATAGTGTCCTGCAGTTGCTTTTCTTTCTCATTCGCATCAGTAACCTGATGTTTCAAGTCATCAACGGTGGTTTTTGCTGCGGTTAACTCATAGGAGAGATCAATACAGCGTTTTTCGCTGTTTTCAGCTTTGATCTTTTCCGCATTATACTTTAGTTGTTCAGCTTCAAGAACATTGAAAAATTGTTCTTGATGGCATATAACATCATATGCTGAATTAAAGCACATGTAGAAATTTTGAACAAAATTATTATGCGCGTCCAGCGCAGAGAGTTTAGAGAACTCGCGGCGAAGCTCGCCGGGGATTGCTAACTTCATCTGTTGGCGCTGATCCAGAGCAGCGGCAGCTGAAGCGTAAGTATATCCTGCTAAACCATCAATTCGCACTCCATAAGAGTCAGGTGGAGTGCGGAACAATTCGGTGATTTGATCAAGAGTGTTCGGACTTGCAAAGATAGGATCACCAGAAGAATCGCCTGCAAAATAACGTCGTTGGTTAGTCGGCGAAATAAAATAATATATATTTTACATGTTCAATGGCAATTCGCAATATACCAGTTTGCTGTTCCCCTTCGTGTTCCGGTATAAATGGATCGTCGTGAGGAACGGTTTCCTGTTGTTTATGTTTTTTGCTTTGCAAAGATGGCAGTGTTTGTAACGGTCGCTTGGTAGTACTCGGCTTTGAATAAGGAGATTTAGAGGTTAAATCAACGATTGGAATGGGCTACTTTTCTTTCGATGATGATGATTTAGCCTCCAGGCTCGTTAATAGTTTAGTGATCAGAGTTTTTGGATCAGCTTTCCTATCTAACTCGTTAATCTTCATTGCAAATTAAAAGAGAGCTGCAAAAAATGATTAAAATGATAACGATTGATTGATGAATTGGGTAATTCTTTGATATTTTGGAAAAATGAGTAGTGAATTTGTGATTTCAGATCACAATATATATAGGCGACGAAGTTAATTGTGATAATAATCTATTGAGATAATTCAAATGGTAACATTGACTGTTATAACGGTAACTAGGTTAATGCGAAATTCCTCAAGGTGAATATTGACTGCGATAACTGCGAATTTTTAGAGTTTATCATGATACATTTGTTTCGCAATATGTATCATAATAAACTGGGGGGACTTGATCATATACATAGCATTGTATATGTATACTTTGTTTGCTACAGGCCAAAAGCAGAATTGCGCGGACTTTAAAGTCAAGATATGCAATATTCGCTGAAAATAAGAATAGCAGCTATATATCCGCACAAATAAAGGACTGCGGTTATGTATTCGCTGAAATGCCAAACTGCGGTTTGATCCGCTGACTTTCCGCGGAGATCTGAGCATCTCGCAGACCGCGGATATCATGGATACTATAAATAGGGAGCTTGGCCTCTCATTTATGGGTTGTTGATTCTCTGCCATTTGCCTAAGCCTTTGTAGATTTCACTTGTGACTTTGCCCAAGGACTTCTTACATTGAGTTAAGGTGAATCATACTAATCGATAACGAAGACCGGGTCGGGGTGGTTGATCACTTGATAGTTAAAGTGAAAAACGATCATCGGGGCCCAAAACAAACAACAACACCCCAATCCTCCTCATTGCACTCGATCCTAGATCCAATTCCGTGAGGAAGATGGATCTAGGCTCGATCAACTAGCAGATCGATCAGTAAAATATCCTAGTGGGATAATGAGGAACATGCTAGTTAAAGTTGGTACTTTAGTATTTCCAGTAGATTTTGTTATTCTGGACGTGGAAGAATATTCTCGAGTTCCTCTTATATTAGGAAGACCATTCTTAAACACGGCTAAAGCAATAATAGACGTGTTCGGTAAGAAACTAACCCTAAGTATAGAAGACGAGAGTGTTACCTTTTTTGTTGATAGATCCATGCAACAACCGCAATCTGCAGATGATACATATTATTATATTCAAACTATAGATTCACATGCAGAATTGTTAGAAGAATTTCCAGAATTACATGGAACAGGAGAATGTTCTTTAGGAGAAGGAACTGAACCAATTGATGAAGCTGAAATGATAGCCACACTTATGGCTAAGAATACGAACCAACAACAGAAGAAATTCAAATGCTAAAATAAGAAGATAGATATCGATACAAATCATCGATAGAAGAACCACCGACATTACAGTTAAAGCCACTTCCAAACCATTTGGAATACGCTTATTTACATGGTGAATCTGAATTACCTGTAATAATATCGTCTTCTCTTACAGAAAATGAAAAATCTCAACTCATTTCTGTGCTAAAAGCTCATAAACCAGCTATTGCATGGAAGATTCATGACATTAAAGGTATAAGTTGTAACGACCCTGGAATTTCCAACGTTTATTTATTAATAATTATTATTATTAATACGTGTGATTAAACGAATGTATGTTATTACATTTACATGTTGCCATGATTGCCCGAACTTGACTTTAATTGCCCGAAACATCTTTGTGACACCCGAAACTTTCACGAATAATATTTTTAGATATTATTTACATTCATGATTAAGATTATTAATCATTTTAATTAACTAAAGTTGTTAGTTAGTTACTTGGGCTTTTAATTGGATTTATTTGTTAATTATTTAAACTTGGGCTTTATTAGTGTAATGGACTCATGACTTTGGACTTATAAGCCCACCCTACATTATTAATGGACTTAGTTAGCCCATGTCATTCACTTGTAAGTATCATTTAGTGAGGAACTAGTTAGTTAAAAGACTTGGAATATAGTTGGCACTTAATCCCCATGGATAACCATTCTTTATCCAACTTTTTCAAGCTTTACATACAAGTAACCATAAGACTTCTCCTTCCCTCCATTTTGCTGCAGAAAAACGTGGCCTTAGGGCCTTTTGATGGGAGTTTTGGTTTTCAAATTTCATTACTTACTTCACTCACATTTACTCTTTCATTTTACACACACATTACTTGCATACTTTTCTCTCTTTTCTCTCTCATTTTCTCTAAAGATTGTAAGTATTATGAACAACTTTTCTTCTCTTTTCTTTGTCCCAAAACCGAATTACAAACACCCCATAATCATCATCATCTTTTGTTACTTGTAGTTTGATTACTTGTTGTTGTTAGTTTGTTACATGTAATTGTTAGTTGTTCTTTATTAGTTACAAGATCAAACTTACTAGTTTGATTCTTCATAATATCTTGTATTTATCAAGAACACAAGAACATAAACTTACTAGTTTATGATTCTACTTTTATTGTTTCAAAGATTGTAAGTTCATGTGTTGAAATCATACTTGTAGTTCTTGAAGTAAACTTAAAGTTTACTTTACTTAAAGATCAAACCTTGGTTGAATCTTTAAAAGTATGAACAATCCATGAACTTATTTACTTGTTTATTTAGTTACTTGTACTTTAATTTTATATTTGTTGGTTATTATTGGTCAAGTGTTACTAGTTAACCTTGATCTCATTAATCTTGAACTAAAAGTTAACTTTGAAAGTTCAAGAACACACAAATAAGTTTTCTTTAAATATAACTTTGTATACTTATGCTTGATCTAGACTTTTGGGTCTTGGATCTTCAAGATCTAACTAAGAACTATGTTCTACATCTTAAGATCTTGATTAGTTAGTTTATTTTCAAGTTTATAGTTCTATACTACTTTTATAAGTTCGTGTATGTGTTAGATCTAAGACTTTGATGTAACTTTGGTTCATCAAAACACTTGCAACACTTAAGTGAGTTGTGCTTCATGTATTAGACTTGCACTTGGGTTATGATGGTTAAATCTTGGTCAAGATGATGCAAACACATCAATGAGTTGTACACTTGAAGCTATATGCATCAAGGATGAGAACCGTGATAAGCATCGAGCACCGGAACCCATTATTTTCTGTTTACTGTCTTCTACCTACTGTTTTAGTGATTCTGTAACAGACCAGTAGACCTGGGCTACTGAGACCATGATTTTCAAATATATTTTTTCGATTAGATAACTTTTCATATAGGACTCGTCTTAATCTGAGTTACGGTTTAGGATTTATGGCCCTCCGATCGTCACTATGTCCTTTAACGTTGTGCAGAAATTTCTGACCTACTCGCACTTAGACCGTCGCCACGGTCAAAAGAAGACGAGTTTGCTTCTGTAAATTTTACCACACTTAAGGGACTCATATACGGAGCCATGTCCACTGGTCTCACCTTAATTCAGTAAGGGTAGAGGCCGTGGTGACTGATCGAAGTCAGCCTTTGTTTTAAACTACTTTCATAAACGAAACCTACTTTACACCTTTTGTTTGATGATGAATGATGATGACCTTTATGACCTTAAATACATACTTTTAAACCTATTAAGACGATTTACTGACTTAGTACTATTTGCCTTAGGTTGAGGACCTTCGGACCGATTACTTGCACACCTTTTCCGAACCGACTTTACGACTACTTTATCATTGTGAGTTATAGCATTCCCTTTTTACTTTAACTTATTTTGGGAACTGAGAATACATGCGGATTTTATGTTTTACATACTAGGCACGAGTACTTAAACTTTATATATGTGTGGGTTATACAACGGCATAAACATTCCCTTTAGCTCGGTAACGTTTAATCATTGGTTTTTGAACCGTGAAAGCGAATCTTAGATATGGATCCATAGGGTTTGACATCCCCACTCGGGCTAGTCGCGCTAGCATTTAACGAGTGTTTAATACTTCGTAGACATACGCACTTGCCAAGTGTACTTTCAGGGGGTATAAACGTTAAGTTAGTTACCAAGTGCCCACGGTTAACATATACTTTATCATACTGTTTTGAAACGCTCTTTGTAGCACTGAAATCTCGTGGCCTACCTTACTTACTGTTATACTTAAACTATAGCTCACCAACCTTTGTGTTGACGTTTTTAAGCATGTTTTTCTCAGGTGCTTGAGGTTAGCTTCCGCTGTGTACTAGTCGTGCTGTAGACACCCGCTGCTTAGAGTTGTTATTGCATGAACTACTTTATTTTGCATTCAAACATTAGTACTTTTGAACTATGACTTGTAACGACCATTGTGGTCACATACACTTATTATTTGCTTCTACTTAGTGAAGCATGCTTTTGGATTGTAAAACATTCGATGTTGGTTTAGACATCACTTTATTTATGAATGCAAACTCTTTTTGGAATCGCATATAGTACTTAACCTTGCAATGATCCTGTTGTTGATGATTCGTACACGATGGTTTTGTACGGGGCATCACATAAGTCCTTCGTATTGCACACATAAAATTCTTATGGAAGAAGGTCATAAAACCTATGTGCAACGCCAACGAAGACTAAATCCAAATATGCAAGATGTTTTTAAGAAAGAAATTATTAAACTGCTTGATGCATGTTTAATTTATCCAATTTCTGATAGTCCATGGGTAAGCCCAGTTCAATACGTACCTAAGAAGGGTGGCATGACTGTCATCACAAATGAAAAACTGAGCTTATTCCTACTAGGACTGTAACGGGATGGCGTGTTTGTATTGATTATAGAAAATTAAATGACGCCACCAGAAAAGATCACTTTCCCTTACATTTCATTGATCAAATGTTGGAAAGATTAGCCGAAAATAGTTATTATTGTTTTCTTGACGGTTTCTCCGGATATTTTCAAATTCCAATAGCACCCGAGGACCAAGAGAAAACTACCTTCACGTGCCCTTATGGTACTTTTGCTTACAAACGCATGCTATTTAGACTTTGCAACGCCCCTGCAACCTTTCAAAGGTGCATGATGGCGATTTTTCACGACATGATAGAAGAATGCATGGAAGTTTTCATGGATGACTTTTTCAGTCTTCGGCGATACTTTTGAAACATGTCTAGTTAATCTTGAACGAATGCTTATTAGATGCGAACAATCAAATCTAGTACTTAATTGGGAGAAATGCCATTTCATGGTTAGAGAAGGCATCGTTCTCGGTCATAAAATTTCAAAGGAAGGAATTGAAGTGGATAGAGCTAAAGTAGATGTAATTGCTAAACTTTCACATCCCACCAATGTTAGAGGAGTTAGGAGTTTTCTAGGGCATGCCGGTTTTTACCGACGCTTCATAAAATATTTTTCTAAAATTGCCACTCCTATGAATAAACTCCTAGAAAAGGATGCTCCATTCATCTTTTCAGATGAATGCATCAAATCTTTTAATATTCTTAAAGAAAAACTCACTAATGCGCCGATCATGATAACTCCAAATTAGAATTTACCATTTGAACTTATGTGCGATGCAAGTGATTTTGCAATGGGAGCCGTTTTAGGACAAATGATTGAAAAATGATTTCAACCTATCTATTACGCTAGTAAGACGTTACAAGGAGCACAAACGAATTACACAACTACTGAAAAAGAACTCCTTGCTATTGTCTTTCTTTTGACAAATTTCGTTCATATCTCGTTCTAGCTAAAACGGTGGTCTGTACTGATCATTCTACTCTTAGATACTTATTTTTAAAACAAGATGCTAAACTACGATTAATCCGTTGGATCTTACTCTTACAAGAGTTCGATATTAAAATCCGAGACAAAAAGGGAGCAGAAAATCTCGCCGCTGATCATCTTTCTCGTCTTGAAAATCCTGAATTAGAAGTTCTAAATGAATCGGCCATACAAGATAACTCTCCTGATGAATATCTTTTGAAGATCGATTATAATGAAATTCCATGGTTTGCAGACTATGCAAACTACTTAGTATGTGGATTCCTTGAAAAAAGGTTGTCGTACCAAAAACGAAAGAAATTCTTTAGTGATATAAAACACTATTTTTGGGAAGATCCACATTTGTTTAAAAGTTGTCCCGATGAAATAATACGCCGATGTGTATTCGGGGATGAAGCTAGTCAAATCTTAAACCATTGCCACACATGACCAACAGGAGGGCATTATGGGCTCAACTCACACTAAGAAAAGTCTACGATGCTGGATTTTATTGGCCTACAATTTTCAAAGACGCGCACCTTCTTTGTAAATCCTGTGATGCTTGTCAAAGGGCCGGAAAAATAAGTCAACATGATGAAATGCCACAAAATGTCATTCAAGTATGTGAAGTATTTAACGTTTGGGGTATTGACTTTATGGGTCCATTTCCAAAATCTCATAATAATCTCTACATTCTCGTTGCCATTAATTATGTATCTAAATGGGCGGAAGCACAATCTCTCCCAACTAACGATGCACGAGTTGTAGTCAACTTCTTAAAACGTCTTTTTGCTAGGTTCGGAACACCGAAAACTTTAATAAGTGATCGGGGTACTCATTTTTGTAATAATCAACTTGAGAAAGTTATCAAAAGATATGGAGTAACTCATAAAATCTCAACTGCTTATCATCCACAAACAAGTGGACAAGTTGAAAATACCAACCGAGCTTTAAAACGTATTTTAGAGAAAATCGTAGGATCAAATCCAAAAGAATGGTCCATGAAATTGGAGGATGCACTCTGGGCTTTTAGAACAGCCTACAAAACTCTAATTGGAACCACTCCTTTTAAACTTATTTATGGAAAAGCATGTCACCTTCCAGTAGAAATTGAGCACAAAGCATTTTGGGATTTGAAGACATGTAATCTTGATTTGCATGAAGCCGGACGTCTACGGTTAAGTCAACTAAATGAATTAGAAGAATTAAGACATGAAACATACGAAAATTCGTTAATCTATAAAGAAAGAACGAAGAAATGGCATGATAAAAGAATCAGAAGTTCAAAAGAATTTAAGGAAGGAGATAGAGTCCTTCTTTTCAATTCACGATTCAAGTTATTTCCTGGAAAATTGAAATCAAGATGGTCTGGACCATTCATAGTCAAAAGAGTTTTCCCATACGGAACAATAGAGTTAATAAATTCAAATGGGATTGAATTTAAAGTTAATGGTCACAGAGTTAAACATTACATACATGGTCCGATGGAAGTTGACAATGAAGTTAATCATAATTTCACCACTCAAGAAAACCCTCAGAATGAAAGCATAAATATGTTATCAACAACATATGAATAACCAAAATTGGAAAACGGGGAAGCTTCAAATTGGAGTGACGAAGAAGAATTCTTATACAAACCTCCCATTCCAAGAAACGAAGAAAAATGTGAACAAGAAGTTCAAGTAGAAGTGAAAGAACCAAGAAAAGATCACCCGGAAAAGGTTAACAAACCAACTCTACTTACTAAAGTAGGAGACCCAGGTGAATTTATCATTTCTTGCTTGCTTAATGATGGTGCTATGTATAATGGGCTCGCAGATTTAGGAGCAAGTGCAAATGTTATGCCTCTTTCCTTATACAAAAGATTAGGTGTAGGTAAATTAAGACCAACCAGAATAGGTGTTCAATTATTTGATCAAACCATTAAACACCTGGTTGGAATAGCCAATAATTTACTTGTTAAAGTGGGAAGTTTGACCTTTGTTGCAAACTTCATCGTTATTAATATGGAGGAAGACCTTGATATTCCTCTAATTTTAGGTCGCCCATTTTTAGCAACCACCGAGGCGTTCATTAATGTAAGTGAAGGTAGAATGACACTAAGGGATGGTGACAAATCGGTTACCTTTGTGAACCGAAAGTTTAGATCTCCACCAACCAAAACTGTTGAACCAATAAAAATGCCTAAGTGTAGGGAAGATGAAGAAACACCTAATGATAACCCGATAACAAAGAACCCCGTTATTGATACGAAATTAGATGAACCCGTTTTCAACAGTTCAACGAAGAAACTTTATAAACGAATTCAAGATGCTAGGATTAAGGGGAACTTTAAGTTAGGTAACCGATTAGTATCTAATTTGTCGCCTAAAGAAAAGGCAATGTTAGTTGAATTTGTGAAAGTTACAAAGGAAATCAACAATTGGCTTGAAGCAAAAGTCAGAGATATACAAGTTGTTGATAGTTCAATTGAAAACGAAGTTAATCACAATTTCGACACCACAACTAACTAAGTGTAGGGAGAATCAAGTCTTTTTAAGGATAATATATATTTCTGTTTGAGTTGGATTTTCTGTTTTCGTGTAGTTCTCGAAAATGGAATCCGAATGGTCTTTCCCTAGCAGACCCTAAAGAACTAGTCTTCTCCCTCCATTCTGAATTTTTATTTCTTTTAGGTTTTACGAGATGAAGAATTCCTTTGATCTGAACCATGGTCTACTACTACACGCTATGATTACTAAATGTAATAATAACATCTTCCCGAGTGAATTGGTATCATTCATAAGAGGAAAAATGGACGAAGTAAGGAAAGAACTCAGGAAAGATCATCATAAAACACATTTTGGTAAAGGAAAATCAAAATCCGCAACAAAAAGAAGAGCACGACACCTTGAAAGATGTCATAAATGCGGAAAATGGTCGCACGAAGGTAAATGTTCGAACAATCAAACATATTCAAATACCAAATTTGTTACTCTATGCAGAGAAGGACCGTTCATATGTTTAGAAGAAAACTTATTGAAGAATCGAGGTTACGCTTATGTAGCTATGGAAAACCAAATCACACGACTCTCCTATGAGTCGACTAAAGCAGGTCTCTGAGAATTCTATCTCACAGGTAAGTATGTACAGTTTTTATTTTTATTTTATTGCTTTTAACCTTTTGATAATAAACGCTGAATCGTTCGCTATAATGTATTAAATTGATATTCAATAAAATTAGGTATGCGAAACCGAAATTATTGATATCATACAAAAATTTATTACATCACTGCGAAATTTACCGTTTATTCTTAAGGTATAAATATCTTTAATCAATCAATCCAAAATATTTTAGAAATTCGTCAGGAGTAAAACTAGGTAAAATAGCCGAAATTACTTTACCCAAAAGAGGGACGTATATTTTTGATAATATTTGATTGATTAAAGTGGGATAAAAGACCAAAAAGATTTTTAATTTTATTTTTACCTTGTTTTTAAAATTAATATATAAATATTAAAATTAATATTGTAATTTTTTTAAATCAATATATTTAAGTTTGTAAATATTTTAAAAACTAATATTTTTAATATAAGTTTGTAAAACTAAATATTAATGATATTAATATGAATTTTTAATTTTATGCATTTTAAATTTAAGTTTGGTGTGAATTTAAAAACAAAAATGTACTTTATTTCATTAAGTTAAAAATGTGATTTCTAAAAATTCGTCGTGAGTTGAAGACTAGGTCGTTGAACCGAAATTGCTTTACCCGAGGGCAGGACGAGAAATTTTATTATCATTATTTTTAATCTTATTGATTTAAAGTATGCCAAAAATATTTAAAAAACCCAAAAATCTTTGCTTTTAAAACAATCGCTTTAAAATGACAAATTTTAAAATTTTGTCGAGGGACGAACTAGGACAACGATCCGAAACGCCCTCATTCTAAAAGAAAACCAATTTTTAAAATTAATTAATTATTTCATAAGTAAATGATTTTATAAAAAAAAAACAATTACACCCCATGCGATCGCATGGGGTTTGCACTGGTAAGCCATGCGATCTCATGGTGGCCAGATGCTGGTCAGGAACAAAAAGAGCAGCTCGCTGCTTCTGTCTCCACTTTCACACACACCCTCAAACACGAACACACATACACACACACATAATCACCTAAAATCACCAATTTTTCACCAATTTTTCACCAAAATCAACGAAATTCGTCACAATATTCCGCTATAATCATGCCTTTCTTCAGATGGGGAAGCAAAAAGGTAGAAACTTCACCCCTAAACTCATAAATTTCCTAATTTTTTATGATAATTACAAATAGTTTACCTAATTTAATTTTGATAATTTCTAGTGTAATTAGAGTTAAATTGTTAGTATATTATGCATGTATAACCTAGATTGATGCTATTTAACATGATTTGAAGTCAAAAACTTCAAATTTTTTAGAAATCTAGGGTTTGTGTTCTTGAGCAATTTGGTGCTTTTTGATATAAATAGGTTATGGCCGATTTTTGTCATGAATTATTGCTAAATTAAGTAGTGTAACATGTTTAGGTTGCTAAATGATCCAAACTTTGATCCTAAACATGATTTTTGAGAATTAAAGTGGACTTTTTAGGTTTAAAATTCATGAACTTGATTAATTTGATATAAATGTCATTTGAAACTTGTTTAATTATTAGTAATGATTATTTTGACATGTTATTTGAGATAAAAGCCTATGAACTTTGTAAACATTTTCATATATGATTATTTGAAAATGTGTAAAATTGATAAAAATATGAAAATGAGTATAAGTTTAATATGGATTAAACATGTTATTGTAATTGTTTTAATTTGTTAGTTTGCTAACACTAATGCATATTTGGATGCACAAATTTTGTGTTTAATGTGTTTTGCAGAGAAATACAGATACGGACGGTGCATCATCGTCTAGGCAACCTGATCCGGAACCACAACCAGAGATGCAATATCACGAACCGGAACAACAAAATATCACGAACCGGAACAACAACCTGAACAACAACAACATTATGATCAACACGTACCATACTATGAACCAGAACCACAATTTTTTATTACCTACGTAGTATTTCCTGTTCACCATATAATAGAACACCCAACAATTCATGAAGAACAGTTGCATCCCAATTTAAGATTTGATAGAAGTTGGAGAGATTACCCGACATACCAAAGTAACAAATTTAAGCGTTGGATCAAAAATGTAGAAGTACCAAGGGTAATAGATTGGGAGCCTTTGGAAAGGGTCCACCTAGCTAACCCAGTTAGGCAGCATCTAATCCAAAGGTATGGCAGCTCTTTATTTTCCGATTGAGAACGTTTATTTACCACTCGTAGGCCTGTATATAAGGAGTGGTGTGTTGAGTTAATGAGTACTATAGCTTTTAATAAGGATGTAGATAGGTTAGACGATAAGAGTTTTTTTTAAATTTTTACTTGGCCGTAGGATGTACAGGATGTCCATGCTGGACATGACCAGGGCTTTACAGATTTACACTCCCACTGAATTACTATCACCTGATTGTACAAATTTGATTTATCATGGTGAGCGGGTAGATAGAAATTTTGACGCTAACGCCATCTGGAGGCGTATGTCAAATTTTAATGTGTTTACGCGGGGAGGAAGACACTCCTATTTAGATATTAATAAAGCCGAGCTTCGTATAATATATAGATTCTTAGCAAACTCGATTACACAAAGTGGTAACAACAAGGAGAAAATTACCTTACACGATTTATTTTACCTTAAGTGCATTCGAGACACTAGAAGCTTTGTTAATATCCCCTACTGTGTTGGTTTTTATCTGTCCAAAATGGTGGACGGTATACAGGAAGGGAGAATAATAGGAGGAGGTATTTTTGTTACTCTCATTGGAGAGTATTTAGGTGTAGATAGGGAACGAGGGGGTCCGATGATGGTATGTAGGGAACAGGACGAGACTTTAGCTTTGCAAGTCTCTCAAGGTGCAAAGGTATTGACTAGGAGACGTAATCAGGCATTACTATATCAGGGCCGTCATCCACAGGTAGATAAGGGTTTGGATGATGAGATGGAGGAAGTAGATGACATCAGGGATGTCATTAGGGATAGTTTTACTGACGTTTTCCAGCGTATAGATGAGGTAGAAATGACTAATGAGGATAGGCATCGTTGGTATGAGCAGTGGCAAGCCGCGAATGAGTATGAGACTTTCAGGCGACGCCAACACGATAGCTGGCAAGTTCATCAGCACCAAATTATGAGCCAGCTATCATATCAGGTACCAAATAACTACATCCCGACTCGACCTGCTTACTATCCACCACATCCGCCTGACATGCGACCACCCTATGACCTATACGACCCCAATCAAGCCTACCAGAACACTTATCACCAACCATGGAACCTGAACAATGATATGAACTGGAATCCCTATCCAAATCAATAGTGTTCCATTGGTGATTTCTTATCTTTTATTATTTTTTCTTATTTATGTTTAAACATATAACATTTTGATACTTTAATGTAATGTTTAATATTTTTATTATTTTGTACTAATATTTCATTTTTGTAATTTGAAAGTGGGATATTAAGTCCCATTTCAAATTACCATGCATGTTTATATTTGTATTGTATGTATTTTATCTCATGTACACAACAGGGTAAAACATCGCATTTTCAAAGACTGGCATTAAGTTCAGCAAAAGCTATTAATTTTTACGACAAAATGAAAAACAAGTGTGATGTAACAACAGACGGAATGAACAAATGATGTGCACCATTTATCATTCAACACAAACAACAATATGTTTAGAAACTTTGGTAAAATTTAATCATTTTTCTACGCTAATTGTGACGATCGCTCCAAATCCATATGGACGAACACGTCATTCATTGATTTCATTACGAGGTATTTGACCTCTATATGATATGTTTTGTAAACATTGCATTCTTTTCAAAAGGTACATAATAAATGAATATCAATTTCTAAGGTTTTCAACGTTTGATGATTTCTACATATAGACAATCACCATAAATAATAGTTTACCATAATACATCCGTTGACAATGAAGTCAAAATAAGATACACTGTGATGATTTTGTGAATGCAAAGTTTTCTTGAATAAAGCATGTATGACTCCATGCACATAGCTTGTATCACATATAAGCAAACAGCGGAAGACTTCTAGAAACCTGAGAATAAACATGCTTAAAAGTGTCAACACAAAGGTTGGTGAGTTCATAGTTTTAATGTTGCCATAATCTGTATATAAAGGTGAATCACAAGTTTTCAGTTGTTTCATCCAGAAACGTTTATCAAAATATTCTACGAAATTGAGCACCCTGGTAACTAAACTTAACGTATATATATTTTATACCCTTTGTATAATCATCTTAATAATACACGCAAACCAACGTGTACGCTTCTCAAATAGCATACGTCCGTTAAAAGGCTAGCGCTCTAGCTCGGACGGGGATATCCAGCCCTATGGATCCATATACTACTACTCGCGCCCACCAGTTCTTATAACTGGCAGTTACTAGTTACCAAAGCTAAGGGATTTTCGGTTCAAACTCAGTGTAGAATTTAGTATGTACTTGTATCCATTGCATTTAAAATAAAGTGCATGTATTCTCAGCCTAAAAATATATATTGCAAAAGCAATTAAAAAGGGAGCAAATGAAACTCACCTTAGCAGCACATAAGGTCATTCATCAAAAAGTGACCGTAACTATGAATGCAAGATTAACCGTAGATCTCAACCTAGAGAACATATGTTGGTCAATACATGTCTAATAAACTAGGTTGGGTTATAGTGTATCACAATCTTAATGCTCGAGATCGACATACAAAAGTTATCAAAAGTCATTTCAAAAAGTCAATTTTGACAATTGTTCAACAAAACGAGACGTGCCTTATATAAGGACTCATTTACTTAGCTAGTAGTATTTTATCAATCTCATAAACAGGTTGTTTAAATATTAATTGCAGATTCAAAAGCAATTCCAATTAACGTCAATTATAATTCAGTTGACCATATCTTTTGATTCGTTCATCGAAATTACGCGATTTCTAAATGAAAAGTTATTGATTTTTCGCCAGCTTTCCGAAAACATGTATATCATATACTTTTTACCAGTAATATATGTATTTAATTCGTGATTCATTATAAACTATTTAACGACAAAATTTAGCATACAAGCATGTATAAATATATACTCGAGCACTAGACATGTATACACTATTAATATATAAAAGATAAGATATGAATGCTCACGTATTAATATTGAGATTCAATATTGCAGGAAAGTACGTAGACGCAACAGAGATGATAAATACTAGGTTTGACTTGCGAACAATACCCATGAACATTACCCATAACCTACATAGCTATAACCCATAATTTCCTTAGTTCTATCCCGTTTGAAGCTTGTTTTGAAAGTGACACGCTCATGACCTCGTCGTAATATTTTATGTATAATATTGCTAAAAATATTAAGATTAATAATAATAATAATCTTAATAATATAATAATAATAATAATAATAATAATAATAATAATAATAATTCTTATTATTATTATAATAAATAAATACTTACAGATTAATATGTGTAAAAAAAACATGCGCAAGAAACCTGGTATTTATAGCCATAATTCCTGATTCTGATGCCCATGCGAGTGCATGGGATTTTAGTGCAAATCTCATGCACTTGCATGAGCTCATGCACTCGCATGGGTTTTATGCCTATTTCCCATGCGATCGCATAGCCGTCAGATCCAGCTCACATATTTTTTTGTTTTCTTGTTTGTCGACATAATTAAATATAATATATATAATATATATAATTTAAATAATTAATTATATATTATATTAAATTCATGTGCATAGTTGACTTGTAATTTTCGTTCCGATGACTCGTACGTTGTCACTCGACTTATGTCCCGATTCCAGTTTCTCGAACGCATTTTTGTACACTTAGAAAACTCGCAATTTACGTTTTGTGACTAGTACCTTTGTCAAAATATAGTCTAAAATTATCAATAAACTATATCATTCAAAGTGTATCTTAAACTTTCGAGTGTTTTGGTCATTTACTTCTATAAATCATTGTCTCGCTATTTGTTGATATATATAATAACAAATTGTTTTATGACCAAGTTAATATATATTTTCAACATTCATAAACACGTTTTAAATATACGTCACAAGTTATTCATATAATTAATATTCCAACTTATCATATATATTCAAATAAATATTTAAACCAATAAGTTTAATGTACGGTATTAAACAATTAATACATTGTTATGTTTTCAAGTTATAGTATATATATATATATATATATTTATCTATATACATATAATTGTTCGCGAATCGTCGAGAACAACCGAAAGGTATTTGAATAGTTCAAAAATTTTGAGATTCAGTTTTACAGACTTTGCTTATCGTGTCGGAAATATTAATCATACAAAGATTAAGTTTAAATTTGGTCAGAAATTTTCGGGTCATCACAGTACCTACCCGTTAAAGAAATTTCGTCCCGAAATTTGAGTGAGGTCGTCATGACTAACAATAAAAATGTTTTCATGCCGTATATGTGTTGATAAATAGAGTTTTATCACCGTTAAATAATATGGATAAAACAATCCGATTATTCGAAGCGTATGAGAGAAGTTATCGTAAAAGAGTGAAATGAAGAATAGAGATTCGTCTTAACTCTTGACGTATTAACGATTGATTTCCGTAATTTAAGGAATAGAAAATCTTCATAATCTAAATAAGATTTAATTCTTCGAAATTTAAGGAAATTAAGATTTCTTTTGATTAAATGCGTAATTTGCCTCGATTGCTATGTTTGATATTTCGCTATAAATTGACCTCTTCCGTTTCATTATTTTCATCACTCTTACATCTTCTTCCTTATTTCCTATTTTCAAAAGATTGTAAAAATGCTTCATCCAGTTCTGATTCTTGATATACTCCTAACTTTTATATCTGTCATTCTTCTTTTTCATCTACCACCGGAGGAAGTTATTTTCTTCTACCATTACCTTGGGGTTATAGTGTTTTTCATTCTCCCGTGTCTTTATATTGCTATACGCATTGATATACATGATTTGTAATTTCTGGGTGGTTGTTGGGTTTTATATCTTTTCTTATATTTCGATGTCTCTGCTTCTATCTTTCCATAATCATTGACACCCACAGTTAATACTCTCTCCAATTTACTGTGATTTATATATACTCCCATTGATATTTTGAAGCTTCATGCTTTTGTTTTATCTTCCCGACTTTAAATCAAGCGAATAATGGTCCAAAATTTGTAGGTATGAATTTCGGAATGAACATAATTAATGTTCTAAAAAAAAGAAACGGTAATAGCACAATCTGACTTGTCAAATTACCAGAATACCTCGAAAAAGACCGAATCATTAAGAAAATATTTTCTTGATAGTTTAGAGGTTAAATAGAATGAAAGAGTTATGTAACATGGTTTATAATGAGGGTATGATCTGTGAACTTTTATCACGTTCCATTAGAAACTCAGCATGACTTACTGTAATATAATCACGTTAATCAAGTGTCATTATATTATACTAACTCATGCTTCAGTTCCCAACACCACTTCAAAAATATTCATATTTTAAACTCGAAGGTTTCAGAATTTTGAAACTAAAATAGTTTCTTTTATAATGTTACACAGATATCGCAAGGAGAAAATTGATTTTCGATAAGAATGATTATGGAATTATCTCCAGAAATATGGAGGATATTTATAATGAAAGATACGATGATATCTTAGAATTTCTAATATCAGAGGATGATGAAGAATATTGTCCGCAAGGGTTTAGATTCGGAAGCAAGGTATTCGTTAATGGCTTCAGCAGATACTGAATAATTTGGATTCTTTGAAGGCAGGTTTAGTCTTTGTGATTTATCCACAGCCTCCTTTCATACTTTGCTCAATCCGTTTTCATGTTCCAAACCTTCTCTTTTTCTGAGCTTTTCCAACACACTATTCTTTATCATCAAACTTTTGGCTGTTAAGATCATTTACAGTTTTTGCTGCTTCATCAGCATTCAAAGTTATCATAACCGAATCGTTGGTTATCAATCCGAGGTGTTTTCAAAAGTTTGAAGGGTTTGCATGAAGATTGTAATTGTCAAGATACATATGATGTTCTAGAATTTTGAACGACACAAATTTTTTTTTTCTTTTTTTTTTTGGGTTTATGAATAGAAGTAATGTTCTAGCACAGTTTTGAAGTCAAAGTATAGCATTTGAAAGATGTAAGAATCTAAGAGTGATGTTTTCTGTTAAATCTTGGCTTGGATTCTGATTTTTCAAAATCAGAATATGTAATTGAATTTGTAAGGAAACGATTGCATATCGCTGTGAGTATAGTTAATAATTTTTGAATCAAAGTTGAAGAATGTACAGTATAACATATTAATTGTGAACTTATATATTTCCAGAGTATTACCTACCCGTTAAAGATTTCACAATTAATACTTTGTACAAAAGAATTTTTTTATTACCGTCTTTATGAAAATATATGTATGTATATTTTCTTCAGATGTAATACAGATTTGATGAGTTAATATCATATTAAGCTCATTTGGTTTTTGAATTGAATGAATAATCTCTAAAACATTAAGGATTACATAATCTTCGCGGAGTATTTCACTAATGAAATCAATACTTCATTATTTATTCTTATTCCTCGGTGAAGGATGTTGATGCTCGTGGAATTCTTATGAACTTCATAAGATATAAATGATATTTTCTAGAAAGTTTCGAGTACATCGAAGTTAAAAGTGTAAAATTAAACATGTAATTGATTAATACACTAAGTTCATTATGAAATGGAATTCATTGAGTTGAAACAGATATTTGTAGTTAACGATGGTTATGTTGTTAACGAAGGATGTACATCATAGCATATTAGTAATATGAATTAACCAAGTAGTATCTACCCCTTAAAATTCACACGTAATAGCTTAGTACGAAAAGATTCATGATGGTTTTAAAATATATATATATATATATATATAAGATATACATATAAATTCTTTAGATGAATTGAGTTATTACTTCATAACTCATTGATACAATATACTCGTTGTTGACTCGTAATGATGTCCACGGTGCTTTCTTGAACTGACGGAGCTTGTGATGTTAGAGGTACTGCTGATTCTGACGATGTTGACAGCACTGACTGTGCTGGTGAGGCTAAGGGTACTGTTGATGTTGTTGGTAAAATAAGTGTAGCTTGTATCTTACACCATTCGGATAAGGGTTTCTACTCTATCTGATTTAGGGTTAAGGCTAGAATAGATAATCTCTAAACTTTAGAAATTACATAATCGTCATAGAATGTTTCTCCGATGAAGTTATGAATCCATACTTCATCGTTTGTCGTTGCTGGTACTTCTTGGTACCTATAGTGCGTATGATGTTGATATCCGAGGTACCAATTGTGATGTTGAGGCGTGTGATGCGGATGTGGTTGTTGGTGGTGGTAATGATCCTGTTGGTGTGGATGATGGTGGTACCGGTTATGCTGCGGGTGCTGCTGCTGGCGTTCGTAACCCTTGCACCATATTCTCCAAAGCCACTACCCGAGCACGAAGCTCGTTGACTTCTTCTATTATACCGGGATGATCGGTGGTTTGGACGATCGGATAAATAAGATTTATAATATGGGATAGTATATAATCATGATGAGATACTCTGAAAATGAGAGAGAAAATATTATTACGAATAGGTTCGCCGGTAAGTGCTTCAGGTTCTTCGCGAAGAGGTGAATGTGGTGGATGGAAGGGATCTCCTTCTTCTTGTCTCCAATGATTAAGTAGGCTACGAACCCATCCCCAATTCATCTAGAATAGGTGATGGCTGATTGGTTGATCCATTCCGGTTACACTTTATTCAGAGTTCAGGTGAATATCCATATCGGAATAGCTGTCGGAATTTAAGGAATTTGAACTAGATATGGGATCCATCCTGTATAATTAGAGAGATGATTTTTGATATGAAATAGATTATAGAATTTGATTGTGTAACATCCCGAACCAATACGCGACAAAAACCATTGTAAATTTGTGACACAAAAAAAAATTTGCTGGCTGACCATCTGCGCGCCGCGCGGACACCCTTGCGCGCCGCGCAAATACGGGCTGTCCCCGGTGCGCTTTAATGCGAAAAAGATTAGGTGCTTCCCGACACATTTAGCCAAAACGCTTTTAACCGAACATTTATATATGTAAAACTAACACATAACTAAGGTTTAAACGAGTTTTACAAAGTGGGGCCCACACGTGCCCAAAACGCCGCTAAGTGTAAAAATACAAATTTAATACAAATTAGAGTTTCGACCACAAAAAGTTTAATTGCCAAACGACACAACGAGCATGGTGTTTGGGGTTAAACTACCCAAGTCTCGGTCAAACTCCAAGCCAAAGCCAAAAGCGCTTCCTAATCATCAAAGCGGGAAACTTAATCCAAGGTAATGCCCTTACCCTTATCCACACACGAACCTATAAAAAGGTAAACAACGAGAGGGTAAGCAAAGCTTAGTGAGCAAAATAATTATACATATACATATATAATCTACCTACTTGCATCACTTACACAACATCATACTCGGTTTAACATTTCGACAATCATACAACAATATTATGCATATACCATAAACCGCAAATCCACGAGTAGCTAATAATACAATAGCATACGATTCATAATTAAATACATTCAATACATAATTCACGCAACCTTGGTTAACCAATTCGAACAAGGGAAACGGTACTTACAAGACCGTTGGAGTTCATAACATCCACTAGTGTTACTTACACACCGCGTAATCACTAATCCCCCGGGTGATGTCTTGAACACCGCGACTAACTCACCCTTACGACAATGTGGCGTCTTAAACACCGCGACGAATCCACACTTCATTCAATACAATGAGTGGTGTCTTAAACACCGCGACAATTCCACTCCCATGACAATGTGGTGTCTTAAACACCGCGACAATACCACATGTCAATTAAACAATGAGTAGTGTCTTAAACACCGCGACAATTCCACTCCCATGACAATGTGGTGTCTTAAACACCGCGACAATACCACATGTCAATTAAACAATGAGTAGTGTCTTAAACACCGCGACAATACTACTCGTTACCTAGAATGTGGTGTCTTAAACACCGCGACAATACCACATGTCAATTAAACAATGAGTAGTGTCTTAAACACCGCGACAATACTACTCGTTACCTAGAATGTGGTGTCTTAAACACCGCGACAATTCCACATTCGTACACACAAATAAATACATTATATACGTACACGCATAATTATTCCACTCACCTTAGCGCCAAGATGATGATTATGCACTTCCGATCTTCAAAGCAATCGTACCTAATACATAAGTACACATTCAATTACGCAACTAGTGGAATTAACCACAATACTTACACTTGAGCATTTAATGACCCAATATGCATTAAATAGCTCGACTATACCAAAACCGCCCATAAATGGCCAAGACTCAACTAACATCAATAAAGCTAGTGAATTAAAGTCTATTAACTTCAACTAGCATAAACTTAGGGTATTTCATGCCCATTTCACCCCATTAGGTCAACCTTGACTCATTTGACCCATTTTCAAGTTTTTCATCATTCATAAGAGTGCTAATGACTAGCAACTCAATTCAACACTTACAAAACCTCAAACACATGAATGAACTCTAGGTTAACACCCTTTGGGTCATCTTTTACCAATTTAACCCAAACTAGGTCAACATTACCCATCTTGACCCATTTTAATACTTAACCCTAAAATTGGGTCAACTTCACCAAAAACCCTAACTCTTAACATTTAAGGTCTTCATACACATTTAATCACTAGGTTCCAACACAAAACACTAACATTAACCAACCTTGGTCCATTTTGACCCAATTAAAAGTCAATACACCCCTTTTGGGTCATCCACACCCAAATAACACCCCTTTACACATCATTAGAGTGTTCTAGCAATTTACTAGCTAATTAGGGTTCATAAACATCAATTAATACTTTGAAACCCTAGGTTAGTTACCATTTAGTCTTCATGACTCAAATTACCCAAGAACACCTAAAAATCACTAATAAATGGGTTTGATGTTCACCTTTACTCCAAACCCTAACCCTTAAACAATTTACAACAAGGAATTAGGTTTAGAACTTACCGCCACAATCACCACGTAGCTAGTGACTAGATGAACAACTTTAGAACTCGCAATTCGACCCGAAATCGCCTCCTTCTTCCTTGATTCAAGCTTTCTCTCACTAAGTATCTCTCTCTCTCTAAAGTTTAGGTGGAAGGAGATAAGGTTGGTGGTAATGAAGCTATAACACTCCACAAACTGATCTTATGGCCTTTAGTTCGGATTCCATGTGATTTTACCAAAATGCCCATGCCATAAATTAAATAAAAAGAGGTGAGCTGTCAGCTCGATTTCGCGCGGCGCGCGAGTGGGTCGCGCGGCGCGCACCCGCCCAGATCAGCTTCTTTCCTCGTTTTAAATTATGTAACGAAACCCCACCATCCGAATCACTTATAATTACATGTTCACAATAAAATACACGGGTCTTACAACTCTCCCCCACTTAGAATCGATCACGTCCTCGTGATCCACGTCACTTAACCACCCGGAACCACACTCTATGGTATTCAACAACGTTACGACCCGATTTCCATCACAATACGTATTAACCCACCGATTGACCCAAAAACTAAATACTCATTTGCATGCGTTTCGAAACGTGCAATACACACAACCTCCGAAGTCTATAACGATAATTCAGAATATGCGAGAACGCCACGTACCCTTTCCACTCTTCTATGCAATCCTCCCCTAAGAGTCAACACTAAAATTGATTCGTCACTCGCGATTTATTAAAATCCCTTTCTTCAGGAAAAACTCAACCGACCTCGTACCGAGATACCAATGCCAAAAACAACCGAACTCAACCGTCACGTACCCTTAGCGTACTCTTACCTAGTACAATGCTAAAAACAACCAAAATCTCAACCCAAGGTCAACGACCCAAACGAATGAAGACCGGACAAAAGAAAATCCTTACGGATAACACTTATTACTCAACATTCTTAGTAGCGCGCAACCACGACTAGTACACATCTATCGTAAAATCGTAAGCAAGCGACCAAAAACCGTTAATGTCGAAAACTACTATTACTTACCACCACGTGCACAAAACGGCTAAGTGTACAATTTACACGGGCAATTAACATCATAAACCTACGAGTAACGGTTCTTTCCGAAAACCGCTCACCACCAACCATAACCAAGAGTGGTTAACGAAGAGCTAATCCTCTCGGATATCACTCATCACCTATTACTAGTCAAACGCGGTCAACCTAGAGATAACCCCAAATAAATACTTACATGTAACCATCTCGTAATACACAATAATGGCTATTGTGTAACCATCACTCAAAGTATACGATAATGAGGCATCGTGCCCTTTCTCAAAGTCCCATTATGCCATTTCCAAGGTAACCAAACGGCTAACACAATCGAGCCAAAAACAACCCATATTGCGCATAGGCGCAACAATAATCCCCTAGAAGAGAATCCGGTACGCACATCCCTTAACCGAGGGACCTTACCTTACTTGTCAAATACGTCAATTATCTCCCAATGAGATTTACCACATTACCACCTTGGTGATAATTTAAACCCAAAACCATAAGCACAACTTATTCCAAATTGTACTTTTACCACCGTCGACCAATGTAGGTCTCAACACTAGCTTCGTATCCATACGAGCATCATCCAAAGTAACAATACAATAGAGCACCTTCGTGCGAGGGTACAACTCCCCCACTTAAGACTCCGTTCCGTAACCACATAGTTGAATAATAGCATCCCGTGGGAGGTCCACTTATCCACATACACAATCGATGTCCTCATTGGTCATAGTCCTTGAATTCTCGCGAATTGGTCCTCAACAATAAATCCCGACGATAAACACAAACCCACTTTCACAGGAAGAGTGACCACTAACCTAACAACTAATTCGCCAGAACGCATTATCGAAATTCCTATAAGAGAGACAAAGTTCACCCATCTTGCATCTCTTAATACGCACGTCACCAAAACCTTGCTCCAACCCTGAGCATACGAAGGAATCTAACCTAAACTTAAACACTTTAAACGAAGAGTTTACCACGATTTACACAACCTTGCACTTGCAAAAATCCCATTGCTATAGCTCATCAAATTTCCACCTGGTCACTCATGTACTTAAGGGTTTCTCCCCGGTACCCTAAGTACAATGTGACCGCACACCATCGGAGTCGGACACCACGCTAGTACGTATGGAAGAGGCACCTAACGTCGCGTCCCGAAGACTCCATTACCAACATTTATCTAGATCAAACACTTGGTCTTAATGGTTCAATCCACCCGACGAACCTTATGGCTCATCAATTTCCACAAGAAAACGAGCACGCTCTAACATCCAAAACCAAAGCCCGTCCCCATGGCTTGGTAGAAAACATTTCCCAAACAGTAAGGAATGCTTGGTTGCACCAAGTCTTACACCCTGCAGTCGACAATCCCAACTCCAACGTAGGGTAATTCCATTAGGAACGCTACCCGTAACAATACCATGTATTTACACTAATGCATTCGCCCCTAGGTTGCACCCTTGTGAGTCGACGACTCGGGCGCCGACCTAGTGTACCATCATAGAAATTCCTAACCCCGCACCCATAAGGATACTAATGGGATATATGCTCACTCGAGACAAATTTAGGCCTCGAAACGAAATTTAAATCTCTAAATTCACAATCGGATCCACCGGCGCACCACGAATAATAATAAGGCACATTTGTATCGAGAATGAGTACCTGAAGTAGCATTATTGGACTTCTGTGCTTCACCATCCATCGAGTACTCGCGCTCCAACCTCTTAACCCGATCAGCAAACGATTCAGAGCATTTCGACTTTCGGTGTCCCTCCTTTTGGCAAATAAAACACTTGATCGTGCTCGAAGCCATATTTGCACAATCACGTGCCATATAACCTCGTTGTAGATGATCATAACTCGTAGGCGCGAAATTCCCCAACTTACAATCCCCTTTAGCAATCAATTTAGGACACCTTGACTTTTGGTGCCCTTCCTTCCAACAGTAAAAACATACCTTCTTGCCCGACAGGCACTCGCGAGCCTTATGTCCCCTTTGCCCACATTTGTAACACTTTAGCCAACCGGGGCCCGACGCTCCCTTCTCCATGCTACTAGCCGCCTCAATTACACTTCTACTTTGATTAATAAACAACTCGGGACACTCCGACCTTCGGTGTCCCTTCCTTCGACACTTGAAACATATGTCGTTTTTAGGAGGCGCATTCGTGCAATCACGCGACAAGTGACCCTTTTCAGCACAATTATAACACGTAGGTGCATGGCCTCCCATACACTTCTTCTTCACGTTTCCGACGCCTTCAGGCGCACTTCTTGTCCTCTTACCAGGAGCACGTGACTCCAACCTTGCAAGTACATTCTCATTGCCACCACCTCGAGGTTTAGAAAACCTCTTCTCAAACTCTTCCCTTACAACCTTAGTCACTTGGTCTCGGACCATTTCGGTTACTCGTCCTTCGATTGACTCTTTGACCACTTGGCCAACTCCGTTGGCGAAACCCGAGACACGTTGTCCAATCGCGGCTTCAACCATTACCGCTAATTCGTTCTTCCTTTCATTAGTAGGCCCTTCCGTTCCTTATTCATCTTCCGTCTTCATTCTTAAGAGATGAAATAGGTTAACCAATGGAACGAAAAGACATAACACGTATGTATATACATATACATATACCACACTACCCCATCTTGCTCGACAATCGTCGTACATTGCTTGTTTGACACGATTTGCACCCGTAGTAATGGTAGCTAGTCATTACTACGCGAGCACGTCGCATTATCTTGCTAGTACAACGTCCATCTCGCTTGATGATTGCTACGCAACATGAACAAATAACACATGATTAGTTCACATGAACCTATGTACTAACCAAGTCCCGGTCCGACCCAAAGTCCTACAAGTCCCGCACAATGCACACACAAAAGTCTAAGTCTAGGCGCCTATCTCAAGTCACCTAAATCCCTTAGACCATGCTCTGATACCACTTGTAACATCCCGAACCAATACGCGACAAAAACCATTGTAAATTTGTGACACAAAAAAAAATTTGCTGGCTGACCATCTGCGCACCGCGCGGACACCCTTGTGCGCCGCGCAAATACGGGCTGTCCCCGGTGCGCTTTAATGCGAAAAAGATTAGGTGCTTCCCGACACATTTAGCCAAAACGCTTTTAACCGAACATTTATATATGTAAAACTAACACATAACTAAGGTTTAAACGAGTTTTACAAAGTGGGGCCCACACGTGCCCAAAACGCCGCTAAGTGTAAAAATACAAATTTAATACAAATTAGAGTTTCGACCACAAAAAGTTTAATTGCCAAACGACACAACGAGCATGGTGTTTGGGGTTAAACTACCCAAGTCTCGGTCAAACTCCAAGCCAAAGCCAAAAGCGCTTCCTAATCATCAAAGCGGGAAACTTAATCCAAGGTAATGCCCTTACCCTTATCCACACACGAACCTATAAAAAGGTAAACAACGAGAGGGTAAGCAAAGCTTAGTGAGCAAAATAATTATACATATACATATATAATCTACCTACTTGCATCACTTACACAACATCATACTCGGTTTAACATTTCGACAATCATACAACAATATTATGCATATACCATAAACCGCAAATCCACGAGTAGCTAATAATACAATAGCATACGATTCATAATTAAATACATTCAATACATAATTCACGCAACCTTGGTTAACCAATTCGAACAAGGGAAACGGTACTTACAAGACCGTTGGAGTTCATAACATCCACTAGTGTTACTTACACACCGCGTAATCACTAATCCCCCGGGTGATGTCTTGAACACCGCGACTAACTCACCCTTACGACAATGTGGCGTCTTAAACACCGCGATGAATCCACACTTCATTCAATACAATGAGTGGTGTCTTAAACACCGCGACAATTCCACTCCCATGACAATGTGGTGTCTTAAACACCGCGACAATACCACATGTCAATTAAACAATGAGTAGTGTCTTAAACACCGCGACAATTCCACTCCCATGACAATGTGGTGTCTTAAACACCGCGACAATACCACATGTCAATTAAACAATGAGTAGTGTCTTAAACACCGCGACAATACTACTCGTTACCTAGAATGTGGTGTCTTAAACACCGCGACAATACCACATGTCAATTAAACAATGAGTAGTGTCTTAAACACCGCGACAATACTACTCGTTACCTAGAATGTGGTGTCTTAAACACCGCGACAATTCCACATTCGTACACACAAATAAATACATTATATACGTACACGCATAATTATTCCACTCACCTTAGCGCCAAGATGATGATTATGCACTTCCGATCTTCAAAGCAATCGTACCTAATACATAAGTACACATTCAATTACGCAACTAGTGGAATTAAGCACAATACTTACACTTGAGCATTTAATGACCCAATATGCATTAAATAGCTCGACTATACCAAAACTGCCCATAAATGGCCAAGACTCAACTAACATCAATAAAGCTAGTGAATTAAAGTCTATTAACTTCAACTAGCATAAACTTAGGGTATTTCATGCCCATTTCACCCCATTAGGTCAACCTTGACTCATTTGACCCATTTTCAAGTTTTTCATCATTCATAAGAGTGCTAATGACTAGCAACTCAATTCAACACTTACAAAACCTCAAACACATGAATGAACTCTAGGTTAACACCCTTTGGGTCATCTTTTACCAATTTAACCCAAACTAGGTCAACATTACCCATCTTGACCCATTTTAATACTTAACCCTAAAATTGGGTCAACTTCACCAAAAACCCTAACTCTTAACATTTAAGGTCTTCATACACATTTAATCACTAGGTTCCAACACAAAACACTAACATTAACCAACCTTGGTCCATTTTGACCCAATTAAAAGTCAATACACCCCTTTTGGGTCATCCACACCCAAATAACACCCCTTTACACATCATTAGAGTGTTCTAGCAATTTACTAGCTAATTAGGGTTCATAAACATCAATTAATACTTTGAAACCCTAGGTTAGTTACCATTTAGTCTTCATGACTCAAATTACCCAAGAACACCTAAAAATCACTAATAAATGGGTTTGATGTTCACCTTTACTCCAAACCCTAACCCTTAAATAATTTACAACAAGGAATTAGGTTTAGAACTTACCGCCACAATCACCACGTAGCTAGTGACTAGATGAACAACTTTAGAACTCGCAATTCGACCCGAAATCGCCTCCTTCTTCCTTGATTCAAGATTTCTCTCACTAAGTATCTCTCTCTCTCTAAAGTTTAGGTGGAAGGAGATAAGGTTGGTGGTAATGAAGCTATAACACTCCACAAACTGATCTTATGGCCTTTAGTTCGGATTCCATGTGATTTTACCAAAATGCCCATGCCATAAATTAAATAAAAAGAGGTGAGCTGTCAGCTCGATTTCGCGCGGCGCGCGAGTGGGTCGCGCGGCGCGCACCCGCCCAGATCAGCTTCTTTCCTCGTTTTAATTTATGTAACGAAACCCCACCATCCGAATCACTTATAATTACATGTTCACAATAAAATACACGGGTCTTACAGATTGGTACTCTTCAATACATAATTTACATATGTGTATATAATACCAAAATCCCGTAAATTACGGAGAAATTTTCGGAAGATGGCAGTCAAAGTTTACTGTAATAGATATGCCAAGATATGAATTTTGTCTATACACTATCTATGCAATCAATGCAATAAGACGCATTTAGACTTAAGATGATAGACAGGCAATTTATAACAAGAAATGATAAGAAAAACTTATGACATGCAGACACAGTCGAAGTCCAGACTTACTAATGCATCCTAACAACTATCAGTTAGACACACTTATGCAAGACCTGGTTCACTAGGACCAATGCTCTGATACCAACTATGACGATCGCTCCAAATCCATATGGACGAACACGTCATTCATTGATTTTATTGCGAGGTATTTGACCTCTATATGATACGTTTTGTAAACATTGCATTCTTTTCAAAATGTACACAATAAATGAATATCAATTTATAAGGTTTTCAACGTTTGATGATTTCTACATATAGACAATCACCATAAATAATAGTTTACCATAATACATCCGTTGACAATGAAGTCAAAATAAGATACACGGTGATGATTTTGTGAATGCAAAGTTTTCTTGAATAAAGCATGTATGACTCCATGCACATAGCTTGTATCACATATAAGCAAACAGCAGAAGACTTCTAGAAACCTGAGAATAAACATGCTTAAAAGTGTCAACACAAAGGTTGGTGAGTTCATAGTTTTAATGTTGCGCATAATCTGTATATAAAGGTGAATCACAAGTTTTTAGTTGTTTCATCCAGAAATGTTTATCAAAATATTCTACGAAATTGAGCACCCTGGTAACTAAACTTAACGTATATATATTTTATACCCTTTGTATAATCATCTTAATAATACACGCAAACCAACGTGTACGCTTCTCAAATAGCATACGTCCGTTAAAAGGCTAGCGCTCTAGCTCGGACGGGGATATCTGTAGTGACCCGAACTTTTCCATGTTTATATATATTAATTGATATTGATATTTACATGATTAAATGTTTCCAACATGTTAAGCAATCAAACTTGTTAAGACTTGATTAATTGAAATATGTTTCATATAGACAATTGACCACCCAAGTTGACCGGTGATTCACGAACGTAAAAACTTTTAAAAACTATATGATGACATATATATGGATATATATATAGTTAACATGATACTATGATAAGTAAACATATCATTAAGTATATTAACAATGAACTACATATGTAAAAACAAGACTACTAACTTAATGATTTTTAAACGAGACATATATGTAACGATTATCGTTGTAAAGACATTTAATGTATATATATCATATTAAGAGATATTCATACATGATAATATCATGATAATATAATAATTTAAAATTTAATTTGATATTATAAACATTGGGTTAACAACATTTAACAAGATCGTTAACCTAAAGGTTTCAAAACAACACTTACATGTAACGACTAACGATGACTTAACGACTCAGTTAAAATGTATATACATGTAGTGTTTTAATATGTATTTATACACTTTTGAAAGACTTCAATACACTTATCAAAATACTTCTACTTAACAAAAATGCTTACAATTACATCCTCGTTCAGTTTCATCAACAATTCTACTCGTATGCACCCGTATTCGTACTCGTACAATACACAGCTTTTAGATGTATGTACTATTGGTATATACACTCCAATGATCAGATCTTAGCAGCCCTTGTGAGTCACCTAACACATGTGGTAACCATCATTTGGCAACTAGCATGAAATATCTCATAAAATTACAAAAATATGAGTAATCATTCATGACTTATTTACATGAAAACAAAATTACATATCCTTTATATCTAATCCATACACCAACGACCAAAAACACCTACAAACACTTTCATTATTCAATTTTCTTCATCTAATTGATCTCTCTCAAGTTCTATCTTCAAGTTCTAAGTGTTCTTCATAAATTCTACAAGTTCTAGTTACATAAATCAAGAATACTTTCAAGTTAGCTAGCTCACTTCCAATCTTGTAAGGTGATCATCCAACCTCAAGAAATCTTTGTTTCTTATAGTAGGTTATCATTCTAATACAAGGTAATAATCATATTCAAACTTTGGTTCAATTTCTATAACTATAACAATCTTATTTCAAGTGATGATCTTACTTGAACTTGTTTTCGTGTCATGATTCTGCTTCAAGAACTTCGAGCCATCCAAGGATCCGTTGAAGCTAGATCCATTTTTCTATTTTCCAGTAGGTTTATCCAAGGAACTTAAGGTAGTAATGATGTTCATAACATCATTCGATTCATACATATAAAGCTATCTTATTCGAAGGCTTAAACTTGTAATCACTAGAACATAGTTTAGTTAATTCTAAACTTGTTCGCAAACAAAAGTTAATCCTTCTAAATTAACTTTTAAAATCAACTAAACACATGTTCTATATCTATATGATATACTAACTTAATGATTTAAAACCTGAAAACACGAAAAACACCGTAAAACCGGATTCACGCCGTCGTAGTAACACCGCGGGCTTTTTGGGTTAGTTAATTAAAAACTATGATAAACTTTGATTTAAAAGTTGTTATTCTGAGAAAATGATTTTTATTATGAACATGAAACTATATCCAAAAATTATGGTTAAACTCAAAGTGAAAGTATGTTTTCTAAAATGGTCATCTAGACGTCGTTCTTTCGACTGAAATGACTACCTTTACAAAAACGACTTGTAACTTATTTTTCCGACTATAAACCTATAATTTTTATGTTTAGATTCATAAAATAGAGTTCAATATGAAATCATAGCAATTTGATTTACTCAAAACGGATTTAAAATGAAGAAGTTATGGGTAAAACAAGATTGGATAATTTTTCTCATTTTAGCTACGTGAAAATTGGTAACAAATATATTCCAACCATAACTTAATCAACTTGTATTGTATATTATGTAATCTTGAGATACCATAGACACGTATACAATGTTTTGACCTATCATGTCGACACATCTATATATATTTCGGAACAACCATAGACACTCTATATGTGAATGTTGGAGTTAGCTATACAGGGTTGAGGTTGATTCCAAAATATATATAGTTTGATTTGTGATCAATACTGAGATACGTATACACTGGGTCGTGGATTGATTCAAGATAATATTTATCGATTTATTTCTGTACATCTAACTGTGGACAACTAGTTGTAGGTTACTAACGAGGACAGCTGACTTAATAAACTTAAAACATCAAAATATATTAAAAGTGTTGTAAATATATTTTGAACATACTTTGATATATATGTATATATTGTTATAGGTTCGTGAATCAACCAGTGGCCAAGTCTTACTTCCCGACGAAGTAAAAATATGTGAAAGTGAGTTATAGTCCCACTTTTAAAATCTAATATTTTTGGAATGAGAATACATGCAGGTTTTATAAATGATTTACAAAATAGACACAAGTACGTGAAAATACATTCTATGGTTGAATTATCGAAATCGAATATGCCCCTTTTTTATTAAGTCTGGTAATCTAAGAATTAGGGAACAGACACCCTAATTGACGCGAATCCTAAAGATAGATCTATTGGGCCCAACAAGACCCATCCAAAGTACCGGATGCTTTAGTACTTAGAAATTTATATCATATCTGAAGGGTGTCCCGGAATGATGGGGATATTCTTATATATGCATCTTGTTAATGTCGGTTACCAGGTGTTCACCATATGAATAATTTTTATCTCTATGTATGGGATGTGTATTGAAATATGAAATCTTGTGGTCTATTATTATGATTTGATATATATATAGGTTAAACCTATAACTCACCAACATTTTTGTTGACGTTTTAAGCATGTTTATTCTCAGGTGATTATTAAGAGCTTCCGCTGTCGCACACTTAAATAAGGACGAGATTTGGAGTCCATGCTTGTATGATATTGTGTAAAAACTGCATTCAAGAAACTTATTTTGTTGTAACATATTTGTATTGTAAACCATTATGTAATGGTCGTGTGTAAACATGATATATTAGATTATCATTATTTGATAATCTACGTAAAGCTTTTTAAACCTTTATTGATGAAATAAAGGTAATGGTTTGTTTTAAAATGAATGCAGTCTTTGAAAAACGTCTCATATAGAGGTCAAAACCTCGCAACGAAATCAATTAATAATGAACGTTTTTAATCAATAAGAACGGGACATTTCAATTGGTATCCAAGCGTTGGTCTTAGAGAACCAGAATTTTGCATTAGTGTGTCTTATCGAGTTTGTTAGGATGCATTAGTGAGTCTGGACTTCGACCGTGTTTACTTGAAAAATGATTGCTTAACAAATTTTGTTGGAAACTATATATTTTTAACATGTGAATATTATGTGATATATTAATCTCTTAACGCGTTTGATATTATGTGATAGATGTCTACCTCTAGAACAAGTCCCATTGACTCACCTAATAATAATGAAGAGTCAAATGTAAATTGGAATGATTCGTGGACTGATTCACAAGTTCCCGAAGAGGAACCGGAAGAAGAGTCGGAACCTGAAGAAGAGTCGGAACCGGAAGAAGAATCGGAACCGGAAGAAGAATCGGAACCGGATGAAGAAATAGAATCGGTAGGGGAAATAATAAAACGGTTAAGTAAAAGAAAATCCTTAACCAACCGACCAAGGTTAATTATGGTCAATGGTGTTTCCGCCAAGGAAGCAAAATATTGGGAGGATTACCAATTCTCCAATAAATCGGATTCCGACGAGAATTCCGATGATGTTATAGAAATTACCCCAACTGAATTTAAAAAGGCAAAAGAAAATAATAAGGGAAAGAGCATAAAAATAGAGAAATCTAATTCCAACCCCGATGAACTTTATATGTATCGTCAACCCCCGAAGTCCTTAAGTTGTAACAATGACCCGGGAACCTCTAAACCACCAGGTTTTTCTAAACCAATGTGGAAAATGACGGCTCGTATTAGGGGAACATCATATATCCCTAGAAACTTGGCAAAACGAACCAAAACCGAAGAAGAAGAAACAAGCGAGTCAGAATAAGATAGTTGTATTCGTGTGGTGTAATATATGTAATATAGTGTGCTTATGCTTTATGATATATGTAAAAATTGCTTGTATTAATAAGTATTTTTTTTATGAATCTAACTCTTGTCTATTTTACAGTATAAAAACACAAAATGGATAGACAACCCAATATTTTAAGAGACCTACCCGGAGACATGATTGATGAAATCTTGTCTAGAGTCGGTCAGAATTCTTCGGCACAACTATTTAAGGCGAGATCAGTTTGTAAGACATTCGAAGAACGTTCCAAGAATGCCTTGGTTTATAAAAGGCTTTCGTTCGAAAGATGGGGGATATCACATTGGGAAATCCATAAGTTACGATGTGTTTACTTTGACGCATATATTGCGGGGAACCCAAATGCTATTTTATGCAATGGGTTAAGAAATTATTTTGACTCAATATATCCGAATATTGGACTTCGTAATTTAGAAAAAGCGGCTAACATGCAACATAAAGAAGCATGTTATGCTTACGGATTAGTAATGTTCGCTTCTCACCAAAGTGAGAACAAGAACATCGGGCTACAACTATTAAACAAAACGTTCCCACAAGTGACGGAGTCGGTAATTGGGGTAAGAAATGAGGTTTTTAGATTGTTACGGGACTGTTGGACATTACGTAACCCTCGTCCCTTTGACGACGTTACAACACGCTGTCTTATCAACGGCCATAACGGTTATGTTCCACAAGACCAAGGATGGGAAGTAATCCTAGTAAAACCAGAATGCATGACTTGTTTCTGGACGTATGAATTACGTGTCTTTATTGCCTTTGCTGAACGACTTGTGTACTAGCTAGAATTATCTTCACAACCATCTTGTATCAAATTTATTGTGTGCTATATTTCATGCTATATGTAAAATAAGCGGTATTGTAAGTTTGTAAAATATTGTGTAAAAGTTTGAACGCGAAATATTATTATAATCAGTTTTTCATATAGAATTGTAGTAGTTGAATTGTATATTAGCTACTAAGTATGAACTTAATGGGTAGGTACTACCCGAATTTAAACTTATAAAACGCTAATATGAAGAAAAAGCTTTTATAAATGAGTTCATATTATGCTACGAAATACTATTAACTACTCTTAATATTCTGTATGATTAACTTGTTCCATTTGAAGGAAATGGCACCGACTACTCGATACACCGTGAATATGAATGAAGAGGAATTCCGTACTTTTCTAGCTTCAAACATAGCCGCAGTACAGGCTGCGCTACATACCAACAATAACCTTGGATCTAGCAGTACAGGAAATCGTGTAGGATGCACCTATAAAGAATTCACTGCCTGCAAACCTTTGGAATTTAATGGAACCGAAGGACCGATCGGATTGAAACGGTGGACCGAGAAGGTCGAATCGGTGTTTGCCATAAGTAAGTGTACTTGATAATGCTAAAAACGAACATATATTTCATAGCATTATTCCTCAAGAAAGACAAGATTTTAGTTGCAATTGTTCTATTTACAAATGATATTCGTTTAAATATTAAAAGGTGAAGACAAAAGACAGAATCGACGAATTGAAGACGCAAACGACCAAAAAGCTCAAAAGTACAAAATACAATCAAAGAGGTTCCAATTATTAATAAGAAACTTCTCGAAATTACAAGAGTACAAGATTCAAAATGCAAAGTACAAGATATTAAATTGTACGCAAGGACGTTCGAAAATCCGGAACCGGGACCAGAGTCAACTCTCAACGCTCGACGCAACGGACTAAAAATTACAAGTCAACTATGCACATGAATATAATATAATATATAAATAATTCTTAAAAATTATATATATATATATATTATATTAATATTATAAATCGTCGGTAAGAAAGAAGCCAAAGGTGGTGAGCTGTATTTTCAAACTCTGCGACTCGCGGAGTTTGAAGAGCAAAAAGGCCGCAAGTCGCGGAGTACCCCTGAACTCAATTCCCTATAAAGCCAACCGAATTCTGATCATTTTCATATCCATAATCTATCTCTCTCTCAATATATACGTAAATATATATATATATATAATTTATATTTTAATTTTAATTTTAATTTTAAATCCTAATAATAAGGGTATGTTAGCAAATGTTGTAAGGGTGTAAGTCGAAATTCTGTCCGTGTAACGCTACGCTATTTTTAATCATTGTAAGTTATGTTCAACTATTTTAATTTAATGTCTCGTAGCTAAGTTATTATTATGCTTATTTAATCCGAAGTAATCATGATGTTGGGCTAATTACTAAAATTGAGTAATTGGGCTTCGTACCATAATTGGGGTTTGGACAAAAGAACGACACTTGTGGAAATTAGACTATGGGCTATTAATGGGCTTTATATTTGTTTAACTAAATGATAGTTTGTTAATGTTAATATAAAGATTTACAACTGGGCGTCCCTATAAATTACCATATACACTCGATCGGACACGATGGGCGGGGTATTTATATGTACAAATAATCGTTCATTTAACCGGACACGGGAATGGATTAATAGCCACTAGAATAATTAAAACAGGGGTGAAATTATGTACAAGGACACTTGGTATAATTGATAACAAAATATTAAAACCTTGGGTTACACTCAGTCGACATCCTGGTGTAATTATTAAACAAAGTATTAAAATCTTGTTACAGTTTAAGTCCCCAATTAGTTGGAATATTTAACTTCGGGTATAAGGATAATTTGACGAGGACACTCGCACTTTATATTTATGACTGATGGACTATTATGGACAAAAACCAGACGGACATATTAAATAATCCAGAAAAAAGGACAATTAACCCATGGGCATAAAACTAAAATCAACACGTCAAACATCATGATTACGGAAGTTTAAATAAGCATAATTCTTTTATTTCATATTTAATTTCCTTTATTTTATATTTAATTACACTTCTAATTATCGCATTTTATTTATTGTTATTGTATTTAATTGCACTTTAATTTTAATACTTTTTAATTATCGCAAGTTTATTTTATCGCACTTTTATTTATCGCAATCGTTATTTACTTTACGCTTTAATTTAAGTCTTGTATTTTACATTTGGTTTTAACTACGACTAAAGTTTTAAAATCGACAAACCGGTCATTAAACGGTAAAAACCCCCCTTTATAATAATAATATTACTTATATATATATTTGTATTTTTATAAAAGTAAACTAATATAGCGTTAAGCTTTGTTTAAAGATTTTCCCTGTGGAACGAACCGGACTTACTAAAAACTACACTACTGTACGATTAGGTACACTGCCTATAAGTGTTGTAGCAAGGTTTAAGTATATCCATTCTCTAAATAAATAAATATCTTGTGTAAAATTATATCGTATTTAATAGTATTTCCTGCTGAAATTTAAAGCTATTTTATATACACCTCGCATAACATCAGTACTGAAGAGGACAAAGTGAAGTACGCTATGCATACCTTCACAGGTTCTGCGTTAACATGGTGGAATACCTATCTAGAGCAAGTGGGACAAGACGATGCGTACGCACTACCGTGGTCAGCATTCAAGCACTTGATGAACGAGAAGTACCGTCCTAGAACTGAGGTCAATAAGCTCAAGACAGAACTTAGAGTGTTACGAACCCAAGGATTTGATATTACCACGTACGAAAGACGATTCATAGAATTGTGCCTATTGTGTCCGGGAGCATTCGAAGATGAGGAAGAGAAGATCGACGCGTTTGTGAAAGGATTACCGGAAAGAATCCAAGAAGATATAAGTTCACACAAGCCCGCCTCTATACAACAGGCATGTAGAATGGCTCACAAACTAGTGAACCAGATTGAAGAAAGAATTAAAAAACAGACTGCTGAAGAGGCCAATGTGAAGCAAGTCAAAAGAAAGTGGGAGGAAAACGGTGATAAGAATCACCAATACAACAACAACAGCAATTACAACAATAATCGCAACAATTATCCCAACAATCGCAACATCAATCGGAACTACAACAAACGGCCCAACAACAACAACAAAAACAACAACAACAGCAACTACAACAATCATCCCAACAACAATAATAACCGCAACAACAACAACAATCAGAAGCAGCTATGCCAAAGGTGTGAAAAGTATCACTCGGGGTTCTGCACCAAATTTTGCAACAAGTGTAAAAGAAATGGTCATAGCGCGGTGAAGTGTGAGGTCTACGGACCAGGGGTTAATAGAACGAAAGGAACAAATGGTGTCGGAACGAGTAATGGCGGAGCAAGTAGTGTCGGAGCAAGTTATGCCAATGTAGTTTGTTATAAATGTGGAAAACTGAGCCACATTATTAGAAATTGCCCGAACCAGGAGAACATGAATGGACAAGGCCGCGGAAGAGTTTTCAATATTAATGCGGCAGAGGCACAGGAAGACCCGGAGCTTGTTACGGGTACGTTTCTTATTGACAATAAATCTGCTTACGTTTTATTTGATTCGGGTGCGAATAGAAGCTATATGAGTAGAGATTTTTGTGCTAAATTAAGTTGTCCATTGACGCCTTTGGATAGTAAATTTTTACTCGAATTAGCAAATGGTAAATTAATTTCAGCAGATAATATATGTCGGAATCGAGAAATTAAACTGGTTAGCGAAACATTTAAGATTGATTTGATACCAGTAGAGTTAGGGAGTTTTGATGTGATAATCGGTATGGATTGGTTGAAAGAAGTGAAAGCAGAGATCGTTTGTTACAAAAATGCAATTCGCATTATACGAGAAAAAGGAAAACCCTTAATGGTGTACGGAGAAAAGGGCAACACGAAGCTACATCTTATTAGTAATTTGAAGGCACAAAAACTAATAAGAAAAGGTTGCTATGCTATTCTAGCACACGTTGAGAAAGTACAAACTGAAGAAAAAAGCATCAATGATGTTCCCATTGCAAAAGAATTTTCCGATGTATTTCCGAAAGAATTACCGGGATTACCCCACATCGATCCGTTGAATTTCAAATAGATCTTGTACCAGGAGCTGCACCAATAGCTCGTGCTCCTTACAGACTCGCACTCAGTGAGATGAAAGAACTGCAAAGCCAATTACAAGAACTTTTAGAGCGTGGTTTCATTCGACCAAGCACGTCACCATGGGGAGCTCCTGTTTTGTTTATCAAGAAAAAAGATGGTACATTCAGGTTGTGTATTGACTACCGAGAGTTGAACAAACTTACCATCAAGAACCGCTACCCACTACCGAGAATCGACGACTTATTTGATCAATTACAAGGCTCGTCTGTTTATTCAAAGATTGACTTACGTTCCGGGTATCATCAAATGCGGGTGAAAGAAGATGATATTCCAAAGACTGCTTTCAGAACACGTTACGGTCATTACGAGTTTATGGTCATGCCGTTTGGTTTAACTAATGCACCAGCTGTGTTCATGGACCTTATGAACCGAGTGTGTGGACCATACCTTGACAAGTTTGTCATTGTTTTCATTGATGACATACTTATTTACTCAAAGAATGACCAAGAACACGGTGAACATTTGAGAAATGTGTTAGAAGTATTGAGGAAGGAAGAATTGTACGCTAAGTTTTCAAAGTGTGCATTTTGGTTGGAAGAAGTTCCATTCCTCGGTCACATAGTGAACAAAGAAGGTATTAAGGTGGATCCGGCAAAGATAGAAACTGTTGAAAAGTGGGAAACCCCTAAAACTCCGAAACACATACGCCAGTTTTTAGGATTAGCTGGTTACTACAGAAGGTTCATCCAAGACTTTTCCAAAATAGCAAAACCCTTGACTGCATTAACGTATAAAGGGAAGAAATTTGAATGGAATGATGAACAAGAGAAAGCGTTTCAGTTATTGAAGAAAAAGCTAACTACGGCACCTATATTGTCATTGCCTGAAGGGAATGATAATTTTGTGATTTATTGTGACGCATCAAAGCAAGGTCTCGGTTGTGTATTAATGCAACGAACGAAGGTGATTGCTTATGCGTCAAGACAATTGAAGATTCATGAACAAAATTATACGACGCATGATTTGGAATTAGGCGCGGTTGTTTTTTGCATTAAAGACTTGGAGGCACTACTTATATGGGGTCAAAAGTATTATATATACCGACCACAAAAGTCTTCAACACATATTTAATCAGAAACAACTGAATATGAGGCAGCGTAGGTGGATTGAATTGTTGAATGATTACGACTTTGAGATTCGTTACCACCCGGGGAAGGCAAATGTGGTAGCCGATGCCTTGAGCAGGAAGGACAGAGAACCCATTCGAGTAAAATCTATGAATATAATGATTCATAATAACCTTACTACTCAAATAAAGGAGGTGCAACAAGGAGTTTTAAAAGAGGGAAATTTAAAGGATGAAATACCCAAAGGATCGGAGAAGCATCTTAATATTCGGGAAGACGGAACCCGGTATAGGGCTGAAAGGATTTGGGTACCAAAATTTGGAGATATGAGAGAAATGGTACTTAGAGAAGCTCATAAAACCAGATACTCAATACATCCTGGAACGGGGAAGATGTACAAGGATCTCAAGAAACATTTTTGGTGGCCGGGTATGAAAGCCGATGTTGCTAAATATGTAGGAGAATGTTTGACGTGTTCTAAGGTCAAAGCTGAGCATCAGAAACCATCAGGTCTACTTCAACAACCCGAAATCCCGGAATGGAAATGGGAAAACATTACCATGGATTTCATTACTAAATTGCCAAGGACTGCAAGTGGTTTTGATACTATTTGGGTAATAGTTGATCGTCTCACCAAATCAGCACACTTCCTGCCAATAAGAGAAGATGACAAGATGGAGAAGTTAGCACGACTGTATTTGAAGGAAGTCGTCTCCAGACATGGAATACCAATCTCTATTATCTCTGATAGGGATGGCAGATTTATTTCAAGATTCTGGCAGACATTACAGCAAGCATTAGGAACTCGTCTAGACATGTGTACTACCTATCATCCATAAACTGATGGGCAGAGCGAAAGGACGATACAAACGCTTGAAGACATGCTACGAGCATGTGTTATTGATTTCGGAAACAGTTGGGATCGACATCTACCTTTAGCAGAATTTTCCTACAACAACAGCTACCATTCAAGCATTGAGATGGCACCATTTGAAGCACTTTATGGTAGAAAGTGCACGTCTCCAATTTGTTGGAGTGAAGTGGGGGATAGACAGATTACGGGTCCGGAGATTATACAAGAAACTACCGAGAAGATCATCCAAATTCAACAACGGTTGAAAACTGCCCAAAGTCGACAATAGAGCTACGCTGACATTAAAAGAAAAGATATAGAATTTGAAATTGGAGAGATGGTCATGCTTAAAGTTGCACCTTGGAAAGGCGTTGTTCGATTTGGTAAACGAGGGAAATTAAATCCAAGGTATATTGGACCATTCAAGATTATTGATCGTGTCGGACCAGTAGCTTACCGACTTGAGTTACCTCAACAACTCGCGGCTGTACATAACACTTTCCACATCTCGAATTTGAAGAAATGTTTTGCTAAAGAAGATCTCACTATTCCGTTAGATGAAATCCAAATCAACGAAAAACTTCAATTCATCGAAGAACTCGTCGAAATAATGGATCGTGAGGTTAAAAGACTTAAGCAAAACAAGATACCAATTGTTAAGGTTCGATGGAATGCTCGTAGAGGACCCGAGTTCACCTGGGAGCGTAAAGATCAGATGAAGAAGAAATACCCGCATCTATTTCCAGAAGATTCGTCAACACCTTCAACAGCTTAAAATTTCGGGACGAAATTTATTTAACGGGTAGGTACTGTAGTGACCCGAACTTTTCCATGTTTATATATATTAATTGATATTGATATTTACATGATTAAATATTTCCAACATGTTAAGCAATCAAACTTGTTAAGACTTGATTAATTGAAATATGTTTCATATAGACAATTGACCACCCAAGTTGACCGGTGATTCACGAACGTTAAAACTTGTAAAAACTATATGATGACATATATATGGATATATATATATAGTTAACATGATACTATGATAAGTAAACATATCATTAAGTATATTAACAATGAACTACATATGTAAAAACAAGACTACTAACTTAATGATTTTTAAACGAGACATATATGTAACGATTATCGTTGTAAAGACATTTAATGTATATATATCATATTAAGAGATATTCATACATGATAATATCATGATAATATAATAATTTAAAATCTCATTTGATATTATAAACATTGGGTTAACAACATTTAACAAGATCGTTAACCTAAAGGTTTCAAAATAACACTTACATGTAACGACTAACGATGACTTAACGACTCAGTTAAAATGTATATACATGTAGTATTTTAATATGTATTTATACACTTTTGAAAGACTTCAATACACTTATCAAAATACTTCTACTTAATAAAAATGCTTACAATTACATCCTCGTTCAGTTTCATCAACAATTCTACTCGTATGCACCCGTATTCGTACTCGTACAATACACAGCTTTTAGATGTATGTACTATTGGTATATACACTCCAATGATCAGCTCTTAGCAGACCATGTGAGTCACCTAACACATGTGGGAACCATCATTTGGCAACTAGCATGAAATATCTCATAAAATTACAAAAATATGAGTAATCATTCATGACTTATTTACATGAAAACAAAATTATATATCCTTTATATCTAATCCATAAACCAACGATCAAAAACACCTACAAACACTTTCATTCTTCAATTTTCTTCATCTAATTGATCTCTCTCAAGTTCTATCTTCAAGTTCTAAGTGTTCTTCATAAATTCTACAAGTTCTAGTTACATAAAATCAAGAATACTTTCAAGTTTGCTAGCTCACTTCCAATCTTGTAAGGTGATCATCCAACCTCAAGAAATCTTTGTTTCTTACAGTAGGTTATCATTCTAATACAAAGTAATAATCATATTCAAACTTTGGTTCAATTTCTATAACTATAACAATCTTATTTCAAGTGATGATCTTACTTGAAATTGTTTTCGTGTCATGATTCTGCTTCAAGAACTTCGAGCCATCCAAGGATCCGTTGAAGCTAGATCCATTTTTCTCTTTTCCAGTAGGTTTATCCAAGGAACTTAAGGTAGTAATGATGTTCATAACATCATTCGATTCATACATATAAAGCTATCTTATTCGAAGGTTTAAACTTGTAATCACTAGAACATAGTTTAGTTAATTCTAAACTTGTTCGCAAACAAAAGTTAATCTTTTTTAACTTAGCTTTTAAAATCAACTAAACACATGTTCTATATCTATATGATATGCTAACTTAATGATTTAAAACCTGGAAACACGAAAAACACCGTAAAACTGGATTCACGCCGTCGTAGTAACACCGCGGGCTGTTTTGGGTTAGTTAATTAAAAACTATGATAAACTTTGATTTAAAAGTTTTTATTCTGAGAAAATGATTTTTATTATGAACATGAAACTATATCCAAAAATTATGGTTAAACTCAAAGTGAAAGTATGTTTTCTAAAATGGTCATCTAGACGTCGTTCTTTCGACTGAAATGACTACCTTTACAAAAACGACTTGTAACTTATTTTTATGACTATAAACCTATACTTTTTATGTTTAGATTCATAAAATAGAGTTCAATATGAAACCATAGCAATTTGATTTACTCAAAACGGATTTAAAATGAAGAAGTTATGGGTAAAACAAGATTAGATAATTTTTCTCATTTTAGCTACGTGAAAATTGGTAACAAATCTATTCCAACTATAACTTAATCAACTTATATTGTATATTATATAATCTTGAGATACCATAGACACGTATACAATGTTTCGACCTATCATGTCGACACATCTATATATATTTCGGAACAACCATAGACACTCTATATGTAAATGTTGGAGTTAGCTATACAGGCTTGAGGTTGATTCCAAAATATATATAGTTTGAGTTGTGATCAATACTGAGATACGTATACGTTGGGTCATGGATTGATTCAAGATAATATTTATCGATTTATTTTTGTACATCTAACTGTGGACAACTAGTTGTAGGTTACTAACGAGGACAGCTGACTTAATAAACTTAAAACATCAAAATATATTAAAAGTGTTGTAAATATATTTTGAACATACTTTGATATATATGTATATATTGTTATAGGTTCGTGAATCAACCAGTGGCCAAGTCTTACTTCCCGACGAAGTAAAAATCTGTGAAAGTGAGTTATAGTCCCACTTTTAAAATCTAATATTTTTGGGATGAGAATACATGTAGGTTTTATAAATGATTTACAAAATAGACACAAGTACGTGAAAATACATTCTATGGTTGAATTATCGAAATCGAATATGCCCCTTTTTTTATTAAGTCTGGTAATCTAAGAATTAGGGAACAGACACCCTAATTGACGCGAATCCTAAAGATAGATCTATTGGGCCCAACAAGCCCCATCCAAAGTACCAGATGCTTTAGTACTTCGAAATTTATATCATATCCGAAGGGTGTCCCGAAATGATGGGGATATTCTTATATATGCATCTTGTTAATGTCGGTTACCAGGTGTTCACCATATGAATGATTTTTATCTCTATGTATGGGATGTGTATTGAAATATGAAATCTTGTGGTCTATTATTATGATTTGATATATATAGGTTAAACCTATAACTCACCAACATTTTTGTTGACGTTTTAAGCATGTTTATTCTCAGGTGATTATTAAGAGCTTCCGCTGTCGCATACTTAAATAAGGACGAGATTTGGAGTCCATGCTTGTATGATATTGTGTAAAAACTGCATTCAAGAAACTTATTTTGTTGTAACATATTTGTATTGTAAACCATTATGTAATGGTCGTGTGTAAACAGGATATATTAGATTATCATTATTTTATAATCTACGTAAAGCTTTTTAAACCTTTATTGATGAAATAAAGGTAATGGTTTGTTTTAAAATGAATGCAGTCTTTGAAAAACGTCTCATATAGAGGTCAAAACCTCGCAACAAAATCAATTAATATGGAACGTTTTTAATCAATAAGAACGGGACATTTCAATATCCAGCCCTATAGATCCATATACTACTACTCGCGCCCACCAGTTCTTATAACTGGAAGTTACTAGTTACCAAAGCTAAGGGATTTTCGGTTCAAACTCAGTGTAGAATTTAGTATGTACTTGTATCCATTGCGTTTAAAATAAAGTGCATGTATTCTCAGCCCAAAAATATATATTGCAAAAGCAATTAAAAAGGGAGCAAATGAAACTCACCTTAGCAGCACATAAGGTCATTCATCAAAAAGTGATCGTAACTCAGAATGCAAGATTAACCGTAGATCTCAACCTAGAGAACATATGTTGGTCAATACATGTCTAATAAACTAGGTTGGGTTATAGTGTATCACAATCCTAATGCTCGAGATCGACATACAAAAGTTATCAAAAGTCATTTCAAAAAGTCAATTTTGACAATTGTTCAACAAAACGAGACGTGCCTTATATAAGGATTCATTTACTTGGCTAGTAGTATTTTATCAATCTCATAAACAGGTTGTTTAAATATTAATTGCAGATTCAAAAGCAATTCCAATTAACGTCAATTATAATTCAGTTGACCATATCTTTTGATTCGTTCATTGAAATTACGCAATTTCTAAATGAAAAGTTATTGATTTTTCGCCAGCTTTCCGAAAACATGTATATCATATACCTTTTACCAGTAATATATGTATTTAATTCGTGATTCATTATAAACTGTTTAACGACGAAATTTAGCATACAAGCATGTATAAATATATACCCGAGCACTAGACATGTATACACTATTAATATATAAAAGATAAGATATGAATGCTCACGTATCAATATTGAGATTCAATATTGCAGGAAAGTACGTAGACGCAACAGAGATGATAAATACTAGGTTTGACTTGCGAACAATACCCATGAACATTACCCATAACCTCCATAGCTATAACCCATAATTTCCTTAGTTCTATCCTGTTTGAAGCTTGTTTTGAAAGTGACACGCTCATGACCTCGTCGTAATATTTTATGTATAATATTACTAAAAATATTAAGATTAATAATAATAATAATAATCTTAATAATAATAATAATAATAATATAATAATAATAATAATAATAATAATAATAATAATAATAATAATAATAATAATAATAATAATAATAATAATTATAATAAATAAATACTTACAGAGTAATACGTGTAAAAAAACATGCGCAAGAAACCTGGTATTTATAGCCATAATTCCTGATTCTGATGCCCATGCGAGTGCATGGGATTTTAGTGCAAATCTCATGCACTTGCATGAGCTCATGCACTCGCATGGGTTTTATGGCTATTTCCCATGCGATCGCATGGCCGTCAGATCCAGCTCACATATTTTTTTGTTTTCTTGTTTGTCGACATAATTAAATATAATATATATAATATATATAATTTAAATAATTAATTATATATTATATTAAATTCATGTGCATAGTTGACTTGTAATTTTCGTTCCGATGACTCGCACGTTGTCACTCGACTTATGTCCCGGTTCCTGTTTCTCGAACGCATTTTCGTACGCTTAGAAAACTCGCAATTTACGTTTTGTGACTCGTACCTTTGTCAAAATATAGTCTTAAATTATCAATAAACTATATCATTCAAAGTGTATCTTAAACTTTCGAGTGTTTTGGTCATTTACTTCTATAAATTATTGTCTCGCTATTTGTTGATATATATATAATAACAAATCGTTTTATGACCAAGTTAATATATATTTTCAACATTCATAAACACGTTTTAAATATACGTCGCAAGTTATTCATACAATTAATATTCTAACTTATCATATATATTCAAATAAATATTTAAACAAATAAGTTTAATGTACGGTATTAAACAATTAATACATTGTTATGTTTTCAAGTTATAGTATATATATATATATATATATATATATATATATATATATATATATATATACATATAATTGTTCGCGAATCGTCGAGAACAACCGAAAGGTATTTAAATAGTTCAAAAATTTTGAGATTCAGTTTTACAGACTTTGCTTATCGTGTCGAAAATGTTAATCATACAAAGATTAAGTTTAAATTTGGTCAGAAATTTTCGGGTCATCACACTAATCACCCTCAATAATTTAAATTGCTACTGATTTCTTGCAAATGAGGGCATTGCAAGATCTTAAGTGTGGGAAGAGTTTAAATTCGTTCGGAATTTTTAAAAAAATAAAATTTAATTTAAACACTTGGTTACCATTAAAAATACTAGTAACGCATTAGTTGTATTAGAATCTAGTGCTCTCTGATAATAAAGAACAACCCTAGTCTTATATACTGACTACCCACTTCTAGTAAAATTTTTAAATTTTTTTCAAATAAATGAATTCAAAATCATGTTTATACATATTTATGAACGATAAAACTAGGTGTTAACACCGAAATTATTGTTACCTCAGAAAGGTCATACATTGAGAAACAACCTAAAATGCTTGAATTCATTTAAAATGGAATAGAAGAGAATAAAAAGGCAAAGAAAGGAAAATAAAAGCCAAGTGTGAGAAAAATTTACCAAGTTATTTAGAACATATATCACATATTTTTATACAAATAATTGAAAATACTTTTGTTTTGGACGACATTAATCAGTTTTACCCAGTTTATTTTAATATAAATGGAATTTAAAAGGAAGTAAAGTCTTCTGTGAAAAAGACACGCGCTTCTTGATTTAGGTCAGGAAGTTGTCGTCCAGACCAGTTGTAGAGTTTACGAAAAACCTTGAAAAGTTTTCTCGAAAATTAGTTGGAAATCCACGGACCTCAGCATCAAACAGGGTCGCCAAGTGGTCAGACTTATCCTAACCATGAGAGGATCTGTCTTGTACAATGGGGGGCACCGTGCAAATTAGCTTATAAGACTAATGAATCAGATCGCCAGAAAGGATAATCTCCTTAAAGATCAAAAATAAGCTTTTAAGCCTGATATTACTCAATCCTTGAGATTGACTTTAAAGATTGAGAATTCAAACTCATGGAATTCAATGATATCTAAACTCGAGCTTGAACGAGAAAATATTTTGATCAAATTACAAACCGATTTGTTTTCTGAAAACCCATTTTCAATGCGTTCATTACCATTGAACGTAAAATCCTAAGAATTCACTGGAATTCATTAGGTCACCTGAACCAAATCGGGTGTCAGCCGTAAGAACGGTGGTTGCATAGCATGGTCGAAGACAGGGCCTTGTGCCAGACCGAAAAACTATAGGGTGATCTTTACTATTGCTCCTACAAAGGATAGTAATTGCATCCGACACGATATAGACCATTATCAAAAGCATGTCATTAGACATTACCTTAACAGTTGCTTGTTCAACGCTTTCCTTTACAACCGGACGGTAGTTTACCGAAAGGTAATATACAGAGCAAGTAAACTGGACATGTTGCTTTCCTAATACAAGGTTAGCAAGTGGGTGACACAAAACCGCAAGTTTTAAGCTAAAATTTTCAAATCTAAAACCCACAAAACCCACAAAAACATTTTGCAAACACCGGTGAAGGGTTATTCCTGAAAACTTATCTAGGATAAAACCTAGATTAAATTTTCAAAAAGATCAAAAGTTTTCATAAAGATCCAATTTCCTAAAGGATCTAAATTTTTATAGTCATGTGGGACTGTAAACCACATCGTTACTATCATTGTTCATACCGCCGTATTAAAATCACTGATGTACAAAGCATGAAGAATAAAGAAGTGATTCTAGTAAAGTTATATTCAAGTTCTATATTACTTGAGGACAAGCAACGCTCAAGTGTGGGAATATTTGATAATGCTAAAAACGAACATATATTTCATAGCATTATCCTTCAAGAAAGACAAGCTTTTAGTTGCAGTTGTTCTATTTACAAGTTATATTCGTTTAAATAATAAAAGGTGAAGATAAAAGACAGATTCGACGAATTGAAGACGCAAATGACCAAAACGCTAAAAAGTACAAAGTACAATCCAAGAGGTTCAATTTATTGATGAGAAACGTCTCAAAATTACAAGAGTACAAGCCGTGAAACGCAAAGTACAAGATAATAAATCATACGAAAGGACGTTCAAAAATCCGGAACCGGGACATGAACCAGCTATCAACGCGCGACGCAACGGACCTAAAATTACAAGTCAACTATGCACAAGAATATAATATAATATATATATAATTATATATAATTATATATATTATATTATATATTATAATAAAACTCGAGCAGCCCACGTTTTTTTTGCATGGTGACCAGGAAATGACGGCCATGCGATCGCAAGGCCAGGAAGTAGAAAAACCATGCGATCGCATGGCACCCAGCAACTTGCCACATCTATAAATTGAAGAATTTTTCGGACGAATTTTACACACCTTTTATCTATCTCTCACTCTCTTCAATATATATTTATATTTATATTTTAATTTTAATTTTAATTTTAAGTTAATAATAATAAGGTTATGTTAGCGAATGTTTTAAGTTTGTAAGTCAAAATTCTGTCCGTGTAACACTACGCGATTAATACTCATTGTAGGTTATGTTCAACCTTTTTAAATTAATGTCTCGTAGCGAAGTTATTATTATGCTTATTTAAATCGAAGTAATCATGATGTTGGGCTAAATATTAAAGACGGGGTTATTGGGCTTTGTACCATAATTGGGGTTTGGACAAAAGACCGACACTTGTGGAAATTAGACTATGGGCTATTAATGAGCTTTATATTAACTAAACGATACCTCGTTAATTTAATTTAAGGTTACAATTTGATGTATCTATATATAACCACATACGCTTAATCGGGTACGGTGGGCGGGATATTTATAAATACAAATTATTCTTCATTTGACCGGACACGGGGATGGATTAATAGTTAATGGACTCATTAAAACAGGGGTGGATTACATTCAAGGGTAATTGGTGTAATTGTTAACAAAGTATTAAAACCTTGGACTAAACGTAGTCGATAACCTGGTGTATTCATTAAACAAAGTATTAAGACCTTGTTACAGTTCGAATCCCCAATTAGTTGGAATATTGGACTTCGGGTATAAGGATAATTTGATGAAGACTCTCGCACTTTATAATTATGACTGATGGACTATTATGGACAAAACCATATGGACATATCGAATAATCCAGGACAAAGGACAATTAACCCATGGTAATAAATTAAAATCAACACGTCAAACATCATGATTATGGAAGTTTAAATAAGCATAATTCCTTTATTTTATATCTCATCGCACTTTTATTTACTGTCATTTTATTTATTGCAATTTTATTTATCATCATTTTATTTATTGCACATTTATTTATCGTTATTTACTTTACGCTTTAAATTAAGTTATATTTATTTTTAATATATTACATTAGGTTTTAATTGTGACTTAAGACATAAAATCGACAAACCGATCATTAAACGGTAAAACCCCCTTTTTATAATAATAATACTACTTGTATATATATATATATATATATATATATATATATATATATATATATATACAAATATAGTTTAAAATAAAATATAGCGTTAAACTTGGCTAGCTCCCTGCGGAACGAACCGGACTTACTAAAAACTACACTACTCTATGATTAGGTACACTCCCTATAGTGTTGTAGTAAGGTTTAGGTATATCCACTCTATAAATAAATAAATAACTTGTGTAAAATTGTATCGTATTTAATAGTATTTCGCAATAAAAATATAACTATTTCGTATACACCTAGCATAACATCACATATCTGAATTATCGGTTATCAATCCGAGGTGATTTTTAAGAGAATTGTGTTTTTAGATGATTAAACGCTGATGGTAATATGGTGGAATATAAAAGGTTCTCCAGTAACAATAAAAGAGCACACATATAAATCAAGGTTATAATAAGGTTGTTTCGAACGAAAAGTCAAAGTTGATTTGTTGGAGCTGTGACAAAATTTGCTAATTTAGAAAGGGATTACAAAGTTATTTTGGGTAATAACAACGCCAAGGAGCTAGCACAGATATGTGTTAAACGTTTACTCAGTTTCCTAGTATTTTTAGGTGCATAACTATATGCATCAATCTTTTCTTCCGTAGATGTAGTGCGGTTGGTGCATCCTCTTGATTAAGGTGTTTTCAAGAATCATGAAAGGTTTGAACGTAGATTGTAATTGTAAAGATATAAATAAGGTTTAAGATGAAATCAAGTAGCAAACTTGAAGAATTGTTTAGTTTCATATGTTATAATTAATATTTTAATTCATTTTTAATTGTCCAATGTTAGCAGTCCACAGTTAATAGTCCACAATTAATAATTCAATAATTCATATATAGTTTAATATATAATATTCGAATTAATTAATACGTATCGTGACCCGTATACATGTCTCAGACTCGATCACAACTCAAAGTATATATATATTATTGTAGAATCAACCTCAACTCTGTATAGCTAACTCAAGCATTACTGCATATAGAGTGTCTATGGTTATTCTAAATAATATATATAGATGCGTCGATATGATATGTCAAAACCTTGTATACGTGTCCCGATATTTAAAGTGAGTAAAAGAAATAACAGAAATTAAATGACGATAAATAAAATTGCGAGAATATAAATTGCGATAATTAAATTGCGATAAATAAAATGTAATCAGTTAGCTAGGAACAGTTAGCGTGGATTCTTAACAAAATTTCTCATAGTTAATTTGTTTGTTTCTAACAAATTTTATTTTGTCCAACATTTTCTTCATTATGCCACTTGTTGGATTCTGGTAAATCAAAATCCAAATATGAAATTGGATGAAAATGGTTACTCTGCGGTGAACAGATACGTATATCGGTGGTTGTAAGTAGGATAGTAATTGATTGTTGAATCAAATTCAAAGAATGTACAGTGTAACTTATTAATGTGAAATCTAAATATTCCTCGGGTATTACCTACCCGTTAAAATATTTTCACCGTTAACAGTTTGTACAAAAGAATTCTTATTACAATCTTTATGAAAACATATATACATATATATTTTTTCCGATGTAATCATGGATTTAATGAGTCAATAAGATATTAATCTTATTTGAGTTACCGTTTGAACTAAAATACATAACCTCTAAAACATTAGAGATTACATAATCGCCATGAAGAACGAAGATAATTGATGTAGAACGATACATAGAACGATGATTATACTCGAGGTACAGAATGAGATGTTGAGGCATGGATTGTTGATGGTACTGGTGCTATTTATTGATGGTACTGTTGGTGCCGATGATGTTGCTGAAGCTGGTAAATTTTTGCACCATATTCTCCAAATTGATTATTCGAGCGCGAAGTTTCTTGACTTCTTATATTATTCCGGGATGATTGTCGGTCAGAACGAGTGAATGAATAAGGTTTAGAATTTTAGATAGAATATAATCGTGGCGAGATACTCTGGAAATGAGTGTGAAAATGGTGTTTCGAATGGGTTTGCCGGTAAGTGCTTTAGGTTCTTTGCCAAGAGGTGAATTCGGTTGATGGAAGGAATCTCCTTTTTCTTGTCTCCATTGATTAAGTCGACTACGAACCCATCAGATGAATTGGGGATGGCTGATTGGTTGATTCATTCTGGTGACGCTGCTTCCGGAGCTTAGGTGAACATCCATGTCGGAATAGCTGTCGAGTTCTGAAGAACTTGAACTAGTGACGAGTTCCATTTCGTACGATTGAGTAAAGGATTTTTCGATATGAAATGATTTTCGAATATTGAATGATATTCTAACTACATAGAATATATATATATATATATATATATATATATATATATATATATATATATATATATATATATATATATATATATATATATATATATATATATATATATATATATATATATATATAGTACTAAAGATTTCGTAGATTACGGAGGAATTTACGGAATATGTCAGGCAAAGTTTACAGTAACAGATACGCTAAAATATGAATTAGCAGATACACTAAGATAAGAATTTTGTCTATACACTATTCATGCAATCGATGCAGTAAGATGTGTCTAGACTAAGAATGATAAGCAAGTAATTTTTGACACGAAATGATAAGCAAAACTTTTGACATGCTGACACGGTCGAAGTCCAGACTCACTAATGCATCTAAACAACTATCAGTTAGACACACTAATGCAAGACCTGGTTCACTAAGACCACCGCTCTGATACCAACTCTAATGACCCGTCCTAATCCATCTGGACGAATACATTACATTTGGTTACATCGCGAGGTACTTGACCTCTATATGATACATTTTACAAACATTGCATTCGTTTTTGAAAAGACAATCTTTCATTACATCGAAAGTTGACGGCATGCATACCATTTCATAATATATCCAACTATAATTGACTTAATAATAATCTTGATGAACTCAACGACTCGAATGCAAAGTCATTTGAAATATGTCATGAATGACTCCAAGTAATATCTCTAATATGAGCAAATGTACAGCGGAAGATTTCTTTCATACCTGAGAATAAACATGCTTTCAAGTGTCAACCAAAAGGTTAGTGAGTTCATTAGTTTATCATAATCATTCATTTCCATCATTTTAATAGAACACAAGATTTTCATTTCCATTTCTCATAAACATAATCTCATATCAGGCATTTCGCACGGCATAGAGATAAAAATCATTCATATGGTGAACGCTTGATAACCGAACTAACAGGATGCATATAGAATATCCCCATCATTCCGGGACTCTCACCGGACATGATAATCGAAGTACTAAACCATTCGTAACCAGAATGGGACATGTCAAGGTCTATAGATCTATCTTTAGGATTCGCGTCAATTAGGGGCCATTTCCCCAATTCTTAGGCTACCAAGCTAAAAAGGGGCATATTCGATTTCGATAATCCAACCATAGAATGTAGTTTCGATTACTTGTGTCTATTTCGTAAAACATTTATAAAAGCAGCGCATGTATTCTCATTCCCAAAAATATATATTGCATAAGCATTTAAAAGGGGAGCAAATGAAACTCACAATACTGTATTTTGTAGTAAAAATACATATGACGACATTGAACAATGCAGGGTTGGCCTCGGATTCACGAACCTATATCATTTGTATATATATTAAAACATATACTTGTAATTTAATAAATCTATATATTATTATTAGTGATGTAATTTAATAGTTTAATAGTTTTATTATTTATTTATATATTTGTAATTATATTCTAAAAATATATATCTTATTTACATACAAATTTCTTATGTTATATTTGTTTATTTTGTGTATATATCTAAAATAATTAATATCTTTACATTTAGTTATATTACTATATCTATATATTTTTAATTAGTATTAGGTTAGAATTCAATGGTTTATTATATGTAAGTATTTATATATATATAAAAAATGTTAATATGTTAAAAATATACTTATAACCTTAATAATATTCTTAAAACTTTTATTTTCATAAACGTAATTATTTTTTAATAATAATATTATAGGTGATACTGATAATAATAATGATGATAGTTTTAATAATAAATCTCATAATAGTGATAATATCAGTAGTTTTTAATAATTTAAATAATTTAATAATAATGATAATGAAACTTATACTTTTTGATAATAATACTAACATAATGGTTTTAATCATAATGGTACTACTAATATCAACCTTAAAGATAATACTAATAATGGTAACAATACTGAATAATAATAACTATAAAAATAATATTTTTACGGGTAATGATAGTTATGATATTGTCTTTAGTGCTTACATAATAATATTACTCATAATAATATAGATAATGATACTTATAAATGTAACTATGATAATAATAATAATAACAATAATAATAATAATCATAATGATAATAATAATAATAATAATAATAATAATAATAATAATAATAATAATAATAATAATAATAATAATAATCCTATTATTCATAACATTCAATAATAATAATACTAACAATAACAATAATTATAATACTTAATAATAATAATGATATTAATAATAATGAATTTAAAAAAAAATGAAACTACCTTTAAAACTAGCTCGCAAAAATAATTGCCCAGAACGGGACTCGAATCCGCGACCTCTCGTTCAGAACAAACATCCCTTAACCCTTCTGCTGCTTCGATTTTCTGATTAATAATATACCCAATTTATATTTAACTCATTTTGTTTCAGTTTCCATTCCTTCTCCTTCTTCAATTTTCACGTCAACCAGGACCAACTCTAAATTCAGATTAACGTTCGTTTTAACTTTAAAACTTAATTCTAACATTATGAAATTGTAATTTGACAATCTCAGTTAAAAGGAAGTAATGAAATAGCTGTACAGTTTTGATAACTTAGAAAATAAGAACGTAAATCATGATTTTAATTTCTAGTTTGTTTTAGCTTATAATTATAACATGAAATATGTTTCTAATCGTTCCTATAAACTTTTGAAATTCTCAATTGAATTTAAAAAATTACAGATAATACTAATTTTATCGAAAAAACTTCTGTTTGACTTTTAAAATAAATACTTTGACTCCAAAATTCGAAATTAATAGAAAGAATTAGGATTTGAAAACTTACAAATAGTTTAATTAGATCATTCCTAACACTTCTGCATTACTAGATTTTGAAAATTCATTCTCAATTGATCTATTGATAAAAAGTTACGCGTACAGGGAACCGGGTTTGTTTTCTTGAATATGTTTCATTTTTCTTCTTATTTAATTCGACTAGTAGCAGGATTTTATAAAGTGTAAGTGAATGATTGTAATAGAAATCAAAGGACGATCGATTTGGTTTTTAATGGGCAGCTATGGTTGACAGCATCTTCGACAAGGGAGAACAAACAAAAAAATAAAGTGATAAAGATATTAAGCAGATTTCGTATCAGTTATCTGTTTTTATAATTATATTAATAAAATTAATAAATATATTAATAGTAATAATACTTTTAATATTACTAAGAATAATAAAAATACTAAGAATAATAATAATTATATTAATAATGATAATAAATAATAATGATAAGTATAATATTAATGATTATAATGATGTCTAAAATTATAATTTTTCTACTAATTATAATATTAATGATACTAATACTGATAACAATAATATTAGTAATATTAATATAACAAATTAAATATATCAAATTTCATATCTATATATTATATGTTATGATAATATTAATAATACAATAATAATATTAATATTAATAACAATAATGAAAGTAATAATAATAAAAGTAATATAACGATTATATTTTTAACTTGTAATTACATTTAATATAATATACAATATTATATTATATGATAACATTTATTTAATATTTATATATTACAACTAATTATAAAGTATATATATATATATATATATATATATATATATATATATATATATATATATATATATATATATTCATTTTAATTACACGTATTTATTTTTGTATATTATTTTTGCATAGTTAATTCTAATGATTTAATTGTAGTTTATTATCTCAATTTATTAAACATACTATTATTTATATTTACATATATATATATATATATATATATATATATATATATATATATATATATATATATATATATACATACATACATATTAGTTTACAACCATTGTTCGTGAATCGTCGGTGATGGTCAAAGGTCACATGATATATGAAACAGTTCAAACTTTTGAGACTCAACATTACAGACTTTGCTTATCGTGTCGAAATCATATAAAAATTAAGTTTAAATTTAGTCGGAAATTTCCGGGTCGTCACAATCTTCTCATTCCAAGCAAGCTCTCACTATACGAGTAAGGAATAAAATCGCAGCTACTCGAGAAGAATCTTGGTTCGTGCCACCAGTTAGTCGCAAATTACTTTGCCATCGGAGAGTAGAACAAGTATTTTAAGCCATAGTGTTACTTGGAATCACCACACTAATCTTGAGAACATTGAAGAACGCATAACCATCTCCACAACTATACTAGTTGACTAACTCCCACTAGCTCGATAACTTTCGTCAATTTCCCCACTCATACCGAGTTCCCGACACCCTCAACAATCATATAAAGCTCAAGTTTCTGGGACATACAAGATTATCTGCCCCTCTTTCATCACCTAAAGACTTCTAATTGATCACCCTCGAAGAAAACCGCTCACTTTGTTGAAACATCCACCAAACTCGGGCAACCGACGAATGCGTTCTATCCGACACCCTTCGACAACCAATTAACCTAGTGACAGGGAGCTAAAATCAGCCCACATAATCCATAGACCATGGAATATTCGACCATACACTTGGTCATTCCGTTTCATAACACGCAAGCATCAAACTTCCACGATACTCCCACTATCAACTTTCAACCGATGCATCTTGTTCGTTACCCAACTGATTGAACCCGAGAGAATAAATCAACCTCCCGAGCTTCCATAACAACCCCACATCTCTAAAAACACAGCTCGTATCGCTCAAAGTTTCCGAGATAGAACAGCCTCGCACTTGCGTCTTCAAACTCGTAAATATACATCCTAAAATTGCCCAAATTCGAATATGAATATTCAACAGTCCGATCGACCTAAAATTTTTACCACATGTGGAACCATGTGTCTGCTACCTACAACCAAAACATCAAGTCGATCCAACGGCTAACAAACCTTCTATGAATTTCATTCTGCAGCTGCACATGAACATTCGAATTTAGCTCAATCATTCCTTTGGATGGGTTAGCGAGGTACAAGAACTCATATCCGTCACTCGGATCTCCTGATAATCTCTCTGCAACGAACCCATCGACCCGACCTCTAACTCTGTAACCCTTCGTGAGAAAAACTCACCATCATGATACAATTCGTCCACTACTTGCACCATAAAATGCCAAGACCATACTAACCTTGGTGTGATTAACCTCCATGGATACATAGATATACCTCAAAATTACCGCGAACAACTAAGTCACCTGGTCTCGATACATGTTGCAAGACAAATCCCTAGAACTTGTCGTTTAATAAACTTGATAAAAAAACAAATCATCAATCATATCAAACACCTTACTTTCAAATCGCCATCGAGCCCGTAAACACGTAGCCTAAACTCTGATACCACTTGTTAGGATTAGTGGACCCAGCAAGACGAGTGATTTATTCCAATCACTCACCCACAAACGATAAAGGAAGTAGCTAGAGCAAGAATGATAAATAAATGCATAAAAACGACACGGGATCTAACATGGTTATATTCAACCTTAAAACGCAGAGAAATGTTTACTCCACGGGCACAAACCAGAGATTATTTACTATATTTTTGTGCACATAGATTACATGTTATATATGGATGTATTTATAGTATACAATGAGTTAGAATTAAAACATGACAAGGAGTTCCAGATATTCCTGGCCATATTAAATCTCACGTTTGGTGACGTACATGTCACAATTGGTGGCATGTTTTCTATCAGCAAACCAAACTGTCGATCAAGAATGTCACGTTTCAAAACATCACCTCACATTTGGTGATATTATGTCACTAATGGTGACATTTTGTTGTTCCCACATTCTTAAGTGTTCAAGTCTACATAACTTAACAAGTTGACCATTAATACAAAAGTTGCAAATAAATGGCATTGCATCAAAAGATGACCCAAAAGTGGCAGAAGGATGCAATTTTACAGGATGTACATGTTCACTCCATAGCTGAAATCTCAGGCTGAGTTGCTTGTGACAACGATTACCAAAAATTTCAGTGGTGTCGTTGTGCATTTGTGGTTGAAATCTCCTCCGCATGTGCACGTTCACCGTTGCATTCAATATCATTCCCTAAATTCTAAATTCCGACCTTTTGCATTTGTGGCTTAACCCGATACTAACGCAATGGACAAGAATTAACATGGGACACGAACCTATATTTTTTTGATATCCCATTAGTTGGATCGGGAGTGACACTAGTCAAATCTAAACTCATTATATAAAGAGGTCAAAGTCATTTGGTATGAATCTTTGCATAGCGTGACAACACATTTAGAACACGGGTTTTGCCCTGGTACCGTGATCCCGAACAAAGTGGATACCAATCTCAATGTGTTTAGTTCACTGATAGTGGACCAGATTGGAAGAGAGATAAACAACACTAACTGTGTCACAATAGCATTAGTGCTCGAGAAGAGAGGGTAGTGAAACTCACGTAAGAAGTTGTGAATTTAACAGGTTTCAGAAAAAAATTGTGTGGACGACACCACATTATCTGGCCTTCGCATCATAATGTGAGAGTGTTTGTTGCCGTTTCGAGTACCATGCCAACAAATTGTTAGCAAGAAAAATGTATATTTTCATATATCTCACTAATGATACATGCATAAATTATTTAAACAATATACATGGGCTTGGCTCCATACTAACTACCATGGACAAAGACCAACATACATTTAACAAAAAAAAAAAAAAAAAAAAAAACTTACTAAGTTATAGAACAAGTATGACTATCTACTATTAGAGCATGGAGAGTGGTTAAAGTTACTTCCATTTTTTTAGAGGAACATTGAAATTAGGCGTTCCACGAGTCAGTGTTCAAATGTCAACATCTAAGAAGAGATGCAAGACACCCAAAGATTTCCATACTTTTTTTTTTCATTTTATCTTTTGCACCTTTTTTATTGGTTAATATATTCACTTTTCTACATTTTATTTTATCTTCAATATAAAAAATATACCGAGTAGGATAATAAATAAATCAGTCACAAGTCCGCGTCTTCCTAATAAAAGAATTTGAAAAGATTTATCCTTTTGCATCCATGTCACCCAAAACCTAAAAGGACAAATTTGTTCATCATTAATTTTTTGTCAGATTTGATATATGGTTGATAATTATCGGGCCAGTAGCCCGGTTGTTACCTACAACCAATCTAAATGTTAGAAATTGCAGCTACATTCAGACTTAGTAATTTTTTTTTTATAATTACTTCTAAAATGAGATATATCTAGCTTGCATGTGAGCGCATGCATCGAACGATAATTAAGTAACAAGAGACTATTTGACATTAAATCTTTGAAACTACATGAAAGAAACTATAGAACATTTCTTAGCCATGATCGTCGAAAGTTCCGCGGGGGGGGGGGGGGGGGTTCACTAGCAATTGAGACCAATCTAACGAAAGCTTTCTCAATCTACGTGTAATCCATTGGTACGATTTGATTTGGATTTCATTTAACATCATCAGCCCATTTTCTTTTCTTCCTTGAAATAAAGTTCGATTTCCATTCCTCCAAATGTAATACCCCACTATCCATTCTATAACCTCCCAAAGACTTGAAAGATGATTTGAAATAGCTTATGGTTTTTTCCCTTTGAATAATTCGTCTAGATTTAAGTATATGGGTGCACTTTTCGTTCCGACTTGGTAAAATTCTGCATAGCCCAATTTGAATATGATTCAGGTTGGCATACAAGTAACTTAAAGAATACTAAGTTATATTGAAATACTTGCTAATTGGAAGGAAATGGGGGAAGCAATTTTTTTCTTCGCTTTTTTCGATTTTTTTTCAGGCACAAGATCACACGAAAATATGAACATTTAAAAAAGACACTTCGTGTTGAATATTATTATTTAGGCGGGAAAATGATCGACAAAAATAACATTTAAGATAATATTGATCGTGAAGAATGTTAATCTTCGAACGTTTTTTTCTTCTTCATGTTTTGTGAAGTACTTTGTTTAGAATTTAGCCCGATTTAGAGATTAGGGTTTAGGGTTTAGGTTTGGGATTTTGGATTTATCATTTATTTTTTCGAGCGTTTTTCCGCCAAAATAATAACATTTACCACGAAGTGTCTTTTTTAAATATTCATATTTTTATCTAATCTTAATGCTTGAAAAAAAAATTCAAAAAAGAAAACAAAAAAAAATTACTACCCCCCACTTCCCCCAAAATATATTTAGTATATATTATATATTATATATTATATACTATATACTTTCAGGTAAATAAATATTTACAGTATAATTGTTTATTACGTAATATGTTTATATCTTTTTAATCATCATCAAAATTCGCAGTGGTCAGACGTAGGGATTGAAATGACCCGTTCATATACATTATAAACGATTCACAATAGTTGATTACATTACGAGGTATTTGACCTCTATATAATACATTTTACAAACATTGCATTCGTTTTTAAAAGACAAAATTTCTTTACATCAAAAATTGACAGGCATGCATACCATTTCATAATATCCACTATCCAACTATAAATTGATTTAATAATAATCTTTGATGAACTCAATGACTCGAATGCAACGTTCTTCGAAATATGCTATGAAAGACTCCAAGTAATATCTTTAAAATGAGCAAATGCACAGCGGAAGATTTCTTTAACACCTGAGAAAAAACATGCTTTAAAGTGTCAACCAAAAGGTTGGTGAGTTCATTAGTTTATCATAATCATTTATTTCCATCATTTTAATAGACCATAAGAATTTCATTTCCAGTTCTCATAAATATACGTCCCATGCATAGAGACAAAAATAATCATTCATATGGTGAACACCTGGTAACCGACATTAACTAGATACATATAAGAATATCCCCTATCATTCCGGGATCCTCCTTCGGACATGATATAAATTTCGAAGTTCTAAAGCATCCGGTACTTTGGATGGGTTTGTTAGGCCCAATAGATCTATCGTTAGGATTCGCGTCAATTAGGGTGTCTGTTCCCTAATTCTTAGATTATGAGACTTTAATAAAAAGGGGCATATTCGATTTCGATAATTCAACCATAGAATGTAGTTTCAATTACTTGTGTCTATTTCGTCAAACATTTATAAAAGCGCATGTATTCTCAGTCCCAAAAATATAAAGGGTAAAAAGGCAAATGAAACTCACGCATATAAATATTGTAAAACAGTTAATAAAGCATTTGCATGTATTCTCAGCCCAAAAATGTAAAGAGTAAAAGGGGATCAATGAAACTCACCATACTGTATTTCGTAGTAAAAACACATATAACGTCATTGAACAAGTGCAATGTTGGCCTCGGATTCACGAACCTAAATTAATTATATATAATTATGTGTTGGTCAATATTTGTCTAACAAATTAGGCCAAGTCATAGTGTACCACAATCCTAATGCTCGAGACTAATATGCAAAAGTCAACAAAAGTAAATTTGACTCAAAATAATTTCCAAAAATCTATACATGATTAATATATAGTTTAAATATCGTCGTTTTATATTTTTAAATATTTTTAAAAGATTTATTAGAGTAAATAATATAATTTATTTATTAATAAATAAAATTTTATATTAAATTTATATAATATAATATACTTTTATATATATTAAGTAATAAAATTTATAGGGTTCATTTAATATCATAAAGATAATATGATAGGTATTATTAAAGTAAGTTATTACACGTAGTAAAATATGTTTGTATCACATATTTATTTGATAAAATAATATCTATAATGATAGTAAGTAAAAGTTGTATTATTTTGTAATAATAATTATTATTATAAAAATATCAATATTTATAATTACTAAGATGACATTATGATAAAATGATAATTCTAATTATGATAACTTTAATATTTACGATAATTTTTAATATTATCTTTAAAATAATAATTCTATTTAAAATAATAATAATAATGATATTTTATAGTAACAATGACATTTCTATTAAAATGATAATTTTTGTTAAAATGATAGTTTTAATACTAACGATATTTTTAATAATAATAGTAATGATAAAAATAATAAGAACGATAATTTTATCTAAATCAATATCTTATAATATTTTAATTTCATCATAATACTCTTACTCATTATTTCCTAATCGTTTCGTTTAATAGCTTTTAATCGTCTTTTATATCGTGTTCATAATAATGATAATAATAGTAATCAAAATAATTAGGTGTTACAAATATTTGTTTTAATTACACTAATATTAATAATGATAGTTACTATAACATTTTTAATGATAATACTAATAATTATCTTAATGATAATATAGTAATAATAATAATAACAATGACAATATCCATTTTTAAATAATGATATATATATTAATAATGATAATAATAATAATAATACTAATAATACTAATAATAATAATAATAATAATAATAATAATTGGATAATAATAATAATAATACTAATTATAACTTTAACGATAATAACGATAGTAATAATAAAAAAAAATAACAATTTTTAATGATAAATCCCTTTTATTGATAAAGATAATAATAATGATAATAATAAGATAAAACTAGAACGACGATAAAAACGACGATAATAATAATCATTTTTAATAAAAATATCGAAAATTCAATTGATTATAACTTCTAATCCGTTCATCGAAACCATTCGATATCTAAAGGAAAAGTCCTTAATTTTTCGCTAGCTTTCCAAAGACATGCATATCTTATACCTTATCTCAACCGCAAGTGTAACTAATTCAATATTCAACCTAACCTGTCTAAGGGCAATATCAAAAGTACAAGCATGCATAATCCTAAATACTCGAGCACTAGTCAGGGATACACTATTAGTATGTAAAAGTTAAATTATGAGTACTCACGTATCAATATTGAGATTCAATATTGCAGGAAAGGTACGTAGACGCAACGGAAATGATAAACACTATATTGACCTCACGAGCATACCCATGAACCATACTCAATCACCTCCATAGCTATAACCCATAATTTCTTTAATCCTATCCTACTCGAAAAACAATTTCGAAATCACTCGGACAGCATTCCGTCGTAATATTTTATGTATACTAATAATATCTTGAAATAATACGGAGCAAATATATATATGTAAATCGATTGAGAGAGTTTAGAGAAAAATATTTTCAAGTTTCTATGAAATAATGAAACCTATTGAATTCTATTTATAATAGATTTTTGAATTATTAAAGTGAATTATTAAAGTATGAATTATTAAAGTGAATTATTAAAGTATGAATTATTAAAGTGAATTATTAAAGTATGAATTATTAAAGTATGAATTATTAAAGTGAATTATTAAAGTTAAAGTAAAGTAAAAATAAAGTAAAGGTAAAGTTTAAGTATAGTAAAAGTATAAAACTATGTACGTATAATACGCGTATAAATATATATAATATTAATTTAAATCGTTATATATATTTAATAAAATAAAATATAAATATCGTTATCTTTATCATACTAGTTAAGTAATGAGTTGTCAAAAGTGGTTCTAGATATTTATAAAAGTTATATACGTTTTAATAATAAAGTTCTTTTTAAACTGAAAACGTTTTTGTACGTTTGAAACTAAATAGATCAATCGAGTCTTTATGAGATTCAATCTTCCACTATCCTTTGTCTAGTTCTCAATGATTGACAATTTGTTCTTATTTATAAATCACTTTACCATTTTCCGAATATTGTTAAAACGAAAAGATTTCTCAAATCAACGTGGGCCTTTCAACAGAGACTTGTAATCATAATTCAATATATCTGATAATTCAATCATTTAATCTTATCTTCTAATTCCATTGATAAATATTTTGAAACAGATACAATCATATAAAGTATTTAATCTAATATTTTGTTTACGTTTCAAGTTATAATATATATACACATATACATATATAATCATATTCGTTTAATGGTTCGTGAATCGTTGGAACATGGTCGAGGTTGAATGAATGTATGAACATAGTTTAAAATTCTTGCAATTTAACTTAACAAATATTGCTTATCGTGTCGGAAACATATAAAGATTAAAGTTTAAATTTGGTTGGAAATTTCTGGGTTGTCACAGTACCTACCCGTTAAAGAAATTTCGTCCCGAAATTTGAGTGGAAAGGTCGTGAATGATAATAAGTATGTTTTCATGATGCATACGAGCTGAAAATTAGAGTTTTATCATCAGCGAATAATTTGGATAAACAATCCATTTATATGAAGAGTACGAATGAAGCTAACATAGAAGAGTGAAATGAGTAAGTGTAGATTCATCTTATCATTTGACGTAGATATGATTGATTCCCAGATTTCAAGGGATTTGAAGAAAATCTTCTTAATAAGATTTGACTCTCCGGTAATCAAGGGAATTAGGATCCGCTTTAAATGCGATCGTCCATTTTAATTGTTCTGTCGGAGATTTTCTTATAAATTCACCTCCTTCATTTCCTTACAACTCACACCTTCTGTTGATGCATTTTATGCAAGTTCCTAGACATCTACCCGCGTCCATTGCAGGTACAACAGTTTACAGGCCACCATGGTTGCTCGTTATTATCCTATCTGTGTTTGTATGTGGTTACAGGAACTGCAGGAACGAGATTTAGATGTTTAACTATGTTAGACTTAGTCAGACGTATGAGTGAAGCCTCACTAGTACAGCTGACAGGCTCATACGCACGGTTGATGCTGAGCTAAGTCACAATTACAACCTAAATGATAAGACACGAGTGAGTGATCACCCGTACGACTGATGAAGCCAACTCGTACGTGTGATGAATGAATCGTATAGGTGAGTCAACAGCAGGGGTATATAAAGTCTTATGTTCTTCATTTTAGGTTAAGCCTCTCATTTGTTACACACACTCAGATCTAGTGAGCTCCTTCGATTCTCTCTCAGTCCAAATCACCCAGGTGGTGAATAATAGCTCTAGGTGTTGATCTAATCACACTTGATTTAGTTGTGGTTTGACTAAATTAATCAAAAAAAAACTTAACCTATTCACTAGAGGGTTTGATTCACTTATTCCGCCATTGTGTGAGTTAAATCTGTTGATTTCTAAGTTCCTAGTCATGTTTCATCACCTTCTATTCTTTCCCCCTCAACTCATATTTTAAAGTATTCATCAATATGCTCCATCCAGTTCTGATTCTCGATATACTTCTAACTTTCATATCGGTCATTCTTCTTTTTCATCTACCGCAGGAAGAATCTATTTACTTCTATTATACTCTTGGGTTTATAGTGTTTCTAGTTCTCCAGTGTCTTTATATTGCTATATGCATCGATATATATGGTTTATAATTTCTGGTTTGTCGTTGGGATTTATATGTTGATGTGCAGCAAGGTGTATATAAAATAGCTTATATTTTACTAGGAAAAACTATTAAATACGATACAATTTTACACAAGATATTTATTTATTTATAGAATGGATATACTTAAACCTTGCTACAACACTTATAGGCAGTGTACCTAATCGTACAGTAGTGTAGTTTTTAGTAAGTCCGGTTCGTTCCACAGGGAAATCTTTAAACAAAGCTCAACGCTATATTAGTTTATTTTTATAAAAATACAAATATATATATAGGTAATATTATTATTATAAAGGGGGGTTTTTACCGTTTAATGACCGGTTTGTCGATTTTAAAACTTTAGTCGCAGTTAAAACCTAATGTAAAATATAAAATAAATACAAGACTTTAAATTAAAGCGTAAAGTAAATAACGATAATGAAATTGCGAATAATAAAAATGCGATAAAATTAAATTGCGATAATTAAAAGTACGATAATTAAAAGTGCGATTAAATAAAATAACAATAAATAAAAGTGCGATAATTAGAAGTGCAATTAAATATAAAATAAAGGAAATTAAATATGAAATAAAAGAATTATGCTTATTTAAACTTCCGTAATCATGATGTTTGACGTGTTGATTTTAGTTTTATGCCCATGGGTTAATTGTCCTTTGTCCTGATTTATTCAATATGTCCGTTTGGTTTTTGTCCATAACAGTCCATCAGTCATAAATATAAATTGCAAGTGTCCTTGACAAATTATTATTATACCCGAAGTTAAATATTCCAACTAATTGGGGATTCGAATTGTAACAAGGTTTTAATACTTTGTTTAATGAATACACCAGGTTATCGACTGCGTGTAAACCAAGGTTTTACTACTTTGTTAACAATTACACCAATTACCCTTGAATGTAATTTCACCCCTGTTTTAATTATTCTAGTGGCTATTAATCCATTCCCGTGTCCGGTTAAATGAACGATTATTCGTACATATAAATACCCCGCCCATCGTGTCCGATCGAGTTTATATGGTAATTTATAGGGACGCCCAATTGTAAATCTTTATATTAACATTAACAAACTTTCATTTAGTTAAACAAATATAAAGCCCATTAATAGCCCATAGTCTAGTTTCCACAAGTGTCGTTCTTTTATCCAAACCCCAATTATGGTACAAAGCCCAATTACCCAATTTTAGTAATTAGCCCAACATCATGATTACTTCGTTTTAAATAAGCATAATAATAACTTAGCTACGAGACATTAATATAAAAAGGTTGAACATAACTTACAATGATTAAAAATAGCGTAGCGTTACACGGACAGAATTTCGACTTACACCCTTACAACATTCGCTAACATACCCTTATTATTAGAATTATAATTAAAATTAAAATATAAATTATAAATATAATTATATTTACGTATGAAGAGGAAGAGAAAAGATGTGTAAAATTTGATCAGAATTCGGTTGGCTTTATAGCCAGACTTGAAATTTGGGGCTCCGCGACTCGCGGCCAAATGCCCTTAAAACTCCGCGAGTCGCGGAGAGGTATTTACAGCTCACACCCTTGGAGTTTCTTGCTGCCGACGGTTTTTATTATATATATATAATATATATATAATTAATATAATTAATTATATATTATATTATATTTATATACATAGTTAACTTGTAATTTTTAGTCCGTTGCGTCGAGCGTTAAGAGTTGACTCTAGTCCCGGTTCCGGATTTTCGAACGTCCTTGCGTACAATTTAATATCTTGTACTTTGCGTTTTGAATCTTGTACTCTTGTGATTTCGAGACGTTTCTTATCAATAATTGGAACCTTTTTGATTGTCTTTTGTACTTTTGAGCTTTTTGGTCGTTTGCGTCTTCAATTCGTCAAATCTGTCTTTTGTCTTCACCTTTTATTATTTAAACGAATATCTCTTGTAAATAGAACAATTGCAACTAAAAGCTTGTCTTTCTTGAGGAATAATGCTATGAAATATATGTTCGTTTTTAGCATTATCAAATATTCCCACACTTGAGCGTTGCTTGTCCTCAAGCAATATTGTCTTGAAATACTAGAATCACTTCTTTATTCTTCACACTTTGTACATCAGTGATTTCTATACGGCGGTATAAACAATGGTAGTAACGATATGGTTTACAGTCCCACATGACTATAAAAATTTAGATCCATTAAGGAAATTGGATCTTTATGAAAACATTTGATCTTTTAAAAATTAAATCTAGTTTTTACCCTAGATAAGTTTTCCGGAATAACCCTTTACCGGTGTTTGCAAAATATTTTTGTGGGTTTGGTGGGTTTCAGATTTGAAAATTTAGCTCAAAACTTGCGGTTTTGTGTCACCCACTTGCTAACCTTGTATTTGGAAAGCAACACGTCCAGTTTACTTGTTCCGTATATTACCTTTCGGCAAACTACCGTCCGGTTGTAAAGGAAAGCGTTGAACAAGCAACTGTTTAAGGCAATGTCCCGTGACATGCTTTTGATTATGGTCTATAACGTGTCGGACGCAATTACTATCCTTGGTAGGAGCAATAGTAAAGCTCACCCTTATAATTTGTCGGTCTGGCACAAGGTCCTGTCTTTGACCATGCTATGCAACCACCGTTCTTACGGTTGACACCCGATTTAGTTCAGGTGACCTAATGAATTCCAGGTGAATTCCTAGGATTTTACGTTCAATGGTAATGAACGCATTGAAAATAGGGTTTTCAGAAAACAAATCGGTTTGTAATTTTGATCAAAATATTTTCTCGTTTAAGCTCGAGTTTAGATATCATTGAATTCCATGAGTTTGAATTCTCAATCTTTAAGGTCAATCTCTAGGATTGAGTAATATCAGTCTTAAAAGCTGATTTTTAATCTTTAAGGAGATTATCCTTTCTGGGGATCTGATTCATTAGTCTTATCCAGCTAATTTGCATGGTGCCTCCCCATTGTACGAGATAAATCCTTCTCATGGTTAGGATAAATCTGACCACTTGGCGACCCTGTTTTATGCTGAGGTCCGTGGATTTCCTGCTGATTTTAGTGATGACTTTTCTAGATTTTTCGTCAACCTACAGCTGGTCTGGACGACAACTTCATGACCTAAATCAAGAAGCGCGTTTCTTTTTCGGAAGACTTTACTTCCTTTTAATGATGGAATTGATTCATCGTGTAGATCCATCTCTTCTTTTCTTTCATCGGGTAAAACAGTTTAGTTTAGTCCAAAGCAAAAGTATTTTTAGTTATTTGTTACAGATATATGTGACATATGTTTAAAATAACTTGGTAAATTTTCCCACACTTGGCTTTTATTTTCCTTTTTATCGTCCTCTATTCCATTTTAAATGAATTTTAACATTTTAGTTTGTTTCTCAATTTATGTCCTTTCCGAGGTAACAATAATTTCGGTGTTAAAACCTAGTTTTATCGTTCATAAATATGTATAAACATGATTTGAATTCATTTAATTGAAATTTTTTTAAAATTTTACTAGAATTGGGTAGTCAGTATATAAGACTAGTGCTGTTCTTTTTTTATCAGAGAGCACTAGATTCTAATACAACTACTGCTTTACTAGTATTTTTAATGGTAACCAAGTGTATAAAGTAAAAATTTTAAAATCCTCAAGAATTTAACCCCTTCCCACACTTAAGATCTTGCAATGCCCTCATTTGCAAGAAATCAGTAACAAATTATATTATTGAGGGTGATTTGTGTGAAAATGATTAAATTTTTACCAAAGTTTCCAAATATATTGGCGTTTGTTTGCTGAATGATAAATGGTGCACATCATTTGTTCATCCCGTCTTGTTGTTATTTCACATATATTTTGCATCTTGTCGTCAAAATTAGTTGCTTTTGCTGAACTTAATGCCAGTCTTTGAAAATGCGTTGTTTTACCCTGTTGTGTACATAAGATAAACTGCAAACATATATACATATTTTTGAAGTTTGGTTTATTACCCCACATTCAAAAATTATTAAAATCTATGAATAAAAGTTAGATAATTATAAAAATGATTACAATATTAACAAAAATATTAAATGTATCAATAATTACAAATTACAAAATAATAAAAAAAAAAAAAAATAATAAGTAAACTAAGGATGATATTGGTACCAATAGGGGTTCCACGCATAACCATAAGTGCTATAGAATGCTTCGGCAGGGTCATACGTAGGATATGGTGGCTGCATCTCTATCGACCAAGGAGGGAAGACGGGTTTCGGTGTAGGAATATAGTTTCTACCTATATGTTGGCAATGCGCTATGATCTGGTTCTGATGAACTTGCCAATCTTCAAATGCTCTCTGTCTAGCATTTTCGTATTCCTGAGAAGCTATAAACCTATGCATTTCTTGCATCTCATTCCCCCCTCCTACATTACCTTGTTCCTGGTTTCTCTCTACCTGTGGATGTCTACCATTGTATCGTACTGCGGCGTTATTTCGCCGCTTCAAAACTTTCGCACCATGGTATACATTTAAACCTATAGTGTCGCGGGGTTCCGGCTCTTCTACTAATAATCCCCCCCGACTTATATCCACACCGAGATATTCACCAATCAAAGTAATAAAAATACCACCTCCTATTATGCTATGTGGACGCATCCCCCGAACCATAGCTGATAAATAATAACCCACACAATATGGTATACTTACAGCGCTGTGTGGGTCTCGAATACACATATGGTAAAACAAATCTTGTTCATTTACCTTTTCTTTGTTTTTACCCCTTTGTGTAATCGAATTAGCTAAAAACCTATGTATTACTCTTAATTCGGCTCTATCTATATCCAAATAAGAGTAGTTTCCCCCTTTGAAACGGTGATGGCTTGTCATTTGACTCCACACACCGTGTGTATCAAAATTTTCATCTATTTTCCTACCGTTTAGTATCAATCCTCTACAATCGGCTGACGCTAACTCCTCAGGCGTATATATACGTAAAGCCTGAGCCATGTCTAGTAAAGACATGTGGCGCATCGAACCGCCTAACAAAAATCTAATAAAAGAACGATCGGTTAAACTAGCTACCCGATCATGCAACTCTATACTACATAACAACTCTTCACACCATACTTTATATACAGGTCTGCGTATGGTGAATAAACATATCCAGTCATTAAAAGAAGAATTACCATACCTCTGTACTAGTAATTCCCTAATTGGCCCGGCCAATTCTACAGCTTCCAAGGGTCCCCATTCTATGACCCTCGGCACCTCAACAACCTTGGAATGAAGAGTATGCAAACCCCGTTGATATTTTGGATAATCTATCCAAAGTCTGTCAAATCGCAGGTTCGGGTGCAACTGTTCTAAGTGCATATCTGAAAAGGTCATGACTGGATGAGGTACATCCTGCTTGTAGTAGTTATCTACCTCCTGTTGTTCCAAGTTCTCAGCAGGAGCATGGCGGGCTTGGGATGAAGATTCACCCCTTTCATTCTGCAAAACACATCAAACACAAATTTTGTGCATCCAAATATGCATTAGTGTCAGCAAAATCATCAATCAAAATAATTACAATGACATTATCAATTTATATCAAACTTAAGCTTATTTTCACATTTTTATCAAATCTACACTTTTTCAAATAAGCATATACGAAAATTTTCGCCAAGTTCATAAGCATTCAACTCAAATAACATGTCAAAATAATCATTACTAGCAAATAAACAAGTCTCAAATGGCATTATCTTTCAAAAATCAAGTTCATGAATTTTGGACTTGAAAAAGTCCACTTTAATTCTCAAAATCATGTTTAGGCTCAAAGTTTGGATCATTTAACTACCTAGACATGTTACACTACTCAATTTAGCAACAATTCATGACAAAAATCGGCCATAACCTGTTTATATCAAAAAGCCCCAAATTGCTCAAGAACACAAACCCTAGATTCTTAAAAATTTGAAGTTTTTAGCTTCAATTCATGTTAAATAGCTTCTATCTAGGATATACATGCATAATATAACAACAATTTAGCTCTAATTACACTAAAAAGCATCAAAATCAAATTGGGGAAAAATAGCTCAAGAACACTAAAATTCGAATTAAATGGTGTTTAGGTGTAGAAATTTACCGTTTTTCTTGAGTAGTTCTTAGATATCATCCTTCTCAACATGATTTTAGCAAAAAATTTGGTGATTAACGGTTAAAAATTGAGATTTTTGGGGGTGATTTTCGGGTTTTTTCGGGTTCTTTTTCGCAGTATTTTTCTGTGTTTTTGTTTGTGGGAGTGGACTGATCGTTTCAGCTGTTTTATTTTTTTTTCTGTAATTTGGTCCCTCCGCGAGTCGCGGAGATTTACCCTCCAAACTCCGCGAGTCGCGGAGTTTGGTTATTTTTTATTTTTTATTATTTTTTTTTTATTATCATTAACTTATTAAAACAATTAAGTAATTAATTTTAAAATTTTGTTTCCCTTGTTATTTAGGACGAGGTCGTTTCGGATCGATGTCCTAGTCCGTCCCTCGACAAAATTTTAAAATTTGTCTTTTTGTAGCGATTGTTTTAAAAGCTAAGATTTTTGGGTTTTTTCAATGTTTTTGGCATACTTTAAATCAATAAGATTAAAAATAATGATAATAAAAGTTCTCGTCCCTCCCTCGGGTAAAGCAATTTCGGTTCAAAGACCTAGTCTTCAACTTACGACGAATTTTAAAAATCATATTTTTAACTTAATGAGATAAAGTAAATTTTTGTTTTTAAATTCACACAACTTAAATATAAAATTCAAAATTAAAAATTAAAAATTAAAAATTCACACCAAACTTAATTTAAAAATTTATAAATTCATACCAAACTTATATTAATTTTTCAAATATTTACAATTTTAAATATATTGTTTTTACAAAGTTTACAATATTAATTTAGGATTTAAATATTAATTTTAAAAACATGGTAAAAAAATAAATTAAAAATCTTTTTGTCTTTTTATCCCACTTTAATCAATCAAATATTATCAAAAATATGCGCCCCTCTTTTCGGTAAAGTAATTTCGGTTCCAAGACCTAATTTAACTCATGACGAATTTTTGAAATATTTTGGGTTGATTGTTTAAAGATATTTATACCTTAAGAATAAACGTTAAATTTCGCAGTGATGTAATAAATTTTTGAATGATATCAATAATTTCGGTCGCCAAACCTAATTTTATTTAATACCAATTTAATACTTTTTAGCGAACAAATTAGCGTTTATTATCAAAAGGTTAAAAATAAAAATAAAAACTGTACATACATACCTGTGAAATAGATTTCTTAGTTATATGATCTATTATATTCATAAGATAGTCGGTTTAATTGATTTTCCATGGCTGCATAGGCGTAACCTCGAGCATTCATTGTCTTTTCTTCTAAACATATGAACGGTCCGTCTCTGCATAAAGTAACAAATTCGGTATTTGAATAGGTTTGATTATTTGAACATTTACCTCCATGTGACCATTTCCCGCATTTGTGACATCGTTCTAGGTGTCGTGCTCTTCTTTTCGCTGCGGATTTTGATTTTCCTTTACCAAATTGTAACTTATTATCTTCGCATCTGGATCCTTTTCTAACTCCGTCCATTCTTTCTCTGATTACTGATACTATTTCACTCGGTAGTATGTCATTATTTCTTTTAGTGATCAAAGCGTGTAGCATTAGACCATGGTTTAATTCACAGGCAGTCTTCATTTCGTAAAAACCTAAAAAAATAAAAATTCAGAATGGGGGGAGAAGACTAGTTCTTTAGGGTCTGCTAGGGAAAGACCATACGTGTTCCATTTTCGAGAACTACACGAAAACAGACAATCTAACTCTAACAGAAATACATATTATCCTTTACAGACTTGATTCTCCCCACACTTAGTTAGCTGTGGTGTCGAAATTGTGATTAACTTCGTTGTCGACTTCCATCGGACCCTGTATGTAATGTTTAACTCTGTGACCATTAACTTTAAATTCAATCCCATTTGAATTTATCAATTCTATCGTTCCGTATGGGAAAACTCTTTTGACTATGAATGGTCCAGACCATCTTGATTTCAATTTTCCAGGAAATAGCTTGAATCGTGAATTGAAAAGAAGAACTCTGTCTCCTTCTTTAAATTCTTTTGAACTTCTGATTCTTTTATCATGCCATTTCTTCGTTCTTTCTTTATAGATTAACGAATTTTCGTATGCTTCATGTCTTAATTCTTCTAATTCGTTTAGTTGACTTAATCGTAGACGTCCGGCTTCATGTAAATCAAGATTACATGTCTTCAAAGCCCAAAATGCTTTGTGTTCAATTTCTACTGGAAGATGACATGCTTTTCCATAAACAAGTCTAAAAGGTGTGGTTCCAATTGGAGTTTTGTAGGCTGTTCTAAAAGCCCAGAGTGCATCCTCCAATTTAATGGACCATTCCTTTGGATTTGATCCTACGGTTTTCTCTAGAATACGTTTTAAAGCTCGGTTGGTATTTTCAACTTGTCCACTTGTTTGTGGATGATATGCGGTGGAGATTTTATGAGTTACTCCATATCTTTTAAGAACTTTCTCAAGTTGATTATTACAGAAATGAGTACCCCGATCACTTATTAAAGCTTTCGGTGTTCCAAACCTTGCAAAAAGACGTTTTAAAAAGTTGACTACAACTCGTGCATCGTTAGTTGGGAGAGCTTGTGCTTCCGCCCATTTAGATACATAATCAATGGCTACGAGTATATATAGATTATTATGAGATTTTGGAAATGGACCCATAAAGTCAATACCCCAAATGTCAAATACTTCACATACTTGGATGACATTTTGTGGCATTTCATCACGTTGACTTATTTTTCCGGCCCTTTGACATGCATCACAGGATTTGCAAAGAAGGTGTGCGTCTTTGTAAATTGTAGGCCAATAGAATCCAGCTTCATAAACTTTTCTTGCTGTTAGTTGAGGCCCATAATGCCCTCCTGTTGGTCCTGTGTGACAATGGTTTAAAATTTTACTAGCTTCATCTCCAAATACACATCGGCGTATTATTCCATCGGGACAACTTTTAAACAGATGTGGATCTTCCTAGAAATAGTGTTTTATATCACTGAAGAATTTCTTTCGTCTTTGGTACGATAATCCTTTTTCAAGGAATCCACAAACTAAGTAGTTTGCATAGTCTGCAAACCATGGGATTTCTTTATAATCTATCTTCAATAGATATTCATCAGGAAAGTTGTCTTGTATGGCTGATTCATTCAGAACTTCTAATTCGGGATTTTCATGACGAGAAAGATGATCAGCGGCGAGATTTTCTGCTCCTCTTTTATCTCGGATTTCAATATCAAACTCTTGTAAGAGTAAGATCCAACGGATTAATCTTGGTTTAGCATCTTGTTTTGAAAATAGGTATCTAAGAGCAGAATGGTCGGTATAGACCACCGTTTTTGCTAGAACGAGATATGATCGAAATTTGTCAAAAGCAAAGACAATAGCAAGGAGTTCTTTTTCAGTAGTTGTATAGTTCGTTTGTGCTCCTTGTAATGTCTTACTAGCATAATATATAGGTTGAAATCGTTTTTCAATCCTTTGTCCCAAAACGGCTCCCATTGCAAAATCACTTGCATCGCACATTAGTTCAAATGGTAGATTCCAATTTGGTGTTATCATGATCGGTGCATTAGTGAGTTTTTCTTTAAGAATATTAAAAGATTTGATACACTCATCTGAAAAGATGAATGGCGCATCCTTTTCTAGGAGTTTATTCATAGGAGTGGCAATTTTAGAAAAATCTTTTATGAAACGTCGGTAAAAACCGGCATGCCCTAGAAAACTCCTAACTCCTCTTACATTTGTGGGATGTGGAAGTTTAGCAATTACATCTACTTTAGCTCTATCCACTTCAATTCCTTCTTTTGAAATTTTATGTCCAAGAACGATGCCTTCTTTAACCATGAAATGGCATTTCTCCCAATTAAGTACTAGATTTGATTTTTCGCATCTAATTAGCATTCGTTCCAGATTAACTAGACATGATTTAAATGTATCACCGAAGACTGAAAAGTCATCCATGAATACTTCCATGCATTCTTCTATCATGTCATGAAAAATCGCCATCATACACCTTTGAAAGGTTGCAGGGGCGTTACAAAGTCCAAATGGCATGCGTTTGTAAGCAAAAGTACCATAAGGGCACGTGAATGTGGTTTTCTCTTGATCTTCGGGTGCTATTGGAATTTGAAAATATCCGGAAAATCCATCTAGAAAACAATAGTAACTATTTCCGGCTAATCTTTCCAACATTTGATCTATGAAAGGTAAGGGAAAGTGATCTTTTCTGGTGGCGTCATTTAATTTTCTATAATCAATACACACACGCCATCCTGTTACAGTCCTAGTAGGAATAAGCTCATTTTTCTCATTTGTAATGACAGTCATACCACCCTTTTTAGGTACGCATTGAACTGGGCTTACCCATGGACTATCAGAGATTGGATAAATTAAACCTGCATCTAGCAGTTTAATAATCTCTTTCTTAACTACATCTTGCATATTAGGATTTAGTCTTCGTTGACGTTGCACATACGTTTTATGACCTTCTTCCATAAGGATTTTATGTGTGCAATACGAAGGACTTATTCCTTTAATATCATGAATCTTCCATGCAATGGCTGGTTTATGAGCTTTCAACACAGAAATGAGTTGTGATTTCTCATTTTCAGTAAGAGAAGACGATATTATTACAGGTAATTCAGATTCACCATGTAAATAAGCGTATTCCAAATGGTTTGGAAGTGGCTTTAACTCTAATTTCGGAGGTTCTTCTATCGATGATTTATATCGATATCTGTCTTCTTCTTTTAGCATTTGAATTTCTTCTGTTGTTGGTTCATATCCATTAGCTATAAGTGTAGCTAACATTTCAGCTTCATCAATTGGTTCATTACCTTCTCCTAAAGAACATTCTCCTGTTCCTTGTAATTCTGGAAATTCTTCTAATAATTCTGCATGTGCATCTATAGTTTGAATATAATAACATGTATCATCTGCAGATTGTGGTTGTTGCATTGCTCTATCAACTGAAAAGGTAACACTCTCATCCTCTATACTTAGGGTCAGTTTCTTACCGAACACGTCTATCATTGCTTTAGCCGTGTTTAAGAATGGTCTTCCTAATATGAGAGGAACTTGAGAATCTTCTTCCATGTCCAAAACAACAAAATCTACTGGGAATACTAAAGTACCAACTTTAACTAGCATGTTCTCCATTATCCCTCTAGGATATTTTATTGATCTATCGGCTAGTTGTATGCTTATTCTGGTTGGTTTCAATTCTCCAAGGTCTAGTTTAGCGTATAGTGAATACGGCATTAGATTTATACTAGCACCTAAGTCTGCCAATGCTTCTATTGAACTAAGACTACCCAGAAAACATGGAATTGTGAAACTTCCTGGATCAGATAGTTTTTCTGGTATCTTATTCAACAGCACTGCTGAACAATTAGCATTCATAGTAACAGCCGAGAGTTCTTCCATTTTCTTTCTATTCGTGATTAGATCTTTCAAGAATTTAGCATACCTTGGCATTCCTGAAATCACGTCAATGAAAGGAAGATTTACATTTATCTGTTTAAACATATCCAAGAATTTGGATTGCTCGGCTTCAAGTTTCTCTTTCTTCATTTTACTCGGATAAGGAAGAGGTGGTTGGTATGGTTTAACATAAGGTTTATCCTTAACTGTGTTATCTTCATTAACCTTTTCAACTACCGGTTCTTTTTCCTTATCTTGATCAGGTTGTGGTTCTTGTGGAGTAGGAATAGTTTCATCAGAAGTTACAGGTATTTCAGGTGGTTTAAGTGTTGTACCACTTCTTGTGGTAATAGCTTTAGCTGTTTCATTCCGGGGGTTAGCATTTGTATCGCTTGGTAAACTTCCCGGTTTTCTTTCACCTATTAACCTTGCTAGGTTACTTACTTCTTGTTCCAGATTTTGAATAGAAGCTTGTTGATTTCTAAATGCTTGAGCATTTTGTTCATTGGTTTGTTTTTGAGATGTGAAAAACTGCGTTTGAGTTTCAACTAGCTTCGTCATCATATCTTCTAAATTCGGCTTTTTATCATCGGTTTGTTGTGGTGGTTTGTTTTGAAAATTCGGTCTTTGCTGATTGTAAGTATTATTGGATACTTGTTGATTGCTAGGACCTTGTTGGTTGTTGTATGGAATATTTCGGTTATAATTCTGGTTTTGATTGTAAATCGGTCTTGGCGGTTGATAATTATTCTGATAATTATTTCCAGGCCTTTGGTTTATGTATGAAATATTCTCTCTTTGTTCCATTGTTAATTCAATACTTAGACAATCTTTTGTCAAATGTGGTCCTCCACACTGCTCACAACTAATTCGTATAGCATGAATATCCTTAGTCATCTTTTCCATTCGTCTCTCGAAAGCATCTATCTTTGCCGAAATGGAATCTAAGTCATGGCTAGAATCGGCTCTAGCTGCTTTAGATGATCTAATGATATCTTTTTCTTGGTGCCACTCATGTGAGTGGGAAGCAGTATTATCAATAATTTTGTAAGCATCAGTTTCGGTTTTCTTCATAATAGAACCACCAGCTGCTATATCTATGTCTTTTCTTGTAGTGATGTCGCATCCTTGGTAGAATATTTGTACTATTTGACAGGTGTCTAAACCATGTTGCGGACATCCTCTTAGTAACTTTCCATATCTTGTCCACGCCTCATATAGAGTTTCATTTGGCTTCTGTGTGAACGTAACAATTTCTGCTTGAAGTCTTACGGCTTTTGATGCAGGAAAGAATTGTTTAAGAAATTTGTCAATTAAAACATCCCATGTATCAATCGCTCCTTCAGGTAACGATTCCAACCAATCTTTGGCTTCTCCCTTTAAAGTCCAGGGAAATAACATGAGATATATCTGTTCATCCTCCACTTCTCGGATTTTAAATAGTGTGCAGATCCTATTAAAGGTACGTAGATGTTTATTTGGATCTTCCTTCGGCGCACCACTAAATTGGCATTGATTAGTCACCATGTGTAGAATTTGTCCTTTGATTTCATAATCTGGCGCATTAATGTCTGGATGAGTGATTGCGTGACCTTGGCCAGTGCGTTTAGCTCTCATTCGGTCTTCCATACTTAAAGGTTCCAGATTCTCCATAATTGAATTTGTTGACTCGGTATCACTAGATGGTTCTGATTTAATAGTTCGATCCTCAACAATCTCTGTTTGAATGATTGGTGGTTCCGGAGGAAAGTTTAATGGTTCAGGATCTACGAACCGTTCCTGAATATTCTCTGGATTCTCAATTGTGAGGTCGGGTTCAAAAAATGGATTATCGGAAATTTGAACTGAAGTACTTGGTCGACTGGATGACGATTCTAAAGAAAAATCAACGGCGGTTATATTTGTTAAACGATGTCTTGATCGAGTTACAGGTGGTGAACGTACAAAAGGTGATGAACGTCTTGCTCGGTGCATTCACTGAATATCCTATTAGTTTTTAAAAGGAAAGAAAAATTATAATAAGTTATCCAATCAATAGACTTTTCTGATTTTGCCCACGTTTCGAATAGCCAAAAGATGCAGCAGAGGGGCAGGATTCGTTTGGTCTCAATATAATTGAGGACTGTTTGGCTCCAATAACCCGGTCCACGTACAAATCCAACTATTACTACGAACCAGAAAATTTTGATGTCTATCAATTTAACCACTTAAAATAAATTTTCGTAATTTTAAGAAATTTAGATAAGAAGTAGAAAAAATTCTAAGTCCTAAAACTAGAATAGCGAGAAATAAGAGAGAAAAAGAGTTCGTCGAAAAAGGTTGAAAAAGAAAAAATGGTTGAAAAATAAAAGGTGACGGAAAAATAAAAGAAACTTATAAAAACTTAAAAATACTTAACTAATTTAACCTTATTACTACAACTAACTTAAAATTATAATCGCAAATTGAAATTACTAATTGGAATGATAATTGGTACATAGTAAAAGGTCTAAAAATATTAAAGCTTACAGGAAAAACTAAATCCCAAATGGAAATAACTTAAAAAGAAACTAAAACTTAAAAAGGCGTTGCAAAATTCTAAAGCACCTAAATCTTAGTCTAAAGAAAAAGCACTTAAGGAATTCTACGGCAAAGCCTAAAAATATAGGAGTAAAAATAACTATAGCTAAAACTAAGTTTAAAATTAAATATGAGCTAAAAAATACAAATATTACGCTACAACGATTAAAAAGGGACAAAATAACAAAATATATAAAAAGTTGTAAAAAGTACAATTTTTTTATAAAAATATTATTTTTATATTATTTATTTAATAAAACTACAAATTTTACAATTTTATAAAAACTTAATTAATACTAAATACATAAATAAATAAAAAGTAAAAATAAAACTAAAACTAAAAATAATAATAATAATAATTATAATTAGGTTTTAATAATAATAATAATTAAAAATACCCGTAATCAATGCTTGATTAGGGTTTTGTCCGTGTGTCAGAAGGTCTCCGCGAGTCGCGGCAAATAAAAAAGAAATCCCCGCGAGTCGCGGGGTTCAGGAATTCAGTTGACAGGGTTGAGTTTTTACGCGTTTTTCTTTTTTTTTTTTTTTATTTTTTATGTTTTTTAAATAATTAAAAGATTTTAAAATAAAACTTATATTTTTATAAACTAAAATAGAAATAAAGAAACTTATAAAACTTAAATATTTAACAAAATCTTAAAAATACTAATATTTTTGTTTTTCTTTTTATATTTTTCGAATAATTAAAACGTATTTTTACAAAAGCGAATTTTTAATAAAAGTAACTAAAAATCTTTTTTTTTTATATTAGCGTTGCGCTTCCGGCTTTTAAGATAGTTCCCCGGCAGCGGCGCCAAAAATACTTGATGTGCAGCAAGGTGTATATAAAATAGCTTATATTTTACTAGGAAAAACTATTAAATACGATACAATTTTACACAAGATATTTATTTATTTATAGAATGGATATACTTAAACCTTGCTACAACACTTATAGGCAGTGTACCTAATCGTACAGTAGTGTAGTTTTTAGTAAGTCCGGTTCGTTCCACAGGGAAATCTTTAAACAAAGCTCAACGCTATATTAGTTTATTTTTATAAAAATACAAATATATATATAGGTAATATTATTATTATAAAGGGGGGTTTTTACCGTTTAATGACCGGTTTGTCGATTTTAAAACTTTAGTCGCAGTTAAAACCTAATGTAAAATATAAAATAAATACAAGACTTTAAATTAAAGCGTAAAGTAAATAACGATAATGAAATTGCGAATAATAAAAATGCGATAAAATTAAATTGCGATAATTAAAAGTACGATAATTAAAAGTGCGATTAAATAAAATAACAATAAATAAAAGTGCGATAATTAGAAGTGCAATTAAATATAAAATAAAGGAAATTAAATATGAAATAAAAGAATTATGCTTATTTAAACTTCCGTAATCATGATGTTTGACGTGTTGATTTTAGTTTTATGCCCATGGGTTAATTGTCCTTTGTCCTGATTTATTCAATATGTCCGTTTGGTTTTTGTCCATAACAGTCCATCAGTCATAAATATAAATTGCAAGTGTCCTTGACAAATTATTATTATACCCGAAGTTAAATATTCCAACTAATTGGGGATTCGAATTGTAACAAGGTTTTAATACTTTGTTTAATGAATACACCAGGTTATCGACTGCGTGTAAACCAAGGTTTTACTACTTTGTTAACAATTACACCAATTACCCTTGAATGTAATTTCACCCCTGTTTTAATTATTCTAGTGGCTATTAATCCATTCCCGTGTCCGGTTAAATGAACGATTATTCGTACATATAAATACCCCGCCCATCGTGTCCGATCGAGTTTATATGGTAATTTATAGGGACGCCCAATTGTAAATCTTTATATTAACATTAACAAACTTTCATTTAGTTAAACAAATATAAAGCCCATTAATAGCCCATAGTCTAGTTTCCACAAGTGTCGTTCTTTTATCCAAACCCCAATTATGGTACAAAGCCCAATTACCCAATTTTAGTAATTAGCCCAACATCATGATTACTTCGTTTTAAATAAGCATAATAATAACTTAGCTACGAGACATTAATATAAAAAGGTTGAACATAACTTACAATGATTAAAAATAGCGTAGCGTTACACGGACAGAATTTCGACTTACACCCTTACAACATTCGCTAACATACCCTTATTATTAGAATTATAATTAAAATTAAAATATAAATTATAAATATAATTATATTTACGTATGAAGAGGAAGAGAAAAGATGTGTAAAATTTGATCAGAATTCGGTTGGCTTTATAGCCAGACTTGAAATTTGGGGCTCCGCGACTCGCGGCCAAATGCCCTTAAAACTCCGCGAGTCGCGGAGAGGTATTTACAGCTCACACCCTTGGAGTTTCTTGCTGCCGACGGTTTTTATTATATATATATAATATATATATAATTAATATAATTAATTATATATTATATTATATTTATATACATAGTTAACTTGTAATTTTTAGTCCGTTGCGTCGAGCGTTAAGAGTTGACTCTAGTCCCGGTTCCGGATTTTCGAACGTCCTTGCGTACAATTTAATATCTTGTACTTTGCGTTTTGAATCTTGTACTCTTGTGATTTCGAGACGTTTCTTATCAATAATTGGAACCTTTTTGATTGTCTTTTGTACTTTTGAGCTTTTTGGTCGTTTGCGTCTTCAATTCGTCAAATCTGTCTTTTGTCTTCACCTTTTATTATTTAAACGAATATCTCTTGTAAATAGAACAATTGCAACTAAAAGCTTGTCTTTCTTGAGGAATAATGCTATGAAATATATGTTCGTTTTTAGCATTATCATATGTTCCCTTATATTTCAAAGTATCTGCTTCTGTCTTCTATAATCATTATCATTCACAGTTAATGCTCTCTTTTATTTGCTGCAATTTATACCCCAATTTCCATTTCGGAGTTTTGTCCTTTCGTTTCTTCTTCTTGCGATTAAGCACCGCTTGTAATGGTCCAGAATTCACAGATATGAATTTCGGAATGAACATTGTTAATGTTCTAGGAAGGAAATTGTGATGGCACGATCTTGACTTGTCAAATTACTAGAATACCTTGGAAAAGGCCGAATCATCAAGAAATATTTTCTTGATATTTTAGAGGTTAAATAGAATACAAGAGTCGTATAACATGGCACATGATGATGTTTTGATCTGTAAATCATCACGTTCCATTTAGAAACT